>NC_063219.1:24860010-25485010 GCF_020740725.1 Corvus hawaiiensis | reverse complement strand
TAGGATAGACAAAATAGATTATTTTAGAATTTGCCAAAATGTGTAAATACTGTGTATTTTCAGATCAATCAAGTGCAACTGTCAGTATACAACTGCTTGCGAGCATCAGGTTCTGTATTAAAGCTCATTGTTTCAATATTTACTAAGAGAGCTATCATAGTATCTAATATAAACCTTTTGAAAAACTCTGAGCTTCATTCTACCAGTGGTATAGAGAAGATCCCAGCATTACTGTATCACAAATGAACTTTAGTTTTTCATTACTTCTGCACCCAGCTTTGAATCCCTGAGCATTTGCCCAGAAATTTGCACTTTAAAAATAAAAAGGAACAGTACTGGGTGCTTCCTTGTCCCACTGGGGTGCTCAGTGGCTCAGTGGGGTGGCCCCAAGGCTGTGTATGTGCAGTGATGCACATGTTCTGCAGGCAGAGGGTCCCCCCCTCCTGCAGTCATTGCAGCAGGTCTCGGTAGGGACCAAAGAGCTCAGTTCATCTTCGGGCCTGAGTCTCAGTTGCTTCAGCTCACTGGATGGGATCCAAGCGCTTGTCACACTGCCACAGCTCTGCTGGGGAAGTTGCATGTCTTCCCCTGTGCCAGCTTTATCTCAAAGTTTTTTTTCTGTATATATTTCAGTGATTTAAGTAGATGACGTGGAGGCACAGGAGTTGGAGTCCTCTCATGCTGTGTGCGGCACCAGTGGATAATAAGCGTGTGAAGGAAGGGAGTTATCCACCCACACACAATCAGCACAAGGATTTGATTTCACTGGGGTTTTTTTTCTCTTTTATTTGCCATCATAATTGAACATTTTTGCACTAGTTTGATCTCCAATTCCTTCTTGATCTCCAAGTCCCTCTATCTCCTTCTCTGTGTGTGTCCATGTGGCTGGGTCCCTTGAATGTTTATTCTGCTGCAAAGTGCAGTGATTTCTGGGCAGGATGTCCAAAGATAAATCTGGCTTGTGGCAAGAGTTAAAAAGATTACAGTAAGGCCTTGTTTACAAAAGAGAAGGATCAGCTGCTGTTCTCGGAGTTTGTTTAAAAATTCTTTTTTTAACCATGCTTCTTTGTGTTTAGGTTTGTTTCCCTTGTTAAATAAATACCCGCTAAGGTCTCCATTGATCACCTCCATCCTCTGCGTGTGCCTGAGGAGAGGAGAAAGCAGAGGATTTCATGCCTTTCTGGAGAGGACAGAAAATTTCTAGGAAAACTTTGTTAAGCATCAGGGAGTGGCAGAGTTAAATGCAGCCCAAAGCCAACCAACAAGCTGGAACAGGTGAGAGAGGGGTCACTTATGATAAGCCATATACTCATGAAAACATTCACATGTAAATCTTTCATCTTTCTGCTTTGGCTTCTTCCACAAGGTGGCCTGAGCAGTGACAGCTACTGACTGACCTGACCTGCCTGTGGAGCCTGCCTCCTTCCCACAGCAGGAACCCCAGGACTGAACAACCAGAAGGGCAGCAAGATCTCTGGTAGGTAAAACAGCCTGGCCAAACTCGAGGGTTTTCCCAGTCTTTTCAGCCTTTTTACCGTAAAGGGCTGATGAAGAGAAAGCAGGGATGAAGAGGAAGGTAATGCTGACCTCTGTTGACAAATCAATGGAAGAAAAATTCAAAGACAACTTCTGGCTCAATCAGTCCTTAGATCACTTCCCAGTGTGACTTTCCATCCTCCTACATGCTTGTTCCTTGCTAGATTCAGACTTTGCAGGGACCAACAGCAATGCCTGGCGTTTCTTCAGCTCACAGAGTGCTCAGAAGTGTTGCCTCCAGAGGCACATGAGCACAGGTCTCCCCTTGTTGCCCTGGCTCTATGGTGAAGACAGACTCATGTTCTGGGGTTCAGTACAGTTCTTTGGGACCACTTTGAAATACAGCACATAGGACCATATATCCCTTCCCAAATGTGGAAACCAATTTTTTTACACAAAGAAGTTGTTCAGGAAGATAGATCTGTGATTTTACATGGATGAGAACAAAATCTCAGTGCAACCCTGTTTAGGGGATAAAAGCAATGCTCTACTTAGTTTGGGATTCCTTAGTATAAATATTACTTTTACTTAAATAAAATAAAAGCAAGGTATGAGGGAGCAAGTGAACAGAATTCATTTTAGGAGCACAGCATGAATGCATTTGAAGGTGAAGTAGGTGTTATTTTTCAAGAAAGCATTGATGCATTTCAGGACCTTGAAGACTGGTTCGTTGTTAGAGCCAAAATTAACTGCAGAGAGTTGAATGCATTCTTCAGTGTAGATGACCTCTTTACCAATGCTTACCAGGAAATAATAAGCAACAGGGTGTAGGTCCTAAATGAAACAGAAGCTGCCAGCATTGAAATTCCTCTATGGAAAGAGAGCTCCACCTTCAAAGCAGGACTTCATTCTGCAGTGCCTCTGTCCTAAAAAAAGAGCGTTGCAAAATAGAGACCAACCTACCTGGTCCAGACTTGCACTACATTTTTTGCAGGCTAAGAAAAATATCTGACAAGACTGGGAAGTCTTCTATAAAATCATCTGATCACATAACAAGACAAGACCTTTAAGGCCAACAGTTTAAACCACAAGAGTTAATGTGCTTTGGTCAAGACCTTCTTTCACTCTAAGTTAATAATTTGTTTGATCAATCAATTATTCAATCATTCAGGGTGTGCAATAGTTATACTCATTCTAAATTTGTACAGGTAATTGTAGCAGCTTCAAGTTGAGGAATAAAAGAATGTCCAAATAATGTTGTTATCCATTCCTCACGTAACCTATAGACAATTTTTTTTATCCTGTTCTGTAACATCGTTGCAATTGCAATTTGGTCAAACAAGACGTACCTAAAGAGCTACTTTAAAGTCATCGCACTTCAGAACAAGTTCTGCAACAACTGAAATGACATTTTCCCAGGAAGCCTAATTCCATTCCCATTTTCCATGCTGCCAGACCTGAATCTCTGCAAAGGCTTTAAAAGGACAGAAGCAACTTTTGCCTCGTGCCAGCCCTTCACCTGGAGTTAACATCAGCACCTAGATTTCCTCACTCAATTCCAGAATGACCAATTAGTCCCTTACTTGTGGTCTCCTTTCAAAATATTGCCAACAATTTTTTGCACAACTACTCATGATATCCATTAGAAATATGGCAGCCCAAGTTTTCCAGCTTTCCTCCACCCTTTTTCCGCATAGTTTAGGACAAGCATGGCAGGGAGGCAGATGCTCAGAGCACTTTCTAGTTTCTATCTCTAATGGCACCATAATGAAGCTGACAGAACCGTTAGGATTAGTTTAGTGGAGGAATTAAGCATCTGGACAAAAATTGGATATGATGGATTTTCCCCATTAGGGTTTTTGGTCTGAGCCCAAGATAAATGATTATCGGTGTAATTACAGGGTGATTATGCTAAGTTAATTAATGGCATGTAGCTTTATTTATAACATATTCTCTTTCCCCAAAGATTCAGAGAGTGCCTTCCCCTCCCAGCCCTCCCCTCCTTTAGCAAAATAGTTCTGCACAGACATTGGCTTGCTCCAGAGGATTCAATCAGTTGCTTACTTACAGAAGCTGTAAGCAGATGCACGGGCTTGAGGACTTACTTATTTGGCCTCTGATCTGGAAACCACTGGCATTGTATTTGCTCACAGCACCTGAGCATGTGGCCCTGAGGTATTTCTCGTGGTTCAGGGCTGATCAGCATATAGAGATCAGTGCAGGTGCAGTGCTGATGGGGACAAAGATATGTCATGACGTGAGGAACTCTTTCCCTTTCAGGGGAGATAACAGTCCCAGGATGACAGGGAAGAGCTAAAGGCTGTGTGTCATGATGATAGCCCATTTCCCACTAAATCTGTTCTTTGTATAAATATGAAGAGCAAATAAACCAGACACACATAAGACAAAGTGCTCAAGAGGGAAGAAAAAGAAGGAGCAAAACCAAATAGCAAATCAACCACAAAAACCCTGCTGCAGTCACATTTGAAAACTCCCTGGGTATTCAGGCCAACACTGTCAGGCAAATTAAGTTTGAAAGATAGTTACTGGCTTTTCTCACTCCTGCCTCTTCCCAGCAAAGGGTATCCTACCCACCAGGGAATCTTACACAAAATGAGGGTTGAGAAGGCAGCAGGTGTAAAGGTACCTCCTATACAAACACACCTGTGGTCATAGGAGGCACTAAGAACCCCATGTGTCCCCCATCACTGCAGAGTGCATTCAGGGTGCCTTTTCCCACTGTGATTCCCATTTGGGAAGGAAATCAGAGACTGGGCTGTGCAGGTAATCTCTAAATCATGCAGCAGTCTTCAGACCACTGCTTTCAGGACAGGCCATGCAGAGGGATGAGAAAGGGCCTCTCTTCTCAAGAGCTCTTCTTCCCCCTTTCTTCAATGGCTCATACCACTGACATGAGTACCCAGACCATACTTGCAGGCTCTGACATGTAACAGAAGCTCTGGGTCTGACCATTTTGAGGCACTGACTTTACCATCCTGCAGGTCTTAGTGGATCTCTTACTTCTTTTCAGATCCTAATGACTAAAAGCAGTCAAATACATACATAAATATTTACCTTGTTTTGCTAAGGAGACAAGACTTACACAATTGAATGGTGTCTCCTCGAGTCAATTACTAGAGACATTGAGCAACCAAAAATGGTTAGCAGAGGTCTCAAAACACTTTAAGCTGAATACAAATAGGTGACCCATTAGAGAAGAGATACTTAGTCAATGCTAAGATATGTAAGCGCAACGCTGTATTAGGCATCAGAAAAGTCACTTGCACAAACAGCATTCAAGTTTGCGAAAGAGATTATATCATGAGTCATGACTTCTTCACCATGTGTATTTCCTGGTACCTAGCAAGGGAGTTGGCACCCTGTCATTACTTTGCTGTTATGGAAAAACAAGCATCAGATAAAAAGTATTAAAAAAAAAACCTTGCCGGAGGTTCATCAAAGGACCTTCTCTCTTTAAAGGCCACTCAGATGGTTTCAAGCCTTCTGTCATCCCAGTCCATCATACTTCCCTAGCAAAAGTGTGAAGACTTTATTTAGAAAGTCTCTTCATACCTTGTTGCCTTTGGGCTTCTTTGCAAACCCCTTCTGTCATCTGTCCCCAAAGCAGGCCAGCTTCCATTTTAAATGGGTGGGGACATTACCATTTTCAGCTACTTTCCCTCCTCCTTCATCAGTTGCTTTTGAAAGTCTTGGCCTAAGTGTTTTGCATTTGTGGCAAAACTTGATGAGAGTCCCAAGTGTCCCAACCAAATGCCTGCCCTATAGAATCATCCTTCCTCTATGTAGGTCAAAAAATCCCTTTACTGGATGCCAAAAATGATGGGGTATTCCATTAACCTTTGCACTGCCCAGAAGCCTGGCTTCATTAGGAAAAAAAGTGTATTAAAATTATAGTCCTGAATCTAGTTCAGACCTGAAGCCACAGTGCCTTCATCAGCTGCTCAGTCAGCTTTCTTATGAGTGTGTGATCTGACATCCCTCTTCAGACACCGTTCACTCTCCAGCCTCCAGACATTCACCCATGTCTCATTTCTCCTGTCCTTGGGAAACTTCCAGATTTCCCATGTAGAGTGAAAGGCAAACACAGTCCAAGGGCAAGGGAGAAATGAGTTGCTGGATGCAAAGATCTTGCAGGTCACAAGCTGCTGGGAACTTGCAGGGGAATTATACTTCTTGCCACCTTGGATTTGGGTCAGAAGAATAGCAAGCATGTGACTCATCCAGAAATTACTGGAAATTGTGTCCAGTGGTGTTGAACACAAGGAAGGAGCAAAAATCTCTGAGACAGGAATTGTGGCATTAAAACTGAAAGATTTTATGTGGGACAAAAGGAGCAGACGGACTTCACAAACATATCCCAGACAGTGCCAAGCCTATATCTAAAGTGCCCCTAACCCAGGGCGGGGGTAAAGAAGCAGTTCTCTGTGTCACTTAGAGGATCTAACCATTTCTAGTGCATGAGAATGTTGTTTGATTTTGTATATTCAATTCAGACTTCTGGAGTTAGGTCTGTTGTGCTGTATTGCTCCTGTCTCTCAGGGAACATCCGGAAACTATTACACCAAGGTGACCAAGGGGCACAACACAAGGCAGAGGACAGGCAGAGCAGGTGGGGCAGGTGAATTGGAACTACCATGGCTTTGGATGGAGAGCCATGCTTCATGCAATATTGATTTGGATACAGCAGATTCCCTCAGGGTGGATGATGGAGAGATTGGCAGGAAAAAAAACAGTATCTATCAAAGGACTGTGTGAGCTGTGCCACCTCTTTGGGTAGCCAGATACATATCCAGTATTGAGTATAACTCAGATGATGACAACTGTTGAGCCAGCTCTGGAGCAAATGGCAAGGTCTCTCTAAGGTTCTTCTGGAGTCAGAAACTGGAAATACTAGGCTCATTATTCTATGGGTGTCAGTTGGATCCCAAGAAGGCCAAACATTTCTTAAAACTGTTTGGCAGGTCTTTCTACAAACTATGAAAGTTTGAATGGTACATAATATTCTGATTTGTATTCTCCTGGATGTTCATGCAAATCAGCAGAGGTAGTACATCACACCTTAAAACCCTTGAAGAACCTGGCTAGATATGTGAACAAGTAAGCATAAAAGACAACTATACTGATTTCATCTATGGCTTTTTCAATTTTCAGTCAATGCCTCTGCAAGTAATTTCTGTTGGCATGTGATTTCTCAGATATCTCCCTTGTTCATGGACAGAAATGGCACACCTGTCTTGAGGCTGGAAAGGCACGCTATCTGCTTTCAACTGAGAATGTATCTTAAGGTCTGGACCTAATGGACTTCCTAGCAGCAGGTTTACCAAGGGCCATGGTTTTTGAGCTATTTGTCCCATTTCCAGGCTGTCAATCTCACCAATGAACAGTCCTTTCTCTCCCAGGGCTCAGGAGCATAATTATTACCAAGGCTCAAATTATCATGCGTCAATAGAGCCATGGTGATGAATCGCATGAGTGCTGCTAGGAGCAGAGGAATTAGGACTGGAATGGACCTCAGGAGGTCACTGCAGCCAGCATTCTTCAGTCTGTGGTCCATGGTCTGGTAGGCATCAGGCAGTAGCCAGGAAACTTAGGAACAACTTAATTTTCCAGTATATACACTCATTTCCACATGTGGGAGCAAGCAAGGAAGTTGAGGTGGGGGCCTGAGGGGGCAGGGATGATGACAGTAACACGGTTCAATGTTTGAAATAGGCTGGAAGTGCAATCTATTGTAGAAACATTGCACTAGGTGAACTGTAGTTCCTCCCGGATCAGAAAGGTGAAGTCATCCTTGGATGAGTTCATAGAGGAGAAGCAAGGGCTAAGGAACACCAGTTGAGTCCAATCCCCTGTCCTAAGGCAGAACTCGGCTCTATTAAAACATTTCTGCCAAATATTTTTCTAACTTCTTCTTAAAAATTTCTATTAACACAGATTCCACCCGTTCCCTAGGCAATGTATTGCAGCATTTAACTACTCTGACTGCAAAAAAGTGATTCCTGATGTCTAACCTGACTCTTTCTCAGGGCAATTTAATCCCATTACACCTTGTCCAATCCATAGGAGACCCAGAAAGCAATTTATTCCCTTTCTTAGCCCCAGGCAGCACAAGGTAAAACATGTTAGCATAAACCTCACTAAAAGGCGTACAGTATGCAGTGTAGAGAAGCTCAGAGCACTTAACCCAAGGAAATTCGTGTTGTTTGAAACATAAAACAACATCCTTCTCCTCCTCAGCAAAAACAAGGTAATTGATTCATGGTAAAAAGGGTAAACTACAAGTCCCAAGACTTGAGCTATTCCCTGAAGTCCTCCTTCAGGGAAAAACTCCCACCTACTAGCCCCTACAAAATGCCTTACATTAAAAAAAAGAAGCATTGAAAGCAAGGTGTCTCTAAAAGGATCCTACTGTCTCTAGAGTTCTCTTATTCCTCCTTCACTGTGCCAAGAAATCAGAAGGACCAATAAATAGAAAAAAAAAAAAAGAGTTAAGAAAAGAACCTTTGTGGGCAGCTGTTAAAAGAAGGTCGAATGCTTATTTATTTATTTTTCTATGGGGGAACATTGATGGGAAGAGAGAAAAACAAAGAATTGCTTTTGGAGTAGTCCAAAAGCTCCCTGCTGACAGGTTGGCCCCACCCTCCCCTCTCCAGTGCACAAGGACTCTTTTCAAAGAGAATCACCTGGCCCATAAATTCCAATTTATGGTAATTTAAGAAAATAAATTACGAACTCCAGCCTCCGACAGTGTTTAGAAAAGGCAGGATTAAGCACAGCGATTAAAAAAGAAAAGCATTTCCTTGCCACTTGACTTTGCAGGTGGGATTTCCTCCAATCTTCCCAGGTTTGTGGCTTCACTATGCAGAGCCTTCAAGGGGTTAAACTGGCACAGATGGGGTGGGGGTTGCAAATACTGTGAAGGCTGGAGGAAGGGCAAGAGGAAATTAAGTGGCTTCTTTCTTTTCACCTCCCTTTTTCCAGTTGTCTGTAGCAAGCCTTCAGAGCACCTATATTTAGACTAGGATATATAAAGAGGCACAGATGCACACTTGACACAGGAACATTTCCCATTTTCTATTAAAATGACTAATTTTTAGCTTCTGTGCTGCTTTCTTCAGTGATCTGGGATTTGGCCAAGGACAAAAAAAAAGGCTTTTTAGGGCCACTTACTGAATAAAGATCTTGCCCGAGACTTAATTACAAATGTGATGTTCCAAATTAGATAGGCAACGATGTTGGATTCAGCAGGGAGATGCTTCAGAAACTGGGGCCAAATACTTCAGCTTTGTGGGGCAGGAGAACAGAAAACATGGGGACGTCATATCCCTTTCTGTCCTCCTGGGACCACATGTCTTCTTCTAATAAGCATGTTGTCCTCATACAGGGGAAAGCTCCACCAGAAGGCAAGTTGGATTCTTCATCCCTACTCCTCTTCTGGGGAGGCCAGAAGTTTACTCCTCAAATGGTCAGAAATTCTCTCTTTTCCAGTTTTAGTTTATTCCTGGCCACATTTATCTTTTTGCCTTCTGGTATGAAACATTTTTACTTCAGCTTAAATAGCTCTTCCCCTTCTGGCATCTTACTTTCTCCAACCTCATAGCCAGGGAAACTTTCTTGACCCTTGTTTTCCTGAAAAAAAAAAAAAAAGCAAGCGAAGTTCCCTGTCTTCTCTTAAGAAACAGGGTCTCCAACGCTCTTTTTCTTCCCATTTTATTCCTGTGCTAACATCAGTGTTCTGTGTGTAAAGAAACAAGGTGCAAGTCTGGTCATGAAACAGAAACTGGCTACAGGATCCTACTCAAGACCACAGCACCAAGGCTGAGATACCATGGATGGTCTGGCAGCAAGTCCTGGGGGAGAAGCTCAGAAGCAGTTTCTGTCTGTGCCCAGTGTGTTTTATGGTCTACACTAAAGAACTCCTGTCACCACATGCCTTCGTGGGCTAACATTTCTTCCAAAGCTCCATGGTGCATACCAGGAGTCCACATCTCACCAAGCCATGTTAGCATGTCTTCCCTAGCAAGGAAATCCCATGGGAGGCCTTCTCTACAGACACACACAGGGTGTGGGTCAGGAGTCAGACTGCCTTCACCTCATGTGGGGATGACAAAAGGTCCCCACACCAGCCAGCACAACTCTGACATCCACAGCTTCCTTCCCCTACCCCACCGTGGATACCTGCTCCTATACTTCCCCACAAAACCTGACACCATCTCAAAGCCCAGGAATTTGTTCCTCTGACTGAATTTGTGTCCTCACCACTCCTGGCCCAGGCTACATTCTAATTCCAGTCCAGCCCACCTGGTTTTCAGAACATGCAGTCTCCACATCCCAGGCAGATGGAGCAGGTTCACTGGATGCATTTGGGGAGCAGCAACCTGGCCAAGGCTGGGGCAACAGGGGAGGAGGCAGTTAGCACTCCTTGGTGCTGCTGTGACTTCAGTGGTGAAGGAAAGGTGTGGGCTCTTCTGAGCTCAGAAAGACCAGACACCGGTGATGATACATGACAAAAAGTGTGCTCTGGCCAAGGCTGAGCTTGGCCAGAGCAGTACCCTGACATCGTTTCCATTATGTTTTTGTTGCCATTTCCAGTCTTCTTCCTGGGAGAGAGGAAGTGTTGAAACCATAACATTTTCATTTCCCACCTGGAATTTCTGTGGGTTTTTCTAGAAATTGAAGTGGGGGAATTGGACAGGGGTGGGGGGGAAGGAGGAATATCTGCTTGCTTGTTTCCTTGACTTTCTCTCTCTTCTTTCTTTTCTCTCTCTCATTCTTTCAAAAAAAAGTATCTTTTTTCACTGACACAACTCTCTCCCCTACCCTTTCACTTCCTAACCAGATCTGACCTGTATTTTCTTAGGCATAAATTAATAATTTAAGATGCCCAATTTAGCATGCTGGACTGAGTCTATTTTCCAGAAGACAAATGTACTGCACTTTATGAAAACCCAGTTCCTGGATTCTCTCTCTCTCAAGATATCCAACAGTTATTCTATCAATGCTATTCCTCCATAATAGAAAGAGTCAAAATCTCCAATAATTTCAGAAAACGTTGGTCATTATCTTTGTATAGTGAAGACAGTAATCTGAGCTCTAAAACAAATGAAATTTATTCCTTAAAAGAACCCCAAAAACTCAAGTGGTGCCAGCATATTTATTCATAAACAAAACTTCTCTAGCACAACCCTGGACTTCCCAACAAGCAGTTTTGTGAGTGAACTTTATAGTATGACATCAGTGAACAGATGGCAGGCATAGCTGCTGGCAGAGTGATGAGAAAGCTGGCCATTTATAATGGAAAATATCCTGATAAAATGGAATGCGCTTATTTTATTCCATGGTAATGTTTATAAAATTCCTTTCCTGAGGCTTCTTCGAGGATATTTTCATCATTATTGCATTATTATTAATAATAAAACACATAAAGGAAAAAAATATGCATAACAAATGACATTTTAAATACCCTAGAGAGTAAAGGAAAGGTTTTCAGCACTGGTAGGGTTGACTGCATTGTGATGATTTGTTACAAGCTTTACAATTACAATCCGTGATGGCATGGACATTTCTCCCAACAGGGTTAATTGTAGAATAACACTCCATAACTGGCAGGCCTTCCCCCTTCAAGGGACAACACTTGAGTGTGAAGGCATGCACAGTTGCTGCCAAATTTCTGTACCTTGAGAGTCTCTGAATGCTGATGTGCCTCAAGTCTTTCAAAGGCAGACTTTCAGCTGGATTTAATTCAGGATAGGTCCATTATGTAAGCAATGGGGAACAAAGTTGGGCCTTCAAAAAAATTGTACTGTTGAGGAATAGTTTTTGCCTTGAGAAGCCGAATCCAAGTAGTGCAATCCAATTTAAGTAAAATTCATTCTAATAATATTGTCTAGAAATTTCCAGTGATAGCACATGACACAAAGCTGGGAAGGAAGAGATTCCTCTCACAGGTAACCACAGGAAATTCTGCACTAGTGCCTGACAGGAGGAGACACAGGATGAGTTGAGGGTGGGATCCCTCGACCCACCACAGTGCTGAGTCATAGCACAGAGAAAGGAGACCTCCTCCCACTCCTCCACATTCTACCCTATTTGCCTTAATTCCAGGAGCTCAAAAGCAAATAGGCCTTGCTGAACCTAAAACGTCTTACAAAGTGATTTCACTTTGATAAGACAGGATGAAGACATGTGGTTTGGATTAATCCCAACACATTTCCTTCATACACAGCCCCAACAAGAGAGAAATCAGTGACAAGGTTTAAGATAACATAAAAGCAAGTGAATCAGGGGAGTGATTCATAATAATAATTGAAGGATTACTATCAGATAGTGCTTATCAGCCCTTATCTTCCAGCTTTTTATAAAAGCAACTGATATCATTATTGCCATTGTACAGACAGTGAAGCTGAGGTCAAGAGAGGTCAAACAATTGACAAATGGTTGCCTTGCCAGATAATGATAGAGCTACGAATCTGTTCATTCTTTACCTGTTAACATTCTGATACACTGCATCCATCAGAATAAAAATCTGACACAATAGACTTTGTCCCAGGACAAAAAGATAGGAGTCAAAAAGTTTGTCATCTTTCAGAGAAAGACCACCTCAGTAGACAGACTCCCTTTCCAATCTGTTTAGCAATATAAAGCAGAGAGGGCGGCTACAATCCCATGCTATCCACTTACAACCAACAGGCAGTGACCTTCTGGTGTGTTACAGCAACATAGTTAAACAAACAACTTGCTGTTCCAGCCCCCCTTGGGGCAGATTCCTTGGTGAGGACAATCTATTTCCAGCATTTCCATATCCGGATCTGGAAGTCATTATATCCACCTATTCCTACAGTGAGCCACCCTGAGTATATCTAAAGTCTCTATCTCATCCTGAACAACATGCCAGAGACCAGCTGTGCTGCAGGAAACTTGTTTTCTAGTAGATTCTCAGACTCAAATCTTCTTAGGCACAGAACACCAGCTAGTCTGGGTGAACTGGAGGCTGAATTCACAACAAGTTCCAGGGTCATGCCTGAAATCCAGCACATCACAATTTTACGCTGCTTCCTGCTTCCCTCTTTTCACAATTCTGAGATGTCCTCAATTTACCTGCAGATACATTAAGAAAGCTCTTATCTTTTGGGCAAAATCTCAACTTGGAAAAACCACAGGAACTATAAACTATACTTCAGCAAATTGCCTTAAGCTCTCCAGCTCACTGTGGTTTGATACCCTGCCTAGTGGACCATTCCTAGTCCTCTAACTAATCCGCAAAATATTTTTTTTTAATTTTTTTTTTAATTTCCTTCCATCTGCAGCATTTTCTGTTCCACCTCCTCTATACAACTCTGCTCCCCTGAGACAAAAATTGTAACAGCAACAACAAAATCTCACAGCAACAACAGTGTGCTTAATTTCAGGCTCTACTGTGGTCACTTCCCTGCTCAACATGATAGAGAGACATGGACATGGGCACTGGGTTTCATCTCTCTCCTGCCAAGGATCCAATATCCTGTTCTCAGCTCATACATTTTGGATCTGCCACTGTTTCTGCCAAAAAGAAAAAAAAAAAGCTTCATTTTACAGGAGAGGAATGAGAAAAAATAAGAAAGGGAGAAGATGAGGAAGATATTTAAAGGGCAGCCAAGATAATTCCTCCTGGATGTTTTGATCTTTTTAAATAATTTGTTCTTGAAGAAACTATATTCTGGTGGCCCTCTGCAGGAGAGTGCCTACTGGAACATAATCCTATCACCCAGGAAGAAAGAAGGTGCAAGATAATATTATTCTTTTCTGACTCTAAGAACAAAGGAACTTTTGGATGAGAAAACCCTGCTAGGAACAAGAGGAGATTAATCTTCTCTCAGGTCTATTGCAGTGCTTCCTCTCAGATATGGACAGATGTGCAGAGATATAAAATAGTTTCAAAAATGGCTTTGTGAAACAAATCACATCAGGATCTGGAACCAGCCACTGAAAATCATTTTCCAGAAATTCCTTTGTGCTTTTATCTCCACTGCCAGAAATCATGTCACCAGTTTGGGGCATCGCAGTGGCTCCGCCTCTGTCCTCCGCTTGCTCAGATCTACCTCCAACCATCCTGTGCTCACACCTGAAAGCTCCTTTGTGCATGATCCAAGTTCAGATAGTGGTCCCCTAGAGGCACGGTCCTCCTCTGTCTCCTTTCTGCTGAGATGGGCATGCAGCTCTAGAGCTCAGTAAACAAAGCTCACAACTTCAAGATGAAAACCAGTCAAGACCACTCCTTCCACTTTGTTTGCCAGGGTATTCCTAGTCTGTTCTGACTCCTCCTAGCTTGTGTGAGTGTCAGAGACCTGCTTTGGTATGCAAGGAGGTAGCACTGAGATACATCATCCTGAAGATCCAAGTGAAAGTCATAAAGGCTCTTTAACACCACAGCTTTCATGGAATAACTCCAGATTTAGACGAGGTTTGGCGAGAGCAAATAGAGCCCCTCTTCTATTTTTGTTTCCTGAATTTAGCATTGCTTCCAATTCATGTTCCCAGTTTGTACCCTACTAAAACTCCAGACCTTTGAGTTCTCTTTTCTGTAAAGCTGTATTATTTCCTCCATGCTAGTCGGGACATTCCTGTAAAGGTCTGACTTGGTTTGTTGCCATTCTTTTAGTTCCAGTTTCTTTTGGAAGTAGAAAGTCTCAAATTGTGAAACTCATTCTGGGTTATAGAAAGCTCCAAAAATTTCTCTTTTTAATGATAGATTTTTTAGAATACATACAGGCCTTACACTTAGTTTTCCAGCTGAAGTGATTACACTCATGTTTTAGGTCCTGCAGCTGGCTTGAATTTGACCTCCATTGCAATGACAACCTACAAGAAGAATGGAATGAAATAGCAATTATGAAACACCCTGATTTTTTATCTTTGCTGAACAATTCAAGCAAAGTTCTGTTTAACAGATTGCAGTGAGATTCTGCAGCAGTTTCAGTATCCACAGGCACTTGCCCCCTGTTCTCAGGTACTTATGTTTAGAAGATCCCACCTGGTATTGTCATACAGTATCGGAATACATTTAATACATATCCTCACTACTCTGAGACTACTTTATTTATTGGCAAGAAATTTTAAAATGTTCATTCAGGAAAATAAATTAATTTTAAAAGACCATCTGTATTGAAGTAGCAGCTGAAGAGCTTGCAGTCTGAAGAGCACCTCCTGAAGCTCAAAAAGTAGCAGAGCTGTGATTTTGGTCACGTTACTGGGACAGCTGAGCCAGTAACTAAAAATTCAGAAATTAGTGTAAAATGATGCCACTAGACTATGAAATTCAACTATTGTGCTGTTGACATTTTCTTGCCATTTTGAGCTCAAAAGAATCAAAATGCCTTTAGTCATTTAGACTGTACTTCAGACACAGCCTTATTTTCATTTCAATGTTGTTGATGCATGAAGTTGTAGTATTGCCCACGCATGTTTCTTGTCAATAACATTAAGAAAAAACCTATTTATAGATCTCCCTGTTGAAAAATGCTGCATAAAAACTGAGTTGTTTGTTTACAATGATAATACAAATGGCTCCACTCCCCAGCTCAGTCCTAGCCCCTTAAATTCAGAAGCCTAACTCTGCAAAGTTCAGTCTCCTAGCAATAATATTCTGCTCCATGCTTCTGAGCATACAGCCAGCCCTGGCAATGCTTGACATAGCCTTATTTAGGCAGAGCACAGGAACAGCCTAGAGTCACTCATGCCCCCAGGCCTCAGACCAGATTAAAGGTTCTGATATGAGACTTTGCTACCCTTGGGAGCCCAAGTAACACAGGAGTCACTGCATTTGGGGAGGATTTGTATGCCTTGCACGACAGATTACCATTCTGTCTCTTTAAACAGGGATCTCCATGCTGTTGTGCTATTCCTTGGCCAAGTAAATCAGCTGTGCACCAGGACTTTATATACATAGTCTTTGACCACTGGGCCAGAGCGTGTTTGTTATTTGTAAGCAGACATGTAGAAGCTTATCAACAAGATTTTGCACAAGACCTGGTGCTCTGGCTCTTTGGTTTGTTGGAGCAGACAGTGGATCATCCACCAAATCATACAAAAAATAATTTCTTTTGCATCTTGTGGGGGTGTCAAAAAACTATAATTGTTTTTCTAATAGTGATTGCCTCCTTCTCCGTGTGAGACTTCAAAATGCCTTACCACAAACAAAAGCATGATCTATCATATCTCACTTCCTTCAACATTCCTTCTGCCACTTCTCCCTAGAGCTATTATTTCCCCTGCCCTGGCTTCAGTGATGACTTCATTATACTCACATTCAGGCTTTATGTGATTCAGCCAGGTGTAACTTGTGTATCTACATCAAAGCTACACAGAAAAGGAGAGAAGTCCCTGCTTCTCCAGAGAGTGCTTTCATACCCCTTCCACCAAATTAGCACTGGCAGAAAGGGGAAGGGGAAGGGAGTGACACATTTGACCATACCACTCTCTGCTAAGTGAGCGCGTGTCTAAACTCTCATTAGAGGATTTTGCCCTGGAATTTAAAGCATGGCTCAACCCAGCATTAGAAAGCTAACGAGGCTGAAATTAAGACAGGAACATTTTCAACCCTCACTCAGCACTTATTCTAGCAAAGTCAATCTAGAAGGATTTTATCAGTCCACAAGTTTTCTCAGGTCATTCTTAGGGCTTCGGGAGGTCAAAACCAAAGAGACAAATCCATCACTGGAACTGAATATTCATCCCAGCTGGATGCAGTAGAAACTGTTTCTCTATCCCATCATCCCCCTATTACCTTCTGCGTCCATATTAACAGATTCAGGTAATACAGCCTTCATTTCCAAGTGGGATTCTTCTTTGCCCATTTTTCTCTCTAACTTCAATATTCCAAATTTTACACCAGACTGTGTAAGTGTGGCAGATCATTTATTTTGGAGCCCATTGAGTTTGAGAGCTCCCTGCAATCTCCAAGCAATATTTTTAGCCCTGTATTTCTCTTTCTAAGATATTAGTATAATCTAGCAGAGGTGGATAATTTGGGACTCCCACAACACTGTCTTGTCTTTTTCTGTTATCAGTGCTCAAGGTGAAACTTGGACAATCTCCAGCCTTTTCCCCTTTAAATTAATTGGAATAAAATGGATAGTCTGTTCCATTGTTCTTGCTAATGTTTCAAGAGTTCCTCCATCCCTCAAACAGCTTTGATGTCATCTAGTTCCACTTGAAGGGGAAAGAATGTGTTTGGGAATAATTAACAGGCTAAAAATTACTTTGTCAGAACATTTGTGTTATTGAATTACTTGCAGCTACCAGCTTTAGAGAGCTGAGACAGCGGTTGGGCACAACTAGAGCCCTTTAAAGGGAAAAAAAGAATAGTCTTTTGGTGAAGCACGATGTTGTCCTGAAGAGGGGCAGGTTAATCTCCTGATTCTGCCTCAAAACTCTCATGTAACCTCAGGCACATCATTTAGTCTACCTACACTTCAGCCCCTCACACAAAATCCCTCTGGTGACCCTTGACTCATTATAGCATAAGCAAATATTAACATTACAACAGAGCTGTCTCTTAACTTGCATTCCTACCTCATCCAGAATAAGAGTCCTGGATTTTGTCAGTGCCTCTGGGCACTACTTTAATACAAATAATTCTCAAGTCAGAAGTCTTTCTTTCTTCTCTCTTATGTAGAGCATTGTTAGTGCGAGGAGATGCAATAATAAAACTGCCAGCCTTTATAACAAGGGCGTGAGCAACCAATACAAAAAAAGTCAACATATGGCTCTTTCTTCTGCCACTACAAAGCAGAAATAAAGACATTTCTGTTGCCCCTCTACAGCTGATTTAGAAACACTGATCATTTAGTCTCTTGTTTCATTGTGAGAACGAGCATATATATAGAGAATTGCTTTAAAAGTACACTTTGGTATGGGATAATTTTACAGAAAAGAAAAAGTCCTGGCCTTAATAAATTGCATTTCATGCCTGGATTTTCAAGCATTTGAGCTATCTCACCCCTGCAACTAAGATAGCTCTTCCATCAGCTGTGCCAGGATCTAGCCTGAGGCTCTTGGAGATTTAACCTTTTCAAGCCACGGTGAGGAACCTAAGATCAGATTTAGAAACCCAGTTTACCCACAGCTCTCCTCTAAACTTATGCTGTGGTGGATCAGATGAGCTGTTCTGTGTCCAAGCAATTGCACAGACAAGAGCCTGCACATCCAACACACTCAGTAGGGAACCAGACTTGAGAGCAAATGAGGAGAGCCTAGAGAAACAAAAAAAAAAATCTTTTAGCACAGCCCCCTGCCTCTAGAAGCCTCCATTTTCTCTTCAAGCCCCAAAAGCACCCTACCTCCTCCTTTATCCCTTTTAAATCAAAGCTGGACCTGTCAACATCTATGACTCATTAGTGTTATCTCCAGTGCCTGTGGTTCATTGCTCTTGTATAAACCCTCAGCTTAGGCCAGCTTATAGCCTATGAGATACTTTGTTGGAGAAGGGTTGACAGTACTTTTGAGGAAGGGGCAGTGCTTCATTTGGGAAGAAAATAATGAAAAGTAAGAATGTCTTTTCTTTCTACAGAGCTGTGTCAATGGCCTGCTGTAGCAAAAGGAAGTGTTTCCCTAAGGAATCAGAAGAAAATCTGATCTGTCCTAGATGTCTGAATGCCTAGGTAGGCAAATTTTATCTGCTGCTGCTAGTTTCTGCTGTATGACTCCTAAGGGGGACTTGCAATTATTAGTCAAGATGCTTTCTTAGACTAGTTCTTATTTCTTCCCTAATATATTTTATTATAAAAGCTTTATTGTATCTGTTCATCTTATGCCTGTTTCATATCTCTATACCTTCAGTTGAAGGGAAGGGCACAGTACACAATGTGAAGGAGCAGCAAAGATGGAAAATACACAAGGAGCAAGCAAAAGAGGTTTTGGCTGCAGTGGGTGGGGAAGGATGGGTTGTCCCTGACAACTAACGTAGTCAAGCCTGGTATGTGTGAAAGCTACTTGCTTGTCTTTGAGCTCCACAAAGGAAATATCTGGTGTTTGAACTGAGAGACACCCAAAGCCATGCACCATGATTCAGCACCCTTTTTTTCTGTCTCTGAAGAGAACTGTAAGCTCTGAACACAGATCATGCTGCTAAATGAGTTTGCTGTATGTGTATTATATCCGGTAGTGAACACACTTGTATTAAGCTCAGCTGTGTTGTATTTATTCTGTTGAAAAACAAAGGAATGCTGTGCCTTCCTAAGGAGTTAATCCCCTGCCTGTGACCCTGTGGTCTGCCTCAGAAGCTATAGTTAAAGCTCTGCCTTTAACCACATCCTCTTCGTGTTGTGTGTTGAGTTTGTGCTGCTTTGTGTTTCCTTCTCTCCTGATTGTGAGGAGAATAAAAGGTGAGAAGGAAGCCATTGGGAAGTGTGGCTAAGGAAGGGAAAATACAACATATCAGCCAGACCACCCAGTTGTCACTAACTTGGAAGGTGTCGAAATGTAAGTTGAGGTTGCCATCACTGCAGATTTTAAAAAATACTGGAAATTCAATTCGATGTGTAGGGGGAAAACAATCTTGATGGTTAAAGTGTGTGATGGGATCTGAAAACTTGGAGGGTTAGACATCATAGCAGGATGCATAAACATGAATTTCTAAATAACGTCTGTCAAGTGCTGATGTCCTGATTTGAACCCTTAATGGCAGCTGAGAGGCAGCACAAAATGTTTGCTGTGTATCCCCCCAGTGTACAGGCACCCCCAGTGCCCCCATGGCCTGTGTATAGTTGTTCTCTCTTTCTGCTTCAGCTTGGAATTCTTCTTTGAACTTTAGTTCTCATTATTTTTGGACTTGTCACTTTGTTTGGAAAGATTTATTTCCACTGTTCCTTCTCTGTTCTTTCCTTGCCTCTTCTCCTCTGGATGCTTTTTTGGCAAAGCCTATTGCTATTTTTTATGGCTTTGTGTACTGTTTCAAAACAGTAAAATGTTTTTGAAGCAAGATGATCCTGTGTTGCTATGCTCATGCAGTAGCTCCTCCACCTCTGCTCCTTTTTAAAAGACTTGTGCTGTACTTCTGGTTTTCAGTGCTCATTAAGAAAACAAGACACTCCAAATTGTAAAATTAAAAAAAATCCACTCTTCCTTATATCATGATGTTACTGAGCTTTTTACTTCCCTACATGACAGCAAGCCAGATGTCTTTTTGTGGTCACATGCTTTAACTCACAGATATGAATAAAAAGAAGCCATCCTGATACTTCTGCCAGGTGAAGTTGAATTTAGCTGAAATTGGTGGTGTAAGAGGGACAGCTGGCCAGTGTAATTTTTGAATTGCCACTTCCTTTGGACACCAGGACTAAGACTAAAATGTTTGTCCTTGTGTATTTTAGATCATGTTGTACCATCCTAGAAACAAGTGAACCAATTTCACTTGGAAGTTGGAGGCAAAGATCTAAATCTTATTTTAGTAGCTCAAAAATCATGCCAGTTTATAAATACACATGTAAATAGATTTGATTGCTGAAATGGTTTTCCTTTAGTCCTCTGGGGTGAGGCTTGTCCTGTGTCTGCAGGCTCCTACAAGAAGCTCTTGAAAACTCTTCACTTTATTCAGTACATTAAATGATAGCAATAGACATTTATATCAAGATTATTTGAAGGAGTGTCTCTGTGTACTTAACCAGTACAGCTTGAATGTTAATTTTACATGGGGATGGGGTACAAAGCTGAGTTCAGTGCTTATAATGGTGATAAAAACAACTATTACAGTTGTATTTCTAGAGCTAATACTTAAGCTTCACCACTATTTTTTTTTCTTAAATTGGTGTATTTTTTTTAAATAGTCTTTTTCTTTTTTCTACCAGTCAATTTTTCTGTTTGTTTGGAGAAATGCTTGTTGAGGTGCTGAGGTTGCTACACAATACTGGTCTGTGTTAAGGGCTTAATTGTTTGGATGGCTATAGAGAAACCCTTATAAGTAGACCTAGGTGCAGTCTGGCTGGCTGGTGGACTGACAAGATACTGGAAATACATATTCACAGCTTTCCAGAGATGTGGAATGGAGGGGCCACTGCGACTCTTTAAGAAGAATTGCAACAGCATCGTCCAGAAGGAGAATAGCTTCCTGATTTGGACTTGTAATGAGTATCAGTGAAGGACAGCTGAATGTCAAATTTAGGACCAGGAAAGATGTCAGGTCATAACATGTAGTTATCTACAGAAAGCATCATACAATCCAATCTGGGAAGATCTAATGCTTCTTTCAAAGGTAACAATTTCTTGCATCTTTTCTGTTCGAAAGCTTTAAAAGAACTTTATTCCTCTCAGTTATTTAAACTTCCTCCACGCTTTCCACCTGACATTCTCTAGTGACCCAGTTTATCCCTATACCTTTCTCTGACTCAATGCTGGCTGAAATACCTCTTTTTCCCTCCTGATGAATGACCTCAATCTATTACTAAATAAAAGCTTAATTCCACTTTTAGTAGGCTATCTCCTGCACCTGCTTCCCCTTTCTTGAAGAGCACTAGTCAGAACTGTACACTCAGGTGTGACAAGTACACAATCTAAGAAAAGAGGATTGTGGACAACTCAGGAGAAAATTGAGAATTCATCCCTTTTTGGTGGAAAGGGACATCCCAAAATGAGAGCAACTCTGTCAACAGTTGTAGTGCTGCAGCAATTTGAACCAGACACATGTACATCTGCAAAAATAATTTGTGCAGCAGCCACTGGAGGGGTAATAAACATTTTTTTTTTTTTTTAATCCAGTCATTGGTAGAATGAATGGATATTGTCAAAAGAATCCCTTTCCTGTATTAAAAATAAGCGTGTCTTGCTTCAGCTTCTGCAAGACACAAATGCCCCAATCATTTCCCCTTCCTTTCTGGAACTCAGAACAGGCTTTCAAGGGCAAAACAAAGCAGTTCAAATTCTAGTGAGACCTGTGGAATGCAGCTCACAGTGAGTATTACAGAGGGTCTTCAGGCAACCAGGAATTTCCTCTGGAAAGTGAAAAACAACTCTCATCTGAAGAAATAAATTTAAATAAGCTGAAGGTGAAAATGTTGGAGTTTGGAATGAGCTTTGTTCATGGTCTGCAGGGATAGAAGCTGTGAGAGAGGAACTGCTGTCCATCATGGCTGTTAAGGCATTCTCCTGCTATTTTGCCTTGTGGTGTGGAGTTTGTGGCTCAACCAGTTTCAAACCCTAGGAAATGTCTCTATTCCCTGCTACTACTCATGTTTTGCAGGCCTCAGACTGCAAATGGTGTGGCTGCCTGCACTGGAAGTGCATGAGACCAGGCAGAGGCACAGTCTGCTATGGCATGTGCTTTCCACACAGGACTGATGGATGTTTCTTGGGCACAAAGGACCCACAGACAGAAGGGAACATGTTTGGCTTTAGTGTCTCCACTGTATGAGCTAAAACCTTGAGGCTAAATGCCCTCTTTAAGGACTTTAGAGATCAGGTTTGTGGTCTCTTCCAAGGTTTCTATTGCAGAGGAGGTGTGACTGGTCCTGAAGAAGGCTTGCACTTGTATGTAGGTGGTGGTCTGCCTCTGAACACCATACAGATGGTCCTGATTGATTTGGCATTCACCTGTCTGTGTATCAGGTGGAAGGGAGGCACTTTTTGGGATGGCACTTTTTGGGATCCAACATCATCAGTCTCAAGTCTTCAAACATTCTCATGTGCTTGCAGCATGGGAAGTTGGCATGTTAAGACTCTTGACTTAATAAGCCCCAAAATAGCAAGATAGTGGGGGATTAGCGCAAATACTTTTTAAAAGGCTGCTA
The DNA here is from genome assembly GCF_020740725.1 of Corvus hawaiiensis. Lineage (NCBI taxonomy): Eukaryota > Metazoa > Chordata > Aves > Passeriformes > Corvidae > Corvus > Corvus hawaiiensis. The sequence goes on along the minus strand of NC_063219.1, from coordinate 25,462,757 downwards.
CTTTATCAAAGATACTTTGGAGAAGAAGAGGGTTTCCTGGGAAGAATGTTTTCTTGGGCATCAAATGCAAGTTATTCCCCACTGTACTGTGTTTTGAGCTCTGTAGATGATGTGTGGGTTTGCCCCTTGCCCAAACAACCTTCAGCTGCATGTTTGCCATCCGTGCCCACCCTCTCCTCTAGTGTCCAGCCCAGCATCTGCCACCTGGTCACTGATCCTGCTTCAGACACCCTGCCTTTTATTTATTTCTAATCAGTTGCAGGGAGGAGGGAATCCTGTGTTTGGCTGTGCTTGTTTCAATTCTGTTTGATTTTGCTTAACTCTCATAAAATTGATCCCAAAGGACCCTGTCCATTGCATCAGCTTGCTGCTTGCTTTCAGCTTCCATGCCTTTGCTTGCTTGCAGGCAGTCACCCAAGAGCAAAGTCAAACAAACTAGGCTACCAGGAGGCCAGCCAGAGGCTGTTCTTGCAAAAGAAATTTCACCCATCTTACCCAGAAAAGGGTGGGGAAAGAGACAAATTCTCTATTAAACTGCTGGCCAAGGGAGATCCTGAATACTCCCATCTCCCTTTTGAAATAAATATAAATAATTTATTTTTGTTTTGGGGGTGGAGGGACCTGTTATGGACACAAAAATTTTACTTCTTGTAGTTTCAATCTAAATTTCAGCTGCCAGCATTTCAGGGCTGTGAAACAGCCAAAGCAGAGTAAAAATAAAATAAAATAAAACAAAATAAAATAAAATAAAATAAAATAACCACAAATTTAATAGTAAAGCTGCAAAACTGAAACATTCAAAAGTTAAAGAAAGCCAGCTGTAAAGGTGTTAAATGTGTTATGGTCAAGCTATGTTCTTTCTCTTTTTTTTTTTTTTTTTTGTGTTGGTGTTATACATTATCAGAACCTTCACTAAATGAAATAAGGCACGCTATCTCATTTGTATTTCTTTAACTTGTGGAGTGTGCTCCTCTTCTGGTCTGGGTAGATATCAACAGGGGAGGAAATGGGAGCAGAGAGGATGCTGTCTACCTGCATAAATATAGTGCCACAATGTTCTCCAGGAGCTGGTGCCAGCAAGCCCTGCTCTGCTCTTGGCACACAAAGCAGCAGCACAGTGCATGCATAAGAGCAGGGAGGGGATTGGAGCAGGCTCCTTGCATGTTGAAGCTGCTTGAGGATTTAGTTGCCAAACACAGGCAAATTTTCTATTAAGCCTGTGGGATTTTTTTTAACTTTACAACTTGACCATATTTATATATATTTTTGTTTTTCACATTGGTGGTATAAGTGCCATCTGCGAGACCACGGCAATCCTGTCAAATTTTACATTCCTATTCTAAGCAAAGGCATTAGAGTTTTTCAATGGAACTGCTGTTTATTTCTTTTTTCACTTGGACAAAAAGATGTCTTTCTTCAATTTTCCTTGGGAGTGGAACTGTCTTAGCTGAAACTTCAAATAAAATAATTCTGAAGCAGTATCATGGAGAACTTCAGGTTGAGCTATTTCAGTGAGATAGTTTTAAAAGAAATGTTAAAACAGAGGCCTTTCTTAAAAAAAAAAAAAAGTTAAATTCTATCTGCACTGCCTATGTTTACAGAATATGGGGTGATAGGGCTTTTTAGGGAACCCCATGCAAACGTTCTCCCATTCTTTGTGGGAATTACACCAATTTCACCTCAAATCCTGCCACTGATTGGTATGGAGACTCAAGAGCTCTAGAGCCCTCAACATCATCAGGGGTATTGAGTACATTTAAGTACAGACAACCTTGCCTGATGCCAAGTGCAGGAAAGACTGAGGTCTATCTTCATCCCTCAGTTCCCAGGAGACACCAAAGGATGGGATCAGGATGAGATCACCCAGGTGCTCTCTGCTGAACTCAGCTGTGGCTTGGTGACCTTCATCAAGTCCTGTGAAAGCACTGAGCCTGAGCAATCCCTGTCAGCAACCCAGAGCTCTACAGAGCCCTGCCATTTCTGCTTGGAAAATTCTCTTGGCTTCGCTTCCTCAGAAACTTTTAAAAGCTCCATAGAGACTGTAACTCCAATGCCTCAAGTCAGCAAACCCACACTGTTCATCCATCCCCAAACACATTGCTCATTTTGAGAAAGAAAATGGAATTAAGAACTTCCTTTGATATATGAATATATTTTTTAAAAAGCAAAAATAAGGAAACAAGCATTTGAGGCAAGCTGAAAATATTTTTTGCCTTTTATTGCCTCTGCCTGAATCAAACCATTTAGACTAATATTACTCTTTCCAATATATTTATGAGTATGCTACTGCCATGGCCCATTTATGACACGGGAAGTGTGTGAGGGGCGTGTGCCTCAGAGTCCATTGCCTATGGCGTCTCTGTTGTTCGGCCCAAAGAACAGGCTAATAGCCGTATTTTCTTTGTCTTCTTTCTCATGGAAGAAGAAACTGGATTTGGGGTGAAACATCTGGCTTGTTTTGGGTAAAAGTTATTTATCTCTTCTTTCCCATTGGTTTTTCAATTTTTTTCCATTATTTTCCTAAATTATTGCCCCTTTTTAGAGGAAGGGCCTTATTTGAAGCCCATTGGATTTTTCTATCTGCTTCAACAAGACCTCGGACCAGGCCCTAGATATCGATATGGATTTCTTTCCACACTCCTTTGTAATGGTTCTTTTGTGATCCCAGGTGGAAATGGTTTGTGCATTTCCTGAAATGTTTGCTATATCCCTTCCTACTGCATGTGAACATGTGTTTCCTCATTCATGAACGTTCCATTCACGCCAGCAGCATCCTAGATATTACACAAACACTTTTGGGAGTTTGGATGGGTCATTTCCCCAGGAGACAAAGATTGTGGGGGACTGGGGGAAAAGGGCTGCAGCACTGATTTTAGTGCATTGCAGCACTGCCGGGGACAGGCCAGTTGTATACAGAAATACAAAGGAGCCTGCATTTTATTAAAGTCTCTACCGGACCATTAAGAGCTCAAAATATGCAAGAAATTAGGTCTTCCAAATCTGCATGTGATCTACTGCTTGAACAAGTTCCCCAAGGATGTGCTCATGGCCCAAGTGACCAGGACAGCAGCATTACAGACTGCACTTCTTCCTTCCTAAACAGCAGGATTTGGACAGAAATTTAACGTTTAATACCAGCACTACTGGCTGACAGTCTCTGGCATGCAATGTGCCTACAAACCTAAGGCTGAAGAAATTTTTCTTTTGCTTCAAACAATGGCGTCCTCTACATATTAGCAAAAATAAGTTTTGCATGTCTGGTGTTCAGAATGGCTTTCTACATCCAGTATTTCTACTGGAAGTCACTGATTCTACTTAAACACTAATCTCCAGCCAAATTTGGTTTAAATTTGCCTTGGCATTCAGTCAATAGTAGGGTGGATGGACACACTCTTAGGCATGTATTGCTCTGACCATACAAGGATTCCTTTCTTTGGGGATGAAGGAGAGCCAGAAAGCCTTGAAACATAGGTATTTCACTGGATGTATTTAAAACCCAGTGTTGTTGAGCCCATTTTGCATCTTGCTCAAGTTTCCCATCTGCTGTGCGTACACACACTCTAACATCTCACATATTGTGGCAGCTTTGAGAATGGTTCAAGTGCAAGGCCTTTCACCTCTGCCCACCTGCCCTCCCTCCTTTATTTATGAACCCACAAAACTGTCAATGTTATTTTAAAAAATCTTGCTACTTGACTTTGTTTACACTAGTTCTCTCACTGCCTCAGAACTGCGCTTAGGGTATAACCCTGCATTTATACACTTATTCTGCTTTTGCTTCACCTGTGCACATTTTCATTTCTCTACTCTTACCAGTTAGTCACATCCTCCTTGTCTCCCTGAACACCAAAGTGAAGTGTCCCTATGGTTTCTGGTTTCTGCTTACCTTCAAGGTAAATCTGTAAAGATTTACTCCTATAACAGACACATTCCTGAAAGCTGCACTGGAACAAATAGCCAGTAGGAATACCTGCAGGTTTTGCTACTGTTCTCTATTGCCAGGCTACCAATGTACAAAGGAAAGAAAATCATTATGCACTTCAAAGTGAGTCAGTTCAGTGGGAGTAAATGTTTGCAGAATATTCTGTCCCTTCTTCCTTGCCTGTCAGCATAACTGAAGCTTGGAGGAAATTTCTGAAGCATGTGAAAATCTAGCAGTCAGTCTATGTGGAAAGATCAGTTACATTTTCACATAAGTCTTTGGTTTATTCACTAAGTTCTTTGTGCAGGCTGTAGGATTTCCATGTCTTTCTTGGGTTTGACCCAGGTGTACCAGATGGCAATAATTGAACCATAGATTGTGGAAACTCATACATTTTTGTAGAAGGAGCTATCAGCAGAAAGCAATGGCTGGAGCTGCCTTGCCAGCCACTGTGATAGGAAAGCCCTTTCTCTGCACAATGATATTTGGTTTCCTAGAGTAAGGCACTGTACCCTTACAGTCCCTGAGGCAGAGCATCCTCAGGAGTGCTCATGAGCATCCGGTTTAAGGAAACTAGCAATTGCCATCTTATTTCTCCCAATCAAGACATTTATTTTTAAATAACTTCCCTCTTTCTTGGCTTTAAGTCCATCTGGTTTTGTTTCCTATGTTCAGAGGATCTTATAGGAGGAAGTGGGTGGTCATCCAGCTAGAAATAACACCATGCTGTCACACCATCTGACTGTTTTCTGAGATCCTCCCAAGCATATTGCCCAAAAGTGACCTCCAGACTACTTATGTGCTGGTGGGGATTAAATGTTCAGACAAAACGTGTGAGCAACAGATGAAGCTGTATTGTAAGGAGCTGTTCCCCAAGGACATTCCTCCACTTGTCTCTTGAACAAGATCTGAAACAACATCTGGACTAGGATAAACATGCTGACATTTGACTTCAGTGACACATTCTGATAGCACCTACCAGCTAAGGATTTTATTTATATTTAAGATCATATTTATTGTCTATTAATAAAGTACTGCATAATAACTCAAACCACATTTATTGAGGCTGTTACAATTATGTAACAGGCTATTATGCTTCTAATACTTAGCTGGCACCACTCAATTACATATGAATTAAATAAGTTTTCTAGTTTGCTAAGAAGCCTGGAGTTAGCATGGATTTGTTGTTGGTAACCAGAACAACCTCATGCTCTGTATACTCTGTTTTCCTAGGTGACAGATGCCCACAATTTTGGCTCATCACCTCTTTCTTGACTTGTACAGATCACCCTGAAAAGGGAAGATGAGGAAAGGTAGAGAGTAGAGGCTGGAACAGGAGGCTGAAGAGAGTGGCCCAAGATAACACAGCAGGAAGTCTGAGGCGGATCAACATGGATCTCCTGAAGTCATACTGTCATTTCACGTTGCCTGTGAAAGGTAGTGAAGGTGGAAATCTTGCCCCTGCTGCTATTCCACACCCCAGGGGAATCTCTTAACTGCCTGGCAAGTGTTCCCCTGTGGTGAGAGAGTCTGTTTTTACAAAAAAAAAATCAAAAACTTTGAAAGGTTGTTTTGTGGGTTTTTTTCCACCTTAATGTGGAAAGGGAACATTTATGAAACCTCAGTTTCATGGGGTGGAAAATTGCTTCTCTCTCTACTCTAGAGCAGATTGATAAAAGACTCATGATAGCAATTGAATGCTGGGGAGGGGTTTTGATCTGTGCAGCTGTGCATAATCCTTATTATTTTTACAAGTCACTGGAGGCATTTGGTAGGGTCAACATGGTAAGAAATCTGGACCTGAAAGTGAAACACAGTGTCTGTCAGAGGGGCCAGATTTTAATTGGAAACTAAATTTCATTTTGGAGGAAGAGGAAAATACCACACTTCTAATGAGATCCAGGGCACTCCAGAGAGCAGCCTGCAAGGAATATTTAAATTTAAAAAGTCCTGTTTAGAAAGACCTTTTGTAAATGACGCCTTGATATTGTAGGTAGATAAATGCACTTGAGCTCATTCTTCACTAATGAGAAACCACTTATAAAACATGCTGATTACTTAAAGTAAGATTTTGAGAGTTGTTTTAACTATAATCAGGAAAAGTTGATTATTATTTTTCAAACTGCTCAGAGAAGCTAAGGTTTTCTTTTCCTAAATATTCAGAAGGGGATTATTTTTATATGAAAGTGGAAAGCAAGGACCAAATTAATTGTACGTGAAAAAATCAAGTTTTCATTAGATGCTTTCAATTAAGACTAATTGAGGGGATGCTTTTTTGTTTGGATTTCTTTTTTCTTTTTTAGGTTTATATTTCTGCACCTTGAAATAATTCAGGCTGTTCAAAACATAGTACAAATGTTCGTACTTATAAATGAGATTTTAGAAGTGGTAGTGAGGATTCGTTTGGGTATTTTGCTCTAACCAGGTGAGCTCAGGTTTTGATTCTTAAATAGTTGTTTGATGAGGATAGAGATTTTGTGCGTTGAGCATTGCAACAGCCAGAGGATGAGGGCCTAGGAAGAAAGGATGGTGGGTTCCTGCCTCTTCAGGCATGCAAGACCCTTGGAACAACCTGGGAAATGGAGAAGGATGCAGTGATCCTAAGTGGAACAAAGCCAGAGTTCACTACCTAAAGAGCAAAAGGAGGCAGAGGAGTGATTTTGCTTTCCTATTTCACCAAGTATACTCAAATATCTTAAGTAGGCTGCAAGTTCTTTTGGTTGAAGGATGAGGATGAGATTCCTTTCTTCCTTCCTCCCCCTCTATTATTCCTAACCTGTGGCCTCAGCTGATTTGCTCAATAGCAGAGCCTTTAAGTCAGAGATCTCAGCAGAGAAATGATGGCATGTGAAAAGATGCAGGCATCCCTATGGTGTCCTTTTGTGATGATTAAAACTAAATCAGGGATAAAGAGATTAGTAACCAAGTCCAAGAGGAAAAATTGGGTGAGGAAGAGTTAAAAATGTCTCTTTCTTTCTCTTGTGTGAAAGTGCAAGGCTGATAAAATAAACAGATCTGTTGAAATCAGGCATTTCAAGCCAGAGACTGGAATAAGGGAAATACCTGTCTCCGTACCACACATCAAATCACACTTGGCTGTTTTTCAGTTGAGCTGCCCCTGAGTCCAATCTGAGTGGGTTATCACTATGGGAAGGAGCATGGCACAACCCCAAACCCCCTGAAATAAGATTCACTGTAACTTCTTTTGCAGCCGGGTTGATTTTGTCTGCACTCCGGGCATGAGGGCAGAAGGTTAAATAGAGGAGAGGAGAGGAGAGAAGTGAAAAAGAAATGATACATGAAAAAAACATATTTTTGCCTTCTCTCCAGCATATATCAGTGGATAATGAAATTTTTCAACTGATTAGATGCCCCATTGGTTGGAAAATTTGGAAGCAATCATGCAATTATATCACAAAACCTCAGAGTCATGTACATTCAGCCAAGTAGAGAAACCAACTATTAGCAAAAATAGAGAGAGAGAGAAGAAAAGAAAAAAGACTATTTATATTGCAATACTGGTCCTAAAAAATGGGAAAGAAAACACAATGGAAAATTTTCTGCAAACAATTAAAGGAGGGGGAGAAGGCTCAGGATGGGTCTGGTGTTTCAGGATAAATATAGAATTTATAACATAGTAAGAGCTGTTTTTAGTGGGCCTTAATTGAAACTACATTGCTTGCCCCTCTGCTGCTGCATCCCGGTGCTGCAGTCCGTGAGAAAGAGAGGGACGGGGTGACTTTCCTAGTAAGGGACTGATACATCTCACCAGAGAAAACAATGATTGGCAATGCTCATTGCAAGAACTTGGGGCACTTTTCTAAACAGGGGCATGGACTTGTGCTCTGCTCCACGCCACAGTGTCTCTGCTTGTGACAGGCACTGTTCAGCCCCCATCTGCTCCAGGAGCCATCTGACACACAGAGTTTTACTAAATGAAGTCAGTTGCCTGAACTAATGCTTTTTTTCTTTTTCTTTTACTACTAAGAGGGTTTCTTGCTCCTCTTGGTGACAGGATGAAGGGAAACAATGATTTTGTGCACCCCAAATTGCCTAAACAAGGACTCAGAAACACAATGTTTTCATCAGTAGGAAGATGGAGTAATTTGGGGGGTGAAATCTGACCCCACTGGTCTCAATAACATTGCTTTGGTCTTGGGGATTAAAAACTGACTTCAACATTTCCAGCCTCTGTCAACAGCCTCCTTCCTTTCCAGCTGCCCACTCTCTCTCCAGGGTCTCTGGGGATGACCTTGCATGTGAAGGCTAAGGTGACATCTGCAAGGGAGCTGCGCACCAGTGCTGGAATGGTGTGAGTGGCAAGTGATTAGAGCAGGATCAGCAGCAACTGAAGAAGGGGCAGGTATCTCCAGCAGGTTGTGTAGCAAACTGAAGACCACATCAGCTTCTCAGAATCCAGGGTCCTGGCTTATCTTATTAGCCAATGATGGACCCAGTTGCTGATCAATACCTGGGATCCAGAATCTGATGAAAGTCTACCTTTTTAGTCTTCATTTTTCCCCTTGAATGGACTTCAAATCAATTTTAAATCCTTTTCCACTGAGGGACAAAAAGTAAGAGATAGGCCAGGATGGAGTGGGTAGAGGAATTAAAAGAAATACTAGCATATTGTTGGCACATATGAATGGGGAAAAATTGTTGAAGTGACCCAAACCATAAATTGAACCTGAACTAGCTACTTATCTGATTGCTTTACCTTGTCCCCATCCTGAATGTGACAATTGGTTTCTTCCCACAGAGGCATTTCATCCTATGCTCCCTGCTGGAATTGGAAATGCTCCACTAGGTTTGATGTCTCAGTACTATTCTATTAATGGAAGAAAAGTGTCCCTTCCCCTTGGCATTACAGATATGTGACATTCATGAAAAACTAGGAGTGTTATTATTATTTAATACTATTATTTTCCAAGATAAAAAGAAAATATTTGGCAATTTCATGCTTGTTGGTGCTGTGGTTTGATCTGGTTCCCCAGAAAAGTGGGAGCAGTTCTTTGGACTCTGCAAAGCTTCCTGGGGTGAGGGGAAATTGGTGGCTCTTTGGGAGCTTCCTGGAATGTGAAATGCTATTTAGCACTGGCTTTATGTCCTCAGAGGCTTGGGAACTCTGGTGTCTCAAAGGTCTAGGGAATGCTGGGGAAGGATGGGCAATTAGATGAGTTAAAAAGGGGAACTCATTAGAAGCATATTCAGATCAGAAACTGCAATAGAACAGTTACATTCTTTGCCTTATTCTTTAAGGCATGAATGTTGAGAGCCAGTGGAAAAAACAGACCATCCTAGGGCTAGATCCAGGCCTAGCAGTGTCAGGGTTATGTTTTTGTTTTGTTTTCCACCAAAAACTCAACACCCCTATTTTCTCTTCTTCTCTTGCAGGGAAAGAAATTGAACTCAACAAAGAGTTGAGTTCACCCACCAGCTCCAACTGTCCCACTGAGTCTTTTACAAAGTCTGGGTGCCAGCAGGAGTAAGGCTTTTTTACAAGAATTATTTGCCTGGTCTCTGGATGGTTGTGCATCAAATCTGTCCCACAACATGGGAAATGAATGCTGATCTCTAATCTGCTCACACTGAAGAAAAAAGACCCTACCCCAGGCTATCAATTTGTACCAGAAAAAGGCTTATGGTGGGAACAGTTGTGAGAAATCTCAGGTTCTTCTATGCAAGGTGCAGGGATGGCTGTAGCCATCAAGCCTCAACAAGGCTTGAAGGGAGATCAAAATGACAGTGCTTTTCCCATATGTTGGAGGGCCTGACATTTTTCGCTGTAACTCTATGAGGCTGACTTTAAAATAACCTGTTGAAAAAGAAAGGGAAAATATATTTATTTGAGGCTTTCATCCACATGTACTTCTTTAGTAAAAAGTGGACATCTGTCTTGAATCTGTCCAACTTACAGTGAAATCACCAACCAGAATGCTTCCTGGTTTGAGAAGAATTAATTTTTTTCATATACAAAAATCCATCATTTTTTATAGGAAAGGAGAAGAAAGTTTATTTTCTCTCCACTTTTGCTGGGTGGATGATTTCCTGTTTTTTCCTGTTTCCTGTTTGCTGTAGGCTGGTCTTTGCCTATGTCCCCACAAAGACAAAGAACTTGAGCCAAATTCTTTCTAGGGAGCTCATGAGAATCACTGAATTGTGTTCTATCTTTACATCATGAACTGAGAATAAACTTTGGCCTCCACTTTCTAGGTCTAGAAGTTTAACCCCTGTGCAGAGAACTGCATGCCATCTTAAACACATTATAGTCTTGGCTATTGCCTTTTCATCCAAAAGAATCCTCATGTCTTTTGATCTGGATAGTTTTTTGGGTTTTTTTTCTTTTCCTGTTCTTCTCATTACAGTGACTACTCACAGTATCCCAGAAGCAGCTGTGGAGTGGAACCCTTGCAGAGTCCCTTAAGTCCCAGATGAAGGTCTGTGAAATAAATGATTGCGGGTCAGTGTCCCTGTTCAAGTGCTTCACCACTTTGTCCTCAGCATCTTCTAAACTGTGATTGTTATCATGTCCAAATCTCAGACTAGTAAAATGAGAGGCCTGGGAGCGAACTAGTGAACTTTATTATTTTACTAATTTCTCAATCATTTAATTCTGTTGGCATGATTTAAATTGTTGATTGGAGTTGGAAAGCAGATCAGCTCTTACAGCTCCTTTAACTTCCCTTGTAGAAAATGAAGAACCTGTAGGTAGATCATCCACAGTCACTAAATTTGTGTCCACTGCTGCATCTCTGAACATCTCCAGAGGGCTGATCTGAAACCAAGGTTGTTTCACATAAAACCAAATCTGAAGGTGAACTCCTATTAAGCAAAGTGGGAGTCAATCCTTGAGGCTGTTTGAACTCTCTGGAGTCTTTTTGGGGATCAAAGGGGTCACTTGTGCCATATGGAAACAGATCTGTTGAGGGGAAAATAAAACAATATGCTTGCAAAAGAGAGCAAAAGTCCTACAACACTACTCACACAAAATGTTCTTCTTTATATATAAAAAATTTAGTCATGAAACCAGTTTGAACTGACAATTTTGCATGAGAAGCCAGTGCCACTAATCACTTGCAGCATAAAACTAAAAAAATTTGTGGAGGAGTCCAAACTCTGTTCTGTTACAGACTTTGATGGTTCTTTCGTCCACTTACATTGCTTTTTGTGGGATCACTTCAGCACAATTAAGAACACTTCCTTTGACCTACGCAATTTATATCAAAAATTTTTTGGTTATAAAACCAAACTGAGCACAATTCCACTTTTAAGAATTAAATCCTTCAATTACCCATGTACAAATCCTCAGTAAAGGTTTTGGCTTTACTGCTAAAGCCTTTATAACCCACAGAGGAGAGCCTGCACATAAAAACCCATGAAAATTAATGAACATGGACTTGCAGCAGTGAGAAATTTGGAATTCCTGTTCCTTGGGAACTTCCAGCGTGTCAAAACTTATTATTCTAAGCTGAAGCAAGTACTTTCAACACAATAAATTTGCACCAAAAAAAAAAATTCTTATGATTTCTGTAAAGAATTTCCAATACTTCAGTTGTTCTTGAATAGAAATTATAATGGAGAACTACCTATATTGCAATGTTTCCTTTTATTTGCTAGATTTGACACACATGCTCCATTTGCCTGAAATTCAGTTAATACTGGACTTCACATTTTGTGAGGGTCTCTATTTTGACTTTGTAGTTAAAAGGCCAGAACCCCCAGGCTTCCCTGCAGACTAAACTTTTCTGTCCAAATTACATTTCTCTTGCAGCACTTGAGTCACTTGAGTATCAAACATAGCACATAATTCCAGCCAAGCCAAGTGCATGTTATTTCTTGGGAGCTGAGTCCTCCAAAGGACTATGGGTCCATAGCAGAGAGAACAAAGTTGCCAATTAAAACTTCCACAAGACAATGCTCAAATAATGAAACTAAGCTGAATGCCACGGTGAACCAAGACTAAAAAAATTATTTTGTATAAATAAAAAGAAAAAAACATTCTTTTATGAACCTGGGTTGTGTTTCATTTGGATTGCAACACTACATTTTGCATCAATCCCACTGTGATTTTTAAAATTCTTCACTTTGGAAAATCAGTCTGGTGAAAATTGCCATTCCTGTTGGAACCTTGCACTGGTGGAAGCAAGCACCATCTCTGCTGTTGGTAGATACCTCCTCCTCCTCTCTGACAAGGACAAGCACAATCCAACGTTTGGTGAATCAACATAGGCAGGAACAAAGAAGCCAGAGGAAGTTAGGTGCTACAGCCAAATGTCACCAGTAAAAGTACGTAGGGCTGTTAGTCATCTAGATTTCTCTTTCTCACCCTCTCCCTGCCAGCCCTATGTCTTTTCTGCTGACAGATAACTGCTATCCTAAATGTTGTGTTACTCCACAGCACACTAGCAGGAGTTCCACTGACGTAAGGGGATGATTCTCTCATATAAAGAGAGAGGAGACTGAAACCAAAGACATTTCTGAGAAAGAACTGATCTTCCCAGTGTACTTGCTCTGTTACAGAGCAAGAGACTGCAGTTGCAGTAGACACATGTTCCTATTTTAGCCAGAATTTGAGCTTCCTGTTGCAGTTCAATGATCGTCTTGGGGCCAGATCCCCAGTGGGTACAAAACAAAGTAGTTCCTGCTGCTTAAACAGTTTGAAATGAGAAAAGAGTCCCCTCTCCTGTAGCATTCATTGCACTTGTTCCTGTTATACATTATACCCACAATGCATTCAGCATTGCCCTAAACACCACCCGAAAGGCTCCCTGTCCTAATCCAGCCCACAAAGTCAAGAGCTTGCGAATTGAATAAAAACCAACTGTGTAAATGCATTTTGTAGGTCACGGGAAAGAAAAAAAAGGGTTCATAGAGCACATTTCAGTTTTCATTGGTGCTTCTGGCAACCTTCTTCCCCTACACATCATCATCGAAGAGACAAAACCCAGGCTCCCCATTGCGTACACAAGAAAGGGAGACTTCTCTTGTGCTTTGCTGTGCTGCGAGCTGTAAATTTCTGAAGAGCTCTGCTATAATCTTTTACAGTCTGCAATCCCACCCTTCAGCTTAATGAAATGGAATGGTACAAATGCTCTCTGGACATTTCACTGCTGACAGTTACCCAAGGTTTGTTTCAGCTGTTACAATATGGCTATTTTATTGTCTTTTTTTTTTTTCTCTTGTACAATTTCATGACTAACTATGTGTAAAATGGAAGGAATTTGACTATCCTTTCTTCATCCAGTTGGACACAAACTGGACTGGTTCCTTTAACTCACTTTTCAGCTGGCAAGGCTTGCTTTCTGTTTTCTTTTAAATGTCAGAAAAGGTTAAATAGGCTCTTCAAATCTGCAATAGATTTGGAAGATCTCTGGGGGTAAAACCTTCACAAGAGAAGCAGTTTATATTAGTTCAAACAACAAACTCAGGTTCTGAACCTGGAAGGCAAGTAAAATAAACCTCATGCACATCTCCCATAAAAAACCATAGGATTTGTTTTGCCCAATCTCATAGTACAATGAAATCTTTTGAATGGTTTGAATCTCTTTAAAAGTCTTGTTGTTTAGGGCTTTTTTGCTGTTGTTCTCTGATTTTATTTGATTTATATTACGCTTCTATTTTACAGCTTGGAAATACTCATGCAGATCATGGAGCTGGGCATGAGAAAGTGACTCCCACCATTTTCCTGTGTTTGCCTGGTATCCTGCTTGGCTGCAGGAATTACAAAGGGGTCAAGGCCTTAGCTAGCCTGCCTCATCTCTTCCTCACTTGAAGCAGAAAGCAAACACAAACACCATGAAACTTGAAGGAAAGTTGGTGAGGACTTCAGCTTTCACAACTCACTGAAAAATTCATCATTCCTCATACCACTGAAACACTACCATCCCAGCTCAGCATTTGCCTGGCAGGTATAATCTTTGCCTCAGGTAAAGGACAGGAGAGAAGACAGTAAAGTGGTGCTTGGATCCATAGAGATGCCTATTAGACATACCATGTCAAGACACTTTAATATTGAGGTAAGATGTATGGGACAACCTTGTATAGGACAGAAGAACAATATGCAGAGATTTTGAAGAGTGGTGTTGTTTTGGGTGACCAAGGCCTTATGTTTTCAAAGTCCAAACACAGTCCACATTAGAGGACAGACACACTAACATCAAATTCCTGCTGATTCAAAAATAGCATGTCTTCTACTGCCAGCTACATTCAAGGACCTTACAAATTCAGGGTGACCATTGTTTTAAGATCCTTTGGATGCATCTTCTCTTGTTTCTCACTGCCAATATTGTTCATGAGGAAACAGACAGAATTTGGCCAGTGAGTAAAAGTTCTTGTGCAGAACAACAAGTCTGGATTTGTTGCACATGCCCTGGGGTACTTGGAGTCAGAGTCTCAGAACGTGGCAAGCATCTCATGAGGCAATGCTTCCCTGATAACTTTACCAACTGAAAGTGTACCCCAAAGCAGAAGGACCTCTGCTTCTGCTTCAGGTTTCCCACTGCAAATGGAAAAGTTCAGATGGGACATTAAAACTGGAGAATCCCTTGATGCCATCATCGGTGACTGAAGTTCCTGATGACTGGTAATCCCTGCCTGCTCTGTCCTCACCTTGCTATGGAGAAGCCAACCCTGTGTCCAGACTCCAGACAGGAGCATAAGTAGGATGTGGTGGAGAGAGCACAGGCATGTCTGAGCAGAGAGATCATGTTACCATGGTGCTAAGCCTCTCACCTCAGCACTCTTGCCAGTGCCAGGATCCCTCCCCAGCACTCTCCTGCTTTGAGAAAAATGTGAAAAGTGGTTTAATTGGCCTCAGGCCTGCTATCACTTATGACAGCAATGATCAGAAACAGGGGCTATTAACAGCCCTAGTATTTAACTCATACATTCACTTATAGAGAGGTCCCTGTCTGAATGATTAATGTCATCTCAACATATTCCATTAACAAAAATATGAAGTGCTTTGATTTTTTTCCCCCATGTGACTGACAACATAAACACATTGCCAAAAGCTCTGAACAGATGGTAAGGCACTTAGGAAAGTTTGCTACCTCTAAAGAAGTCACTGGCCTTCAGCGAGTACTTAAACCGCCACAGGTAGTAATTGAAAGAAGGCTGTCCTTCAACTCCAGAGTGAAATGGAGTGAAGCATAGTCACTCTGCATCCTTCCTACAACAGTAACTCTGCATTCCCCTGATGGTTTCTAATGGTAAGCCACCCTCTTATCTGATGGTCTATCAGTAGAGAATGGCACAAGGGGCAGAGGATGGGCCGAGTGTGGGACAGCAGCAGGCAGGGAGCAGAGCTCCAGTATGTATAGTGCCACAGTGTCAGCATTCGCTCTTGGATCTCTTACAGCTGCCTTCTCCATCCTTCTTTGCTGGGAAGTATGCTCAGTTTCCATTTTCTACACAGTAAGCCTTATATCCTCACCTGACAGTATCCTTGGGTCTGGCTGTCTTGGCAACCAGACTACTCTTTCTCATAATTTCCTAGAAATCATTACCAGTTTCACCCTCCCCAGTGTTTTGTTTCACTTTTGGGTCTTTCAACAGCTTGAGTAATGAGCATTGATCAACAACAACTTAACTCCCACAACATGAACTAATTATTTCTGCAGAGACCTCTTACCATGAAGACAAATCTGGAGGGGTCTTTGTCTTCTCTGCTGCTACCTGAGGGAGTTTCAGATTTTGTTGTTCTCCTCATCTTCCTACGACATGGATTGCCTTGTGCAGCCTCTTATTCTAGCAGCTGGTATAGTTTGCAACATATCCAGGGCTAAAAGCTGGTTTGCTGAAAACTGGAAGGGACTAAACTATTATGAGAAACCTGAAACACCCCTTTTCCCACTTCTCTTTTTTACTGTGTAAGCTAAGTTATGCTCATTCCTCGGGCTTTACAATCACTTCATGAAGTCACGCATCCAGAAGTGAGTTTGTTCAATTTCTTCTGAATTATTTCCCACAAATATTCTTGTCATTTTCTCATTATACTACTACAAAGTTTTTAAATATAAGGATTTTTAAATTCTGAATAACATTTGCGTGAGAGCTTTCCAGTGCTAATATATTACTATAATTTGTTTTACTATGCCTTTTTTTAAGGTAGATCCTTCATCCCCAATGGAGATATGGTGGCCTTTCATAGAGTAACTTGAATACCGTAGCACTTTTTTATGTACAGGCACTGTCCTGATAGCTCTCTTCCTTGGATCCTGCTATTGATGAACTGCCTGAACCTGTTGCAGCCTTTCTTTTTGCCATCAGATGGCTATTAACTCACTAAGTAAATATTGATCAAAAAAAGAGAAGCTATACATAGAGTAGCCTGATTAAAGAAATGTGGAAGAAATATTGTGGAAGTAAACCTTGGACACACTTTGGACAATAGGTCTTGTCAAAAAATGTGATGCCATTTTGTAAGGTAAGCTATTGTTCAAGTCTGACTCTAAGGCAGGCATAAGGTAAATAAAGTTAGCAGAAAAAATATTAATATTCCCACCTACCTGACCTCTGATTGCCATCCTACACCCTTTGTTAGAGCATGGGGCAAAGATTTATGATTTGGTGTTTAACACAACTAAGAGCCGGGCATGGCCATGGAGGCTAGGGTGTGAGACCTCCAAAAATATAGGTATTGATGCAACAGGCTTCCCCATCCTGAGAAAGGAGACATGTTTTCATTGAGGGCACAAAAATCCTTCAAAAATTTACCTAAACTTCTGAGTTAGTATGGCTTCCAAAAACAACAATCGCTGTCCAGTTACTGCTTAGCAACATTAATTAAACATAGTTCATTAGAGAGCTCATTAGAAATGTCGTATGTTTGGATTACTGTCATTAGTTTCACTGAATTGCTAGGGCTCCGTATTTTGATTTAAAGCAAATGAGTACTGAACATTATATAAAGCAGGAATGAATTAAAAACTGAATGACAGATCTCAAAATTTCAATGAGGGGAAAAGCCTGAATGACTGTATTTTTAGCACTGCTGTTCTAGGATGAGGCTCATTTTGGATCTGCACTTTCCTCACTGATTTAGTAATGGGTATAAAATCCCTGCTGATAAAAGTTACTCTGTGAAACAAGCATTGCTGGAGCAATGATCTATAATCAAAGCATTCAATTGATAAATTCAAATGAAATGTTTCATTAAAATTTTCTGTCTAGGAGAAAAGCAGTTCATCATACCTCCACAAAGGCAGGTCCTCACCACAGTGTCTTAAGATAGAGTTTAGCAAAAAGACTGTTCATTGTGGTTATGAATACTTGCTAAACAGGGATGAGGAATTCATAGAATATGTTGAAAGAGAAATAAATAATAACCTAACAGATGACATTATTACCTCTGCAGATTACATTTATTGATGCCAGCTGTTTGCATCCTGTTCTGAATACACACCTAAAAAAGGATACAAAACCACCGCATTTAGCGTAACAGAACCACATGGTTGTTTTGGGCCTGTAGAAATCCCCTCACCATGGGAGAGTTAAAGAAGTCAATCTGTTTAACTAATCACAAAGGCAACTGGGGAGACAAGAGGTGACTTGATCATTATATAATTACCTTCCCAAGGAAAAAATAGCAGTTGCTAAAGAAGTCCTTAATTCAGCAGAGAAATGCAGAAAAAGAACCAGTAGCTTGGAGTTGACTTAAAATTTGGCACATTATTTAACTGGGAAGGGATAAGAATCAGCTAATCAGCATAATCTGCTTGTAGAAACAAAGAACATGCCTTGTTCTCTTGTTCTCATGTTCTCATGCCTTGTCTTCTCCAAATAAGATCTGAGCATCTCTCTAGAAAGCACAGTTTCACTGAGCGGTGGTAATGGATTTTATTAGGTGGTGACCAGGAGAAAAACTGCGCCTAGGATTCATGAACCAGTCAGATCAGATAACTCCAATGGTCTGGCCTGGATTCAGATACTTTAGGACTAAGAACTGCCTGGTACTGACCAGGGCTATTTGAGATGTTTCATAGTAGTACGGTAACATTTCGAACAAATTGTATTTGTCTTGTATCTATTGCAGATAATCCTCCTGGGAAAAATGCTTTAAAAGGCATTCGTTGAAAGTTTGGCTGCCACTATATTGATTGGATTACTGGTGGTAGGCTGAGACAAACCTTGCAACGTCATCTAGTACAACTAATACTTATTTTTATATTCTTTTTACTTCTTTCTAGGTGAAAAAAAAAAAAAGTCTGAAATGACACAGAGTTAGCAGGTTCTCCTGTAACAGAATTCATGTGGCACTGGCACACAGGACTGCAGTCATAAATCGAGCCAAACTGAACCTTTAATGACAGTAGTTTTTATCTGATGCTAGTAAGGCCAATCTCTTACAGAAATTACCTTTTTTTTTCTGTTTTGACTTCTTTTGGGTTGAGGAAAACCAATACCAAATAATTAGCAATTTCAGTGGAGTCTATCTAGACCATATTCATTTGTCTGTCTTCTTAACTAAATTTTTGTATATATATCCTGACAGCAACCTCCTGCAATGGAGGAATATGACATCTTGGATTTATCTCATGTAGGAAAAGCTGTAGAAAGTGAACGACCTTCTTGATAATCTTGCATTAAAATCACCATGCTTGCTTGGCCCATGTCTACAGACACCCCTCTTTTCTAATACACTAATATTTTTGGAGGAGTCACATTAGATGGACTTATCTTTACCACTGAAAATTTTCTTTGTATTCTCTAGAGTTTCTTGAATTCTCATACCAAGATACACATGCACATCTCATCCCTAATATGCTCAAAGTGTTATTCATGACCTACTAATTTCCAAGGCATATGAGAGAAATAAAATTACTGATTTCACTGATGTTGGTCCTTCTTAATCCAATCAGAACATTTTGAATTTGAGACAGGAGTTGTTTTCTTGAGCAATTTAGTTTTTTCTGGTTGTTTTCCAAAAACTAGGCAATGTTGGATAATCATTCATTTTCCAAGTACACCATGGTGCATGGTCAGACTGTGACCTGTCTGTCTGGAATAATTTGCAGGATGCATTTTGCTATTTTATCCTGCAGATGTGACACTAAGACATATCTTCCATTAACACTTGTTTATGCACTGTGATACACAGATAAAACTAACCAGTCAAATCCCTTTGTTTTACTCATCCACAGCAGTCAGGTGTGGATGGGTAGACTTCGGGAGGTCTGGAGCTAAGAATACTCCTAATACACAAAAAGTCCAAGTTGTGATTTCAGAAACCCTCATAGCTTACAGTGGGCATACTCCCAAACACTGGAGTCTTTTCATGAATGTCTGAGCTTCTGGTTCGGAGATGGACAAGGTCTGTCCACCCACATGAAGTCTGCTGACCTCTTCCTGTATGATATGCATCCTGCCAATGTCAAAGTTGTTTGACAATACCATATATTTTATATATACTAGAAGAATATTCAATTTATGCATCTTTTGCTGTTAACACTAGTATCTCCACCCAGCTGTTAAAATTACATTTTCTTTCAGCCAAATGTGTTAGATCTTGACATTCTCCTAAAAAGAACATATCCATTTTTTGGCAAACTTCTTGCAATTATCATTGACTGTTTTGTTGTTGGTTTGGTACTTTATATTTCTGGAGGAGAATGTTCCAAAGCAACGCAGTGAATTTTTTTTGCTTTATTTCTCTGGAAAGGTCAGTAAGCCAAGGTAAAATCCGTGCAGTTGTTTTGTGAAGAAAATAAGAGATTCTGGCCCTGAAAGACATTGAACAGGACTGAAAACACCACAGAAGCCTGTAGCCTCAGGTTTGAAAAATACGAGCAGTCAGTTGTGCTAGAAAATAATTCAGTGCCATGCTTTAAAAGGTAAAATCAAAGAATTCTGTGTGCCATATAAAGTTGAAAGGAAAGCAGAATCCAAAAGGATTGGGTGACCAGTTTTGAAACACTGTTTGAATAAGATGGATGGATTGGAGCTTGCCGTACTTGGTTTGCAGCCAGGAATAATCTTTTCAAAGCTAGAAGTGCTTTTGATCTCTGCCTACTCCTCCTCATCACTGTGAATCTCCAGGGATACAACCCTACCATGCAATACAAGGGAAAGAAAATGTGCTTCAGAAGAGGGAGAGGAAAAAGGAGAAGGAAGCCAATGAAATAGTATCTGAGAACAACATCGCTGCCTGTAATGACACTGACCTGCTGGTGCCAGTGGAAGAGTTTTGTAATATTTTTCCAGGTCTGCTCTTGTTTTTGATACTAGGCTGTGGAGCTGGTTCTGTGACTCTATACCACCCTCAACACACTTCCAAGGGGTATTGGGAATGGTTCTTATGAACCTGTGACTTGGAAGTAGACCTGAAATGTTTGCAGGCCAGAAGTTCCGTCAGTCAAAATTGAGCCAAATTGATCTGACATCAGTGAGAATAGATAAATTGAGGAGCAGCGGTCTCTGCATCACTACCTCTATCCCATATAGGAGCTTGTTGTGTTGGAGGTCAAGTGCAATGTGTTTGCAGTGTGCAGAAAACCCAGGGATGGGAAGAAATAAAGGGGGATAATCCACCAAATTAGTACAGCAGAGGGCACATGGTACTGTTTATATTGGAATACACACAGCTCAGCTGCAATGACATCGCAGCTCTAGTTTGAAAAAAGTAAGCGTCTTGTCTTTCAAGGACCACCAGACCTCTAAGTTACACAGTGCATTCAAAAGCACCTTGGCGTGAATTTTGGTTTAGACTGTACTTGTCAAGAAGGATGTGTCCACGGAATTATTGAGGCTGCAGACCTCTCCCTGGAGGTCTCCTGTTGTATCCTGTAAACACTAGAAAATCAGAATGTCCTGCTCAGAGCGTAGCAATCCAGTCATTTCTGGATGCCTCTTCTTCTCTACAACTCAGATGCTGCTAAGACTGAAACAGAATCACCACCTCCTGTTGGGTGGCATATCTTATGATGCATGGGAGATTTTAATAAGTTTTTTCTGTGAGTAATATAATCTCCCGGGACTGTGGATACAGGCTTGAGCCATGGAATAAATGTGGCTTTTTGTGCTTGCACTCATCCTGAGCAACATTCTCCACTCCAAACCGCACCCTGCGCTTGCTGGCGGGAGAGTATAAACAGTCAGTTGGAAACTTCCTCTGGTTTCTTCCCATTTGATTTAGAAATCCCTGGTATGGAAGTACCCAATGGCATCTCCAGCAGGGACCACCACGCAGACCATTTCTGAAAGTCACCGCAGTCATAGCTCCAGAGAAGCCTGCAAACTGCTGGCTTCCCTGAAGCTCCCCAGGGAGCCAGGCCCTCTGGGGCTATGGGGCTGGGCAAACCCAGGAGGGACACAGACCATACATCATGTCAGCAGAGATGGATCTCTGCCTGATAGGTGGTTGAAAGGCTGCCCAGGCCCCACTCAGAGCCCACATTCTGATCAGTTCCTTTACAAAGTTGTCCTCTTTTGTTCGCCACCCTGCCTCACATGCATACTTACTCATGTCGCTCTTGGAGTGTCCAAGAGAAATGTGTATTGCTTGGTGTTTCCCTTGCTTGTCTCTGCATCACCCAGCCCCACAGTTCCTGTCAATTCCCCTTCACCAGCTGCTTGCCAGAACATTATTAATTTTCCAGAACTGGTATCCCCTAGTGTTTGGCATCCTGCTGTGCACAGGGAAAAAAAAAATGTAATCTTTTCTGAAAAAGAAATATAGAAAGAAAAATGGAAAAATTGTAAGAGGAGAACAAGGGAGGGAGAGAGAAGAAAAAATGAAAAAGCTTGTCTTTGCCCTCAAAGGCTTTTCTTTTAAAGGTTTTATGAGTTTGCTGACAATGTTAATTTACTGGCATCTCCTTCAACACCCTACCTACTCCATAGAAACTTTACCCAGATTTTAAAACCAAACTGAATTCTAGGGAAAACTCACAAGATGCACAGAGAAGTAAATTTCAGCTTGTCAAGTGTTACACTGATTAGCTGTAGAGTAAAACAAAATCTCAAAGGACAACCTTCCCTCTCACTTCTTGTCAAAACCCACATCCTCCTATTTTTCTCCCTCACTACCACCCTCACCTTAAAAATAAAAGCAATAAAAAGGAAAATAAAATAACCCCCTTTCTAACCACTTTGAAGAATGAAAGCTTTGAAAGCAAAACAATTCCATAAAATGATCCAACTGCAATTCAAAATAAACTGGTCTCACAGAATAAGCTTGGTTATAATATTTGGAAAAACCACTGCATACGTTCCTACCCGAGGTCTGGTAAAGGGCAGCCACAAATTGTCTGATCACAAAGAAGGAATTTCCCCCTCACTGGTTTGTGGCAAGTGTACATGAGGCTGCGAGTGATGTTCAAAGAAGACGAGCTGAGCACAACTTCTGCTGAGTGACTGACCCCTTCTCAGTTTCCACATTAAGTAGCAGTAAAAATGAAGTAAGAAGAGAGGAGGAGACACAGCTCCATACGTCAGCTGTGGTGGGAGCCAGCATAGACACAAGATGCTTAAGATCAACAGTGAGCAGGAGGGAATCCCTAAAAGATATTTTCAAGTATCTTGATTATGGCTGATAGGAACAGAAAGCCCAGACATTAACATAAAAAAGTTTCTTATCCCCTGCATCTCTGAAGAACTAACTCAACAGAAGAATTCCAAATATGAGGCTCCTTTTGTGTGCTCTCAGGTAGAGAAGACACTGGACACCTTCAATCCCACTAACAATTCACTGTGTCAAGGGGAGCTCAGTAGAAAGTAAGAGACCCTCACGTTCTTGCTGAAATCATTGTTTCTGTCAACATTCATTATCTTCCAGATTCATTCAGCACATGGAGAAAGTTAAAAAAAAAGGAAAAAAATAAAATAAAATAAGTCGGCCACCACCCTGTCCTACAGATCTCTGTGCAGCCCCGTTCTCCTATAGTTTGTATAGGATGAACTGATAAAGCAGAAATGAAATCAAGAGAAACAAAAGCTGAGGAGAAGCATCATATGCGTCGCCTTTGGAACCTTTCACTGTTTTGACTGCTAAACGGGAGGGGCTGTGATTAATCTGTGATTATGTGACTCACCATAATTATGTCTTGTTGAAATTGAATTTATTGAAGCATGAATCATTCCACCCAAAGTAGAACCTAATTGCACGATTGCTGTGGCAGCCATTCAGGGTTTAGAGGAGAGGTTTCTATGTTGGGTGAAGACTTCCGCTCAATTCAAGCAATGAAAAATTCTGTCTTGTGACTTGCAAAAGGGCGAAACTTGTCTCTGAAATGAGAGGAGAAGAACCTATCCCGTGAAGCTCCATTTGAAATGCTGGGAAATGTTCAGCCAACCTGGTAGTGAAAAGCTTCCTTAGGCTGAGAAGATACATTAAAGATTAGTTTGGGTCTATGAGCCTGTTGTCAGTATTTGAATGTCGTATCGCTCAAGCCAGAGACCTCCCACTACTTCACTGTTATTTCTGGGCAGATGCTCACCAGGACTGGTATATACTCACAATAAACCTGTAATTTCACCAGTAAGACTAGACTAGAGGAAGATGAGCCTGGCACCCCTGCTTTGGATGACACATGCAGGAGGTTGAAGTATGTGGTGTGTCGGTGGAGTGTCTCCCGAAAAGCAGCTCTGTACAACAGAGGGAAAAATAAGGTCAACTTGGATTTTTTCCCCCATTTTAAAGAAGACATCCACTTTCTAGTCAACTATTTGGATTTTTGGATGGAAAAGACTTTTTTTAAATGGGAATTTTTATGGGTAGACTTTTTGTTCCATCTTTTTACCAAAAAGCCACATTTAATGAAACAGTCTTTGTATTCAGTTTAGGAGGAAAAAAAATTTTTAATTTTCTCCTCTGATGTAAAATGGACCCTTTTTCCTAACAGACTTTAGTATAATTATTGCTAGCATATATGAAGGAGTATAAACAATGACTCTCCAGGGTAAGGAGTTTTGTACAGTTGTTAAATTTCCTGCTCTATTTTTAAAATTCTTACTGCTGCTGCTGTTGTCTATAACACAGCAGTAGCAAAGGCTCACAGTAGCAGCTAAGGTTGAAAGGGGGATGAAAATTGCAATTAAAAGCAAAACCAAAGTTAGGAAATACTTTGCAGCCCATAATGCCCAACCAGGCAGAAGAATTAGACAGGAAAAAATGGGTGAAATTTACACCTTTATTTCCTTCTTAATGCCCATTCAGAGATCTGTCGCTAGGTCCTAGGATAAAGGTAACAATCCTGCCTCATATCACTCAACCTCAGTGCTCTGTGTACTGTTGTTTCCCCCCGATTATATTTAGCCAATGGGAAAGGGATGCAGGAGTCCCATCTGGTACAACAGAAGATGCCTCTTTGTTGGGATCACATCTGTTTTATGTTCACACTGAATCTTGAAAAGGAGATGTGGAGCCAGGATATTTGCTTGGCAATTACAGATTTGTTATTTATTTCTAGCAATGCACCCTTGAAAGCAAATATTCAGTGCAAAAATAGCTGGGCTTTATGGATGGGGAAAAGGAAATAAATATGACATTTTTTGAGAGATACTGTATGAGTGTTTTTCATAGGTGTTGCATTAGTCATCAGGAAGCTCTCCCCTTCAAGGTGTCAGCTCTTCTTTCTATATCTGCCTCTCCAGAGAAGGCTTTCACTGACCATGTCAAAAAACTTTCCAATTTTCAGTCTGAGACTAGAAACATTGGTTTTTGTGTAGGTCATACATTATCCCATTATTTTTAAAGGCTTGACCTGTTCAGCTCTATGCCTGTCATTTTATTCTCAGGCTCCTGCAATCTGCTCCAGAAGAGATTCTTATTCATCATGGTTTCTTGCAGAGACTGCTTTTGTTTGCTCTTAGATTTTTTTGGAATGGAGAAATAGAGTCACTTCTTGTTGTTTAATTGCCAAATACAGATTTTTCAAAATGAAAGTAAATTGCAGTAGTTGTTCTTTTTGCATGCAAAGGCAACAAGAGGATACCTCTTGCCTAGAACTGAAGTTGCATTCAAGCCTTAGTCAATAACTCTATACATTTTCTGAGGTCCATTCATCCATGGTACAAAAAACTTTTGAAACTAATCTCGAGCATGATGACCATGCATGACTAGATCAGTCCTGTTGCCACCTTCATGTGTCCATTTCTGGCTTGACGTTGCTGAATGCTTAATGTTTAAAGGAAAGCATGCAAAAAACCTTGTTCCACAATGACTCATAACTTCTCTCCTGGGGCTTGGAAACCAGTCCCTGCAGTCCCTGCGTGTGGTATGGCACACAGTCCCTGCAAAAAGGACAAGTGAGAGGAGGCAACAGAAATAAGTCCCCAAGGCTGGGAGGAACACATGCTCTTTGCCTTGGAAGAGCCCTTGATCTTCCTTCTGGTTCTCTGCATCTGCCAAGTGGAGTTAGAGCTGCAGAGAGGGACGGATGAACATGTGTATGGATGCACAGCAGTATTGTAGGCCACTGAATCAGCGAGGCAAAGATGGTAATAAAACAAAACTTTTAAAGTCATTCTGCTACTTCATCCCCAAGCAGATTTGTGGATGACTGCCCTTTCCAGAGTGAGAGAAACAGAAAAAACAGTGACATTTCAAGATCAAGGTAGCTTCGATAATTTTGCCACAGAATTCAGTGATGGCTCTGACACCTTAGCTAAGAACAGTAGGGTATGAGTCTTGTTGTTTCACCAGTAGTCTGTTCTGGATCCACACCAGAAGGTCTGAACACCAGCAGAGTCAGTTATCTTCTCACAGGGCATGGGGCCAGTCTCGATTAGATGGACAAATGTCATCTGACCAAGAGCTGTCTGCTGTCTTCACCTCCACAGGAGTGAATCTGCTGATCAGCCAAGCAGGTTCCAGTTATTGGCATAACTTTCATCCTTTCTCTCTCTATGTTAAAATTTTATCTGTCCTGTGTCCAGGAATAAACTGCTGTGTTTGTAGTTCTCAAGTTTCATGCTAGGTAAATGACACCATTGGTCCCACAGAACAGGTGTCTGTTTGCTGGAATCGAGCACTTATGTTATCTATCTATCTATCTATCTGCCTGTCTTTCTGTCTGTATGTATTTGCTGAGAAATGTATAACCAGACATTTTGATGAGTGTTTTGCTGATTTTATCTGTTTTCCTTTTTCTTTTCCAGTATAACACTTTTTATAAAGCATTTATTAAAGAAAGAAAAACTCCCTCCAGAAGACGTTTACAGACAGAAAAAAGAAACTTTCTTTTCTCTTCAAGCCCCTACTGTTATTCATCTGAAAGTTGCTACCTTCCTCCCCACCACCTCTGCAGATGTCTTCACCAAATCAAAACTTTTACTCTAGAGTGCTTTTCCTGGGAAATGGAGTTTAATGTGATCATGTTGTTTATGTGTCAGCCCGTATGACTTCCAGCTAACAGCTTTGTAACCTGACAGGCAGGAAAGAATGCCTAAAAATATTGTGACTATCATATTTCATCAAAATAAGCAAGTGGAGAAAGGAGAAAGACTTTCTTACTCAGGGATCACACCTTTTATTGAACACTAGAGAATCCACACAAGTGAGAGTCTTTGGAATGAGCTTTTGTTTCTTCCTCTATTTATGGAATCACTTTGTCTGTGAGTTGTCACTGCTCCCCCTAATTACAGCCCCCTCCCCTGGGCTGTATCACTTTTTCAGCAAGTGTGAAATATTGCCTTGGAACCTATCATCCCACAATTCACCTTGGGTCTGGCCTGGAGGATTGTGCAATTTCTGCGGTCTGCTCCAGCGCAAACAGGAAAGAGAACCCGAGCCCCAGTTTTTACAATGTGCAGCTTGCGTGCAGGAAACGGACCTGCTCGGCAGCATCTCTGGGATGTTTATTGCTCTGCACTCCCGCCAGCGAGGCTGGGGCCATTCGCTCTGCTGGCGGAGGGCTTGGAGCCGTCAGCGTTCATCAGGCCTCTGGTGGCCCATCATCCTGCTGGAGGTCAGCTGGAGCAGGCCAGGAGAGGTTCTCAGGCACTGCTTGAGGAATAGCAGGAAGGTTTCTTCTTTTTCCAGAGAGGTGATGAAAACAACTGCAATGCTTCCACCCCCCCAGCCCCAAAAAGAATGAGCTCCAAGTTACAAGCCAAATTTATTCACTTGTTTTCAACAGCAACACTGTGTCAAGTGCTAACGGCACAGTCATCTGCAGTACAGTTGAGACCGTAGGTGAATCCATCTCTGCCCATGAGATCCCCTTTCCTCACCCACCCTCTACATTTTCTACCTAGCTCAATTGCTCTATGTTACTTTGGTTTTGTCACCTTCTGGGGATGAACTTTCTCTCTCTGGAATAGAGATGGAGACTTGGGAAACAGGGTTGAATTCTTCAGCCTTTTTGTTAATTCATCCCATTCATATCCACATGGGATGAAGCCCCATCCTCCATGCAGTGGTGTTTCTACAGTCATTAATACTGCACAAATCAATCCTACAGCTCACTAGTGAGTAGTTCATGCCAGCTAAAACAGACATGCTCTAAAAAAGCCTTTCTCCCACACTTTTCATGTTATCCAAATCCATCAAGGAATAATTTCTTTTTCTGAATTAATTTTTATATCCATTGACATGTTTCCTTCACAGTTAACTTTACTCAAAGGAGGAAATGGCCTAGCCCCTGTTTTTTACTGGAGACAAGGAATTTACATTCTCTCCTCTAATCTTCCACACCATGAAAACAGATGTGTAGATGTGGCACGATATTTTGGGACTCCCTCTTCTAGCTTTCCAGACTCCATGCCCTGTCACTAGTTTGCTGAACTGGGTCACTCCCTCTGGTAAGTCACTTTCTCCCTCCATAGACCTTGGTTTCTCTACCTTTTATAAACTGCATTTGTGTTCCTGGGTGAGAAGAAGCCTTGGGGAACACAATATTAACAGCAGCACAAAGGTTACTACCAGGTGTACACTAAAATTCTGGAGATTCTTAACCTTGCCTTGGTTAAGGCAACCTTTGTGGTTTGTGGTTTCCACCTACATGTTCTTTTGACCGTTGAGCAGTGCTGGGGGATCCACATGTGTTGGGACAGAAAACTGCCTTCTGCATGCCTTGAGCATGTAATCCAGTCCTGGAGAGCAGAGGGAGCCACCACATATTTGTGGAAAGCAAGTGGTCCTGTGTGCAGCTGCAGATGTGCTCCTGCCTAGGGGCAAGACCTGAAGTCCAGACATAACTGTCCCAGGGCTTTAGGCCACACAGCAAAACTGCATGTCAGCCAGACACAAGAGGCAATGAGCCTTCAAGAGGGGTTAGGAAGTGAGGACATTTGAGACACACAGACCCTTTCCTCAAATGGGCACTGGAGGAGCTACAGGAGAACATGCAATCTCTGAAGTGTTGAGCTATATCAATCCTGGGCACCCAGGTCTATGGAGGTATTAGAGCAATCGCTAGAAAAGCAGCAAGCTCTGCTGAAGGCCAGTAGAGGAGCAAGGTTCAGTATGTGACTGCAAGCTGCTTCATGTCACTCACTTAAATCACAGTGTTGACTTGAGGAATGAACTCAACAGATCTTCCTCACTTCCCTTTTCCTGCCCCCAGTTTATGTAGTGGATGACCAGAAGCAGATGAACAGTAGACCTGCTTTACTAGCGCAAGGTAGGACATGCTGCAGCAAAAGCTTACCTGAACTGGGTAAGATGATTTTCCACGGGTATACAGGAATATCAAAGCCTTCTGCAGCAAAATGTCATTTCAGAAGTAGGTAGAAAATCTGGTTGGATTTCAGTTGCTTAAACTCCAGCCCAAACGTGTCTTTCCTTACAAGATCTCAAAGTGCTTTACTTCTAACTCTGTGTCGTGGTGCATGTCCTTATGGTACTCTGCAACAATCAGGCGCCCATTCTTCCTCTCAGGACTGCAGATTTCCTAGAAAACTACATATCCCCCAAGGCAAACAGAAGTTGGAATTTTTTTGACACTTGATGCCACTCCTATTTGGGTAGTTTAATGGGAAATGTAGTCAATCTGATTACTAGCTTATAGAAGGCAACACAGGCTTGGACAACAATTCCCAGGAGGCAACACAATGATGAAGCTGAAATTAAGTGCTAAAATTACCTCAGAGGAAGGGATCCTCCATTGGCTGTCTCAGGGATGAACTGCTTCCATTATTTACATTTTAAATGTCAAAACAAGATGTTTTGACATTTACTACTAATAAAAAACACTTTTGACATTTTCTGCAGATTAGAAATTCTGGAATTTTTTTCTTTTTTTTTCTTTAACCTCATGTTTGGAATCTAAAACAATTTTTAAAATGTCAGATTTTCCCTTGGGATGGAGATTCATAACTTTTTCTCAGCTCTAGTTGTGATGTTTGGAATTACCTCTGAGAGCCAAGGGACCTACAGTCCAAAGAGTGAAACAGTCTGCAGGCTCAAGCAGAGGAGAATTTCCTCCCATTGTTCTATTTTTTGAAACAGTACTCCTTAATTCTATGCCTCCTTTATCTGATACAGTTTAGCAAAGCAGACAATTCCATCTAATAATTTTCTTTACTTCTTTACTAATCCCTTTTTTATTTAACCCTGCCTAAATCATGTGTGTAAATTTCCTAGGGAAGAGAAAAGGATCTTAGTGCTGCAGCTGGGACCTGTGGATGATACTTCTCTTTCTACAGTTCAGGCTGAGGTTCTGTACACCCCATGGCCATTCCCTGGACAGCCAACAAAGGTCTGAATTCTGAAGACTGCCAACATCTTGTCTGGATATCCCACATCCAACCCCAGTAAAAGACCAGGAGTTGACCCTTACTATCTGCCCTGTCAGCAGGAAGTTCTTTACACCTGGGAAAAACTGAAAAGCAACAAAAATCTGCTGACTACTGTACAGTAACCAAGACATGAGAAACACACATCTTTATTCAAAGGTTCTGCTAATAGGGTCAGGTGTCAAGTCCCTGTTAAACAAGGTTTGGATGCGATGCTGGAGGCCCAAAGGAGCTTTTATCTGACCAAACTCTGTGCTTTTAAATAAGAGGAGGGTAGATGAGGGGAGCAGAGCATGTTGCTGGGACAACATTAAAAAAAGAGTCTATGAATAAAAAGTGGGAAGCGTGCTCCCATGTGCTAACAAACCAAGGCACTGAGTTGATTGCCTTTGCACTTGGCAGTGTAAGGAAGGCATGTCTGAGCCTGTGATCAGACCCATGCTCGAGTTCCTTCATGTGCCTTTGAAAACAGGCTGTTCCTCCAAGATGTACCACATAAAGGGTTACTGCACATGATTATAGCATTAGCATTGAACATGAAATAAGAGAGACCACTCACCCACAACAAAAAGCCATTGATACTAACCAGTGTTAGTGATGATGCTAACCAGTGGCAGCTGCTCTAGGATAAGTGCAATAAACCCCATGACAAAAGCCATAGGTTATGTGAAGACTTTTGATAGTCAGAATAGCTTGCATCCTACAGTTGTAGGATGTGTTTTATTTTTGATTTAGAATTAGCTGTTGCGATCCCAGATGCTCAAGCTCTTACTGAACATGACAAATCTTTGATTGACTGTATCAGGGAACTACAAAGAATAATGTTCTCTAGAACATATATCCTAAACAGATACCCTAAATAAATCTGGCAAGGCATATATATCCTAAAGAAAAAGTGGGTAAAGGTAAAGCAGGTCTGATGGCATGCCAAAGAGTGAGCAAGGAATCATCAGAAAGGATGAGTAAAGGGACAAATGTTGTCACCATCTTCCCTTTACAGAAGAACAGTGGCTTCAAAAAGAATCTGATGCAATCTTGATGACTACTTGGAAATTTACTAGGGTTGGCTCCAGAGCACATTCCTCACAGGGTGTTAGCAGCAAAGATGCTTTTGGACTTCAATAGACTGTCAGAAGCTCCTGTCACAGCTTTGCCTACACAGCATGCGAAGCATTGTTCATCTCAATTAACTGGGGGGCTGAATATAAAACTGATGTTTAAACTAAACTGGACCTCTGGTTAGACTATCTCATTTAGTATTAATGTGGCTTCAGTCTGATTTACCTTAATTCACTCTGGGAGCGAAGCTGATGACTTAAATCTTAGCAAATAAGTGTATTTAAGGTAGAATTTCAATGATCTTAGGGACAAATGAACTTGTCTGAGTTATTTTGAGTTAAATAATCTATTTGGAAAAAACTAATTCAGATTCCTTTTTTTTTTTTTTAATGTTTCTTTGCAAATAAATCTGTGCAGATAACGGTTTTCTCATCCTGTGAAGCTCTCTGAGACTTCAGAATTTTTTCATGTCCCACCACATGATAAACCCAAACTCTTTTGTAGTGGTTTTGGTTCATTTAGTTGGGATTTTTGGGGCTTTTGCTCTCTCTTCCCTTCCTCTCCCTGAACAAACAAACAAAAACTATCTCTCTCTGGAAAAGAGTCAGCTGACTAATATCGCAGAGAGATCAGCTGGGGAAGGAGATATTGCTCTCATGAAGTCAACACAAGCCTTAAGACAATCTTTCAACTTTTTATGCTTGTGAATGAGACCCCAAAACATCATCCTCCCAGCTGAGACCAGGTCATATTTATTCCAAAACATATATCCCCTGTTTTAGCAGCTGTTCTGAGCTGAAACAATCTACGTTTGATCAGAAATTGCATCATCAAGCTGGGAAACACACATTTATTACATGTTTGGATTTAATTTATTTTATAATGATGCTTTCTTGTAAAATCATGTGTGGTGAGAAGGTTGGAACACAAACATTCTCTACTGAAAGCCCTTGCAGTCAACAGTCCTGTCTGTCTGCGAGGTATTTTTCCCTGGTCTGTGACCTTTGTGTGCTGCTACTGTCTATCTCAAGGGCTGTGCTTACATGCTTGATTTTTACGTCCTCTCTTGTTGGACAGCCTAAACAATGCCACTGTCTGGGAGGTTTAGAAAGTACCATATCCAAGGGGCTCTACTGTCACTCTTGAACTGACCCAGACCTAAATGAAGTAAGTAACAAAAGTCTGAGGAAACCCAAGGTAAGGAACTAAGTAATGATGAGTGAGTCTAGATAAAGGTCATCCAAATCCTTAGGCTTGTGTAAGATTGTTGGGCTTAAGACTTGAATCTCATTCCTAAGTTGCCACTTATTTCTCCAGGACTGATGCACACAAAAGCATTTGGGGAATATATTTCTGATAGCAAAGTTCCTGTCAACGTCTACGTAGCCAAAAGAATTAACGCTAAGGATTTAGCAAGAGTTTTATGCCATGAATGAAAAGAAGTAATATGAAGTCTAGTAAATAAATTTTTCTAACTACAGTGATGAAGGAAAAGAACTTGAGAGCATTGTCATTCAAAACTGGAATCTGCAAGTAACACTAGCAAAAAGAACATATCCAATATAATTCATGACAACTTTTGACAAGTTGTTGAAATAGCCTGGTGAATGAGGTTGTAGAAACTCCATTTCTCTCCTGTGAAGTATGTGTAAGGAAGCAAAGATGCAAGCATACATGTCTAAGAAGTGGCTTCTTACTAAAGATGACCAAAGAGAGCAGCCTGCCAAAGCCACTTTGCTTGCCAAAGCCAATAGGTTGAAGTCAGATGAGAACAGCAGACAGCAGACAACAGACAGCTCCTTGGGTTTTTGATTTTGGGTTGTTTGGATTTTTATCTAGAGGAATTAGTATTACTTCAGCCTCACTACTTTGAACTGGTGGATCTTTGTCAACAGGATTGAGTAATAACTAATCATTGCTCTGAAACTACTTTGGTGACAGAGTTACAAATGGTGGTAGTAAAGGAAATCAGTCAGAAATTCGATCATTTAATTCTTCACTGGTTTTGAAAAAGATAACAATGTCTTACATCCAGCAACATCTGAACAGCGTTGCTCAGAGCTCTGACTTTTTATGGAGAGGAGGCACTTGTGGAACAATGTCATGTTAACAATGTGCCTTAATGCTGTAGTCCTGATCAGGTCCAGCTCCAGCTTTCTGATGGAAGAACACCTGTGGGGCATACCTTTACATATTATCCCTTGGTAGTCCAGATTAAAGCCACTTCTCTGTCCAAACTTCAGGAATATGGGTCAAAAAACCCACCAAGACAGCTTTGCTAGGGTGGCCTAAGCGAAAACATAGATATCCCTGGTGAGAGGTTCACTCAGCCAAGAACTTTTCAGGGATGCAAACTTATTTACTTTACGTCACATTGCACCATGTCCTCATTCAGTCATCCTCTAAATTAGCCTATGACTACATCCAGCTACATGTTTTTCTATGATTTTTCACTGGAAGAGATTTTGGGTCATTGAAAATTCAACCAGAATAGAGCATGAGAGCCCCTGTACTCAGGGGGCAAACCCAGAGGCTCCCAGCATGGGCTGGATGGGAAAGGGGCCGCTTGTTTGGATAGCTGGGGCAGTTGCTTATTCAATGTATTTTCCTCCGTCCATGGTCAGTTTGCAGTGTGCTATAAGATCATTAGAAAACTTGATGAGGAAGCAGGAATAGAAACAAGACTGAAATTCCCAAGGAGGTCAGGGAGGGTAAAATTTCAATCTGCCTACTTTATCAGAGAACACGTGAAGCGACAGGACAATATTCATGACACAGACTTGGCAAACTCAGAGCCAAATTAACAATATTGATAACATAAAGTTTGGGTGGATTTTTCCTCTTTTTTTTCTTTTTTTTCTTTCTTTACTGGTTGGGGTTTTTTTTAAGGAACATTTGAAGCCAAATTTCAAGGAAGGACAGCAGTGAATTAGCCTTACAGTTCCAGGTAATAGGAGTCTGGTGACCCTTTCACATATCCTGGGGGTTATCTGAATGCTGCTATACATTTGTCTTGCAGCAAGGACAGAAAGAAAAATGAAGCTGGGTTTTTCTTCTCCTCCCTATAAAACTTGAGCATTCATACTCAGAGTAACTGCAGACAGCCCTGGGACCTGTAGAAAAGACTAGCAACTGGCTGTAGGCACAATAACTTAGAGCACATTCCACACTAAAATGAGGAGAATTTAGGAATAACCAAAATACAATAATAGAAAGTGCCTCATCAAGCAAATTCCCAGCACCCAGTTCAGAGAGAGGTAAAGGATCGAGAGAATGGATTGAGATTTCTGTGGCCAAATGAAGAGAAAACATAAGGGAAGAATAGGAGTGTATAAAAGCTGTTGATGCATTCCAGTAAATCTTGCAATGTTTGCTTGTCAGGAGCAGTTCTGTTCTGCACTGGTGATGTCTGTAATTTTCCCCTTTCTCTTGATGCTTCCTGCTAGGAATGCTCACTGAATGAGCTCTTGTTTTCCAATGGCTTATGCTTAGGGAGGAAAGCAAACATCTTCTTATATTCAGTTATTGTGGTGGGGGGAAAAAAAAAGAGAGTATTTTGAGCTTTAAGGCAAAAGTAGCATATTTAGTATCCTATTCTGGAAGTGATCCAGATGAAAATTCTTCTGTGTGTAAAATATTTGCCCAGGTTTACTCACATCTCACCTCAGATGTTTGCCTGTCCCATATCCAACTGATCTGTGGGGTGTGATCATGAATCTTAACTCTCTGCAATTTCAGCTCATGGAAACTGAAACCCATCATCTGAAAATCTGATACTTTCAGATCAGCTGAAGCTTCCTGGAAGCCCATAGAGGACACAGCTTTAGGGCATCACATCCAAACTTCTCTGAATTTCTAGAAGGAAGGTTTGGATTCAAGGCTGTGGAAGATTGACTGTACCTCATAAAGAGCATGTACTTAAAGATCTCAGAGGCAGCAGTGTCCTGTCAGAGAACATTCACTTTCCCATATGCCACCGAGTTTGAAGAATAAAGATTATTCCCAGATGCTGTGGAAATTCTGCTATGAATGCTGCTATCTTTGGGAAAAGATTCTCATATCCTGCCTAATCACATAACAAATTTTCCAAAATTGTGATCACAGTTTTTGTAACTGTTTGCCAAAATCTGCTTCTCTCTTTGGTTTTTGCTCTCCTGTGAAAGTTATTAACCTGTGGAGCCTAAATGCAGTAACCCCTGCTAGGGGTTCTCTCTAATAATTACAGTCCTACAAAGGACTGCTGAATGTGTTCCCAACATTGTTTTCCCAGCATTGTTTGGAGGTCATTTTCTTTACCAAGAAAATCAGTGCAGCTTGTTTAACAGGAGAAAGAATGAGAGCTCCTCCTTGAAATCCCTTACTTACAAAAGAGCAATTAAGGGTATGTCCATATAGCCTACTTGTGCCCTCTCCCTTCACATGTAAAAATAATTTAAGTCTCATTTCTATAGGAAAGTTGCAATAGAGACTTTTGGACCCTGCAGTCAGACACCATGCAAACAAATGAGAGTTCTCAGCTATCATCACCTCCAGCTAAAATTATAACAACTGAATTATTTCCAATTTACTCAAAGGCAATGTTAGTTGGAAAGATGAAAAGAGATTATTTTTGTCTTTTGCATTTTTTTATTTAAATTTTTTCAAAGAATAAATCTTCATTTGTGGGGGTGGAAATTCCTTCTAGCACTTGGTTTAGTAGACACAAGGAAAAAAAGCACACTTTGCCTATTTTTATTTTTTAGTAATTAATGTGGTTTGATTGGTCACTTCCCAGGAATGCTTCAGCCTGTTTGATGATGATGAAATTGTGGTGAAGTTAAAGAAAATAAGAGGTTCAGCACTTACACAAACTGTCCAGTTTCTAAGGCATCTGGTGTTGGTATGAAAATTAAATATGGCTATCACGCATCACACATGATGGGACCCACTTTTACTGTTGTGGATCCAGAGGCTATAAACCAGACACCTCCTGAAAGCTGATTAAGCACCACTTGGTGAACCTAAATCCAATGAAGAAAACCATGACGATGTCAGAGCAGGAGCCAGGCATGACTCCTATGGTCATTTTTCAGTTTCTTTGGAGAAAGGACTGATGTTGGGGGTTTCATTGGACAGAAAAAGGACGTGCCATTGCATAAACGTGAAAATGCATCTTTTTCTGTCATCCATAGCTTGAGAGTGAATCAAGAAGTCATTGAAGAGTGAGGGAAAACTTGGGAAAGGTGTATCTAGCAGTGCCAGGCTGCAAGGTGGTGGGTCTGACAGGCTGGTGTCCAGATGTGAGATGTGAACCCTGTTCCCATGGGGGTGTGACGCAGCTATGCACCATTAGCCTTGCCTGGGAAGGAGTGCCCAAAGCCTTATATTCCAGAAGCAAAGTCTGGTGGTTGAAAA
This sequence comes from Corvus hawaiiensis, assembly GCF_020740725.1. Taxonomy (NCBI): domain Eukaryota; kingdom Metazoa; phylum Chordata; class Aves; order Passeriformes; family Corvidae; genus Corvus; species Corvus hawaiiensis. The sequence goes on along the minus strand of NC_063219.1, from coordinate 25,426,705 downwards.
CCTCCAGATGGATCATTTGAGCAAATTTCTTCCAGTTGAGACTCGACCTGGGCCAGGTTTTAAGCACATTCTTGCGTAAGCACAGTTTGCAAGCACAAATGTGTGGGTTTGGATACAGTGTGCTCTGCACATGGATCTTTTCAGGGTAAGACCTTTTAATTGATACCTTTCCTTCTAGTGAGTCTGCTGCTTCCCAAGAAGCATTTGCATCTGTGCTACAAACTCTCAGCTAGAGACCTCTCCTGAAATGTTGTGATTGCTGCAGGACCAGAGTGTCCCTCAGACAAGAAGCCAACAAGTTCTGAGTGGTTTTTAGACCATTCACCATTGTGTACCTGTACTGGTTTTGCACAGCCTGGTTTTTGGTAGCAGGGGGGCCACAGAGGGGTCTCCTGTGAGAACCTCCTGGAAACCTCCACCATGTCCAGAAGAGCCAACCTCTGATGGCTCTGAAAGATGGACATGCTGCTGGCCAAAACTGGGCCAATGAGAGAGGTTGATAACGCCTCTCTGATGACATATTTAAGAAGAAAATCAAAACAAAGTCACACAGTTTTGAGCTTCTAGTCAGAGAAGAGGAGGAGGTGAGAACATGTGAGGGAAGCAACATGGAGACACCAAGGTCAATGAAGAAGGAGGGGCAGGAGGTGCTCCAGGTGCCGGAGCTGAGGTGCCTCTGCAGGCCATGGTGCAGACCGTGGTGCAGCAGCTGTGCCCCTGCAGCTCACGGAGATCCACGAGGGATGCAGAGATCCACCCACAGCCCATGCGGGAGGTGCCCGTGTCGGAGCAGGTGGATGCCTGGAGGAGGTTGTGATCCAGTGGGAGACCCAGTGGAGAGAGAGGGCCCTGCTTCCAGGCTGGAGCAGCCTGTCCTTGGAGGACTGCACCCCATGGAAAGAGAGAGCCCCAGCACAGCAGTTTTGGGAGGGCTGTGTGCCCGTGGGAGGGGCTCACGCTGCAGCAGGGGCGGTGCGGCTGCTGCTCATGAGAGTGGGCCCACGCCGGGGAAGTTCATGGAGAACTGTCTCCCGTGGGAGGGACCCACGGCCTCACAGGGGAAGACTCCTCTCCCGGAGCAGTGGAAGGAAATCTCGGTGATGATCTGACCAAACCCCCATGCCCTGTCTCCCTGCGCCATCGGTGGGAAGGAGGGAGCGGCTGGGGGAAAAAGGTGTTCTAAAGGCTTATTTTACTTCTCATTATCTTCCTCTAATTCTGTTAGAAGTAAATTCACTTTGTAACTCTAAGTTAAGCCTGTTTTGCTCTTGAAGTGTTTTCTGCCTGTCCTCACCTCAACTAATGAAGCCTTCGTTAATTTTTTTCTCCTCTGCCTAGCTGTGGCAGGGGAGGGTGAGCAAGCAACTCTTGTGGGTGCCTAGCATCAGGCCAGTGTCAAACCATGGCAGTATCAGAAAGGTTACTGATGCCATCACAGTCCATGAGGTGATTTAGTGAGCTGGAAGGCAGAAATAGGTACAATCTGCAGTGTGCCCATTAGGAAGCCATGTGGGTGAAAGGGATGACATTGTCCCGGTTTCTCTCCAGGCTCTGGTGTGAAAACAGTGCAGATATAGCCAAAAGAGGATGGCACACAAGCTGAAAGCTGCCCACCACCCAATGGGCAATGAAAAGCTATCTAAGAAACCAAGATGAGTATCTGCAGCCCCAGCAGCACCAAGAGAAGCTGAACCAGACCTCAATTCATCATCTGTCAATCTTAATGAAAGCCTGAGGGAATGAGCATTTAGTATGTCATTTCAGGGTGCTGCTCATGATCTCAACATCTTTTTCTTCAGTTCATCTTTTTCCTTAAAATATAATCTATAAGAACCTAGTAATGGCAGTATCCTTTTGTCCAGTTAAGATAACTGGAAAGTCTTCTGCAGTTAAAGTAGGTAGTAAATTGCTGTGATATTCAAAGATAATTTTTCATCAGTAATGTCTTTTTTCCTCATCTGTGTGTCTCATTTTTTTACCCAGCTGTAATCATATGAGACTCGTTTATATTCTTCATTCTTGGGTAGATACGGCACATTTACCATGAAAAATTTCCTGATTTTCAGACAAGTCCAAGAGTGTCCATCAGATTTCACAAAGGTGCTTTTGAGTTGTCAGGTAAAATCTGTTCTTCCACAGCTTTCTAATTCCATAGGTTGTTTTTTTCAGTGAAGAACGGACAACAAAATAAAGAACCAAGCCAACAAAAATACATACGCTCCCCAACAGCCTTCCCAGTGATATTCCTGGAGATGAAGAACACCCAATCCCCTGGTCCTCTAGTGTCTGTCTAAAACATCTGTAGGCTCAAACACAGTTTTCAGCTTTACTCTGCTGTGGTGACAGCTCAGGGATTTCACGTGGCATCATATTTCTGGTAGCAGTTTCCTGGAGAGTAGACCTGAGCTCCTGGGAGAAATGGTTGCACTGTGTGCTTGCTGTGCTTCAGAGAGGGTGTCTACTTGGGGGTGATCCAGGTGTCCATCTTCACTCAGACTCCCTGCTCCATAGGCAGTTGTCTCCCTGGTTTCAGGAGTTGAAAGATCAATGTCTCCATGAAGAACACTCTGTATACCTGCAAGCTAATCAACTTCTGCCTCATTTTACAGACAGGCGTTACTGACCCTTCTGCATGGCTCGCACACACAGAGTTCCACGTGGCTCCTGCTTCCCAGCCATCCAACATGAGCCGTGTGGGATGTCCAGCACTGGCTTCACCCACAGTGAGCCCAGCCAGCCACCTCTCATAATTCTCAAGGCAATGGACCCTTGACACAAAGGCGCTCAAAATATGACTTGGTGTGTGTTCATTTCTCAAGGGACAGGAAGGCAAACAACCACGCTGGTTTAGCTGACAAGGAGCAGCTCTGTTTCATGAATACAGCATGGTTTTGCAGAACAGGAGCTTCCACACATGGGAGCCTTTCAGGACCACGCTGGAGTTAGGCTGTGTCTGCTATGAACGAAACCCATCCCTGTTCCAAAACCAGCCTGCTTTTATGCTGCCATGGTAAAAAAGGATTGTTTTCTTCCTGCAGCCTGATTCAATTTTAAACCCAATTTTTATAGCTCCTATCTGTATAGGCTTCCAGTAAGACTATTCTCATCTGAGCAAAACTGTTTTGAGGAAGTTTTACCACAAACCCTTAAATACTTTGATATGATAGTGTCCATCGCACTGACAAACTCAAGGTTAAAAATAGAGTTTATGGGCTTAAGTTTGGCATTCAAGCTGACTGCAGTGTTGCAAAGTAATTTAAAGTCAGCAAAATAATGTTTAACATGTCCCAGATCCCAGATCTCCTTGGAGGAGCAAGTTAAAAAAAAATAAGTAAATAAGGAAAAAAAGCTAAACAACCACAATGTCAGGTCAGATGGTAACATGCTGCTGCCAAGCCTCCTCCATACAAAGTCATTGCAGATGCTTCCTGGTCAGTGACAGTCTAAACAAGCAGTGAAACACTTACAGCTGTAAGCTTGCATGCCTATCCAAAACAGCCTTCTGGAAGGGAAGGTGCCTGGTCTCAGAGAGGACTCTGATGAAGTTAGGATCCTGTGTCAGGATCAGGGCAAACCTGGGGTTAAGAGAAAGAGTTGGATGAAGAGATGCATGGGTCTTCTTGCAAGGGATGGTAAAAGCAGTTTATTGACACTTTGCTGATCCTATTTGCATTGTTGCTTACAGAGTTTGTAGGAGATTCACAACAGCTGGACAGAGGGAAAAGGAGGACTTTATTTCCCTTGATGCATAGGCCCACTTCTGTCCCTTTTTACTCATTTTACCCCCAGTGCTTTGCAGCTGAGTTGTAACTAGAGACAGGGTGTGGGACAAGCATCCTGGTGGTGCCAGAAGTAGTGAGAATTTCCCCTGGAGCCCAGCAGGTGTGAGGTACTCATGCCATCCAGATAAATCCCATTGCCAGATTTGGCTTTTTGAAGTATTTTTTTTTCCTGTTGCTCAGATCTGCCATGGATTATTTTAGAGAGATTTTGCTTTTCCCTATGAGGAAGGGATATAATCTGTTCTTCAGGACTCTCATCACAATAAACTCCTCCCTGAAAGGGAAGGTGCCAGGAGGGCACTTTATGCTCTCACCCTGAGTGTGTGATGGTGTTCACATTCTTTCAGAATTTTACAGCAAGGTCTTAAACTTCAAAAACACACATGTGGATTGTGCTGGGAGAAAAGCACCAATTGTGAAGATGCTTTTTGGCTACAAGTTTCTACACGGTGGCTTGAAACTACCAAGATGGGAATTTATTCCATCCAATCTGCTTTTTTTCTGTCCACAGTTTGTTGTAGTTTGTTGTAGAGGCTTCACACCATCACTGAAAAGCCTCAGCAAAAATCAGGTTGGTGATGTGCACAACTTTATTAGAGACTGACTTTGAAACACTGGCTACTTGCACAAGGCTTCTATTACAACACATGCTGTTTTCAGTTGTTTATGACTTTGCCAAAGCTGAATGTTTGGGTTCAGGTTTTCCATGCTGGATGTATCCCTTCAAGCTGAATTGCTTTTTGTTGTTCCTCTTCCACCCTCCAAACACTTTTCTCATCTAAGTTGACCTGACAAACATCAAAAAGAAGAAAAGCCACACAGTCCCCATTTTTCAGGCCTGGGTCTGAGCAATACTGAGGAGATTGTGTCAATAGGAATTGCTACACAGAAGGAATTAAGCCACTTGGAAAACATCAGGAAGGAAGTTCTTGGAGAAGCCAAGAACCACCATCAGGTTTCCCTAACCTACAAACTGTGTCCTAAATCTCAAACATTTTGTTCTTCTTGTCCCCTGCTGTAGGACTTGTGATTTAAAGGTTAGGATGACACAGGTATCAGAGGAGTCAGAAACTCTGAGTGAATTGTATTAGGGGATCTTTTTTCTACAAAGAGCTTCCCTTGTGTTTGTTCTACAAAGAGCAGGACTTGTGTTGGAGATGTCTTGTAATGTGGTATTTCTGTATACTTACCCTGTTATCATGTGCTGCCCCACGGTCATCCATGGTATCCACTCTCCCTGATGAATTTCTTAGAGATAAGCCCAGAGCCTGGCCAAACAAAAAAAAAAAAAATAAAAAATACAAAATAAAACCCCTTTCACAGGAAAGGGTGATTTGGCAGCAGGTAGAGGACAAGGACAGAAAAAGGAGGGTGATGTGGGAATAACAGAGCACAGCCCAACACAGCACCTGACCTCTCCATGCAGAGCTCCAAGGTGTCCATCAGTACTGCCCCACCGTGTTCAACATGTCTCAGGAAAATTGATAACATAGGCTCCTTGGTTGCCCTGCTTTTCTTCTGTGCTCTGGGGATGGCCAGCTTGGACCTGGCCTTGTGGTTCTTACTGTGACTTCCTGGGAACGGGGCAGAGAAAACACAGAGAGAAGCCTGGTGGAAGGTTCAGGGAACTTTGTGGGACCTACAGAAACCCTTTTGTGGTAAAACTGAGGCCTCAGCCACCTGCACATTTAGACAGAGGGTTTGGAGAATGGCTAAGCAACTGCTGGAATGAGGTGCCATAATTTTGGGTGTTTCAGAAGAGACCTCTCCAACATATGAGGAAAATGTTGCCAATTGAAAGTGTTTCAGATGGGAAAGTTGAATAAAGCTGTCTGCTTTCTTTCCCAAATATATAAGATGTGATTTGGTTTAGTTTAGAAATCTGTAATGACCCACCATCCTTTGAAACCAAAGCAGAATTTTCTTTAGAGGTTGATTCGGAGCAGGAGCCTGATTTCTTGTGCTCTATATCACCAATCTCCCCACTGCATCTGACACAGGAAGGCAACTAGATGTCTGTACACATCTAGCTGGATGCTGGGACATGAATACTCTGTATAGATTAAGTAAGTCCTGTTCTAACACACTTCCCACCAAACTATACTCTTCTTGAGGTTGTAGTGCCTTCCTGCTTTCAACAGTGATTGTAATTTACACATAGATAAAGAGTAGAGGCAGGAAGCCAGTTCAGTTATTTCAGTGACATTAAATCAACCCTTTTCCTTGGGTCGTGTCTTTATTGTTATGGTCAGGAAGCCTTGAGGACTCAAGGTCCATCCACAAGGATACCTGAATCTGTACATCACTGCACAAATTGAGGCAGCTTTGGAGGGAACAAGGGATTGCCCCTAAGAAACCAGTGCAGATGATGGTCTTAGATGAATTGCAGTCTCTGGCTTGTTCCTTTTGCCTGGTACACCAGGTCAGAGGGGTGGATATATCTGCCTGTGATCTAGTGCTGATGTGGCATCAGCAGCCACAGAGAAAGCTTCAGCCTGGCTCCTAGTCAGAATCACGCAGCACAAACTGAAGGAGACAGTCCTGCTCCAACCACATGATATTTAAGACTGGAAAGCTCATCCAACTGAAACTGAACTGCTTTTATACTTCCACTGGTTTTCAACCAGATCAGCTCCCTGACTACATTCATCATGAGACCACAGGGATGCCTCTGCTGCTAAAAGAGCAGAGAAAGGAATGGGAGAAATGTGGGGTAGGTGGATTTACCCCTGAAGATTAATGCTGGCTTTGCTTGCCCTGACTCAGGGTATTAGTCAGAGACAGACACAACTCTGTGACATGCTCTAGCTCCAGAACAATACAGTTCTGTGAAATCTCCTTACTTTGAAAATAGATCAATGAACTCTGGGTTCAAATTTAAAATTATATATAAATCACAGCATTTTTTGGCTTAAAATGCAATGCCTTACAGAAAAAAAAAAAAAGTATGTTCACTAATCCAGCCAAGAACTGTAATAAACTGTCAACATCAGTCTTGTTCACTTCATTTTGGGGTCTTGCTAGTCCTTGCAGAAAGGTTCTTCAGCTATGATATCCAAGCTGGTGGTCCATGGAGATTTTTCTGTTTGTGTGGTTCTGTTTTTTCTATCTGAATCTGATAAACCTCATTAAAAGAAGTCAGAACCCTATGGGATGAAATGTCAGGCCTGTCTTCAAGAAATACTGTGTTCTGAATTGACCCAACACAAGCCAGCTCCATGTGGGATCTAATGCAGTCATTTTAGTGCACTGCTGAGCCCAGCTAGTAAGAGTTTTTGAGAAGTAGATTATATTAGTTGCCACTCAGCACCTTGTGATTGCATTTCCATAGCTTTTGGACCAGTTTGGAGTGTGGGCAAAGCATGTCCTTCCTGCCTGCTTGCAAAAGACTGTGTGGATCCATGTGCATGTATATCTAATCACATAAATGAATTCTCTAGGTAACATGAAAACCCTTGCCCATAGTACAGGAAGGATTTAAGAAGCTGCATAATCTTTGCCTTCCTGAAGTGCTGCGACCACTTTGAATATAAATCTGAACATGAGAAGATTTCCTGAGGGAAGGCAGGGCCAAGTCGGGGTATTTCAGAGCTACACAAGTAATATAAAACTGCAAGAAAGCCATAAAGATTTACAGACAGGGTGTCCTCTGTAAAGGTTCCTCAAGAAAAGGAGGAGGAAGGGGAAAAGCATAATTCTTGCTGTAAATTTCACTTAAATTAGGGCTGTGGTACAGAGGCAGCACGTGTGGCAGCTCAGCTTGGTTTTCAATACCTTGTTTGTTTGATTTTGGTGGGATTTTTTCCTAAGATGCTGTTCTCTCCTGAGCCACCCATGCCCTAATCATCCCTGTGACATAATGCTTCTGTGTTAATCCGTAGTTGCCACCCCACATATTTGTGCCTGCTTCCTGCACCCTGCGCCAAACATACCTTGGTTTTGCTGCTATGCAGTTTCAGCCTTCACTCAGCTACACCAGCTCTTGCCAGTACAACTTGTCATCAGCTCTAAGGTCAGTTCCTCACCAACATCCCATTCACATGTCATCGGGCAGCCATGGGCTCCGAGCTAAATCCAACCCTAAAAAAGAAAGGGGTTAGCAGTGCTATAAAAATCAAAGAATTGCCTTTGTTTGTCTTCATCACCTCCTAGGTGACGCTCTATTGAGAGCAGCAGTTCCTAGTCCGAGCCTTGTGCCCATCAAGAGCACTCCATGGCAGGCAGATCTAGTCCAGGAGGCAATCATCATGGAGTAAAAAGCCCACACTGGCAGCTCCTGTTGCAAGAGACATCATTTTTGTTCAGGTTTTTTCTTACAGCAGGCTGTGTTCATCCAGTGATATTTTATTTACCACTTCTCAATTGCCTTAGGAATGTTTCAGACAGGTGGAGTTGGTTGTCAAAGAAGGCACCAAAGCCATTCCTCCTTGCCAAGGTTTGACTCCATCCCAGCAGACTCAAATGTTCCTGAAAGTGAGCAGCACGTTTTGATTGCTTTGCCACTAACAAGAGGTTATGGCCACCCCAAGTAAATCTCTGATTTGCGGGAGCAGGGTAGGGTGCAGGAAGAGGAGGCAGCGACAGTGAAAAGATAAACTGTGAGTTTTTTGTCACACCCATCAGACTCTCCAGGATATAGTTTACAGGTTGAAGGAGTCTACTGTGAAGTTTTCTTCTTTTTTGTTCCTCCAGGAAAATGTCTTGGTCAGAACAAACATTCAAATGACCACAGAGCACCAAAGGGTTCCGAGTGCTTTGAGACAGCAAATGGATTTTATGTCTGGAACACTTCTCCTCATGGGGCGGAGGGAGACATTCATTTCACCAAACAGAAGAGAAACCAAGGACCGGCTTGTTGAGAATTTGGATACAGATTATGAGATAAAGATCTCTCAGAGTGCTGGTCTTCCATCACCCCAGGACCCACTATTCACATCTCCCTCCCCTGGTCAGCAGGGGTCCAACCTTGGATACTATATGCACAATTCTGGTGGGGTGCAAATTCCTAATCCCATCACCTCACAGGTCTGGCTGAAACAACCACTCCAGTGGGAGTGACGGAGCAGCTGCTCCTTTCTCTTCTTCCTTGAGCCCCAGGCAGCAGTGTTCATGGCAGGGTCCCTGAGCTCATGCCATGAAGAATCTATTTTGCTGCTTATGGTTAGTTTGCTCTTGCATGGAGAAGTGACTTTTACTCCGTACAACTTAATCAAACCTCACATGTGTCATCGGTCCTAAAGAGGAGGCATTTCTTCTCAGGGCTGAAGAATAGAGACTTTGGCTGCATCCCGGTGTGGAGGCAGTCCCTGCAGGTGACGTCCTGCAGAGCTGGTGTAAGCTCACCAAGCTCTGTACTCAGATGCTGCACATGGTTTTGTCACACAGACCTGTGCATGCCTGCCCTGTGCAGCCCTTTCCGGATGGACAAGCAGGTCTGAACTTCTGAGTGACCCAATGGTCACATTAGGAGGTGCGTTGTGCCTTTGCTCACATACCATTGACCAAGTCACTCTAACATCACATGGAGGAGGGAGAACAAACAACCTCATAGTTTCCAGGTTTGCTTGGGAGTGATACATACCTGGAAAACTGACCCGACAACTACAGCAGTCTGAACAAAATACAAGGCCCCAGAACCTGAAGTAGATGTAACATACTGAATCACACTCCTTAGTCCTCCACAGCAGGGGATGGCCTCTTGTTGCTGGTTACAAGCACCATTCTCCACTGCGCAAGGGTCTGTTGCTTCTGTGTGTAGTTGCCTGTCACTGCTGAGCTCACTGTGGGAGTGTGGCTGTAAACGTGTTGAAAAGCCAGCTTGTACTCAGGAAGCACAGGAATGCCTGCAGAATAAATAACAATGTAAATTAGACAGGAGTGGAGCTCACCAGCCCCAGCAGGAATTATCCCCTTGTCCAAACATTGAGCCAGCAGCTGATGAGCTTCCTTGTGTGCTCAGCAGGGCTCCTGCCAAGCTGAAAAGATTAAGAAAGAAAACTTGCCCCAGCTGAACAAATAGCCCAAAGGTCTGCCTGAGGCTCAATAGATGATTGGGGTGGCATGGTTAGGCATTAGTTTCTGTAGCCTGAGAGACAGATGCAAGGAGCACCCCATCCAGCAGCAGCTGCCACACTAGCCTGCAGGACCTGCAACAAGCCTGAAATTCTGCCCTCTGGAAAAGATCGTCACTCAACTGGTGAGAGCAAGGTTCAATTCCAATCATACAAATTCAAATACCATCCACTCTTAGTCATGCTCTTCTCTTAACCACAAGAAAAAATACCTGGGAAATCAAATGCCTCCTACTTTATTTGTCCCAGCCCTAGCACAGGAAAACAACTAGTCTGTAAGAAAGACATCATGTCTTCCAGAAATGTTGACAGTCCTCTGTGTTTCACCACTTCTTCTGAGCCCAAGAGTCAAGTTCCTCTTGGCTTATCTCCCCTAGGATGGTTGATGGCTCAGCAGGGACTGCAAATCTATGTCTTACAGCTAGTGAAGCACAGCTCAAAAACATGTTCTAATTTACAGCCAAGCATTTATGCAAACATAAATCCAGTGTTGATCCATAGGGACCAGCATAATCATACATTAAGAAAAACAGAGCATTTTGAAACTCTAGTGACAGGTTCGACCCCACCTTCTTTAAATCACCTTCAGTGATCTTGGCCTCATCTCAGTTCCCAGCTGAAATTAAACCTGCTTTCACACTACTTTTCCTGAGTTTCTGCTGCACCTGAACTCATCACCAGAGACTGACAGCAGGGAGGAGAGGGGGCTGGAGAACCCAGTGAATATTATCATCATGGGGGGAATTTTTAATATGTTTTCCATCATAGCCATAAATGGGACTTTTATGATGCTCTCTGTATGGCATCCCAAAGGATGGAAAATAAAACATATTTTTATTAAGCCTCTTGAAAGATATAACCATTCATTTTTATCTGTTGGAACCCTACGGAAGGGAGACTTGACAACTACTTTGCTTTCTGAATGCAAGAAAGTTTTTGGGGTGGTCAAACTGAATGTTACTCTGATAGCTTAACACCAGGACACCCCAAAACAATGTAGACAGGGTTTGGCATCTCTAGACGCTCAAAGGTCAGTTTTGGCATATCCTGGAGTTAAGCTGTGACTTTAAGAAAAATTTGAGTGGTGATTCTCATTTTCTCTGGTAAAGGAACAAAGAATGTGAAGGTCTTTGCTTGATGACATTTGATATAAGCAGATGTGACTTTGCTCTGCTTTCCTCTGCAACTCTTCTTTCACCAGAAATTGCTCAACACTGCTTGTGTTGCTCTCTGCCTGCATTCATTCACTAAAGACTAAAATTAGACCTAGCAATGATTCTTCTGAAATCACAGACTCTGGAGGGACAGGTAGGTTTTCCACCGAACACATAGAAACCACAGAGTTTTGTTCATGGCAATGTAGGGGACAGGAACCCAGGGGCAAATACTGTTGGGTCTCTGGGAAATCTTTTTGTACAGTCCTCAAAGGAGCCAGAGAAACTCTAAAGGGAAAGATCTTCACATGAGAAAAAGTACTGACACAGCTGATCTTCCCAGGTGATGTTATGGGAACAAGAAACAAACAGAAGTCTAACTTCCATATAGCATTTCATGAACCTGGATTCAGCATGTCATCTCTAAGATGTCCAAAACAGAGGTAGCTATGTCACGAATGTTATCCAGTGGGGACCCCTACCTGGATCCCTACCTTTTAACATTTAAAATTCAGTCTTAGATCTGTCTTCCTTAGGAAACACCCCACTTTTGCTCTTAAATATATGCACAGAATGTCTACAGCTATTCTGATCCTAATATAAGCACCCAGAGTTAGAGAAGGACACTCAGATGTGTTTTCATTTCCCCAGTCTTGAGGAGTTTCCATCAGAGCATCTACAACCCATATTAGCAGTCTTGTTGATAACACTGTCCTTGTGTAAGAAACAGTAAAAAACATGATCCATGGACACCAAGAGATTTACAGATGCAGAATGCAGAAAGCAGGACAGTGGTTATGGAGCTGAATACACAGCACCCAAGGGTAGGAGGTGATTTAAAGGGACCTATAAATATCCAGGCACTTTTCACTGGGTATGGTTTGGTATATCACCTCCGAAGCCTTCAACAAATCACATAAATAAAGAAGTCACAGAAACAAAAGTAAATCAAAAAGTGTTTTATTAATCAGATACTCTGTAAAGGCCTCTGATGTGGCAGAAAGTTGATTACAAAGTTAAAAAATGTTAACTTGGCAAAAAGAAAAAAAATTGCACTTTTCTCCTGCTGTGCAGTTCTTTTTCTTTGTCCTGACATCAGACCAAAAGCTGCATAAATCTTTGGAGGCATCTCACAGTACTTGCATGGGTTCTGGACTAGAAATGGAGTAAGTGCATCTTAGACAGCAGAAGTGCCCATTGCTCCACTACAAAGGGTACTATAGAAAAGTGTCCACGACAAGAAAGGCCTTTGGGAAGGAAGGTCACTGTGGGCAGCTCCCCATGTGAAGGTTGTTGAAGTGCTCATGCCTTGCCTGTATCTGTGTTCCGCCTGTATCACTGTTCACTCATGTCTAATTCGTCATTTTAAGCCCTCAGCTGTGGAGATACTCCAAATTACCAGGCAGGCAATTCAGAGCTTCACTCCCCTTGCTATTTTACCAGTGCAAAACTGACGTTTCCCATGCCTCTTCAAGCCTGCAGTCTCTCTTCTTGTGTACCACAGAACCCAAGAGCTCTTCAGCATCTTCCTCTATATCCATTCCTCTTTGAAATGTGAAGGTAGAGAGTGTGTTGGACACTAAAGTTTTCAGTCTTTCCTTTAGGGTTTTCTAGATACTTGGTCAGCCTCTTATTTTTCCTCTGGATCTCACCAGTTGCTTTGTCCCTTCTATGAAGTGTGAGGGCCCTGTACTTCTGCTAAGACTTTGCTGATGCTGAATTGGAGATTATTGTTTTGGACACTTTGTAAGGCAATGTCCTCCTTTACACACCCATTTTTCAGTGCAACATGAAACCCTGTCTCCCATTTTGTCTGGTCCATTTTCCACCCCCTCAAACTCATATTGGACAATGCAGAACTGCTGCTTTGCCATTTATTCCCCCATCTTGAGTACTACCCATTTGATCCATTGAATATCCCTTCATAAGCAGAAAATTTTATTCCTGTCTTTGTGGAAGGAAATCAAATGTATTTCAGTCTGCTCCTGCAACTGAGAAAGACCTCTGCAAATTGCCAAGTCTCCATCTCATCATAGACAGTTGAGACAGAGTTTTAAAGTCTTCAAGGTTCAAGCTAAACTCACTTTTAAGCTTTTGACCATTGTAAAAGATGCTTGAATGCCATTCTCTGTTCTCCAGCTGTCTCCCCATAGACTTAAAAAAACATGGCACATTCCCATAACTCAATATGTCCTTGACTTCCATGGGCTCCAAATCAGTTCCTTCTCTTTAAGAAAATAGTAATTTAAAGGATTCTCTATGTCTGTTACTGAACCACACTGGACAACTTCTCTACCTTTTCTGAATAGTAAATGAATATATAATAAGTGTCCTGCTACTTCTAGTATCTTCCGTGCAGTCGTTATGGTCTATAGATCAAACCTAATGATTCCTGATAAATGTCTTAAGTTCCCCTGGTTGCTTATATGGCTGTAATAAAATCACCAGGCAGAGGTATCTGGCAAGAATTGCCTCAGCTCCTGACCTCATTCTTCATGAATCTGCATACAGCTGCCTCTTACCCCCATCAAATCCACACCCTAGAGGCCTGAAAGATTATTGTACACACTTGAACATGCCAAATTCCCAGTAGATTAACCCCCCTCCATGCACCACATCAGAATGCTTTACCCTTGCTTTGAAGAAATCACTTCCTTAAAATGCCTCTGGTTTAAAGCAACAGATGAGTTCACCCCTGTGGCCCAGTCTTAACCCTTGTTCTCTGCTGAAATTGATATTTTATGCACAAGCTGATGTCTTCCAAAAGCTTTAAGGGTTGCAAGAGTTTCTCCATTCATCCTTCATGATATACCCACTTTTCACATGCACTGTGCCCCCATCAGTGGGTATGTGTGCTCACTTGTCCATGGATCCAGGTTCTGTCTGACTCCTTCAGGTACTTCAAGACCAAAAAAATTGTGGCTCACTAACCTCCTGAGCCAAAATTTTTTTTTTTTTTTTTTTGTTAAACCCTTTCATATATTTTACTCTTGTGAATTTGTTTAAATATTTTTGAACCCAAATAAACTTTCCCCAACCACAGAAAACTGCAGCATGAAGTTCCACAGCTGAATTGCAAAATGTGTGAAAAAGCATCCTCTCTTCCTTTCTTTGTCCTGCCACTTAGCTTGTTTTGATATACCCCAGTTCTTGAATGGGAAGAGACAGTGGGAAATCATTCCTTATTCATCCTTTCAAAGATATTCATACAGATTTCTACCACACCTTTCCCTGATTGTCTTTTTTTTCCTGGGCATCTCATTAGCTTCATACAGATGGACAGATTGCTCCTTTTCACTTTTCCAAAGATCTACTTTTCACATGAACAATTTCTATGATGGTCACATATTCTCCAGAAATGGGCTGAGAATTATCACCCTTATTGCATGTCATCAAATGGCCATTTCAGTCACTACTGAATGTGCTGCATTTGGACTCCCTCCCTAGACCAGTAAGTGGTTAAACACCTGTAGAAGAATGTGGCAGAACTGCTAGGTACCAGTTGTTTTCCATTCCCATCAGTGTGAAAATGCCTGCACTTCTCAAGTGGCCAGAGTTGTGAGTTACCATGCCTCTCCTCAGCTGGGGCAACTCCCTACATCTCTTCTCATCCTGTGGCAAACACACACTGATTCATTTCATCTTAGTCTGAAGTGTTAAATTACATTATTCTTCATTTGCCCAGGGATAAATTGACTCAGCATTTAGGCTAAGCATTTACTATAAGGTTTGCATCCAGACAATTACCTCAGCTTAGCTGATGCTTGGTAACTTGTTAAGCCACAGTATCTTAATTACAAGACCTAAGGCTCTCATAAAACAGATTGGGATTTTGAGATAACTTCTGCTTCTATTTTGGAAAGTTGGAATAAATTCCAGGGCAAAACTTTCTAAAAAAAAGCTCTGCATTACAATCTCCCATCATGTAGTCAGAATAATTTTGTATATAAAACAGGAGTTGCAGCCATTTCTTTTCTAATCCAAACTGTCCACCACATACAGAAATAAGATGAAAAACTACCCTTGGCATAGCTAATTGCAATTAGAGACTTTTGAAAATTCAAGCTCTCGTTCCCCACTTCAAACGCAATTCAGCAAAGTGTTTAAGCTCTGACTTGAATGGATGACTTAAGTGATTAGAATTAACCACGTGCTGAAGCACTTTGCTGAACCAGGAGCCTAAGGAAGAGAATAATGCCTTAAAACTATAGCAATTCTTCAGCTGAAAGAACACAGAAGACCCTCATTCTGGGTACCAAAATTATATTTCTTACACATTTTTTTGTCTAAAAAAAAGACTCTTTTAACATGGTTTGTGCTGCAGCCTTTGGATAGGGATGAGTCTGGTCTTTCGCAAGCTGCAAAATAACTTCTCAAGGAAAATGTCTTCTCTTAGCAGTGAAGAGATAGTGCATGAGTCTGCAATATTGACAGCAACCCTTTATCCCAGATATATTCCAGCTTGGTTTAATGTGTATTCAAAGGTTTGTGTCCAGCAAGGAATGTTAATTTTTGTACTTTGCTTATTAGGATCAATTTTGACAACAGCATAATCTGAGTAACTTCATCACTTGCTCAAGATCAACACAGTATAATTTAGAGTAGTTTTTGGCACAGTATAGCTCTTAATACACACTCTGTACCAAGACGCATTCCCATATGTTGCCACTGAATTTGTTAATATTCTGTACTTAATGTACAGATATGTTGAATAGGCCTTTAATTAGTTTGAATCAGTCCTTGAAACTGGGACGTGATGATTTGGTGGGGTAACATCAGAGAATGTACTTGCTCCTCCCCAGCCATTCACCATGCATAACATGTACATCCATGATTTTTATGACCTTACAAATTCTTGTCTCACTCATTTGCTATGGTAAATGCCAGTCATTTGCCATGGTAAATGCGACTGCAAATACCAAGGAAAGAAACTGTGAAGGCTGCAGCACAATTTCAGTTCTTATAAATATTCCAGGCATTCATGTTAGGCATCAGCTGTGGTTGAAATACGGGGATTTGGGGGTTTTTCATTTTGCTAAATGATTGTTTTGTTTGGGATGATCACTGAAGCATGGCCCTGCAAGAAATTACTTTACTCTGGTTCTGAGAGAGCAATTTTGCTAGTTAAGGTCCACAGGTTTAAGGGTGACATGTATATTCCTGCTTTTGAGAGAAGTGGTAACAGGAGCATTTTCTTCTCAGCCCACTTTCCTGTGCTTTGTGCGCTCTGCAATAGAGGTAAATTGACTTCCACAGTCCATCTATTCTAGTATCTCACTGCTACTATCTCTTTTTTGTCCCACTGTCAGCAATGAATTAATTTAGGCCAATAATCCACTCAAAAATCAAAAATAAACTCCAACAGCATATTAGAGGAGCAGACCTCATGTATCCTGTGTCAAGCTCATAACTGTGTTGAGGGCCACATAATTTTCAGCGTGTTATCCTGACTTTTGCATCAGGCTACTGAGGACCAAGGCCATTCCGAGGTAAACTGTTCTGTTCTTTAAAAAATGTGCAATTTATACTTTTCTTCAATTTGTTGTTCATTTTACAGTGGATCATGTAAGGTCTTCATTCAGTAGGTCAAAGTCCTGTATCAATAAAGCATTTTAGGCTAATAGAGTTGGAAGAAACTCCTAGCTCATCTCCCTAACATAAAGTAAGACTCACTCTACCTGTGCCCTTTCTAAGACCTCCTGCAGTCTCCCAAGGCCTTGTAAGCTAGAAATCTCATTATCCTTCAGAGAGTTTTATGTATTTCAGCTACTTTGATGGTGCGGTGACTCTTTGTGGAAGAAGCCCTACCTCAGTACAGTTGGGCTTCTGTCATGGGTGTCTAAAGATTCCTGCTTGTCAGTCTTTGGGGCTTGCTTGTCTACCATCTCACAGAGACACATCCTCCAGAGCCATTCTCCTAGGTGGCACTGACAGACACGTATATACAAAATGCTCAAAAACCTTCAACTCATAACCCCCTCTGGTAGCAGGTGGGCTCCTGGTGCCTGTGGGGAGTCCAGCAGTTTTGTCCTGGATGTTGCACTCTTTATCCAAACTCCTTCGTTTCTAGAGGAGCTAAAAATGCCTGGCTCATGCAGCCTTTGCACACGATGCCTGGCAAATGCTGCAGATGAGGTTTCTCAGTCTAAGGAAAATGCTGCAATTAACATTACATTAATTAAGAGAAGAAAAAGCAAGCTATTTTTGGAAGTAGGGCCTGCCCGCTCAAAAGCATTCAGAAGACCCATTGTACCCTTCTGCTAACAAAGCCTCATTAGCCCCCCAGAACAACCAGTCCAGAGATGGGGAAAGATGATTTAAACTGGGGCTGCACACTGTGCAGATCCAGATTTTGAGAATCCATTTTCTGGCCTATGTCCCAAAATTCTGCTGGATTGGAAAAGGAAACCCTGGGATGCCAGTAGAAGCAGAAGCTAAAAAGTAGCAGGGACTGCCCTGCTTTTTATAATTCTGCTGTCATGGGATAGAAGAACCAGAGCTCCAGTATGTGCTTGGCTGAGAGATCTAAGTCTGTTTTTGGAAATCCATACTCGGCTCTTTTTGGACAGATAGTGTCTCTTTGAAGCGTTAAAAAAAAGTGCTTACAGAACCTGGCTTGTCCAATTTACCAGTAAGAAGAGGCAGGGCTCTGCCTGATGTCATTTTTCACATCCAGATAAGAGAACCATACCAGGGCAGCTTTTTAGCTGTCTGTGGTCAGTGGCATGGTGGCCTCATAAGGAAGCGTCCTTGAGAAAACAGATAAATAAGATAAACCACAGGAAAACCAATAAACAGAGGGAGAATGAAACTACATGCAAAAAAGTATTCCCAGAAATCCTAGCTCCTTCAGTTTGGTCAGACCTGCTTATGGAGCTGATTCAGGTGGTGTTTGAATGATTTAAAGACCTCCATGTAGGTTCAGTAGAGGTGCAAATCAGGAGACCCAGCAGTGTTACGCTCATGTACCAGTAACACAAAGCCAGATTGCTGCCATGCACCAGTCCCAGTGTGGCTGCCCTCTTCCTGGCCACAGTCTGGGTATTGCTGACTCTGGGAGCAGCTCCGGGGACTCGGAGAAGGAATAAATTAGTGCTCATCATTGAGAACTGGGGAGGAATTTTCCGATGGAAGTGTTTGTTGTCGGAAAATGTGGGTTCATTGACAGCTGCACACATGGCAAGGGTGGACTGACTTCAGTGACACTTTTTTTTTTTTTTTTTTTTTTTTTTTTTTAGGACAAGAACAGTTTTCATGTCCAAGCATGGAATTTTTATTCAAAAACAGAGCCGAAAACAGCAGTTCCAGAGTGCCCATTAATCCGGTGATTGCCATGTGAATTCAGAGATGGAAAGCATGGGTTTAGGTACCTGTTGCATAGGATTTGATTTTCGTGTCCTTGCATTTCTAGCAGGTCCCCTCACTCTGGAGGTAGTTATCTGAGGAGAAGAACATGATCCCTCTTTCTGGGGAGGGCTGTTTCTGTCTTTGTTTTGCTTTGTTTGTTTGTTAAGAATACAGCATTATTTCATGCAGTAAGAGAAAAAGAAAAACAAGTTCTTGAAATCTTAAGTGATGCCAGAACATATTTTCTACCCAGCTACTTGCCATAAATAAAACTGACATTTTATATCTTGGCCATTACAGCTAAATGACTGCCATGATTATTTTTTTCTTCTTAATAAAATAGAAGTCATGTTAACACACACTCGCTACCAGAAAACTTGGTCTCTTTTCAGTTGGTGCAAAATGCAAATAGCAAAAATATCAGTTTAGAAAGACACATGAGAGGCGCTTTCTTTCCTAGCAAGCTTAATTTTCATTTGGGTGACTCGTCTGCAATCCAGATGGTATCTATGAGGGGGGAATGAAGACAGGCACCATTACTTTTTCTCTTTTTCTTCCAAGAACCACATTGCAAATAAATTTGGAAAGGGGACCACTTAGAGAAGACCTGTTCCAAGAGATGCCAGTTTTAATTCTGCCAAGGTGATTAGCACAATTCTATTTCCATACAGTTCTTTAAATTTTTCTAAGTCCTCAACTGGACATTAAGTGACTCACCAGGTCTTAGAAATTATTTTTCAGCTGAAACATTTCACTGTGCCCTTTGGCAATGGATTTTTATGCTGCAATTTTATTTAAAAGTTTGCATAAGGAACTTCAAGATTAAGAAAAAAAAGGTTAAAAGGTTTATGTGTCAATCTATAACTGTCTAGTTCTGCACATCTGGAGAGTACCTGGGGATGGGATCTTTTCCTTTCCTGGCACAGATCTGAGTTTGATCCAAAGCTTCCATTGCATTACACATTTTAATGCATTTCTCTGCATTCTCAGACAGTGATTTTTATGAGTAAATAACATCAACAATGAATAGCTCAGAATGTTAAGCTCTTGAACTCAGAATTGGGTTGCACAGTGAAGAGTGGAGCTCACTGTCTCAGGATGAAAATAACAGGCTTGTATCTGACAGAACCAAGTTAAATTCCTGCCATGGACTTTTTCAGTCTTTGTGATGGCTCTGGAGCTAAGACTGGGCTTTGCACATATATACAAACACACTCAATGGTATGCTGCTTTTAGTAAGACCCTTTTATTTCCTCTGAGTCCTGGACTCTGTTCATGCAATGACTCATGAGCAAACAGCTTTGCAGAACTTATCCTTTGATTTGTAATGCTCCCTGCTGTGCCTCTGCAAAGTCTTTTATTTCTTTGCAAAATTTGCACAGAACACTTTCATAACTATAATCTCCCAGAAGCTGAAATCAGTGAGGACTGTGTCCAAATGCAAAACCAAATGCCTTGAGATGGTGCCACTTGCACTTAAGGTGGGACCCCAAGTCCCATCCAGCTTTACCACCTCAGAAATTCATTTACCTGAAAATTCTGAATTCAGCTGAGAAGCCAGACCTGGCTTGGCTTTTAGCTCATGCTTCTGACAAGCAAGGGAGGCTAACAAGACCCATTTTGGCCTCTGCAGACACAGGGAGGGTGAAGGGGTATGTCTTAGCTAACATCAGGTAAGAGCACTAGAAGAAGCTGCCCAGAGACGTTGTGGAGTCTCCTCTGGAAATATTCAAAACCCACCTGGATACGATCCTATGCAACCCAGTGTAGGTGAACCTGCTTTAGCAAGGGGATTGGAGAAGATGATCTCCAGAGGGTCCCTTCCAACCCCACCCATCCTGTGATTCTGCTTGATTATGTGAAGAGGTAGACTTAGGTGCATAATGTTCACCCACCTTTTCTCCCCAGCTCTCATTTCAGTGGCATTTTCATATCTAACTCCCCCGGTTGCCCAAGACAAACCTGGTAACTACGAACAGCACTGGCAGCAAAATATTTTCTCCCATCCTCCCCAACAATGTCTGAACAGTTCACAAATGCTGAGAGATGCAGGCTTTGCAATACCTCTGTGGAGAGCAGGCTTGTTCTACCTGCTTTTATTGACAGATGGAGAGATGAATGATGTGACTATTTTGCAGAGGTTGTCACAAAAATTTCCAGCTAAGTGACGATGAACATAAATTGTTTTATATTTCCTTGGAAGCCTCCTTCTCCTTCTTGCCCAGAGTTGAAGGACTACTAAAATATTAACTGGACAGTGAGAGCTAGATGGGAAATTTTGTCCCATTCATCTTTCATTCTCTCTTATGGGACCCTTTATTGTGTTGGGGACTTCAAAGAACTGCACCAGATAAGCAGAGGAGAAACACAGATTAGCTGAGACATCAGCAAGCATTGGATGAGGTCAATTAAAAGCCAAATTAAACAAATGGAGCTTTCAAATTCAATCCAGACAGGAAGAAGCAGTCTAGTTGCAAGGGTTGGAGATGAAAAGAATTCCAAAGGGCTGATGCAGAACAGAAGCATGGGGGTGGGAAGTCTAGGAGTAGCCAGGGGCGACATGGCAGTGTGGGGCAGAAGTACCTTCCATCTATTGTCTTCAGACAGGACCAAAACCCAAACTTATCTGGATCAATGAAACTTGGAGGACCTGAAAGGGAAAAGCCCTGGCCAAGTTAAGAACTGTCTTGGTGGCTACAGAAAGGAAGATGAAGCAGAGTCCCAGAGTAAGGGTCGGGGTGAGCGAGGGCGAGGACAAGCTGTGCTGCAGCAGGCAGAGCAGTGGACCAGCAGTGAGAAGAAGCAGATTTTGTGCCAAGTGGATTCTGGGTCACGTAACTGGAGCCAAGCTGCTGAGTCACTCTGCAGAGCCTTCCAAAAGTCACTTTGCCCACCTCCTGCTGCCTCAGTCAAACCCATCCGAAAACAGGGGTCAGGGCAGTCAGGAGCTGTGCTGTGAAAACAAGGTGCTGGCTGAATATGCCAGAGGTGACCATGAAAAGGTCCAAGCCCACAGCAAGACCCTCTGAGACAACAGCAGAGGACCCCTGAAATGCTGGGATAAAAAGATTGGCTTTGTCTCATACAGGAGTTTTTTCAATTCTTTGCATTATTCTTTGCCCATCCAATCCACTAACTTGGAATACTTTCTGTTCCTCACAGGTCTTTTTGAAGCCTGGACAACTAAAGCAAAAGCCATACTTGTAGCAGTGGTAGATTAGAGTTTAAGCAGTCCATACCCTTCCCCTAGGCTGCCTCAATGATATTTTTTTCCTAACATCTCCTGGGTTTACTCCCCTGTCCATTAAAAAACTGGTACCTTTATTCAAATAACTGTTCCAAACCACTTTCCAGAGTCATTGTTTTCCCTGTTTTAGTCTTCCATTTCCCAAGTTTGCCTAATACTTGTATCCTTGCTTTCTAAAAGGAAATCATCTTAATGATCTCAAAATTATTGTCTTTTGACTTATGCTTCTATGCAGGTAATCTGATTCCATCAAGAATCTTCAACCAGTGCAGAATAATCTCAAAGACATTATGTTCCCCAATTAACAATGGCAGATTATAGAAGCTAGGGGCCAACTAATGCACTCTTGACAAGTGCAAAGCTACAGTGTGATCCCAGCAATCATCTATTGTACTTGGCCAGAAGGTCCTGAGTTTGAAAATAGACATGTGATCACTTACTAAGAACTAGCAAGAAGAGAGGAGTTGATGAAGGGGCTACAGGACAAACAAACTTGGCAAGCAGTCATACAGCAGAGATAGGGATGTTGCATGGTAAGGAATGGCAAGGGAAGTACTGGGCACAAGTCTACAGGGAAAGTTTTCATGACTTTTTGTGTCCAGAGGCATTACCCTGGCCTGGATCAGAACATGGTTTACATGAACAACCTTTTCCTTGCAAAGCAATCTAGTTCCAGTAAGACACATAGCATTCCCTTTTCTCTCAATTTACTGGCATTGCAAAGACAAGATCTCAGAGACCCCTCCAACAATTTCCCTTCAGTATATCAGTTTATCTTCCTTTTCTTCGCAAGAATCCCAGGACAAGCCTGATGTCAAACTCTTCCCTTGAGGCTGATTTCCATCAGTCCCAGAGTTATGTTCAAACACACATATAGCCTAGTAATAAATACAAACTATCATGAGCTGACATGTACCTCTGTCTGTGTATCAGTATCCTCCATGCCTCCAGAAGATGGATGGATTTAAATAGCGTCTTTGAAGACAGCTGAAGCAAGTTAACTAGGGATTGACTAACACAGTAAAGCTATTTTTAGCTGTCAATTTATATCTGGTTACCTTGTTACGGGAAGCTTATGCAATGCTAGTAAATTCTTAACTAAGGAGATAGATTGGACACCAAAATTATTTTACTCTGAGAATGCCTATAGGACTTCAAAAAGAAATTCATTTGACAGAAAGAGATTTACTTGCCTTCTGTTGTTGCAAGGGGTTTATTTTTTCCTTCAAGGTTTCCTCTGAAGCTATGCGGGCTACCAATAAAAAAATGGAAATTCATGATGAAATACCTGCCTCCAGGAGCAACTTATTGAAATTAACTTTCAAATCTCACCATCTTCACCAGTATTTCATATGACCTAGTAGCACCAGCATTTTGGGGCATGCATTTTAAAAAGACTGGTATTTTAGCATACGCATGCAAAATAAACTTTTCTGCACAGCCGGGAAGCATCAGCACGTCCACAATGATCTGCCCAGTCCTGGGCTGACCGTCTCAGAAAGTGAGTAGCTTTGCACAGATGGAAAACACCGGGCAAAGCAAGCTGCCATCAATCTTCTGCCTCTCCTCCCTGGAGAAGGAGGATGGAAGAGGAAGCACAATTCTAATTTTGTTTTTACCTTTGCAACTCCACTAAGATCGTCCCTGGATCCAAGTAAGGACAGAGTTTGGCTTGTTGACTATTGAGCAGGAGTAGAGGCTGATGCAACTGGACCCATGTGCAGAGGCAGCTGGCCAGTAACACAAACTGTCTTGGGAGCCAGGGCACGATGCTGTGAAATGCTTGATCCAGCACAGCAAGATGTTTTCCTTATTTGCAAGACCTAATATGAGAAAAAGGCACACCAAGTATATATAGCTCTGGGGTTCTGGATGGAGAGTTTCTGTGTCCTCAAAAAAATTGTAAATAAATAATTTGCTGGACAAAGGGGGACAGTACTGCCCAGCTTGGAAGGAATCAGTTTTTTTGGAAGGATCATGGGAGGGCAAATGGCACCAAGCCACTTCTAAAAATTGATTAGGAGGGCAAAGCATGTACAGGTTTCCAAGCAATGAGTAAGCACCATGACATCAAGGAAAGGTTTTGTCAGTGGGATGAAGAATTCCCACCAGTGATGTGTTCTGGGGATGCAGAGCCAGGCAAATGGAAGCTCCCTGGGGAGGGAGTATTGAAACATATCACATACCCTAGAAGATGCAGTTCAGACTTCTCTAGAGAGATAGGGCAGATTATTTCACAGGATCACAGATAATGGCAGAAGTAAGGTCTATCTATTGCCATGTCCTGGTTCAAACAGTCAGCAGCACCAGGAGAGCAGCAGAAAGGAGTAAAATGTTAGAATTTACCCTCATGAGATGAAATAAACCCAGATCCTAAGTTAGGTCTTTGTCTGCTCTCTAATAATCAATATTGGCCTGCACTAGGTATCAGTGAGTGTAACATCCCTTTCAAAATCATGATAATTCATTCCAGTTACTGTGATAAAAACTTGTATTCAACAGAAAATTCAGAGTTTTTCAGTTTTCAGAGAATTTCTGTTTTCCCTTTAACCTGGCTAAATGTTCTTGTAGTTACATCCCATGGCAAAGTTCTTGAGTTTGCCTATATGCTGTGTTAAATACACACAGCCACGTATTTACTCTGTCCCAGGTCTGAGTTCATGCTACTACTTAATGTCACTGAAAAGAGTCTGTTCCCAGACTCTTACGCCCTTTGATCTGTGCAGGCGTGGAGGCAAGATCAGTCCCATACCCTTCCATGGCAGCAACTTCCCTGCTGGAATAGACTCACCTCCCAGTTTCTGGCCTCCACCTGCAGGGATCAGTTCTGTTTTCCAAGGAAAGCAGCCCTGCCTGCAGCACCTAGCTAATTGTGCTCCCGTGTGGGTGTGTGGACGTAACTTGACTCACGCTGCCAGTCAGCGCCACCAGGCAGGAGGCACAGGGCTCTTGTAGCGATTATCTTATCTGCTGGAGCTGATGGGTGCTGTTCTTATAAGTGAAGTACCTAATCCTCTTTTCTCTCTCCTAAACACTGGGCCTCCAGGTAGCCTCAGGCAAGCCCAATCCCTGTATTAATTACTGGTTGCATTTTCTTAAAGCTGCTCTTCTTTTCTTTTCTTTTCTTTTTTTTTTTACAGATTCAGTCACTCCTAAGCGAAATTCCATCCGTCACCCTTCCCTCATAACGGGTTCACATCTGTTTCTGTAGTCTTTCAGTATCACAACAAGCTCTGATTTTGCAACAGTAGGCAGATTTGGGGGTCTGAGGGCATTTTTGGGAGGGGGGTTTGGCAGATTAAACTGAACAAACTGCATAAACCTTCATGATGACATCAGGCTGAAAGTCAAACTCACGGGGAGCAAAGCTCAGCTCCTCACCTCCAATCTTGCTTCTCACCTGCCTTTACAAGTGCATGCTGGGGCTTTAAATAGCCAAATGAACAAGAAAGAAATGTCAGGTGTGCATCTGGCCCAGAAAACACTTCCCCAATTCCTGTTTGCTGTCCTACTTCCAGCAGCTTCAAAAATGAGAGGTGGTAAGTGCTGGGGGAAGGTTCAAAAGCCTATTAAAGGAGTACCATACTGCTTTCCTTGGTAGCACAGCACAGGTGCAAGTGAGAAAGCCACAGGCACATGCATTCCTTATTTTCCAAATGTAAATCATATCTTTGCAATAACCCCAAGCCCAAACCTATAGCAGCTCTGCCAAATGAATGTCTTTTGCTGTGCTTGCCTCTCTGCCTACACCGTCAGCATACAGGAATCCTCAGCTTTACACCTTTTCCTGTGTGCTTTTTATCACTTCCCAACCAACCTCAGAGAGGACACATCACTGTGCTCACTATGGTAGGGCTATTTGTTCCACATTTGGAATGGATCCTTGCCCAGTTCTCCCTCAACTGCAGATCAGGCAACAAGGGCCACCTTGGTTGTTGCCAGCTGGAGGTGGATTTCCAAGGGTAACCTTCACCTGAAGACTTTGATCAAATCACCTCCTTTCCCCTGCTTCCAAGGTGAAGAAGTTGGAAACCTCTGAGGCTCTTGAAAATACCTTCGATTTGGAGAGGCAACCTCACCTCTTCTCATCTACCTCGTGCCTGACATTGTCCAGAGCAGAGGAAGTCCTGCTGAGCAGACGCAGGCCTTATTCCCTCCTATAATTTACCCCTGAAAAAAGACTTCACTGAATTTGTACTGCCTGCTGCTTCTACTGCTGAAACAGCCTCAACTTTATCTCCCTCCACTGGCTACTCTCACACTGAGCCATGGCTCTGCACATCCTGGCCCCTCAAACATCTGCAGGGAGGCAAAGGTTCCATATGACAGGAATCTCTCTATCCTCCATCTCTAGACAACTTCTTAGTGCTATAGTGGACAGGGACAAGGAGTGGAAATGTCCAAATGTTTACAACTTTTTACAGCACAACACCCAGAATATGTTCATATTCATCCCCCAAGACAGGCTGTTAGGGAGCACAGCCATGACTGATGTCAGAAAATCTACTTGAGACAGGACTTCAAGAAAGTCCCAAACACAGATAAGAGCAACACAGGTGTGTGCTTCCTTAAACAAAACAGAACTCAAGTAATCTCCCTTACCAGAGCTTCATGTCCTTGAGTTTGCCAATTCCATGGCTCAAAACCTCTTCTGTTCTAGTTTACACTTCTCCATTCCACTAGGATTGTGCTGGTTCTTGAGATGTCAGACCTCAGTATGGGCCCATGTGTGCGTGTGCTTCAGGTTTTAGAGAGCAGTGCTGACACACCTTGTCAGAATATCCTGGCATTGTGCTGAAGAAATGCTAAAGGAAAAAATCCTCCTCCTCCTCATTTTTGCAGCAGAGATGTTGGGTCCCATGCTGTCTATTCTTAATCTGTAGCACCATCTTTTGAGGGCATGCTGTACTCCCAAGCAAATACACTGAGCTCTCCCCAGAGGATCCCCATGGGCCCTTGCTGGCCGCAGTCAAAGCTGGCTGAAAAAAAATTGTGACAGAAGCTGTTTTCCATTGGAAAGGGACGTTTCAAGGCAAAATGTTTCTTGGGAACATGTGACGCTGAGTAAATTTGTGACTGAAAAATGTCAAGCTGCTACAGCAGCAAGAAAAACTTACTTTGTTCCAAGTTTTTCAATTTGTTCACTCCCAGCTTGTTTTTGTCCAGCTTACATTTTTATTTGGGCAGAGGGTACCATGTGCATTGGTACTTTCTATTTCATATTTACATTGTTACATTTAATATTTTAGAATAATGTTTTGGCATTGATAAAATGTGTCATTTCTGGTGTTTTCAAATGGAACTTTTAATTGAGGGGGAATAGAGAAATGTTGTCCTTCCTTATCCATTCCCCCTCCCTGTTGTTAATGGCATCATCATCCATACAAAAACAGCTTCACTGTCCTGGACCTGTTACAGTTAATAGCAAAGAGTTGCTTTCTGTCACACTTGAGGTTTGAAGGACTTTGCAAGGAAGGGAGTGAATGTCTGTGTGCAGTGTGTGCTTCCCTTCACTTCATCCTGGATTTCAATCGAGGCTGAGGGAAGACACAGCAATGTGTGTAATGATGTGTTAGTAACCTGTGGTGATGACAGGACTGTGCACTTAGTCACTGTTCTATCCATACCATGCTCTGGGGCGAAATATTCACACCCAACACATAATGGGGAAACCGAAGCACAGGCAGGGGACTTGATCCTTCTATAGCTACTCTTCAATATCTTAACTTCTTCCTTTCAGAACTTTATGAAGGGCCATAGAACAAAAGAGGTCTGTTTCAGGTGAGTAATTTCTCATTCCCGTTTAGGTAGGCACTGGGTATTGGCTCAGCAATGCTGCTCTGAGCCACCTGCAAATCACTACTCAGGCATGTGGAAGGGGTGGTCACCTGCTGAGCTGCAGGAGATGGGCAAAGCCACTGAAGCCAGAGCCTGGCATGTTGAAAGCTCATGGATGCCATGGTGCAGATAATAAAGGCAGCATCTTCAAAAGGCTAGCTGTGTCTAGGGAGAAATATAAGCAAGGAAAAAAGTTTCCACTTTCCCTTTATTTTTATTTCAACCCCTTTTATCTGTCTTGTTTTATAGCTTTACATTGGAAGACAGCCCATTTCCTGGTACGTACAGCAGCTTGACTGAGCATAGCTTGGCAACAGTGCCTGTTGCTTTAGGGAAGAACAGAGCATATTCTCATTGTGCATGTTTTCCCTTGGAAACATTTCATCCTGTCTATATAATTCTATATATGGCTTCCAGCCATGCCACTACAAGCTGCAAAAACACCAGCTCTTATACACTAACAGTGTCAGGCCTACTTAATGGCTGGATCCAGGGCCATCAAGAAATTACCTGATATTCTATAGATTGTCTTCCTTGGGCAGATTTGAGAGTTTTTTGACCAACATACAGAAGGGACCTATTTGGAGGAAATCCTCAAAATCCTCGTTTCTCCCATGCTCATTGCACGCCCTCTTTGCTGCTTTTCACAATGGTAAGAAAATTAATTTTGGTGTCTCAACTAAATTTCAGTATTGGTAGTTTTTGTGGCTCTCCCTGTTCTATAGAGTTTCTTTCATCCATCTCAAACAGATCACGTGGAATGCCTGGGTCCCACTCCCACAATGGAAGCTACCTACTTCTCGGGTTGAACAGGGTATGCCTGCTCTGAAGGACTAAATTCAGTCCCATTCTTCTGCTAACAAACTAAATAGAAGTGAAAGGGAAGGAATATCCCTCAGGATGAGGGATGAGATTCTTGGGAGTCTTATCTCAGTAAAATGAAAAAAAATGTTCAGTTCAGGCCTTGTTTCATGTCTGCCCTAAATTTGTGTCTGTTTTGCTGT
Source organism: Corvus hawaiiensis (assembly GCF_020740725.1). NCBI lineage: Eukaryota > Metazoa > Chordata > Aves > Passeriformes > Corvidae > Corvus > Corvus hawaiiensis. The sequence continues at coordinate 25,398,262 of NC_063219.1, read as the reverse complement.
TAATAACCATGTCAATGTCAAAACAGGAAATAGAAAGTTTGCAAACTTTCTTTGTGTTGAAGTCATAGCAGCTCTCTCATCCATGTAAGCATTGTTCAGAACAGCTGCACTATTCTAAGAAGTGCTATTTCTCTGAATACTTTTTGGCCCACACCATCTGAAGTCACTTACAGAGCTGAGACCTTTTATTTTTGTTCTTTACTGCATCACACTGAGAGCCCTATGCTCCCAGCAGGAGCAATGGGAACTCCACACTGCTCCAGAGGTGATCTCTGTAGGAGCTGTTGGCATAGGGAACAATGACCTAGAGTGTTAGGAGGATGTTTGCACCCAAAATGGGCAGGTTCAGCTCCAGATCTGCCCTTCACATTGCAATCCTTGCTTGACTTATGCCATCCTCAGGCATAACCTCAAGTGTCTGAGACCTCCTCCCTCTGGCCTCTTCTCTGCTGAGTGGAAGAGCGCTTCAGTTCTGAGGTTAGTCTAATTTTTGGATGTTTTTCAGTTCCTTGACTGATCTGTCTCCTCAAACAGCTTGTGCAGCACAAGCAAGAGGAAGGGACCCCTCAAACATTTCCTTGATGGGCTCACTGCTGTCTCTCTGGCAGCTCTGTGGATGCCATGCTGTCCTTTAGGATGTGTTGTTTGGCTGGAGAGCACCCTGGCAAGAAGGGACAATGGAAAATGGCAATAGCAGCAATGGTAGCAATAGATGGGGCTAGCAACCTTTCTCTGGGTGAATATGACATCTGCTGCTCTTCTCAGCTGTTTGGGTGGTCATTACTCAGTTACGAATCTGGTAATGTTTGCACTGTGCTCCGGGCCAACATCGTACGTGCCAGATTCCTCTGGTTCTCCTCATGGTTTTGCTTTAGAGTGACAGCAGTGTGCTCAAATGCTCACCAGAGGTTCTGCAGGCTCTGAGTTGGAGCAGCCAAAAAATGTAAGGTCCTAAATTTTGAACCTTGTTCATTTCATGGAGCTGTATGCATCTATACTGCATGACTACTTGTCATTCATCTTTGGCTCCTGCTGTCTACAGCCACCAGGAGTCTCTGCTTGAAATCCTGTTTACTCCTGGGCATCACTGGTTGTTATCTCAGGGGTGACTCATTATCTGCCTGGATTGGTTACCAGAGGGTGTGAAATCTTTCTGTAGAGGAGTCATGGACTACAAAGCCAAGGAGGACCATTTCGCTGCACCTCAAATAACCTCTGAGCTGTTCATATATTGAGCTGCAAGTGTTGGCTGGTGAATGTAAGGGTTTTGCATACAGAAATGGATACTTGCATTTTCAGTGCAAGTTTGCACTTGTCTGCCTTCCCTCACTAACACTTCCCATGTTTTCATAATAAGATGGATTCTAACCATCCTTCTGTGGCACAACAATTATGGAGTAGAAATCCTTTTCCCAAATGGCCCTCAAAGAGGGTGGACAATGAACATTAAAAGTGTCATGTACTTTGAATGGCTCTGATTCTCAAGAGGGACAGGTTAAGGTGGTGTCTGCATGGTACAAACAAGTGAAGGACAAGGGTACTTTTCCCAGGGCCTAAGATGTGACATCCACATGCCATCAGGCACCACAGGAAAGTTGCCTTTTCATAAACTGCCTTGCTAGCACAAATTCCAAAATTGTAAGTCCAGATTTCCAGTAAAGAACACACATCTGAATTCGTCCAGGGACATCTGAGACAGGAAATCATGTTGCCACTCTTGCAGTCCTTAGTGTGAGTCCAGCCTCAAGGGCAAGGTATCCTCTGTCCAACATGGGCTACCTGAACACCTGAGGTCACCACATCAAGCCAGCTTCCCTGAATAGCACAGTCTCTCCGTGGCTAGCTGCTTCCTGTCAAACCCAGCCCTTTGAGAGAATAAATGCATGTTAGAAGACTTGACTGTGCCCTGAACTAAAAGTGTAGTCAATTCCCACACATCTGGATGCCATACTGCATGGCTGAAAATGTTTCTTTTGACCATGATTCATCCCTCTTCATTTTTTCACTCTATAAGCTTCTGTGAATGACTCAAATCTGACACCCATGAAAAGCCTTTATTTCTTTATAATTCTGGTCAGACCACTAATTAATTGCTGTGTTTGTTCTTTAATACCTGACCAATTAGCATAAGTAAATAATATGGGTAGAACAAGATGGCATGCAGGGCTAATTAAACTGCTGCAGTGGTTTTGATTGCCAGCTTAAAACCCTGTGAAGTCTTCAGTGCAAAAGGAGAAGAAGGAAATAGGCTGAGTGGCTGAATTATAAACTACCTCCATGGGCTACACTTCCAACTTGTGGACTACTTGTGAAAGGTCTACAAGTAATAATATATTTTTAAAAAGCTAAAATATTTTCAGCCAACATGAAATCAGGAGGGCTGATGAGTCAACAAAAGTTGAAGACCAGCCTCTAAGCAAGACCTATAGCTGGATCCAGATCCTCAGTACTGGGATAAATGTACTTCCAGGCAGATTCCTATGTCTGCTGTTCATTTATTTTACTGGTTCACTATATAAAATTACAGGTTGGAAAGAGCAGGAATGTCTAGGGAAACCTTAGATGTCACTGTAACAGCCCTGCTACATTTCTGAAGCTGTGTATATGCATTAACACAGTATTGCTTTCAAACTAAACCATATCCTGCCTCCCAGCTTGGCTTCTTACCCCAAACTCTGGTTCAGCAAGGCAGGTACATGGTTTCTGAAATAGAATCACATATGCCCAAACTGCTTGGCCAAGGAGCAAGGGCTGTTCAGAGGTCTCTGTATAGAAATGCCCTCAGTGAAGGGAAAAGGTAGCAAAAGCCCAGAAGCTACCTGGAGACATTAGAAAAGAGGGTGGGGATTTTGATGTGTTTCTTGAGAGACGGGAAAATGGAGGGGTACAGGTTTGGTTAAACAAAAGCCTGGCCAAACATGAGGATGATGTTTCTCACAGCAAGAGCTAGGAAGCCACATAGCTCTCTTGAGGAAGCACCATCACTGACTCATTTCAAACTAGTCCGAACAAATTAAGAGAGGAAAGAGAAGCAGGCAAGCCTGGCAACAAGATTTGAACTACAACATTGCTTGATCCAAAAAACTGTTGGCCTTTCTCATCATGAGCTTTCTTTGATTCTGCAGAAGCTTTTAATAATTTTATGGATTTTTGCATAAAACAGCTACAGTGTCACATAAGGTCTCTATTAGCAGCTCCCCCTCTGAAGACGTGTCAGCAGTTCTGGTAGGACTGCACTCGAAGGGGTTGGGGCTGCAGGCATTGCACACACCACGGATATCCTCCATCAACACTCTTTGTGGAAGATGGGCTCAAAAATAAGATTTCTAGGTTTGCTCTTCTTTTAATGTGAGTTGCCTTCCTCTATTGAAAAGCAGGCATGGGTGTTACGGACTGATTCTTCCACAGTTCTCTTCAACTCAGGCTCTGCAGCTGCTACAATGCCCAGTTCAGGTGTTGAGATACAATTCTCTTGGCCACAATTTTAAAGGCCTCAAGAGTCTCAAAGCCTTTAATGGCTCTGCAGCTTACTCTGTGAGCTAAACCCACCGTTTAGCATGGAAATTCCCAGGTATGAATCTGTAGTACTTTCCCTAAGCTGGGGATTTCTGGAATTTGCAGGATGCCTTGGGGATGGTCTTGTGCTCTTCCCTCGGCATGTTCTAGTTAGTTAGTTACCTGCCTACACAGATACTTGCCTGAAAATGCATGGAGACCTGGCAGCTACAGGAGCTGGCTACCAAAGCCACGCACAGCAGGCTTTAGATGTTTGCAAGGGAACATCTTACAGGCACATGGTCTCCACGCCTATATGTATGGATCTCATGTGAAGGTTTAACACCAGGTTTGACCCCACAGTTATAGCACACAAGAAAGGCTGTTGGAAGCAGCGGGGCAGTTACAAGGAACATTTGGTATGAATTTTCCCTTGTTTTGCAGTTAATGAATCATTCCCGAGTCTGCCCTTCCACTATTCTCATTATTTCAGTTTAGACTGTTGGGAAAAAAAGCTCTTTAGGAGACAGAACAGTCTCTTTTTATGTATTTAATTTGGTTGGACAGAGGCAGAGGGAAGATGGACTGTGTATTAACTGACTACATTCTTATCCAGTACAAATTTAATCTTGCTCTCCAGGCAGTCCACAGTTTATCTCTAAATTCATAGGCTACTGTGAAGCTGTAATGTCGCAGGTGTCCCAGAAGGTTTTTTCCTTTGCTGTGACTCAAGCATGCCACCTTTGATTGCACCCTGCAAGGAGTTGCAAGTATGGCTCTTCCAACAGGGTACCGTGCACAAGGGCCTTCTGTTTGCTCTTTCTTGGAAATTGTTTTCTTCAGCTCTGACCCTCAAATGCAATGAACCTGATTTAAATAAACTCTCATGGTAAAATTTCTATCTTCTTACTGTCCGTTAAAAAAAAATAAAAAAAAAAAAAACCAAAAACATACACACAAAAAAACAACCCTAACACAAAACCCACCAAAATTACAAACTAAGGCATCTGAAAAATAAATTAGGCACTTTAATGAGGTAAGGTACCTGGGTTTTTCCTAGGTCTCTGCTGCTGTCTCCCCCTTGGGCTGTTGTGATGGGGATCCAGAAAAGGAAGAGAACTCTGTGGTAATTCTAGTAACTTTTGTGTTCTGTAGGGTTAACTCCTCTTGGATTTAAATATCCCAGGTGCAGAACATCACAGGACAGGTAAAAGTGCCTTTCTGTTAATCGCATTTTTTTCTAAAGGAAAAATAGATTCACTGGTTTTTTTGTCCAAAAACATCAGCAGAACTTAGCTGATGCATATAACTGTGTTTGAAAGCCACATGAGGGCACAATCCCACAGACCAGGAATGGGTTAACTTTAGAGGACTATTGAGCTAGGCATGACCATTTATGCTGGCCTTCTTCTAGGAAATTCCCTGCAAGAGAAAATTAGAGGCAGAGGACAGCGCGTAGCCATAATCAAACCTTATTTAGTTTGGCACCTTCTCTATCTATCCCATCTCTACCAATCTGAATTGCTCTGCTGTTTTCCTTGGCTGGACCACTATAGTAGTTATTCCTTAGATATATGTAATATTTCAACATATATAGCTAGTGCATTTGCTGCTTTGTCCATCCTTTGTGTATCAAACTTCAAGGAGCAATTTTGAATGTGATGAATTTCCAGGTTTGGCTGGAAATCTGCTCCAGGGCTGGGTGGATACCCAGAGAAGTGGTTCTTCTAGATTTTGCATGAGAGAAGACGACAGAGCCTTTTCCTTCACGTCCTAGGCATTATCAATGCACACATCATCATCCCAGTAAGACTGAATTGTACCCAGCTGAGGTAGCAAAGAACCTCTTCAACGTGTGAAAAAATGACCCTTAGGCAGAAATCTCACCAAACCAGCTGAGAATAGAATCCAGGGCATGACGGTGTTTTTCTCCCTTTGATGAACACACTTTATATTTTAATGTCTTTTTTTTTTTTACATCATTGATTGCCAAACCCCATGAATAAATAGCATTCTGCACACTAAGGAACTGGATTGACGTTCAGTAATATTTCATACCATGTACGCTTTAATTAAGACATGATGACCTGGATTCAGTGGGTTGACACAAGGGAGAATTAACTCTCCATTTTAACAGTTCTGCTGCCAAGGACAAATTCTCTGTTACATCGGTGTGACTCAGTTCAAACAACAAACAGTCTTGCAATTTAAAATCCCTGCAGGCTCTGGTCAAGTTTCCCCAGTTCTTGGATAACTTCCTTTTTTCTCCTTGATGTTTTTCCTTAAAGTGAGATATTCTGTTGCTTTGTCCTGATTTTCCAAGTAACGGGTGGGTCCTTATACTCCTGACAATAAAGTTGTCTTCCAAATATTTATCACATCAAATAATGTACTTTTCCATGTTATTAATCCTGGAGAATTTCCATTTTTCCATTTGGTGAATTATGTTGTCTAATAGGGACAGACATTTCAAGATTTAATGTCAGATTTAATCTCAGATATCTGAAATTTCATTTTGTAATATGTATTGAAAAGTGTGTAAGGAAAAGAAATAGGGTTAAATTCTGCTTTGTTCACTTTTTGTTGTTAACATTTATGTGGTTCTGCTCAAGTCAGTGGGTGTAACTCAGAGCAGAACTGGACACACTTGTATGACACTGAGTGGTTTAAACTGGAGGTGGATGAACCTTCACAGAAGTCAAGTTTCCTGAGAGACAGAAATGAAGTTCTTTTGGATTCTGTCTTGGTCAATGGACTATCCATTGAGCTCCATCATACAGACTCACTTATGTTCATATTGTCATTGTGCTTCAGATGTCTTCAGCACACTATGGCATTTACTGAGTTAAACTAAAAATAAACTTACTCAGAGCTGATCAGTTTTCTCTACTGCAACTCCAAGCTACAGAGGCCTGAGTTTGCCTCCACAAATCTCCCAGTTTATCCTGAAATTTGCCCTTGCCTTCCTCTGAGGGAACCAGTAAAGGACTCTGCAGTCCTCTGCTGAAAATAACATGAAGTAGGGTGAAGTTCAGTGATGGACTTTGAAAGCAGTGATGGACTTTTGCAGTTGTCCCAGGTCCTGATGCTGCAATAATCCAGGAAACCAGAATCTTTTCCCCAGACCTTCAGGCTTTATCATATAAGTCTTTCTTTGGTTTAAAAATCATAAACTCATGGAGAGAAGATGAAAACTGAATCAGAAGGACAAAAGAGTCCTTGCAATGTGTCCTGTTCCCAGCATTAGGCAGAAAATCCCAAGGAAACGTGAGCCATTTGGTGACTTGGCTTGCAACATATCTGCCTACTTTGGTGAGACCAAACATTACACGAGCTGGTTTGCTGCAGAAGTTACTGGGGACAATCTGCTGCCTGTAATGGGAGCCTGGCTTCACTGACCTGGAGAGTTTAAAGGTTTTAACGCTCTTCTGGAAGGCTTTGAATTCACCACTTATAGTATAAGGGTGGCATCCATACTTTGCAGCTGGCTCCATGTTTCCTAAGCACTGTTAGTAGATTGGATAATTCTATGTGCAAAGGACTTTGAAACCAGGCCTGTTCATAACCTCTGGAGTGGGCTAAGAGGTGGGGCTGCCCTTGCTGCTGGGATGTGTAAGGGAAGAACTCCTCCACAGCATTACAGCAGGTGAATTCCTTGCTCCCAGCCTCTCCTCATCTGCACAGATCAGAAGCTTTGAAGACACTTTTTTTTGTTCTTGTGTTTTAAAGTTGTAAACTTTGCAGGACCCTTTTTTTTTCTCGGCACGTTCCTTAAAAAAGGCATATTCCTGAAGCTCCTGTAATCCTTACCTTATCTCTCCAGGCACAGAGAGCTCATGTACACATGCAGCTTAACCTCTGCCAGAGATTTTTTTTCTATGGTTCTGAATACTACAGGAGCTGGCTGCTTCTGAAGGCAAAGGCTGGCTTGAAGTCCTTCCCAAAGGATAAAGATTGTGCACAACATGATGGGTCCTGCAAGGAGCACCAGTAGCCCTGCACAGGCAGCCATCTGTTATCCTGCTTCACCCAGGTCTGAGGGGGTCATGACAGCTGATACCATGGAGTCTGCAGAGCTCCGGAAGATGTGGAGGGAATAAATTCTGTGGAATGCACTTGTCTCCCTTCTCCATCGATAGCTGCAGACCACACACCGGTCTTCCATGCAGGACAGCTGTAAACACTGCCTACGATAGAGCTCTGGCAAAGGCCAGTTGTCCTCCAGTGAATCCAGATGGGTCTCAGAGGAGAACAGCTGTGTGTGAACAGGAAGGGAGAGCTTCCTCCTGCCTCTTCCAAAACCTACCACTCAACCGCTAAATAAATCAACATCAGCAGTGACTCTTCACAAGGCAGAGTGAGCCAAGCCCAGGCTGGGAGTTTACCTCAGTGCAGAGCAAAGGGAGAGGAGCTGTCTGCAGCAAACCAAGGCTTCCCCAATGCAAATCTTTCGGTCATCACCAACCCATTTCTGCTGTGTTTTCATAAAGCTTCTTTCCTAGTGCTGTTTGTGCCACCTGAAGTTACAGCAAAGACGTGGCCCATAACACCATATGGAGACAAGGCACTCAGAGTACAGAACAGGTGAAACAAAAATTACTTTCAGCTATACAACAGTAAAAATATCAAGCAGAGGCTTGGAAAGTTTTGGTTTGGGAAACACAGGAGATCTGACCTCTCCTGTCACTGTCAAGAGCAGTAGAAGAAAAATCTCTCCTGCCTTTGCACAGAACATGAGGCATGTGTATAGGTTGCAAACAGTTTTTTGGGGTTGTTTTTTTTTTTTGCAGGACATGTTCTAAAAAAAACAAAAAACAAAAACAAAAACAAAACAAAAAAAAAAACACCAAAAAAAAAAAAAAGCAAGAAGCTATACTGTTTGGATCTACTATTCTCCAAACAGAAATGTACAGTTTGTCATAGACAACATCTGAAGTGACCAAAAAAACCTGGTTTCTCTGGTATCTTCATAGAGCACTGTACTGATCTTTCATCATTTTAAAACAGAACTTGAGGTTCTTTTAACATGAATGTCCTGTAGTCAGGCCCTCAAGCCTCATATCTGACAATCTCAACTCCCTTTTTCGTGTGTATAATTACAGGTGCTTAGTTCTCATCATCATCATCATGAATATAGTTAAATTACATTAGGTTAAAGGGAATTTGATGGGTTTACTTTGTGTTGTGTATGGCATGACATGGCTAGAATGGCAGAGTCATTTGGGTTGGAAGGGACCTGACACAGCTTCTGGTCAGCTCCTATAGCTTGGGGCACTCATACAATGTACCAAGGCAGAACTGTGCAGCACACAGAGCAAGGATTAAATTAAATCAAAGAATAAATCATATTCACTAAGCTGCCTGGAGGCATCCACAGGAAAGGCTGGGTGAGACAGCCTAGCCTTCCTAATGCTGTAGGAAATGGTCACTCTTGTTTGACTGAAAAAGAGATCAGAACACATTTTTTCCAATAAGATATTTTCCTGCTGAAAAGCTTCATTTAAAAGAAATGCATTTTCCTAGAAATATGTTGGTTTGGACAGATGCTTGTTTAGAAAGAAGAACGTGAAACGTGAAACTTTAAAGCCAAGTATTCTCAAAATAAGCCATTTCAGCGTATTTGGGTTGAGGGAGCATTACGTCTTGAAACAACATTTTACCCCTCTCTGTCTAGGCTGATTAATAGACATGACCAAGAGCTGGAAATAAAACAAATAAAAATAACCCAAAGAAATTTTTTACTTCCTGAAAGGGAACTAGTTTGCTTTGTCCAGAAGAAAGAATTTGTATAGAAACTTTGAAATATGTTGTTGTTTGTCCCCCACTCAGAATGCATCTTGGTGTGGATTCACAAGGTTTCACCCTTGTTTGGAGCTTGAGATACAGGAGCTCAAGAGCCAAGGTTCCCTAGCCTGTGTACCTCTCAGTCTTCATTCAAGTAGTGAGATTGCAATTTCTAGACAGGAGAGGGGTTATGATGATGCTTTTTAATCCTGCCTAAATTCTATCACGAGCCAAGGTGGTCCACAGGAAAATGCTCCAGCTGGTATCACCCCTGGTTTTGGTTTTCCGTTCAGAAAGTCAGGTTGTCTCTCATAGCTGGGTGAACTTGGACAAGATTAAAATATAGCTGGAGCACAGGCCTCTGGCTTCTAAGGAGTACAAGTCATACAGCTCTCTGGTGCCCTTTGTCTAGCAGCTGAATTTCACCCCTACAGAACACACTCAGGATTTCAGCAACCTACAAACTTAAAATATTTATAGGATCTTTTTGATTTTGAAACTTCACCAAATTTCACCATCTCAGTCTCCCTGTAGGACAACTCAGCAAGGAATATTTTAGTCTTTTCTCATTTGTCTAGAGAAAGGGGCAAGAAATAGGGAAGAAGAACTTTTTGAACTTTTTTTGGTTACAGGAAAGCATATTTTTCCAGTCAGTCTGAAGCTGTTCTTCCTCATGCATCCAAATAAAATTCACATTCAGGCATGGATTATGTTTGGAAAACTTCAACCGACTATGTAAAAGCTCTGAAACAAAAAAAAAAAAAAATTATGAGAATTAATAAAAGAGAGGTTTAAAGTGAAAACTCCTCTGCAGCCTTCATTATAAAGCACTGCCAGATGCCTCCTCCAAAAGAATTCATACAAGGTATTGCTCATTGGCCCCTTTGAGTCTATGAACGTAAATTAGGGTTACTCACATGAGTAAAGCATTGTAGGATCAGACTCTGCTTTTGCCCAAGTGTGAACATCTGTAAAAAAAACTTTTGGGATAAAAGACACAGAAGAACTATAAGACCCTTATGGTTGTCAAATACAATTTCCTTTACTTGCATTTTTCTCTTACATTTGGGCTCCGACCTCCATCTGTTTATGGAAATATTTAGATCCCTCTGGTGTATTTTTAGCAGATCATTTTGCTTTTGCTGCTGCAATATCATTGCATCATCATTCTTGGGTTGCTCCGCTCTAATTCCTTTGCATTTTTTCTCTTTTTTTTCCTTAATCTTAAGCTTCAATCATTCCAGCAGACACATGCACACAAAGTAAATGCTATGCTGTGTTTACACTCACACAAACACGCTGGCAAGTTGCACACAGAGACACACACAGACAGCATGGCTTGTTGTGAGTGTTAGTGCTGGGGCTTTTTCAACGCTATTTCCATTTGTGAATTACCCTAATAGAGACATTACAGAATGGTTGCCCTGGGAGCTGAGATCTCAGGCCCTTAGACATACCTCCCATAAACAGCTGAAGTCTGAAGGTACACAAGACTGTCACTGTCCTGTGAAATTTTTGCTGTCACATTGTTCCATCAGCCCTAAATACATGTGGTCCTGACACGTTCCTTTATCAGTGTTCAGCCCTGCATGCACATGTGCATAGGAATCACCTTCTCCCTTGACTGAATGCTCTCCTTCACATGGATATGGACCTTCCTTTGTCCAGGAGTTCACAGTATTCCTTCTCCACCATCCCTGTTATTCTGCCTGCAAACATGTCACAGCTTCAAGTCCTTCCAAACTCAGGGGTCATTTGGGCCTAGTTGCTTACAAAGGCAGGAGAGCACCAGCCTGATGGCAGACATTAAGGAGAACACCTGCAGTCTGGAAACTCACCTGAGACCCAACAACTCATTAAATAATCCTCTTTGTCCCTCTCCATCGGATAACACTCACTGGGTTTTACAATGTCATTACCTCCAGTCTGAGATGACCAGGGACAACCCAAAACCTGGAAGAAGTTTTTAGGTGGACCCTGATGAAAATCTAGGTGAGACCCATAGGGATACAATTAGAGCTGATTTCCACATGGATGTTTGAGGCACACCAAGAATTACGTCTTCTGGGTGAAAGGCTACCCTTTTTTTGTGATAACCTTAGGGAAGTAAATATATGACTTGTCCCTTGGATTCAATTTCATAACCCTGTTTTAGGTAACAAGGTGGAAAATAGAATATTACATCATTGGGAGGCTATGTCATTCTTTGGCCTAGCTGTGTTAGTTTTAGGAGAGACAGTGATTTGTGACTCATACATAAATAGACCTGCACTCAGGAGAGGTCAGGCTCCTTTTGCACACCTGAAGAGCCTCTGACTAGGCACTAATGAGCAAACCCATGAAAAGTCAAGCTATGTTCAGCATCTGCTCTTCCTAAATTCCTCAAAATTGTGTTCCCATTTGCAAAATTACAAACCACAGCAGTCTATTTATCCTTCTTAGCCTGGACAGAGAGTGTGTGATGCTTGCTCTGGACAAAGCAAACAGTTGTGCCTCTCCAAATGCTTTCATCATCATCATTATTTATTATTATTTATCACTCCTGCCATGTGTTATGTTTTTTCCATGCACAAAGAACAGGCAGATGTTTTCCATGTGTGTGAATCCTTAATTTTAGATCTCAGAAAAAATAAAGAAAAAATAAAGAAAGAAAAAAGAAACCATCAAGAATGAAGAAATGCACAGTGTGTCTGGGAGTGGCATTGACCCTTATGTAGAAGTATGTGTAGGCATGAGGTCTCTGCAATCAGAGCCAATGGATTTGCCTTTCCTCAGGCTCTTGGCTGACTTGAAGGAAAGGCTCCTGGGACTGCAATGAGTGTCTCCACCAGAGCACAGGTCCTAGGGCAAGCTTTACATCATGGGAACAAAAGACCTTTTTAGGAGGTTACTCTGACCCAAAATGTTGGGCTTGTGCAGAGCCAGAGCAGGTTCAGGTCTGCCTCCCTCCACATAAACCCTTTTTCGTCCCTTTGGCCTCTTGCCATCCCTTCAATTTCTTCTCTGCCACAATCTCTTGAGTCTCCATTTCTTTCTCAGCTTCTCTCCGTACCAAGGCTCTGCTCTTTCTTACTACCTGATGGCTCAGATGAGCAAAGCTTTTGACTTTCTTCTCTCCACCATGCAAGATCCTTCTATTAAGCTCAGTGGCCCAGGAAAACCCCAAGGCAGGAGGAAGTGGAGTTGCCCAACAGTCTCACTCAGCTTTGGCACACTGTAGTCAACACTGGCTTTACTGGGAAACTGAAGCTTTGAAGCTTTGATTAAATGTACATTTTCTTGAAGAGTGTCTTCTTCCCACAGGAATTTTGACTTTTTGATGAAGATAAAGAAAGTTTTGGCCTAAACATTTAGGGAGTTTGAGTCTTTTTTTGGACTATATAGAAGACAAGACATTTAAAATTTGCCACAACCAGATTCCAGAGGGAATGGGTTTATTCTGGTTTGCTTCACAGTTTTCCCAGAATCTCTCTCTTCCCAGAATCTTTCTTCTTTAGAAACTTCAGTGTTGATGTGAACACATAGCTATGCCATACCACCTACCAGCAAGGGAGCAGGCAGGATACCAAACTGGGCTGATAGAAAGGTGAAAGGAATTGTACAATACTTCAGTTTCCAGAGCAATCTAGTTGCCCTAGAATGAAATAATGCAAAAATAATAAAACAATGATGGGAACGGGAGCTATATTAATAATAATGCTTCATAAATACACATGGCCTTTTACAAACATATTACTAACAGACCTTATCAAAGACCTTGCAAGAACAGCTCAGTGCCTCTAGGGCATTTGGAACACAGACCAAGATTTTGCCAATAGAAACTGATGTGATTCGTGAGGTGACACTTTAAATTCAGACATCTGGTGGGTTGTGGGGAATGGGGTACTGTGACTCTGGTATTAATAGCATGTTCCCTCCATTTACTAGTTCAAACAAGTTGCTGTGTTGTTGTTAACTTCAGAAAGCAACCAGGCTTGTGAAAAATTGAGCTGTTTTCTTTCTGCTTGACATATTGTCGAAGAACTGAACAGACGCAGTAACAAGTTCAGGCACTCTGAAGTGTTTTGGTTAGTGATTACTGCTATAAAGTCCCTGTTTCTTCACCCCCACCACTCTTCTTGCCAAAATGAGAATTTGATGACAAGGTAACTTGACTCTGCCTCGCCCTTAGAAAGATAGAAAGATTCAAAAGTAGCTGTAGGCTTCAGGCTACACAGAAAGCTTGCAAAGAAAATTTACTTGAATGAGTAAAATAAAAATTTGTTGCATGGAGGCTCTCAAATACATGGTTGACCTGAAAATCATGAGAAAAATTTGTCTGGGGGGTAGGTGCAGTGGGATGTCAGTGAGAGTTGGATGCTTCCTGCTCTTGGTGTCTTTTTTGGGGGATTAGAACTCTACCACACTGGGGTGGAATCTCTTTATAATTTTTCTCTCCAGTAAGAATTTAATGAGTATATTTCCAGCCTCAAGAAGTGAGAAGAAAAAGAAAAACAGATGAAACAATTTTATAAAAGCATAGAAAAAAAGGGGTAGGGGGAACATCTCAGTCAAGGTGTAAGTGACAGCAGGACAAGCCAAAAAAGATGAGGGGGGAAAAAAAAGCAAAAGTTTCTCTCAAGAACAATTTCTTTAATGGAAATAGAAATAGGTCATCAACTATTCCGTTGATTTACAGATCTTTGGATTAATTTTCTCCCGAGAAAATTCTGGAGGGAGAGACTGCTCTCAGGTGCTAACAAGCCAAGAAGAGATTTCCCTGACTTTAGGTCTGTTTTGCCAGGTTTCTGGGAAAGATGAGCCCACAGTCTTCTCTTGGAATGCTTGCCTCATCTCTTACCCTGCCTTCCAGCCAGAGCCTGCTGGTACCAAGGTTCCATGTCCAATGCACCGGGGATAGCACCAGGCACTCTGATAATGTTGCCTCCACGCAGAGCCCACGTACAACTGAATCACTGCATCTCATCCCTAGCTCCTTTTCACTGAACTGAGTTTGGTCTCAGTTCTGTTTCCTCTCTGTCTCACCTTCCCCAAAGAGTAGCGAGACATCTGCCAGGTTGATCTGATGGAGGAAACCTGTTTGTCACCTGTTGCACCATAGCAACAGGTAAAAGAGCCTCTGATGGACACCCTGAAGACCTTGGTCTCTGAGTGTTTCCATTCTGTTGTCCAGGTGCCAGAAGGTAAGGGTGTTAGAAAAATAAAAGGAGAAGGGTTTGTACACTGAACTTGATTTGGATACTTGAGCTTGATTTCTTTGCTTTGAGATGCAGCGAGACCATCATTTTACAACAGAAGACAATGGAAATAAAAACAGAATTTGGAAATAAATACACAAATTCCCAGTGTCTACCACTTTGGTCATCTGTGGGAAACAGCCTCCCCACTCATCCATTTCATTATCCTCCCATGCAGCTTGCTTTTAAGATTCCTCCTGCACAGCACCAAGCTGGACTTTCTTGATAAGATGAGGCAGCTGGTGAGCTGTGACCTTTGCGGATCCAGCAGGTTTGAAACCTTTCAAAACCAAATTCATCTGCCCTACCATGCTGCAAACCTTCAAGCCTGCCCTGGCAGATGCCTCAGCCCAAGAGCCAGAGCTTTCTAAAGGTCCCAGGCAAGGTTAGGAATGGGTCAGGGGGAGGCCAATAGCAGAGGAAGAGAGCAAAACCCTGGTCATCAGTTGAGCATGTTGAAGGCCAGATCTCCACCTTGTAGCATTGGCCTTGGCAGATGCATGGGATCAACTGGCACAGCAATTCTGGGATAAGCAGGGAGCTGATCCTGGAAAGTGGAAAGTTAATATTTCAACAGGTGAGAGACCCTGTCCCACTAAGAAAGAAATTATTTGCATTCATTATCTGTGACGCTCTATTCAGAAGAGGATGATAAATATAATCTGTCTGCGCTCATTTCTCTGATTATCTCAACCAATTCAGAGATCTTTTCTTCTCTTTCCCCCCCATTCTTTATACAACCCTGTCCCTTTCTTGATTTTTACTTCTTTTGGGGCTGCTGCTTCTCATTCCTTGCAAATGGGCTGTGTGGAGAGGGTCAAGGGAACTTCTTCACAGCCACAGAAGAGGAAAAGAATCACCTTGTTTGATATTTTTCTTTTTTCCCTTCAGATTGGGAGTATCAGTCCCTACTCCCAGCCTTTTGAAATGATGGCTTAACAGTGCCCATGAGGGAGAAATTTGTTTATCAGCCTTGTGGAATTTCCCACTTCAGTTTACCTTAGAAAATGTGGGAGGCTAAGAAAGTACAATTCCATCTATTAAGTCTTTCCAAGTGGTGCCATGATGCTGTTTAACCTTTCCCCACAAATGTATAATGCCAGAGCTGTCAATCCAGATAGAGCAAGTCTCTGCATGTACTTGCTATGCATAGACAGAGACCAGATCTTTACAAGAAAATGTCTGCATAAGCAGGTTTGCATTCAGTTACTGGTGCTTAATTTAATTCTTTCCTTCCTGAGATACATTT
The DNA here is from genome assembly GCF_020740725.1 of Corvus hawaiiensis. NCBI lineage: Eukaryota > Metazoa > Chordata > Aves > Passeriformes > Corvidae > Corvus > Corvus hawaiiensis. The sequence continues at coordinate 25,382,497 of NC_063219.1, read as the reverse complement.
TCTCCTTTTCCTACTGCAGTATATATGCATTTGTGTGTGTGTGTTTTTATATATATATATAACATTTTATATTATATATATATATCACATTATATATATATTTATATATAACATTATACATTGCACTGGCTGAGTCACCTAAGGATAACAAGTATTGCAGGTCATTTCTTAATTCTAGTGATGGAGCCCAGGCTTTGATGTTAAAGGTCACAGGTTCATCCCTTTTGATAAAATGATGATAATGTGGAGTGGCATGTGAAAAAAATCTCATCTCCTAATGCAGCAAATACAATGAAGTTATAGAGTTTAAGTTACTTTTCAAGTTTGTTAAGCTGTTGGGGGGGTTTTTTGTGTTTTGTTCTTTTGGTTTGGTTTTTAAATTGAAAAAGGTCTCATTTTTGAGAATATAGTTTTATTGACAACTTTTTCATTTTGATAAATATAACTCACATGAACATGATTGATTTGGGGGAGAGTAGTGAGCTGGATTTGTCCTCCCCCGTGTTCCCTAACAACAAATCAAAATATCCCTTAATGGCACAGTTCTGGGTTGAGTTTCAGATGGGCTGAAATCCGATCCTGATCTTGCTACTATTTCTGGTGTGAACATGGGTATGCCTTTTCATTTCTCTGTGTGTCTTCTTTTCCTGCTGAATTCTGTCTCATCTAGTCTTAGCTGGTCTCCTGTTTTTACAGCAGCTTTCAAGAGCAGAGTCCTAATATCACCACTCAGCAGATAAAGATATAGAGGTTCCCAACAGATACTGGAGTCTCAGCTGGGATGAATGACAGTGGGGGTTATTTGAGGAAGTCTGTTTGCTTTGTTCAAACCATTTTTGCCTTCAAGGGAAAATTCAAGGCGCATAAAAACTCTAAATATGGAGTTGCTCTGATAGATATCCAAGGCAACTAGAGGTTCTTGAGTCATTACCTGATCAGAAATCTATGTTAAACCAGCAGTTTACTTGGGAATAAACTAAACAAAACAGCACTACAAAGGACAGGAAATCCATTCCCATGGAAATCTCAGAATCTCTTTTACATTGCAAAAATAGAATAATTTTTTTTCTAGATGACATAAATGTGCATTCCTGAAGGCATTCTGTTTTGAAACATAGCAAGAGGAGATTTGGTTCTGGAAACAGACAATATTTCACAAGGAAGGTTTCCCAAATAAATTAATTTAAACAGAGAATAAAAGAATGGTGCTTGGTGCTAATGAAACACCATGTAAACTAAGAGCATCTGCCTGAATAATTGTTTTATTATTATCCACTGCTACATAGTTAAAGAAGATAAGCCCTTTTTTCTAGGATATTTCCTTCCTTCCCATTCAATGCAGAGATAGTATTGAGCCCCAGTTCAGGATCCCTGAAGGAGGTGGGTACATAGGAGAGAGGGGTGGCAAAGTAGAAGGAAAAAAAGAATCTTTGTAGAGGAAACACCAAAGAAATATCATGCTTACTGAACCACAGGCAGGGTATGCATTATTTTCCATATCTCAAACAGGGAGGGTTGGGGTTTTTTGGGGTTTTTTGGGTTTTTTTACCAAAAGTGAGAAATAGAATAAGACTAGAAGCAAAACTAGGTTTTTTCAGAAAGGGATAAAAGATGGAAGTTCTTGACACAAAAAGAAGTTAGTTGGGCAGACTGACATACCTGAAGACAGACAGCCTAGGCCAAAGAATAAGAACAAGGAAAAGAAGTAAAGCCATGCAAAAGCCAGCACATCATCAGAAGGCAGCCAGGGATTATCTCCCAGTGATGTGACTGTCCTCCCTCTGATGACCAGCTCTGGGTGACATCATCTCTTTTCCCATCACGCAATCTAACAAACAACATGGTGCAAAGGGAGGTTGTCCCCTTTTTCTTCCTATCATCATTATTATTATTATTTTCATTTCAAATTTAATTTTGTAATAACAGCAATTAGACTCTGCTGCCAGCCTGCCCCTCGGGGGTGATTATAGTTCTAGGGCAGCAAAAATTTGCTCCTAAAGAACATCATAGCAGGCATGCAATAATCACCCAGAGACACACAGCCTGTCGTGTCTTATTGCTTAATTATCCATCTTACCTTCTTTCAACCCTCTCCTTATTGTACCTCGTGTGATGCCTGTTTGTTTTACATAATTTTCCCCAACTGCCTTTCCTCCCTGCCTTAAGATTATGAGACTTGAAAACATTTTTCCCTTTCATTCTGCTGTCCTGAGATTTCTCCTGCTTGGTCATTGCTGATCATTCCCATGAGGGATAACAAGCTCAACAATCTCCAAGAGGTTTTCCTCACTTTTAAGTTCTTGGGGACCAGTTCTACCAGCTATAACATCGTTACCTTGGTGTTTCACCAAATGTGAATGTGGCTTTTTGGTTTTAGGCCCATTGACTGTGACCTGGTTCCTAAGAAGAGCCTCTCCTGAAAGAAAGGGAGAAGAATCCAAAGAAACTAACACGCAGCAGCCGAAACTACTGTACAAAACTCTGGCTAGGACTTCCTCACCTGAATGTTCTCGGGTTGGCTTGATAGGGCATATGCAAAACTGTACAGAAAAACTGCTTAATGTGTATTTTGGTGTGCCTCAAGATCCCTTGAATTAAAAGCTGCTCTGGTTTAAGATAGTTGCTCAGTTTTTCCAGATCATGAAATCACAGCCAAGCATCTGAGTGGTATCAGAGTGGGGCAGCTCCTGTCCCTTCCGACCACACTGAAACAAAAAAAAAATCTGTTCAGTTTGTATTGTTTTCGCCTCCCAGTTTGAAGAGATGTTCTTTACTGAGCAAAATCTTGGCCTCCATATCACACCTAAGCAATACTCTCAAGATAATTTGAAAGTAATTTAGAAACCTAAGTCTGACACTGAAAAAAGGAAAGAGCTGAGTATCTCACTGGAGAGCAGTAGTGCTTGTATCTCCCTTGAAAACAGGAATTAATCTATGAAGTTGCTGGAGTGAACCAATCAGAACTGATCCATTTTTTATCCATGTTCCAAAGTTCCTCTGTTCCTTGACTCTCTCATTTCTTGTGCTTTGTCTTCGGAACCAAACTAGGATCAGGAACGGCTGGGTGCAGCTCCTGAGCAGTTCAGCTGAGACAGCTGTGCCCAGGAGACAGGAAGGGACTGGTCCAAGGCCAGAAGAGCAAAGGTGCCAGAGGGAGCTGGGGAAAGTCACATTGCTCAGAGATTCCATTGGAAGCCTCCTAGACAGGCTTCACCATAGCTGAGGAGATTTAGATTGTATTTGACTTTTCCCTTTCTGCTTTCTTGGCTTTTATTTTTTCAGATTGATAAAACAAAGCAAGTGAAGTGAGGGGGGGAGAGATTTTCTTTTCCACTTAAATGAATTTTTAAGAAGATTTTTACAAAATGAGAGTGAAAACAAATAGGCATTTTTATATTGACGTTTTAAATTCAGCGTTAGCCATCTTTAAACACATGCAAAAATACAGAAAGGTAAATTAACTAATTTATTTTTAAATTAAGACCTATTTCCAAGGCAAATAATGGAAAACATTTATTTTCCAACCTAATGGAATGAAATGATTGGACGGGAAGGGGCTTTGGTATTATTATTGGGTGCTTTTTCCCTGTCTAAATGAACTGCTCAGGGGAAAAGGCATGAATTCATAAAATATTTTGCTACCACTAAATCAGGCGGGGAATTTTTTTTTTTTCTTCCTCCTGGTATAAAAAGCCTTAGATGAAAAATATCACCTAGCTCAGTTTTGGCACTGTGGCTGTCTAGCATTCTCTGGGGTTTGTGCCTCAATACTTACCCACCATGTTTGCCCACACTGAGAGCTGGGAGGGGAAGCGCATCAGTCTCCTTGGCAAGTCCCTGCCCAGCTCCCCTGAAGAGCAGGTTTGCTGTCACCAGAGCAGAGCCACGGGGCTGCAGAGACAGCCACCCGCACACGGCAGCTAGGTGGCCAGCCCTGGGTGGGACAGGGAGCTCCTGGTGCTCACATCTGCACCCAAAGCAGTGCTTTATGAACAGTGCAGACACAAGCCGAGCCAAGGAATATCACTGGTAATTCCTCCCTCCAACCTACCAACTTCATTTTTTTCCCTAAGATATGCAAGATACATCAAGGCACAGCTTAGGAAGGGCTTTTAAGAGATCTTTACTGTTCAAGGCAGGCTGTGGTTTCATTATTTTTATTATTTTGGTAGAATGAGTAAGAGGAATAATAGTAGCTGAGGGTTGTTTCTCTTCATTGACTCTGTGTTAGGCTTGGAAGCCATTCGACCAGGACAGTCAAAACACAGACAGGAAATAATCTATGATAATGTCCAACTGGGGTATCAATTACGGTTTTGGATTTTCATGTTAAAGGGATATTGTCAGATCAAATTTAAACCAAAAGTTGTGGGTTGCGTTTTTCAAATACATAGATATACATATAGATATGTATACATATGAGAGGGAGACATGGAGATTGTTGGAAACATTTCCAATTCTCTTTTCTTTTCAAGTAAAAAAAAAAATAAAATTTCTAAAGCAAACAGTCTCCTCCCTGCCACGTGTGAGCCTTGACTGCTGTCCTCAGCCGAGCCTGGCCTTATGAGCTTGCTGGCGTTTTTTTAATGTTGTCTCCTAAAAGGCTCTGGTAGGTGAAAAGACTCACTCCCCAGAGACTAGAGAAAACACTGGGCTGACCCACCACGGTGGCCCCATGGCAATCTCTGGAGCAGGAGTGGGCACATGCCTACACAGAGGCTTGGCAAATTCATCCCTGACCAAGGTATGGTGCATCCAAGCACAGACGTCAATGGAGCCTTTTCCCAGTTCACAAGGGCTGGAAGAGACATTCCACAATGAAAACCATGGCAGGGTTTTCAACCTGGGCATTTCAGCCCCACCTTGCTCAGTATGGTCAGTCTTTCTTTTCGCCAGGGCAGAAGAAAAAGATGGCACTGGTGCTGATGCTTTTCAAAAATAGCTTCCTTCTGGACATCTGCTGTTAAGTCTCAAAATATGAGATGGTAACTGCTGGCTGGTGTTACAAAAATAATCTGCGTGGTCCCCAGAAAACCATGAAAGATTCCTCCATGTTAGGATCATATAGTTAAAAGAAACATCATACGTTATCGTTTTCCTTCTCCCTCTTCCTTTTGTCATCAAGAACTGGCAGAAATAAACAGAAAGAGATGTATTCACAAATGAGTTTGTGAAACCAAACTCTGGCAAACATGTGAGAATAAAATCCTATGTCCAGTCCTGGAGCTGGCACTTTAAAAAGAAAACCTGGAGGAAGCTCAAAGAGCTGCCAGAAAGATTTATAGCCTGGCAAACCGTGCTTACCAGTGAAAGAGGAAAGGAGAGCGATTTGTGAGATGGCATAAGGACTAACAGGTTAATAAGTGATCAGGGGGCTCATGGACTGAAAAACTCTGATATAAAATGAATCTTTGATGTAGCAGCCAGAGGCATGAGAGAATCCATGAGCTGCAACTTGGAAATCAGAAAAACCCACAGAGGAAATATGCCATGCGTTTTTGTGCAGAAGAGTAATGCAGTGCAGGGAGAGCTGCATCCCAAGGGACAGGGTGGATTTGCTGTCATTTGGAGCCATGGGATGACATCCCTGGTCCCAGCCCAAGTGAACATAAAATATTACATCCCATGCTAAGCACAGGGCCAGATAAACTGGTGAGAGAGATGTCTTCCAGATCATCAGCCTGAAAAGTCTTCTGGGCAGTAACCATCTTTGCCCTGGTGTCCTGGCTATGTGACCTCTCCAGTGCTAGAGCGATGTTGTTTCCTGCATGTATGGAAGGAAAGGCATTTTCGCATATGTGAACAGAGGGAAGGGACTGAGTCCCCAGGTGACGCCTCCATCCACGACAGGTCACAGATGGATCTCGTCTGCAGGCCTAAAGAAGCTTCACAAGCATTTGTCAGGCGCACAGGCTAAATGGGAAGCTGTGAGGAGTAAAAACCAAATGTAAAGCCTTCCTGGTAGCTGCTAAATATGGCTAGCACAAGCTCCTTGGCTCAGAGAAGGGACCTGAGGCATTGTTCAAGTGAGGTCCTGTGCTGGCATGGCAGAAGTCTTTGGCTGCACGCAGTGACTTACATGAATTTGGGACTTTGCTGAAGGAAATGAGAATAATTTTTCAGCTCCAGGGCATTGATGTACAGAAAGTGGTTAGCAGGCTCAAGGTGAAGGCTAGAACAAAGGAGGTTTTAAGCATACAGTCACATGTATAAGACAGTGATTTCAAGTAGGAAAAAGCATCAAAATAAGCTTTTTCTGTTCTTCAGTTCTCTGACTTTTCACAAATATTTTCATTAGATCCCATTCTCTATAGAGATCGTGCTACAAAAGACCAGTAGCTACCTCAGACTTACCTCTCACACATGTCCATCAAGTTTTGGATAGGGCCTTCCATCCTTAGGAAGCCCTTAATTTCAGTATGGTTGCAAAACTTGCTCAGCCTTTAAGAAGAATGTGTGAAATTCCAAGGGCATTCCAGAAAAACTGATTCATGTGGAGCAAGGTTTTGACCCCAGGATTTGACTACCCCTGAGGATAAGGGAAGGAATTCTTTATATTGAGGAAAGACAAAGGAAAGGAAATTTCCAGACTTCAAGAAAGTCTGGAGTTTATTCTGAAACCTGTGTGTTCTTCCCCATTCCCTTCTCACAGGTACTGTTAAAATCTGTGTTACATCTGCAGGGAAGTCACCCAGCAGTGGCAAACTGGGAGGTTTTATGGAGATGACAACTGAAACCCAGAACTGTGTTCCAGTACCTCAAGGTAGGTAACTGGACTAAGACATAGAGACTGGACCCAGCTGGAGTATAAGGGCAGATGTAATCCGTCCTGTATTCTCCTCAGTCTTAAGGGCGCAACTTCCCAAAGCCACTCACTGCAGCATTCAAATCCCTGGCCTCAAGGCAAAAGACTCCTGTTCCACTGCCTGGCTCTGGAGCTTTCCCATCCCCAGTGAGGAAGCTTTTGTCTAAGCTCCCCTCCTTTCTCTCATGCTCCCTCTCTCCTCAAGCTCTCTTAGGCAGTTCATGTTCCATGTGACTAGAAACTGGAATGATTAAAAAGGGAGCCTCTGATTACAATAAAACAAAAAAGGCAGAGTTTGTTTTGTTTTCCCTGAAAGAAGATCCGGTGGTTGGCTATTCTTTAGAGAGCTGCAATTTGGACAATTTGTCAGTGTGTTCAGGGCAGAGGAAACCATGTGACAATGGATTCAGGGACCATGACCATAGTTTGGGACAGGGAGGGGATACACAGTTGACTGATCTCAACAGCCTATTCTTCTTGTTTCCAGAGCCATTAAACAACCCCCAGTGATAATTAAGCAAGTATCAAAGACACATTTTACAGTATTTTACCAATTATTTTTCTTTATTCTTGATCCAGGTAAAGCTTTATGTCAGAGCCCTATGCAGAGGTGCTCATGGTGTTTCACACAGCCTTAAGAACCATCCCCAAAAAACACCTGCTGAACTGGGACATCCCAGACTGACCAACAGAAGGTCATGTTTTAACCCTTCCTCCAGAGGCACTCTGCCTCTGGGATAGGTTTCTTCTCCTCCAGTTTAACAAATAAAAATCAGGCTTCTAGCCTAGGCTGAGCACTTCTGGAAGCAATTTATCCTACCTGGAGATATCTACAGAAAACAAAATGCTGTTTTCCATTGACTTGCTAAAAAAAGGTAGCATCTGATTTTAGCTGGCTGAGGTGAAAATAATTCCTCATTATTCTGATGCATGCAAATACATGTGTGCATTATTTGAAGAATACATCTACTCTAAGTATCAGGACAGATGAGCTAAAGTTGACTGAAATATAAGTTTTGTGACAAATATAATTACAGTACATTTAGGAGATTTTCTGGAGAGTGGAGTTGTGGCCTAAATTTCCAAGATACCTAACCTGGGGCTTTTATTTCCATGTCTAGACATCAGTTTGAAAATGCTGAGAACACCTGGATCTCACAGCAATCACACAAAAGGAAAGTGAATAGTGTTGCCTATCACAAAGAAGAAATGAATTATGGTACTACTTTTTCAATGTGGGGACAAACATGAGACAATGTGTCTCCTTTTCTTATGATAAGGGAAGGCTCAGACAGAAGAACAGAAGAGTGACAAACTCCATTTTAATGAAAAGAATGTTTTGTGTTCATGGGACAGCGGGACTCATTGCCACAGGAAGACTGGAATGCCAAGAGCTGAATGTTTAAGCCATTGCCTAGTTGGTAATTTGTCAAGTAGAGAGGGAGGAAAGGGCTGTTTTGGACTGAATGACCTCCCTTCTGGTGCCAATCATGACTGGAGACAATCTCATGTTTAAATGAATCGGGAGTACCATGTCACGCTGGTTTCCACAGGAGGGACGTACAAATGACCTGGTGGACAGACACAGGGAGAAAAGCTCTGGAAGAAGCTCTCAGATGCTCCTGCTTTAAGCACCCTATGCTCACCGCTTTTTTACTGTCACCAGACCCTAAAGCTGAGATCCTGTTCCCAGAGTACAAAGGCGAGTAAAAAATGGCAGTATCTCCTAGAGGAAAGCATAGGGGTGGGACACAAACCTGGCATCAATAGAAAACTTGGCATGGATTTTCAAGGAGCTCCAGAAATGGCAGACATGCTGTAATGGAAAGTAAGAAGAGGAGGGCAGAGCAAAAATATATAGGTTTTATGGGGGATTTGGAAGATTAGAAGAACAAATAAGTAACACAATGGCTGGATATTGACTCAGAGAATACTTGAACTAGATTTGACTGGCAAACAGTCCCAGTCTCTATTTGCCAACTGCTTGGAATTGTTTGAGCAATGACCTTGAAAAACATACCGCAGATTCAGACTGGGAAGCCAGAAGGCCACACCGCACTGGTCTGATCCAATCCTCTGCACAACAGAGTCCCTCCAATGTCACCTAGCCTCAACTCTGATAACTTTTTAAGCCAGAAAAAGTGGCTCAGCCACTTTAAGATATTAAACTGGTATAAAGAATTAAGTCCTTCTAAATCTTGAAAGCAGTTTAGCAGATCATGCTGCTTTTAAGACCCTAAATTCTTAAACCACCTTAACTCTGATGGAGGACCTGAGAGCTTAGTACAACAGAGCCATGCCAACTTAAGAGTTTAAACTCTTAAGACACTTTTCACATTATAAGCCAAATTCAGGATCAAGCATAGTGCCCACATTCTTGGTTGGTGTCAGTTCAGACGTTCAGCATCCAATAGCTTCACCTTACACCAGGTTGAGAGACTCGGGGCTGAGTGTTTTAACTCATCGCCTGCTTTGCCAAATGACTTGACTTACCTTCCAAGAGCTTTTGTTCATATCAGTCAGTCTTAATCTGTAAAGTTTATCTTTCTCTGCAGAGAGATTTTTTGCAGTACAAGAGTACATTGGGTAAGGTTTCTTAAGTTCAACTTATGTTGAAATTTTGTGCTGATAAATACTAATATAAGATCGTATCCAGACCAGCTGAAAAGTCATACAAAAGGAGACTTACCCCAATGCATTTTAAGAACAGGTTTCTGGGGGGCATTTGTGACTGGAGTAGCACATATACAATTAGGTGTAAAGAATGGGGTAGTTGGGAAATTTTGACTCCTCAGCAAACACCAGTCCATTAAATTCACCTTTCAGCAGAAAGTTTTATGACTGGTCACAAACTACCTTTTCCCTGGATGTACCGGGTCCATATTTACAGCCTCAAAGGTGATCTCTCTTGGGCAAGTGTGGAGACATGCAAAAGAATATAGAATCCAATTTTTCCCATAGAATTGGGCACACTTGGGATAAGAGAAAACTCCTGTGGTTTAGTGGAATAGGACAACTCGTAAAACAGTAGCAAACTGTGGTAAAGAAAAAACTGCAATTTACCAAACAGTTGATACATCATGAACAAAATCTCTTGTATTTTGGAGGTCTCTGTGTTGTCTAGAGTGAATGGTTTAAGGGATAAGGAGAGGGACTCTCTGAAAGGGTGGTTCAGAACAGAAGTGTACTCAGACTATATTAAATGGGGGCATGCAAAAGCATGCCCAGACAAATCTGGACTATGAGGTTTGGAGAGAGATGTGTGTGTGCGTCAGTTCTCACTGCAAGTCCAGTGCCACCATTTCCACAGGAGGGAAACCAGGCATAGGGGTCTGGATGGAGCAACAGTGTTCTCAGTTTGGACCATCAAGGAACAAGGACCACTGTGTGTACTCCTCACACAGAGTGCCCAGAATATCTGACACACACACATGCACTGGGACTGACATCAAGAGCACCTTCTGGAAATGCTTCACTGTTAAAAGGTCTTTTGGCTGAAGATCAAATGGAGGCTGATTTTCTACAGGCTGGTACTGAGTCCCTCAGATGACACATGTTGTGGTGGTATACAGAGTGGCTCAGCCCTAGACCATATTTTCAGCTTGTTCCTGCTGCACTGGGGTCAGTGGTGTAGAGCTGATGATCTGTCCGTCCATTTCTTTGACTTACATACTTTGCTGAGTTGTTTAAGAAGAAAGTTAAGGCAAGCCACATTTAAAAGCAGCTTTGTTTTCTTGAGGTAACAGGTTTGCTCTGTACAAACACTATCTCTTATCTAATAGCCCTAGAAAGGCATGTAGCGTCAAGCTGATACTGTCTTCATGCTTGGCTTACTTTTGCATTTCAGCCCTGAGATATGCAGGCAACCTGCCATCAGCTGTAAAACCACAAACCCCGATCTGTGATGGGGACTGATAAGAGAAAATATATGAAAACAGACTCCTTAGAGCTTGACTCCTTTCCAGCAGGCTCTGGACTGAGATCTGGCATTTGAAAGTGATTGTTCATGCATAAGAAGCAGCTTTTTTTTTTTAATGTTTCCTTTTTAAAGCTGCAGAAACGCTCGAAGAAAAGGAAAGTGAGTTGGGGGAAAATCAACATAATGTTGTTAAGCTCCCATCAAGATATTAGTAAGTGCAACATCCAGTAGAACAATGGCTTTGACCTTCAAAGCCCCTGTGATCCCAGGAGCCTTCTCCCCACTTCAAAATGAGAGGAAACATCATGTCGGTGGGTTGACGTGATTCGCAGGGACAGAAAACAGAACACAAAACTGTCAGCTTCCACTCTAATGGACTGTTTATCAGTCCATCTTTCCCTTGCTTGCTCAGTCTAAGCAGCCACTTGCTGACCCTAAACTTTGGAGTCTACAAGTTTTCTCAGACCTCCTGCTTTCAAACAATACTTTGCTTGTTGATTATAGGAATCAGGTAGCATCCCTAGGTGATTGCTTGAGATGCTGTTTGTGTTCTAACATTTCAAGACCAAGACAAAACACATGGAGTACCTGTAGTATCTGTGGTGGACATGTGTGATGGTGTGGATGCTCCCGGGCCCAGGGCACAACTGTACTTGCCAGCTTCCTTTGTCTTGTTTGTCAAACTCTGCTCTTTCTCACAGGATTTCTGCCTGAAGACAGAATCGAGGTAATGGAGGAGTAACTCCTCTGGGTCTGTCTGACTCTGAAAATAGAAACAGCAGGTACTGCTGCCACTGATGTGTGAAATCTGCTGCCCAGAAGGAAGACTTTGTAGCTGTTTTTTAGCTTGCCTCCACCTCAAAACACCAGATCCCCCTGCAACTTGAGCTAAGAGGGTATTTCAACCACCTGTTTGCAGAACAGACCCTGAGAAACTCTCCCAAGTTGTTGTGCCGCTACCTCCAAGCAAAACCACCCCCACACTCCCCTCTGCCTAATGAACATTTTAAATCCTTGCATTTCTTTCTGAGATGAAGGCCCAGTTATGGGTGGGGAGTAGATCTTCCACCTCATTGAACTTATGGCATTGACCTCTCCCCGTACATTGCTTCTCCACAGTTCTTGGGAGAAGCACCCAGCTGCAAAGCAGTTTAAATGGATGAGGAGCCAACAAGTGCACTAAATGGCTTATCTGATTCTCAGGGGTGTCCATCTGGAGACGAGAGCCTTTCCCCATCTGCGTAACAAGAATTACACCACCTTCTCACCCTCATCCTTCATAAACTCTCCTAATCCTCCATCCTTCCATCCAGACAAGGGCAGTGATTTTTCTCTGGAGCAAAATAAGCTTGCCAAAGAAGAGCTCTACCTTATCAGGAGCACACCAGCCCCCATGTTTGGTTAAAGAACCGCCACCCAAACAAAACCTCCAAGCAGAGCTCTTGCTCCCTCTCAGCAGGTAAAGGATAAATAAGATTTGCTCTGAGAATGCTCTGGATGCACAAAAAGTATTCTGAAGATTTTGACAATCCTGTGACAGCTGCAACTACCTGGCACCATTCTAGAATATCATTTCTGCACACCATGAAATCTTGAATTCTTCAGTGCATTTCTTGGGACCGGTGACACCTACTCCCCATTTTGTATTTCTTATAGGTATTAAGGACATGTTCTTGGCTTCCACTGCACTGAGGAGAAGCAGTTATTGGCATCCTGGCCCATGTGGCTCTGTTTGGTGGGTTCTCTGTTGAATGTCTCCACTTGCAACAACTCTGAAGAAGCTGAAATGTAAGCAAGAGGATTCATAGTTGAGGTGAGGAAGCCAGAGTTGAGGATAGAACCAATATACAGAGCCTAAGAGGGCTTTTTTGTGAGAATGGCAGAAGGTCTCCAGTGCCAGCTATGGACTACTCTCCAACAGATGAAGAAACCCAAGGAAGAGTCACAAGAGAGCAAACATGTACAGACACCTTCCTAGAACACTAGCTCAGGCCCCTGATATTTCAGGATTGTGGACTTCCTGAGCCACCTTTTGTGTCTTCCTACTGAACAGCTCTTGATGGATTCAAAGACCAGTTGAGGAAATTACTGAAGAAAAATCTTTAGCCACATGGTTTTATACTTTCCTTTTGATTTATATGATGACCCCAATCTTTCTACCTTTGGACCAACTCCTCTTTTATTTGTGATCCTTTACCCAAATAAGTTGCAGAAGCTCTTTTTAATTCATTTATATAGAAGGATAATTTTTATTTGAATGTGGAAGTTGCAAATAAAAACAAGATCTGGACTGATTTCCTCCTGAAAAGCCCATGGTTGCTCAAACATACCTAATCACTTACCTTCATCTAGTCCATATTTTTCTTATTATAATGATCTTCTGTCTTTGACTGTAAAAGACTTTGTTTTTGTATCCTGGGGTAGCTAAATGAACTTGAAATGAATATGGATTTCCTGCTGATCTCATTTAGTTTTGGTCTTCACCCTGGAATTGAAAACATCAATGCCAGGGTGTTGTAGAGGTACACTTCTGGAAAGGCAATTATCCTATAAATGCTCAGCTGTAACTTATATAATAATTATTTCTTCAACTAAAGTGCCTTTTGAAGTACTTTCCAAAAACTTGCAATAGCCCTAACCCATAAGTATTTTGGTGAGGCAGGGAGACCAAATTCTGCACTCCCTCTAAAACCATTCTGCAAAATCCATGTCTGAAGTGAGCTGGCATTGGGTATAGCTGGATCTCTCACATTAGGTGTTTGGAAATCTGTCCTCAAAGACGTATGCCCTGCAATGTTTACTTTTGGAGTATTACTTGGAAATGATATGATGGATGACTGATACTTCTTTTTCATCCCCTCTTGGCTGAGGGTTTCCCTGGAACTTGAGACATGTCTCTGTTGAAAAAATCACTCAACGTTTATGAAGAACAAAAGAAAGCAGAAGGTTATTCAGTGTGTCATGTAGTTTCACCTGAACCCCAGTGGTTTCAGGGTATACGAGACATACCAAGCACCTTGTTCAAGTTAAAAGCAGACTGCTTGTAAAACTTACACTAGTTCTTGTGATGCCAATCATCTGCATGAACAGGTTGAATAACTTCTCTCTAATACAGTTGTTAACTGAGGGGAGAAAGGTATGGGCTAAAAATCAGCAGGCTGGGAGAAGAGCAATATTTGGTTATTCAAGTAATCTTGGGAGCCTCCCTTCATACTCCTGGACCCCTTCCTCTCTTTCCTTGTCTGAAACTTCTTTAAGTCAGCGAATTGTTGTGCTTTGTTCTTACAAAGCACGTGGCATGGGGAGCCCTCAGCTATCATTGGGATGCTTTGTAGGCACTGAGTTAATTTACAAATGGTGTTAGGCTGCAGCATTTGGGTGAGTGACATGGGCGAAGAACAGCCTTTGGGGGAGGCTGGGCTGCAGCATGAAGCTGAACAGCTGGAGCAAAGTAGAGTCTGGTGTTTTGGGAAAAGGCCTTTTAAAAGCCAGTATGTGCTTAGGATTCAGAAAACAGTCACTGAGGGGCAAATTCACCCTTGGCAAAACCCCAGCCCAGGGTCACATTGGAGGTAAGCGTGCTTCCCTACTATCAGAGGGATTTGCAAGCAGAAAGAATTTTAACAAGGTCTTCAGACGTGACTAAAGACTCTGTTTGTTTTAGATCAAGCTCACTCCACCCCAGAGCCCCGAGTATATCTCTTGTTCATAAAAAGCTCAGATACGTGTTTGTTTTCAGGGGAGACTCCTCCCCCACGCTCAGCCTGGTTCACCTGTTAAAAGCTCATGAGAAATGGTATCCACAGCATTCCTGTCCCTGTAACACTGGCGTGTGGTGAAAGCCAGCAAGCTGGTTCTCCTCAGAGAGCATGAATATGCTGTCTTTCAATCCTCTCTTCTTCTGAAGCGCAATGATTCTGTTCCAGGGCTAGAACTTATGTGTCTTAAAACACAAAAATAACTGCTTTCAGAGGGTCTTTAAGAAACAAAGTAATAACAGCAATGATGACAATCATAATCATGATCATGATAATCATGGTGATGGTAATATAATAATAATAAGAGCCTTTTGGGTCTGTTGCTGTACACCCCGCAGCTCCTTCTGTTAGAGGGAATCTTGTTTCATGGGCTCAAATGAGGAGTCACAACCAATTCAATTACTCGAGAGTAATATCCTTCATAAAGAAGAGCCCCTGCCGCTGTTCCTTTGGAGGGTTCCCCTTTCCTGCTCTAAGCAGCTGTGTTGGTATTTAGACATAGGATACCAGCTCAGACTCTACTTCCAGCACAACCTCTGCTTATATCCTGCAGGCTTTATAAGTCCCCAGATGGTCCATAATGCTTGTGTAGAAGTTAGCCAGCCAAACAGTGCTTGCTGCTTATCTGGTGTATAACTCTCTGGAATGCGTGAGTGGGGAGAATGAGAAAAAATGCCAGATCATCTTCCCACAGAACATTTCCTTTCTTGTCCTCAGCCTCCCCTCTCTAAGCCCAGACAGAAACAAAACACCAGCTAGGGAATCGGCCACATTTGCGTTGCAATGGACTTGATCCTCGCGTCTTTTCAGAAGCAGCCTGGTCCTTTGTGGCTGTGAACCTTTGATGCCAGGGCATTTATGCTGATCTCTGAGCGTGTGACAACCCGTTTAGCTCCAGCTTAAATGACAGCACCAGATGGAAGTCAATAACAAAGCATGTCCAAAGCTAGCAATTTTCAAAATGGAAATTCAGAGGATTCCTGCGGGCAACAAAAGGAGGACAAGAGAGAAAAACTTATGGGGAAGGGTTGACCACACTGTTAACTTTCAGAAACTTTTGTGAGGGTCTTTTGCTAGATTACCATTCAGTCTCAGTTCTAGCTTGGCTCTTCCTTCACCATATGAAGAGCCACACTGGTAGCCCTGATCATCCCTGGTTCAGTTCTTGACTTTGGCCAGCAGACACATCTACAGTGAAGGAAATGTTTTGGGCAATTAATAAACCAGGGATACCATCAGTGAGTATGAAAATTTCTGAAGGTGTCGCCAGGGCCAGTTTACTCTGCTTTCCCAGCAGAGACCTGGGTTTGCCTATTTATTTGTTCTAGTCTTGATTTAACACCAGTGTTGGCAAAATTTGGATGATCCCCATCCTAACACTGTGGGCAAGTGAGGCACTAATTTCTCTTGCCAGTGTTGATCTGTTCTGATATTCAGCTACCCTGGAGCAGAGTAGAGAGGCCAGGGGAACACACGGAGACACAGATGGAGGTTTTCATTTCAGATTCACAGCTTCAGAGATTCCACACTTTAATGTAGAAAAGGAAACTTCTGTTTAGTGTGAAAAACAAATTAGTAAATGTTGCTGTTGTTGCTCAGTTTTTTGTTTTCACGAATAACTGCTGAATTCAGAAAGCACTGGTCTTGAATATCACTTGTGGCTGGGCAAGTGCAGTGAACAGATCTCACTGGTGGTGGACACCTCCGGAGAGAGAGGAGGTTGTCATAGACCCAAATTCTTATGTTTTGTTACACCCAAAAAAAAAAAAAAAAGCCAGGATCAACACCTTTGCTCTGGGTTCCAGAAACAGGGTGACATGCCCAAGTAGGAGCTCTGGGCTCTAAAGAGTATCACAGCAATTAATAAAAAATACAAATGTATTAAATAGAGAACAACAGTGACAAAAGAGCAGTTTCATATTATCTTAGTGTGATGGTGACAATATCTGCTGTGACACTCCAGTAGGTATCCATCCCCAGCCTCATTACCAGGTATTGGATAAATAAATGGAAATATATTCAGCCATATATTTCTTAATGGGAGTTCCTAAGTTTCTTTCTGACTTTATCTTCTGTGATTAAGACCTTACACAAAAGGACTGCAAATAAGGGTAAGGCAGAACAGAAGATGAGTGACAAAAAGTCCATGGAAAAATGTTGGTTCCTTTTTCCTAGTATTTTCAGAGGACTTTAGGATGACATTGAGCCAATATAGAGTGTGGATACACCCAGCTGGGGGTCAGCAAAGACATTTAGTCATCTAACTCCCATTACACTGAGTGCCTGAGTGTCCCTGGGGTTTGCTACCCAGAGCCAAAATGATGGTATGTTGGCCACCAAACTCCCTCTGATGTTAGCCGTTCCCTGAATTGGAATGGGCTGAATGAGCATATTGGAAGAGTTAATTCAAAATATATCCCATTGTCTTCCCACTGATTGTCCCATTGATGGCATTTCCATCTTTTATTGTAACTTTTTCTTAGTGCCTGCTGAGCATCTGTACATGGTCCCTTCTCTTCCACACTGCGTGACCCATAACTGATGTCAGACAACTGAGCTGGCCAAAGAGTGTTGTCTCCCAGCAACACAACACTCAACTCACAATACAAGGCTCGCACTACCACAAGGAGTCCTCTTACCATGTTCTGCTGACATGCTTTGGGGGTGGCATATTACTTCTCCCTTCCTCCAGGAATTATTGCACAAGCTCTAAGCCCCTACCAGGAAAACAGAAGGGGCTGGGAGGCAAAAAAACGTAACATTAAAATTCAGATGCCAAGTTCAGTAGCATGAATAAAAATTATCTTAACTTCTGAGGTCAGGAGGTCACCAGCTGGAAGCAGAAAATCACCACCAGTAAATTGCTGTGGGTTGGAGTGATGAATGCTAGTTAGTACCAGTGAATTTCAGAAGAATCTCAGCTGTAGGGATACAGGGCATCTTGGCAAAAGGCTGAACAATTCCCGACTTGTGTTTTTTTTCTTCTGTAGTCTGTCTTGCGCTCCTTCTGCTTCCACAGATTTCTCAGTTGAGGCAGCAAAAGATTAAACCCTTGTGGGAAAGCCTTGTGGCACATAATAGGGGTGAAAGCAGTGAGATTCCATAGGGATTGAGTGGTGTTTAAGAAAATTGCTTTCAGATCGTATGGATGTCAAGAGAGGGGGAAAGTGCTTCAGTACTTGTGATTTGCAAAGCTGTCTGGCGCACATAGGTGCATCCATTGCCCTACTAGGTTAAAATCACTGCCACTTACATCCAGCTACAGCCCAGTCCAGCAGCAGGCACCCTGTTCCATGTCCATTCTGCTTGCCAGAGCCCAAGTTAAGAATGTGCTGAGTCCATCTTTCCCTTGCAGGGTAAACATGGGCACGTTTTGTCTGGGCTCCCCATTCTCTTACCATCATTCATCCTTCCATTGCTATGAATGTCAGCTTAGAGTCTTGTAGGGAGTAGTCGCTGCTTAGCCACTCTCTAGAATAAAGGGTTCTTGCTCTGTTCATAAGACATAAAGCAGTGAAGTAAAACAAACTAATAAGTATCTATAGGAATGAATAGATGTGTCCAATTCACTCTGGCTAGTCCAAAATTCTAGGGTGGGGAAGATTTCAGGTTAAAGAGATTGGACCACTCCACAAAATGCTCCAGTAATGATACAATTCTCTACAACACTTTATGGGACACTTGAATATAAGCCCCTACTATTAAATTTGGTTTGAGGTTTCCATAAGGGAACGAGGCCAGCTTGCATTTCAGATGTCATTTCTGTAGGGGAAGCTGGACAAAAAGCAGAAAGTTGGCAGCAAAAAGTACCAGGCTTCTTTCTCCTTCCATCCAACCCTCTCCAACCTCTTTGGCTAATCCCCAAACCATGGCAGGAGCTGAACACTGCTTTTCATTGAGTGACATACCTGGCTCTAGAAGAACACGCCCTTGTGGAATTGGCACATGGGCAACATTTCCATTCCCTCTGCACAACACTTTTCTTTAATGCCTTCCAAACTAAAACAAAACCAGGAGGATTTGCTACCATGTTCTGCTCATTATATTGGTTTTATGAGGGCGTGGAGTTTTCTTGCACCATGGCAGGATGGATTTGTCCCTGAAACCCAAAATCCAGCAAGAAAATATAATAGATGGGGAGCTTTTTTCTTTTTCTTCATCAGGCTTTTTATGGTTTTGGTTTGTTTCTTGAATATTTACCGTTTCGCCCCAAATCAATCCACAATCATTTCATGTGCTTTTTCAGGAATGTGTTCAGCCTTTAGAGCTAGAAAAGCATTGGGAAAATCAGACATCCTGGACTCACTATGTGGAAAATACAAAGGATTATAGCAAACAAGGCTGCCAAAGACCTCCAAAGGTCACTGGAAAAAGTCATTCCAGTGTAGGATGGTTATACCTGTGCCATTCCAGATTCCAGAAGTACTGATGGACACATCTCCCCATGTGATGGACACATCGCCTCAAGTCGCTACAGCTGTTTGTGTCAGTTTTAACCCATTGCCTCTCACCCTGTCTGCATTGACAGGCAAAGCAGGTTGTTCCTTTTGTTCCTTTTTTTTGTGTGTGTGTGTGCACAAAGACATCTATCATAGATCCCCTTCAGTTTCTCTTCCCTAGACTAAACAACCCTACTTCTTTCAATCTTTCTTTCTACGTCTGATCTTCAGTCATTCCTGTTACTTTCCAGCTGGTTTACATCTTTCCTGAAAAACAGTAACCAAAACTGCACACAGTATTGAGTCCCTACTAATGGCAGTAAGAGTGGAAGAATTACTTCATACTTACAGGCAGTTGTCCCACTTATCCGTCACGACATAGCGCTTGTCTCTTTCCCAACACCATGATTATGTTGGATTATGCCCAATATCCAACCTGCTCTAGGCAATATTCCTCCATCCTCTGGCAACTCAGATGATCACTGCCTTAGGGCAACATCCTGCATATTTCTTTATTGAAATGCATCTTATTTTCCCTCTACAACCAGATCTCGCTCAATCGCCTCTGCAGCCAACAGAGAAAATACTCTCTGTCCTTACACTGCAGTGGGTAATGAGGATGTGATCCATCTGCTCTGTAAGAGTTCTCCATAAAAAATTAATTTTACATTCCATACTCCCATTGCTGCATTTGCTAACTGGACATTAGAGGAGCACTTGGAGATGTATGTAAGAAAGCCATGTTCTTGAGCAGGATACACCACTCTGCTGTTGCATGGTACTTCATTTTGTTATCTTTTTCAAGAACTTCTGAAGCCCAATTCAACCAGGAGATTAAGGGAGATTAAGAGTTCATAGGGACATCAAGAAATTCCTTTCAGGTCTTATGGATGACAAGAGGGACTGAAATAGCTCCTTGAGTTATTAGAGGGAATCTCTCTAGTAAACCCATAAAATGTGCATCTCCAAGGACATCTACTGAGACCTTGAATTTTGAAATTAAACTCACAGTTCCACATAGGGATTCTGTTGACTTGCCACTTCCCATGCTGTGCAAAGGGCTTTGAGATCCCTGGGTAGGAAGTCAATGTGGGAAACCAAGCTCTCATTCCTTCAGCTGGCTGAAGGCCTGGACTTCAGCTTAGAGGTTTTTATGGTACATGTGTTTTTAAGGGGTGGGGCAGGTTATTCCAAACTCCCACATGAGTAGAAGACAGGAGTAAAAGCAAATTGAAGCAGATGGTTTGTTTCCCTAAGCTGGCATTCCTAATAAACAGCTGTGTTTGCACAGAGCTTCCACAGATGCATGGATGGGGAACAATATAGCTGGAAAAATGTCATATCAGTACTGCCACCTTCCAGCTCCTCCATGGGTTAAAGAGTCCAGCACGCTCCATTGCTCCTCCTCCTTCCCTCTCTTCCTAAAAGTCTTGTAATGTGTTTCACAGAAAGTACCTTTTCTCTTCCTTTTAGTGTAATATTAATCTTGGGGGGAAGGGAGGAGGAGTTGGGGAAAGGGACATAGTGTTTTGAGGTTCATATTCCCCTTGCAGTTAATCTCTTTAACAAACCCCTTTAACAAACGAAAGGTCTGACAGGAGGCAGAGTCATTAAAATGAATTAAAATGCATCCAGGAGAGATTAGTAATGAAGCCACTCACCAGACAATGCCCCTTTTCTTCTCCATGTGGACTGCTAGGAAACATCCCAGATTACAGAACAAAAGGTTTTACAGCTGAAAATGCTGATCCTTGAAAGATGCACCATGTTCTCTGCTCCTCAACTCCTTGCTCTACACAAGTACATCTGCAGCCAAGAGATCCAAGCATAATCTCCTCAAGGGGAGGGTCAGAGGGATTGGATTTAAGTACCACGGAGCCTACAAACCCTCAAACACACTGAGGATAGGTCAGCAGACAGTGATAGAGGGCCCAGCAGTACATGACAGTGTCTACCACTCTGGTGTGGTGAGACACATCTGCTCCCACTGGGGACCAGAGGAGTTCCAACCAGGTCCAAGGGTTAAAGCTGGACAGTATGGCACAGGAGCGGGGCCCGGATGGGGTCAGCAGTGAATGCGGCACACAAGCTGCAGATGGGAATTTTGGGGGCATGGAATCATGCAGGCAGGGGAGGAACAAGAGCAGTCACCGGTGCCTTGGTGACAAGTGGGAAATAGGCAACAGTAATGAGAAATGCAGCTGTAGGGGGAGAAGCTAACTGGATCTTGAAAGCAGGTTTTCCTAACTCATACAGTGGTCATTCAGTATTTCAGAGGAGGCTATATAGATCCTCTTTGCTTCAAGAGATCTGTTGTTTAGCTATTCAGCTGAAACTATGCTGTTTTCTGGTCCATCGTGGGGAGAGTCCCCATAGACAAGGATACATACCATATGTGACACTGCTAACAAAGACAGGGGTATCTGGACGATCTTTTCCTCCATCTCCTGTTGGAGGCAGAGCCATGTGGCCGGGTGTAGCAGTGGAGCCTGTGCTCCCAGGTGTAAGCCAAGCAACCTGTGATCCACATGGGCATCTTACCATCAGCAGCAAGAGAGACAAGACAAAACTCAGTGGGCTAAAGCTGGTCTGCAGGGCTCAAGCCTTCACAGAAAGTGTTGAGAGGTCAGCAAATCAACTGGTGATTTGCTCTAAGTGAAAGGTAAAACAATAGGTAAGTAAAACCTGGATGACTGGAGAAAGAAATCACATTAAAATCTCCTAAGCTTTTAAAAACATTATTCTCACTGTTAGGAGGTTCCTCCACCTAATACTGAGATACTGCTGTACCTCAGTTCTTTCAAATCTCTTCTGCTTTCCTTTCCAATGGGAAAAGGATGCAGAAGCTCATTTGTCCTTTCTACCCACCAAAGCAAAACCACTTTCTACTTCCTAAAGTGGCAAAATAATAATTTTGAAACACAACAAGAAAAATATGTTTAGTCTTAAAAAGTTGAATTCAGTTGATAGGTCCTCAGTTTCCCAACTAGCCCCCATATCTATCTGGAAAATGGCAGCTTCTATATCTCAGGTCAAGGCTATTGAAAAAAGATTCCCTTCTGCATCTGGAAACTCAACAAAACTTCCAGGGAAAAAAAAACCTGTAATAAGCTACTCCGCTTACATGAATGAAACTCTGAGCTGTGTCAGCTGAGAATATATCCCAAAGTCTGCTGATGACAGAAAAACAATGAGGTAGTGAATTGATGAGGGACCCATTTCACTTGTGGTCTGCCGAGTTATTGTATCAAAACATGTCCGGCAGAGTTTAACAGTGTCAGCATTTAATGTTCAGCATAATGTCATTCCTACAGACCAAGACAGACACTTCCCATAGGTAATTAATCTTTTACAAGCAATTTAGCCATTGTAAGCAAAAGTGGATGAAATGTATTAATAGGGGGAAAGGCTGGGGGCAAACTATACATGGAGAAACCTTTCTCTGCATTAGTCCCACAAAATTACAAGTGAGTTACAGCTGATGGATTTAGGACAGTTCCTGTTGAGTAATTGTATTCCATGAGGGTTTTCAATACAATGTGATATTCATTTTCACTTTATACAGTAGAGACAATAATGGCTACAGGTGCACAGGCTGTCTTGCTGGGAGGAATAAAACTGTGATTGTTTAACATCTGACTTTTCTCACACAGTTACAGCCTTTAGATTTGAGCTATATTTTGCACATATCTCAGACTTGGATTGTTCTCTTTTTTTTTATACTCCAAGAGCCTAGCTCTAAAGAATTCAGGCTCTGAAGACCCATTGTCAAATGAAACACATTTCCCTCGTTTGATTTGTTTTTTCCTCTCTTGCAATATCAGCTTTCACTACAGAAATGCAGACAACCCCATGTTTAGGTAGAGAAATGAAACCGCCAGCACACGCAGGAGGCACAGCTGCCAGCCCGGGCTCCCAAAACCCAACTCCCAAAACAGAAACTTTCATGTGCAGTTCTGAAAACCTGGACATCCCTGTAAATGCCTCTCCATTCTGCAGGACTTTATACCGTTGCTTTTTTGCTCTGGCATCTCATCACAGCTCCTCTGTGTCCTTCTGGGACTTTCCTGGTCTCTCAGACAAGAAAAACAACAACAAACCCAACGAGCCAAGCAAAGAGAGAGCCTGAACTTTCTCCTGGAGAAGACAGTGTGGCTATTCCTGGATTTTGCCTGCCAGCTGCCTCCTGTCTCAGAAATGAACTCTCCTTCCTTTTGCTCCCTAGGGACACACCACGCTTGCTTATGACGTGACTACAGCTAACTACATCCACCTGCCAGGGTGACTCCACTTCCTTATGAAGGATGCAGCTTCTGAGCTGAAGGTGAGATGGCAGGGAAGCCCAGCAGTGTCTAGCAAAAACTTACTGTAGGGTTTTCTCTCCACCAGAAAAGCTGTAGGTTCATTCTGATCAGGAAGTTATTCAGGGCTTTCTTATGTGAAAAAGGTAGATAATTTTATTATGTTTCTATCCTGTATTTTATTTCAGGGAGAAAACTGATTGCCCCTAAAATTGTTGTGGTTTCCTGCCATGAAACATTGAATTATTTCTTCCTTCATTCTTTAGAAAATTAAAACACATATTTAAACACTAACCTTTTTTTCTATTTTGCTGGGGGGGAAAAATGTGTGGTAAAAATCAGGTTAAGAAGACCTTCATTTTGTTAAACAAATAGCTGCACTGTTATGGCAAAATGGATTTTTTTTTTTTTTTTTTTTTTTTTTACTTTTTAAAGAAAAATCCCTCCCTCAAGTCCTTTGATTTAGAGAAATACTGAGTTTCAACAAATTTATCTTTTTCAAATGTCTCCAGGTTAACTGCCTCTGGACTTTTGCTCTTTTGCACCTCTCCAGGAAGAAAATAAATCCTGTCAGTTTTGCTTCCAGGCTTGCAATAAAACTTTCCAAACCATTTTGGTGGCCTGGGAGCATAAGCCCTCCATTCACCCACTGGGCTGAGTACCCAGAGTGCCCTCTTGACCATTTTCCTCATATTCTTGTAGCTCCTGCAACGTGCTGTTCACAGCAGTTCTGTAAGAGCTGACACTAGTGCTGATTTCGTGCACTTTGTCTCTTCATCACTTGCCTTAAGGTGCAAGTTCTCATCACAGTTTTCCCTGTGGATGAAACAAAATGTCTTTGTGGTGTGTGAGAAGAGGCATCCTCACACTCCCTCCTGCACCGCAGTGAGGGCCCTGGTGTCCAGCTGCCAAGTTTCTCAGAGCTTTTAAGAACATAACGTTGTTGGTAGTTGTGCTTCTCTCACAGATGGGAGGCAAACCAGGACTCAGAAAGTCGTGGGAATGGCAAGGACACACAGCCATGCATGAACAGAAAGAGCTGGGTAGCAGAGGCTTTGCTTCTTTAGGAAGCAAGGCTTAAAACAACCAGTAAAACACATGAACCCAGTGTAAATAATACAACAGCATCCACTCATGCCAGCATTTCTGAACCTGCTTTTAGAGCATTATGCTTGGGCCCAGCATTAGCTGAGGGCTTTGTTGCTCATCTGAAACAATTAAGCTGTTTCCCTTGTGAACTCAAATCAACATCTGAACCCACAGACTCTAAGCATAATGTGTCACCTTCCCCACTCTTGGGAAATGAAGTCCTCCAACGAGCACTGTGGGGATGAAATATGGATCACAGATGTTGAACCAGGAAAAGGCACAGAAACAAGTTTGCAGAGCTGAAATACAACTTCCAAAACCTGTATCCTTTGACATTTCAGTCAGCTGTTCTGCAAGTCTTTGGGGGAAAAGGACTACTATTTCTTCCCTTCTTGTTCCTCCCCCTTTTCAATTTTGTATTTTTGGACAGTTATTTATTCTGTTTTATCTTTAATTATTTATACTCTGTACTTTAACATCTGTACAAGTTTTGGAAGTCATCTCCAAAGTTTAGTTTTGTCCTTGCTTGTTGAAATCTGGGAACCTTACATAGATCCACTGTGCTGCAGGCAGAGAAAGTACTGGGCTCCTTCAGGCCCCATGCATTTCTTTGTTTTAACTCATCTTTATGTTTTAATTCATCTTTTATAGGAAACCATTCTAGTGGACACTGAAAGACACAGCTGGGCATGTGTGGCATGCATCCAAGGCAGGAGAAGTCTCCTGAGCTGGTCAGGTGTGCCCACTCACACAATCTAAAAGCACAAGCCATATTGAGCAGAGCAAGCTCTGGAGCCCAAGCAAGTCATTAGCAGCCTTTCAACTGACTTTGAAGCAGGTCTCTGAGACCTAGTCTGTTTTATTTGGTGGAATGTGGAAAAACAACCACTGCAGCTAATAAAAGGAAGGGGAACAAAGCAATGTTCCTGTGCTCCTGCCAGTCCCCACTTCCCTTGCCCCTTCAGTGCCTGCAGCTGGCCAGACTGCACCCCTTCCCTACTTGACTCCTGTAATTTTCTGACCAATTTAAGCATGACCTGTAACTTCCCCTTTTACATCACTCATGAATTTGAATGCCTCCTAATTTTAGTTGCACCTTATAAATCCAATGGAAGTGATTGTGTGATCGTAAAACCTTGGACTGGCTCCCAGAGGAGCTACTCCAGTTGTGAGCAATATGCCTGACACCAAAAATTAGTCCCATTGGAATTAACCTACAGGTGCACGCCCTGCACACTGCGTACATGAGGACACACTCACATGCACACCCACACGAGCTAAAGCTGCACCAAAAGCTGAAGCTGCAGGTATGAACCATGACTGCGTACATGCAGCCTCCATATCATACACACGGTTTTCAGCCTCTGTCCATTTCACAGCCAGTTCTCTCTGGACAACTTCACATCTTTCAAAATAAAGAGCCTTTTAAATTAGTTCTCCTGAAGGCTCCCCTGAATAAAAAAGACCAGGGCTGAGAGCTGATACAGATCAGAGGAGCGGAGGGAAAAGGCGCTGCCTTTCAGCCTCATGGCCTGCGATACACATGGAAGCGTCAGCAGTCGGTGCAGGTAGCTGGAGGCTGATGTTTATTTTGGCACCTGCCAAGGTGACTTTGTTGTTGGGATCTGGGCTTGGCCAGCAAGCTGTGCTGGTAGGACAGCATCCAGACCAATGCAATAAGCCATGTCTTGAGGGAAGCCAAAAGAAAAGACAAAAAAGACCACACACAATTCAGAGTTGGAGCCTGGATTTTATAGGAGAGTGTGTAGGGGTTTTCTTCCTTTTTCTTTTTTCTTTTTTTTTTTCTTTAAACTACTTTCCTTATTTTTCTCCTTCTTGTGAAAATACTTAGGGACCTGGGAAAAGATTTGAATCATTATGAAAATGTAATTCTATCTCACGATACAGCTGTAGTGAGCCAGGGCAGCTAGGTCTGGGGGAGTCAGCAAATCAGGATCTCTGATTAGAAAGCAGGGAGGCCTTTGGTCAAATTTAATAAAAATAGACTTGTTATATTTGGAACAATTTATCTGAGAATATGTTGTCTCTTTAATGCTGTCTTATATCTGCTTGTCAGGCAGTGGGACACTTCCTGAGAGAAGGGCAGGCTCTCAAGAGGACTCATAGATGTGGCTGGGAGGGGTCTGTGGCTGCTGGGGGCAGAAGGAGCTGTTAACATGATTTCTGGCTATCACAAAACTTTGTCCAGGCTGAGGGGAAAGGTTGACTTCTACATAGTATGCATTGTCCAAACGAATTTCTCTTCCTCCAATGACATTGAGGAAAGAAATCCTTTTACTTGTCTCATCTGTCAGCTGAAAGCAAAGCAAAACACACCCCATGATATTTACAGGTTGGGTTTTAGACAGCTGGCTGGTATCTCTCCTCCCTGGTGAATTGCTGCTATAGATTTAATGAGCTTTAATGCAGCATACAAACAGCCCAAGTCAGCCCAGCAGAAACCATCAAAACCACTGGGAAATCCTCAGGTCTTTGCAGTGCTGTTGTCAGTCTGTAACAATGATGGACAGGTACCCTCTGGCAGTCCAGTTCAGGGGCAAATAAGAAAAGATTTGCGCAGTGCTTAGCAGCTCTAAGTGACTGTCTAAGGAAGAAACAGCCACAGAGACAGTGAGGCAATGGACTTTAAATTAATACAGAAAGTTAGCATTTCCCTTAATTCTTTACTCAAAGGTCTCCATCTGATACGCTTTGGATAGTTATGGGCCCCCAGTATGAGAGAAATTTAGAGCAGGTGAAGAGTCACCATCTGAGATGGCCAGAGGGGCTCTCTGAGCACAATGTACAAGGAAGGGCAGAGGCAGGGGGTTGGGCTTGAGGCCTCCACCAGCTGCAGAGCATAAAAGGGAGGCTGGTGAGTATCCTTTAATAGGAGGAAGCTGTCTTCCCAGACCTCAAAGCTCCCACTGGATAGACTGTGTTGGGTTCCAGTGGAGAACTTCCAAAAGGAGATTTTTCTGATCTGATTTTGGTTTTGTTTTCTCCCATGACAGACCCTCATAGAGTCTGCACCTCCTGTGTCTCAATCTTCTGCTGAGGTAGGAGCCATCTCTCTAGACTTGCCATCCACTCCGACCTCACAAACTACAGCAGCCTCCTTTCATCCGTGTCCTCACAGAAACCCTCCTGTGAAAACTTCTTTAATTAGGATAAAACTGGTGAACAATTGCAACATTTTCCTCAGAAAATAAAACTAAGATAAACAAGCAAAAACAAACAGTGTTTTTTATCTCATGATAGATAGTCAATCCACGGTAAGGAGCTACTTTATGATCACTATATTTTACAGAGTAGGTGTCCAAAATGGAAAGATTGAGAAACATGATGAACTCTTCATACAGTTACATCTCACAGCTAAGGTGTCAGACTCAATCTTTCAGTATTTTACTCCTCAGGGCTCCATCACCTTCAGGCACAAACCACAGGAGTTCTCTTGGAGTTTGGGACTTTCTCTAGTCTTCAGCATTTGCCTGCTGGATTCTTTATACTGCATATGGACAGACAGATACTAGCAACTTTCCCTGCCTTCTCTTTCCTGTCTATTTTTACCTGAGTAGTCTGAAATGTTCATTACCTGAAGGCATAAAAAAGTTGCTGGTAAAACTGACTGTAGGTGTTTCCATCTGTTGTTTCTTACACGTAGACATTCTGTCTACTTAGGGTTCATTGTACCTTGGCTTTACTTCTCACAGAGGATCCAAAGGAGCTTGACCTCTGGCACTTGCACAGGTTTTTTAGTGTTGTCTTATGCACTTGGATTATGCAGTATGTGTGGAAAGGAAGTAGTTGACTGAACCTGGCTTTGGAAGTCATGAACTCCAGAGAATGTACTGGGATCTGAGGAGAGTCTAGGAATTTAGCATTTCCATCTAATTTTGCAACATGAGTATCACCATTCTGATACAAAACACCTAGAGACTTAATCTACCCTTGGGTGAAATAAATTCTCTCATAACTGTAGTTTAGCCCAAATAATTGTATGCACTGTAGACACTTGACACAGTGGGGTAGATTTAATAAACCTGAGCTACACAGACCATTCCTGTGGTTTAGCTTTGGAACCTCTCTATTGAAAACTTAGGAAATGAAGAGTTAAAAAGGAAATCCACATGTGTTTATAGCCAAATGGTCTGTAATGAATGTGTGAAATTAATTACCAAGGAAAGTCCTTGGTAAATTATGGTTTAAGCATCAAGGCCAGTCAAAAAAACAGATTGCATTTGAAAATGAAAGGTATAAAGTTCAGAGGGTGAGAGTTACAGGCAGCTGATGGGCTTGTCAGAACCAGCATCTTTCTTCTCTTGAGTGACTCATGGTTTTCACCTCTATTACTACGTGTGTCCCCTCAGAAAGAGAGCAGACCACCTATGTGATGCTGAGCTTCCTCTCCACGTGCATAGATGTGCCCATACACTTATAATCAGAAAGCTGTGTGGTCTAGTATTTCAAGGGGGAAATAAAAGTTGGATTCAAGATCCTGAGTTTTAACCCCAGTGGTTCCCAAAGGCTCATTGCACCAAACCTGAGAAAGTCACTTGCTTCTAGATGCAATTAAGGAATATGAGACCTTTGGGGAACCATGTTTTTTATTGAGTAGATCTTTCTTGTTTCCTTGCTTCTTTCTGAGGAAGGCAATAAATAAAAATGGGCCTATTTAGATGGTTCATCTTTATGTTTCCATTCATTCGCTTGTTTGTTTGCTTGCTTTGTCAACTGGCGTGGACTGCAAGCAGCCCCATTAAGAAGAGCTTGCTCCTGAGGGCCTGAAAATAACCTCAAAACAAATTTTTAAAAGATTTTAAGAGATGCCCAGTAGAAAACTTCTCCCCAAATATTTGGCTGCTGCTTCTTGTGAGCCAGCCCCTTGTGAGCCAGCCCCAAATCTTACAACTACCACAGACATATCTTTGCCCTAATTGCCTGTCTCTCCTGGAGTCAGTCAGGGCTGCTCACCCAAAGTCCTGAGCTTCTCATTGTTGCTGATGGCTAAAACCTTGTGCAAGTCCCAAATGAAGCAGGGTAAGAGACATTTATTGCACTTTAGTGCTAAGGCAACCTTGTTCCCCTTCAGTGCTTTCTTCAGGCTAATTTTGAATAGCGAGTAATAAGGAATTTTCATCCCTGAAGAGTATAAAGCTGCAGACCGATGGGATCTTCTTACCTTGGCTAATCAACATAGTCTTGTTTTTCCAAACTGTCCTTACTCCTGCTTTACATCATTTTCTTGAAACTGATGGCCTCCAGAAATATACAAGTGGCTTCCCTCGTTGACATACATTGGTGGCTCCTGGGCATGCTGAGGTTCATAGTATGTGAAAGTCATACTGGAGGCAGAGATGGTGCCAGGCTTGTATTTGTGTTGGAAAGGACAATTGTTTTTCAGGGCACGCTTTTGCATCACGCAAAATATTAATTTCTTCAAAACTTCCAGCAATAGAAGGAAGAAAGTTTTTCCAACTGAAAACACGAAAACTTTCCGTTAAATGCCAGACTGTGTGATACAAAGCACTGATGGCCCTCTGGCCACAGCTGCTTCTGTTTAGTCATAGTGTGAGCAAAGAGACACTCAAATAACACATTTGCACTGGAACAGCCCTTGCCGTAACTTGCGTTACTGCAGCTGGACTCACATCAAAACCCAATGCACCGTGTGGAAAGCAATTACCCACTGCAAAATGGTGGAATGAAAAGCACTCTTCAATATCCCCTTTCTTAATGGTGCTGAACCAGATCCGGGAACTCAACAAAATACTTGAGACTCTTTCTCTCACCCCCTCCTTCTCTTTCTTTCTCTCCTTTCCTCTGTTGTTCAAGCTGCATTGCAAAGATCCACCAGGCACACTAAGCTGAGAGCTTTTATCATCCCATCCAGGTTCTCAACTGGCCTGGCAAGGCTTGAGTAACTGCTTGTAAAACTGTGAGGATCCTGGTTAGGGGCCACATTGCACTAATTTACAGGATATAAACAGATACTGTGAGACCAGCCATGAGATACAAGGAGGATTCAGCTAAGCTTCTTGCACAGACTTTAGGGCCCAGCTGGTGGCCAGACATAACTCAGACACATAGTTTTGTATCTGGGAAGGGATGAGCTGGGGAGCTGTGGGAGCAAAGGACTGCAGAACCCATGGCAGAAAAAATCACTGTGTGCAGCCTATTACAAGAGATGAGTGAATAAAATGTTAGAGGTCCCATTTTGCAAAACAAGTGCATGTTTTAATTCAGCAAAACACATGCATGAGAAAACAAATCACCAGGGACCAAAATGACAGCCCTGTGATGCAAAGGAGGGAGTTTGCCAGAACAACTTTGCATTTTCAAGTGTGTCCAATGGTGTGCCTTATTTGGGAGATGCAGCCTGTCAAGTTCAAGTGAAATTAGATCGTTGATTTTCTGCTGCAGAAAGCACAGCAAGATTTCCCAGCAGTCAGGAGGGTGGTTTGTTTGGGTTGGGGTTTTTGGGTTTTTTTAAATTAGAATTCATATTTTTCCTTGCTGTTAAAATTTATGTCAGAATACAATGCCATTTGTAATACAAATAATTTGTAGCCTCTTTTTTGTTAATTGTTCTCATTATTTTGTTTCTCACCTATCTATGGGAAAGAACCCCACATTTGGAATAAAACATCTCCATTCAGTAGTTTGGGGTCTTCTTTTGCAACCTTTAATATTCCTCTGTCACCTGCTAACAGGCTAGAAAGCCAGTGCCTTATCAAAAGCCTACACCTCATTCTAGATGAGACATGACCTCAACTGAAATGGTAGTTCCTGCCTCAGAGAGGTTGCTACTTACCCCCACAATAAAAAATGCACTATGGATGGGCACTAGCAAAGGAAGGAGGACACGGAATTGTTACCACATACAGAAAGATACACAGGTCACCCAAATTCAGACACTGCTCCTTGCTGTACTTCACTGCTGTCATCTCAGCATGTATCATGACAACACTCAGATTTCCCATCCCATGGCAATTGCTGGTCTACCAAGAGAGTATGGTCTTGATGTAGCCTTACCTGAAAGGGCAACACTTGTAGCGTACCAAATGGTGTGGCACACAACCCCCATGGGTGCCACAGCCTGTGTGCCACCCGCTACCACTGATAACCTGGGGTGACAATTTGCAAAACAAACACATTTTTCCTCACCAGTTCAGCTGTGACAACCAACTGGTGGGTATGAAGTTGATCTGCTTTCTCTGACCCACTGTGGAGGCAGTGGCTGGTAGACATCAGGGGCATCTCCCCACTGAGAAGCGTCTATATCACTGGTCAGGCGGGGCCAGCACCAGTAAAGAGACACGGGAAATGCTACAGGAATTTTAAACAAGTGGGACACAAAGAATACATCTCTGCCCTTGGGATGTGGATACTCAGCAGCTTTGGGGACAGGACATGGAGTAAGGAAGAGAAGCTGTGTCTCGAAAGCTGCCACTGAGAAGCCCTGTTGTAGCAAGCAGACGGGGACTCGAGGGGGGTTAGAAGGGGAGTGTGCTGGGAAAGCAGAAGGTGCTAGCGAGAAGAGCAGCGAACAAGCATGCTAATTGCAAGAGCAGCAAGGAAAATATGACAGGGAAAGGAGTCAAGGCAAAGCCGGAGGGGCCCCAGCAGCCTGCTGCTTGGTCGGGTGCAAATGGTTTCAGCAGAGGCAGCTCGCAGCTGTAGGGAGCAGGTGCAAGGGCAGACGGATGCTGCCCTGAACCTGGGGAGAAGGCTGTAGGCAGGAAGGAAACCAGTTTTCCCAAGCTCCAAACAACAGCACACGAAAGAGGGAAAAGGAAGGAGAGCAGCTTTCAGACAGAGGAGAAACAGTTCTGTCACTCTCCACTTCAGGAGCATGATGGGCAGATGAAAGATGAATTTACTTCAGCCAGTCCTGTCAGATGTTTCTGAGCTGTGGGACTTATCAGCTGTCAGACCAGAAAAGAATAAGCTAAACAAAAAGCTTTCACAACCCTCATTCCCGAATCTGTGCGTCATAGTGTGCCACAAAAAATTATTTCTGACTTTTTCTTTTCCTTTTTTTTTTTTCTTTTTACCCCCTTTTCTCTGCTACTACTAAATACTTTTCCCTTTCTCTCACTGGAGAGCTGGAGAGAATCCAGATGGCTGCTGTTCCTGTGGCTGCACACTGAATGCAATGCAGGGAGGCTTGTAGATGGCTTTCCAAGTAGCCAAACACAATGGTGGCAAGGGGCAATCTGTGTGGGGGGAGCAGAGGGCTTTCTCTGGACTGAAATGGCAGGGGCAATGACAGTGTGGGAACTCAGGGCTTCCTGTCTCTTCATTCTTCCATTATCTACCTCAAAACCTTCCGCTTCCTCTACCCCTGTGCCACCTCCTTTCAAGAGCCAGCCTGTTCAGATTGGTGCCACCACACAAAGCCCGGATGTCTCTGCACAGCAGTCTCCTTGGTGGATTCAGCTGGTGGCTCGTTCTAATTAATTCCTTTTAAGCTGTAGTCTGGAGATAACTGCCAGTCCAGATACTCTTGACTAGCTCAGATGAATGCTCAGTACTGGGCTGGAAGAGAAGGAGGTAAGAGTAGCTCTGCTGTGCCAGACCAACACCACACTGATGCCTCCCAATCAACAAGTAGATCCACAGAACTCCTGAGAACATTTCTAATTGAATTATCTGATGATCCAGTGAAATGTCTTCTCTACAGCAGAGGCCTAGGCAGTTTGCTGGGGAACAGGACTCGCATGAAATGGTCCTTCCCTTGCAGGGTTCATGTCTCAGCAGATAAATCTTGCACCTCTAAACCACAGAGGTGTTCATGCTTTTAACCATTCCTGACTTTTCTGATAGCATTTTAAAATGTGTCCAGATTATTTTCTAGATTATCCCTCTTTGAGTGTCCAAGACAGTCTGAGGAGCAGGGCTGGACAAGCAAAAACAGGTTAAGAGCTTGAACCAATGGTGAGAGAGGCTTGAGGAGAGAAACTAAATCTCATGTTCTTTATCTACCAAAGACAAAGAGATTATGCTTTCTTCCAGTTTATCATGGCTTCACGGACTACTAAGAATCAGCTAAACTACTATATCAGTCTACATCAGCAGTCTCAGCTGTAACAAACACAAGGGAATATGGCAGGTCACCATATGTAAAAGAAGGATCCCAGATAAGCCGTGTTGCTGTGTTTGGTTCAGGCCAACAGAAAACATCCAGGTGGTTCCTTTAGCTCTGCTGATACCTGGTAAATTGCCATGCTCTTTATCATTTGATTATGACCACCACACTCACCCTATGGACTTGGTTGACATTTTTCCCTCCTTGTTTTCCTCAGCACTTTGGCTGTGTCTTTGCATCCTGTCCCTGGTTTGTTTCTGTCAATTCTTTAAACAGCTGCTAGGTTCTGCTCCAGAGGTGGCTGCATTCCAGCAATAGGGAATGTGACTCCTGACATATGGGAGAGCTGGTGCCGTGTGTCAGGAGCTGTGAAGCTGAGAGATGTGACACATCCAGGTCAGCTTGTCAGCGCTGTGCAGCACCAGAAGAGGTCCCAGTTTGGACATCCATTTTATTATCTTCACGTGCTTCAGCTTGGTTTCTAGCAACAGTTTCTTGTGTTCATTTCCCGGCCTTTAACTTGAGTCGCCCTCTGAAAGTCTCAGCAGTTGCTGTACACTGAATAGGCTTCACACATGAAATCCCATGCTGGAAATGACCCTCAGTCATCAACTCCAAGCAGCACCAGAGAACAGAGCTGCTGAGTGTGATCCTGGTGTCAAGTGTCCAAACAGCTGGGATGCTCTTTGTTTTCCCCATGCTGTGTTAGGAAGGGTCATGCTGCATTTGCCATGCTGGGTTGGGTCCCCATTTTCAAAATATTTTCTTGACTTCTCAGGAATCTCCCTCTGGCTCCCTCAGTTATTGGCAGGCACCTCACCACATCCTGCTTCTTTCTCCCTTGCAGTCAGATGGTGCCAATGCTCTCCACAAAGAAGGGTACCTTGACCCATTCACTGCCAGCCCTTGTGTTCAGCAGGTCCCAGTCTGTCTGAAGCCTCCTCTGCTTTTTTCCCAGGACAGAAACAGGATGTTGGCTGTGCAAGAAGGCATCTGTGGGTTTGCTGTATTCCTTTTTCTCTCTGCTGTTTCACAGGCCATCTTCCGAGTTCTCATGGATCAGCAGTGGTCTGTGAGCCATCAGCTGTGAGAGTCAGAAGTAGAGAATATAATCTATGACTCAGTTTCCCGCAACCTAATTCCCTTCGTGCCAGTACTGATGAGTATCAGTATCACAAACTCCAAACTCCACACCCTGCTCCTAAGCTGTGGACAGTGATGCTGCTGTCATGGAGTAACATCCCACTGTGGTGAGGAGGCTGAGAACATGGCAGCAGAGCTGAAGCCACTGTATCTAGCATGGGCTTTTCTTCTCCGCACTTACAGCAGGAGAACATGAGTTTGTAGAACTCCACCCTTTCCAGCTGAGAAGCATCTGCCACAGTCCTTTTCCTTCAGCCAAAGCACTGCCTCTGCTTCATCTTCCCTCCAAAAGATCTCTTTTCAACAGTTGCTTTCATGAACCCTCTACTTAGGTCTTTTTCCAATCCTTTCAGCTCAACCTCACTGATAAAGCTCATCAATAAAGCCTCAGAGAGCTTCATCTGCTTCTCCCCAGGAGGTGCATGGCCATTTCCATGGATTAATATCCCCACCCAACTGAAAGATCAGCCTACAATCAGGACACTTAGGGCACACTTTGTAGCAGACTCTCATGAACGCTGTTGCTGGCCTCAGCTCAGGGGAGAAGAGAAAGAGGATCTTCAGCTTGGCCTACGGAACAGGTCCTACATCCATTCTCTAGGGCCAGGAACAGACTTTGCTGAGATGATCCCAGTGCCAGGACACATAGCAGGGAAAATGAGCCTCTACAGCAGGATCAAACCAGAGTCTAAGTTCTGTGCACCTAGAACATGTTCTAAATGGCTGAAAGTTCAACAAGGACCATTTTTCTAGCCAAGAAGGATTGTGATCCCCAAGCACTGTGGTGGCAACCCACAGAAATTATATGGGGTGAGAATCCACTTATGTAGAATGAAATAATATAACGTTCTTTCTTTCCATGAGAACGTTTCCTAAATTTCACTTCCATCCTTTAGCTGGAATAGGGCAGAATGAGACAGGGTAAAACAGGCAGGCACAGAACCAGGAGTCCCATATGGGTACTCTGCACTTAGATATCCACTCCCTATTAGTACCACGAAAACCCAGTACACTTTTACAGCAGGGAGAGGAAACCCATGCCTAGCCAGAGCCGTTCCTTGGAACACTTCCACATTAGCCTCTCATCCATTGAACCAGCACAGCCTCTTCCTCCTCATTATTCTCTCGCATAACACCTCTACAAACTGTGTTCCTTGCTTATGTCTTTCCCCTCTGTTCATTCCCCTGCATGATGGGTGGCAAAGTCCTAAGCTCCAAAGATAATGCTGTGCCAAGGCACTTAGACACGGTTATGTCTGGACACAGAACATTTCTCTCTGATTCTCAGCAGTATTGTCTGAATACGTCGCTGCTTGCATGGAGACAGGACTTCTCAATCCCTTAATGAAACAGAAAAGGGCTTTTGCTCACCCAGGGAAGCTGAGGCATAACAGGACCTGTCCAAATTGCCTCCCACAGCACCTAAAATAAACTTTAAATCCTACTGTGATGTCAAAGTTCAAGAGACCAACTGGAAGTTTCTGCCATCAGGGTTTTGGGGAACTTGAATCATGTATGGGATTGTGGAAGAGCTGATGGGTGCAAGGTCCTCATACCTTGCCCTGCTGTCTCAAACACTCTACAGCTGGGGGATTATTAACATCTCCTGAACATTTGTGTATTCAGGTACACAAGGAAACACAACTTCAAGATGAAACACAAAGCCAAGATGAAACACAAAGCCAAACAGAAGCACCCCTTCTACAAAAAGAGATGGGGAAAAAATAAAATCAGTCAGAATTAGCTGGAAGCTCTTGTGCACTAAAAGGCTGAGCACATGATTTTGCATATGTCCAAAAAAACAGAGAGTAATGGCACCTGTGTCTTATCTTAAAATTCTCTTTGCACTACTGGAGCGTGTGTAGATGAAACAACTCAGTGTCACAAACCAGCAACAGAGATGTTTGTGATACAAACACGATTAGTATTACAGTATACATACAGCAGTATTCACACAGCAGAAAC
This sequence comes from Corvus hawaiiensis, assembly GCF_020740725.1. Classification (NCBI taxonomy): domain Eukaryota; kingdom Metazoa; phylum Chordata; class Aves; order Passeriformes; family Corvidae; genus Corvus; species Corvus hawaiiensis. The sequence goes on along the minus strand of NC_063219.1, from coordinate 25,345,987 downwards.
AAGAGGCCGAAACTACTAAAGGAAAGGTGTAAATTGAACCTATCAGCACAAGCCACAAGCTGCTGATCTGTGTTCCCTACAGCAAAGATCAAAACATCACTGCTGGCTCACTGCTAAATATGTGCAAATCCTTGCCAGAGATAAAGTTGGTGCTGCAGAGTGATGCACCTGTAGTGGTGTCAGTGCTAAACAGTTTTTCTCTCACCCATGAAGGAATATGCCATTTCACACCAAAGGATCAGGAGATTAACTGTGTACAGCTATTGCAGAGTCCAAAAGAAAACAATAATCTATAGCACAATGCTGTTCTTGTCCTGGAGCCAAATGGCAGTAATTTCTTTTCTTGCCAATGAAATCAATCCTACATCTACAGGATTGCTTTCTTGGGCCAGAATGCTCAAGCATGGTATTAGACAACCAGAGATGTTGAGGGCCTTTTTCTTGTACTAAGCCAACACAAGGATATATTGCAGTTTCTGCATTATTTTTCCTGGCTTGTCTTTACGTTGGCTTATCAAATTGTGAACATCATCACCTGCCAGGATGGAGGAGATGTTTTCACAGATAGATCATCTAATTTATATTTCCTAGATTCATGGATTTTAGGTCCACTGCAATAAACTATTCCAGTTTCATTAGCAATACAGACTGTAATCAAGAATACCATCAAAAGTAGGACAAGACCACATCTCCAGAACTGCAAAAGGTCATTACAGAGGTCTAAACAAGGAAGATTAATAGGAGATGATTGTAGCTTGGCCCTCATAATGTAAAGCTGAAAGGAGACAGACTCATAACAAAGAAAACTAAGCCCTTCATGTAATTCGTCATTGAACAGTTCAAGTCTGACACCAAACACTGAGAAAATGGAAAGCTTGCAAGGACTTAAAAACTAAATGGATAGATTAATGGAAAAACAATCCATCACGGACTCCCAGTCACAGATATAGCACCTCCAAGCCACCAGATGCTAGCAGAGTTACCTATCATGGATCTTCCCTCCCCAGGCACCCACTGTTGGCTTCTGTCTGAGACAGGGTTTGGGACAGCTGGGCTTTTGTGCTGATATGGCTCAGTCTCTCTTATGCGGAAACCACTGAGAGCCACTCTGAATTTTCAGGACCATTATGAGCATGAGACCAGGCTTTTCATCTGTGCCTACAGGGAGTGGTCTGCCAGCATACTCCAAGGCTGTATTGAATCTGGGGCTGGGGCATCATGTGCTCCATCAGACTTGACCCCTGCTTCCCCCAGAGGTGGCTGAACAGATGTGAAGTGCGCTGATCTGGGATCATTCTCCCCATCATTCCCAAAACCACACTTCAGAGCAATGTGGACACAGCCCTAGGGACTTGTGCTCCTCTATTTGAAGTACAAACCCTTCATATCAGTTGCCTTCTAGCCTTGGAAAAATACTTAAGGTGCTTAAGTGTGAAACCAAGCGAGTCTCCCCCTTGGTCCCTGCCAGGAAGCACTCCAGAGGGGTGAAATTTGTTTTTCCGATTAGACTTCACGCAGCACGACCTTTGCCATCTCTGAGCCAGGTCAGGCTGATTAATGGGCTGTCGTCCCAGCACAACGAGGACCAGAAGGGTGTGAGGTTGCTAGGACATTCTCCTAACAGCTTCTGCAGAAGAATCGCTCTTGAATTGCTCTGCACCATTAAGCAAAGAACCTGGGGGTCTTTAATTTATCAGGTGGGAAGTGAGGATAATTACTTTTCAAGCAGCCAATACAGCCGACGTGCACTCACAGCGGAAGCAAAGCAGGGAAGTTGGGGGATTCAGACACTGTTTACATTCCGGTGAAACTGGATCTCGGAGCTGTACACCAAAATTGGGAAGGGAGTGTCGAACTGGGATGGAGAGGAGGACAGGCTGTTATATAGAGTGACTGACAGATTAATCTAATAGTCTGGACTCTGAGGCTCCACAGGTGTTCAGACCAGTGATCAGACCAGCCAAATTTGCAGACAATAAATCCAAAACCTGCATGGGGCCATTGTGACTAATTTTGCTAGGGGCCATGTCAGGTGTGCGATAGGATACAGGGACCCCCTCCCCCATGAGGACCGAAAAGATCCACTGAATACTGAGGGCATTTTGAAAAATTAATTTCTTGCTCCTTTCCAAACTCTCTCTGGTTTTGATATCACACTTTATTGTCAGGATCTTCGGTCAGTACATAAACATAAAGGGAATCAAAGCCCAATGGGAAACAACACTTTCCCTTCTGAGCAGAGGGCTGGAATTTTTTCCTGTCACAACAGGACTGCAGTTCCTGTTTATTCAACTTTCAGGGGAGGGATTGAAAGCATAAATGTTATATGGGGGTCTCACCCAAGAAAAGCTTGTCTTATATCTTAACCTGGGATCCAGGACCTCTCTGTGCTCTTTTTCAAAAGTGGAGCAGTGGTTTGACCAGGGACTGGTCTGTGGAACTGAGGTGGGTCATCCGTCCCGAATCTGGGAGATCATTTGGGATGAGCAAGGACAGAGAGGGATGGTGGATTGCTCCCAGGTAACTATCTGAGAGCCAGGGCCAGTGAGGTTTGCTGTCATGCTCAAGAAGATAACAGCTGGGAAAGAAGCAGCTGAAAAAGAGAAAATCTAAATGTGCCTTTAATTCCCTAGGAAAACATCTCAGGAGCTGACACCTTTAGCAAGCAGGCAGATCTTTGTAGGAAGCACAAGAGGGATGAAGCAAACACAAATCTTTTATCTGAGAGTAAGAGTGACAAATCTTGCCATGAATGATGCCGATAAACCTAGCACACAGCCTTTCCTCACATCCAATGCAACCAGAAGATACCGATGACTTCATGTTTTGAGTCTGTGTGACATCCCACCCTTGGATAAGGGGAGCTATTACTGAGCAGCATCCATCTCTCCTGCTCTGCACCATCCCACAGGAGACATGTAAACATCATACCTCTTTCAGCCTTTAGGTGAAACCAACTCATCAATGATATCTTCATAATATTTAACAGATGCTTGCACCTCCCCTGGGCTCAATAAATACGTTCTGGGCTCGTCTCCTATCCCTCTTAAAGGCACTAGTTAAAAGAACAGAAGGGGGGGAAAAAATAACCCCAGGTGCAGAGCAGTGCCCTATGGAATGAGGCTTGGGTCTCAGAGCCTTCCTCACACTGAAACCCCCCCACGAATGAAATATGTCTCATTTGGGGCAAGAGGTAAAGAAATTGTGATCTATCAGCTGCTAAAATGCATCAGCACCAAGCAGGGAAGGGGAGAATCAGGCCCTGGGGGGACAGGCGGGGATCGCTCAGCAGCACAGGCAGCAGTGCTACGGCAAAGGCATTTATGGAGACCATCAATCCTCCCGTTTCTAGGTCTGGGCAGCCCATCAGCTGGGATTCAGCAAGAGTTTCCTCCCCTGCATCATGCAGAGCTGGTGCCAAGGACCTGAATTATTATGTTGAGTAGTGTAGGAGAAAAGGGCTTTGTCTTTTGTAATATCCAGTGCTGGCTCACCATCAAAAACAGTGTAACAGGGTGGACAAAGCACCAAACTGGGATGTCCAAGCCTTGAAGCAGCAGAATGGCTGCAGGTGGCTGCAAGACAGTTGTACCTAAAAGCATTGCATTTCTCTTTCCAGCTCCCTCGGAGGACAGACTGGATGGTCCTTTCTCTGGAGTTCCAACAGAGGTCCACAGGGATCAGTCCCTTGAATGCCAAGGGAGGCCCCAATTCTTATACTTCTCTGATGTGGTGAAAGGAGCTCTTGATCCATGACAAGACTGGGCTGCAGGTGTCCCTTTCACTCATTTTCCCCATTTTCCACGACTGCCCTCTGCCCCAAGAGTTGTACTGTATGGGAGATCTTTAGGCAGAAGATTAGGGTTTTGCTTTGTGTTTTTCCAATGACTGGAAGCTAAAGCTGTTCCCCATGCAGAGCACAGAGGCACTGGCTCCCTAGCACTAGAAATAGTAAAATATCACAAGCACTGTGCAGTTTCAGTAAAGAAATATAACCACATCTGAGCAGGGGGAATTCAACTCTCTGGTAGAAATAAAAGGGTACAGCAATGCTCTTAAGACTAATGAAATTTTCCTGGCTGTCATCAGGACTGGCTGGAACAAAAAGGGCTTTTCCTGTTGATTTTTCTATTTCCTCTAGCCAGCAATTATTTCCTTCATTTTCTTTAAGCTCTCACACCTTGTTCTAGTAATCTCAGTGGCTGCAAGGATCCTGTTCTCTGTATTTATTGGAGACATTTTGACAAGGTCCATTTAGAGACATGAAACATCTCTGTACTTTTATGTGGGCAAATTTTCAGTTCCTCTGGGAATTTATAAGGTCAAAAAGTCAATTAATGGTACAATGACACTAGACAGGCATCTTTAATTTCCTCTGTTTTTCTTCTTATTTAACAGTAAACTGTCATATTTTCAGGTGATTAGAAAGAGATGGACACCTCCTACTGATTCGTAGTTTGTTAGCCTGTCAATTTAACTGAATCACAAACTCATGGGCATCTGATAAAATGGGATCTGGACTGAGGACATGGAACTTCCAGGGACTGGGCATCCCTGTCATCACAAATCATTATGCCACACAAAGCTTTAGAGATTCAGCTCACTAAATCACCAGTTATCTCCATATTATCTCTGGCATTTACAGATCCTTACCAGCTGTGAAGAGTGTGGTTGGGTAAGGCTGCAGATAACCTCTCAGCCCTTTGTCTGCTGAATGGATTGTCCACCTGGTCAAGGTAAAAATGAGGCCTCCACAAAGGCATTGAGTGCAACATGGCACTTGACAAGTCAGAGAGAAAGACTATTTAAAAAGGCATAAAATGTTTGTAGCCTAGTCAAGAGTTTTGGTTGAGCAGATGGCCTAACTGCAGCTCTACCAAGTCAGTTGAAATGGTTTCATGGCTGTGAACAACCTAAAGGAACTGTTTGCAACACCCACCATGGTACATATGCTTAAATAACACCACTTGACCTGACAACTACACAAACAGAATCCCCTTTAGAGGACTGTCTTGTAGCACCTGTCAGAGATCCTCCTGATCCTCTAACACAAGGTCTGAGGAAAGAGATGAGGAATCTAACACCACACCCACACGCTGTCTAACCCCACAGAGAAAACACAGGCGACGTGAAATCCTTCCCAATCTGTCATCCATAACCAACCTGCCAGAAAGCAGCACATGTCTGTAAATACAGTGTGGGAAGGGAAATGCATTGTTACTACACACAAAAACATGCTTCTATCAGGACAGAGGACTGAAATGTGTTCAAGGCTAGTCAGCAGTAAGAGGGTCTCCAAAGCATGTGATTCCTAAGAGCCCTCAGTCCTTTCCGCTGTAAGCTTTCAGCACAGCTTGAATCAATATTGCCAATGCAAAATCTGTTCTCAACCACAGCACAAGGTTGAGGTGAGCCTATGCTTTGCCTTGCCTTTCTGTAGGGATGGATGTCAATCATCAGCTGTTAGGATCATGATTTAATTCTCTGGAAGACAGCAATGGGATTCCTGGGAGCAGTTCATTCATGTGGGAGTTTTTCTGCGTTTGTCACTGGACAGAGGTGGATTTTTGCAATAGACTGTATATTTTATAACCTTACTGTTCCCTGGGTAAATGCTGTTCCTGTCAGAGCAGCAGAATTTGACAGTCCTTCTCTGAACCTCTTTCTCTCTGGCTCCACCAATTTGAGTAACAAATGCTGAGATGAAGAGTTTGGTTTCTTTCCTTAGTTATGTTCAGGGTCTAGCAAAGTGGGGCTTTACTGATCACTAGAGCTTTTAAGTGTCATGTAAATACTGTAATATTTTATCATGTCAGTGATTGCTCTTGGGGATGGTCTGGGTATTTTCAGGCTGGGTTGTTACCTACAGATGTGAAGCCTAACAAGTTCTACATGAAAGATGTAAGACTAAGCTCCCAGGTAATTAATTGAACTATAACAAGCACTGTCAATACATGACCAGAAGACTGTCTAGATGACCCATCTTAGGTGTCTACTCCTTTTATAAAGCATACAAATACATTGCTTAGAGAAAAGCAAGAGGGGATGTGATGTCTAGGATATCTCACAGATCTATGAAACAAATATATTGGCTGGATAGAGACATGGCAGCAGAATAATTCTTTCCCAGAGAAGATGAAGTACTGTCACTGTAACAAATGGGAAAGATGTGACATCCTGGAATAAGAGAACTTTGCCCATATATTTGGCCTTATTACAGTGTACTTCAAAAATTGGCTGTATTGTTGATCTGAAAATGCAGGACAGGCAGCATTCACTGGGGAGACAGTTCATTCATAGCAGAGGATCTTAAGTTATTTCTCTGCATTAAGCAGTAATGGAAAAAGGATGCCCTTAAGGACTGTTTGAAGGCATCCCTATGAAATATGCCAAGGAAGAGATGGAAGAGATTACTCAGTCCAGATCAGAGACACCTCTATCACCAAAGATGTGAGACCAAGCCTGTGATCTGAGCCTAAGAAGGTGATCTACCCTTCCTTTCTCGAGGCTCCCCACTGCCATGGGAGAAAGACGTTTCCTTTTTGAGTCTCTTTGCCTGGTCTATGAATTAAGGCACTGCTCTCCAGGGATATCCATCTGGAATGCATCTGACGTATTTCTCCGGTGTTGCATTTGGCTCACAGGAATTGCTGTCCTCCCAGATAAGATCAGGGGTCCATCTACCCCATCTGCCTGTCTCCGAGAACAGACAACACCAGATGCTGGAGGTGAAGCTGGAGGAAACCCCTGTGGTCAGGAGTTATAGGATATCCTACCTAGGGACACATTTTCCTTCAAAAATCCTATTGCTGAATATTAACGAATGGGCAGGAACGTGAGGTTTCTGCCTTCTCTAAGAATATGTGCCTGTGAGTGAACACAAGAAGTTGCTATTTATGGGTTACTCTCCCCCAGGTGAGCTGCTGTAAATAACCGTATATGTCGATGGCCTGCTCCTGCTGAGAGAGAAAATGTGTTACCTTAAAACTCAATGAACTCCTAGTTCAACCCTGGCTCTTCCTGAAGAAATAAACTGCAATAAAATAAGAGTTTGGCTCATGTGTGATCCATCTGAACACATCCCACTGTTCCTGAATCAAGTATGCATTGAAGCAAGATCATACTGGAATTGCACAGCAAGTGAAACTGTGAGAGCTGGCTGTGTTAGGTGCAGTGCTTTCACAACAGGGCATAAATCTTCTCTGAGAGCAGGAGACAAAGGGAAGGTAAAAAGAAGTGGAAAAACAAGGTGCTGCTCTTATTTTCTCTAAAGGACCCAGACAGAAAATGCAAGCTCAAACTCTTGACATGATGTGCTTAGGTTCATATTTTTGTTTTACAGAGTGAAAAAAAAAATAATAAAAGCCTTACATTCCACAGCAGCAAGTCTGGACAAAAAGGAGACTGAAACCATGTCTGCAGAAGAAGAAACTGCAAAGATGCAATACAGTTACCAAGAGAGAAAAGGAGCCAGCACTGTGGGGGTGTGAGCTGTACCTCCAGGGCTGACCCCTGGGAGACTGAAAATAACCTTCCAATAAAGGCCTGGTCCACAGAGCAATGCAGATGCCTGAACCCAGGGAGTTCCCACTGACTAATTCCTCACTCTGAAAAGGAGTTTACTGAAGATAATGTTTAGGAAACAGAGGGACAATGCACCTTCTGCAACTCCATGAACTTCCACACTGGATGATGTGGAGATTGTCCCACGAAATTCATCAAAGAGTGCTTGACTTTTTGCATCTACAGTAGGGCATTAAATGCCTGAAATCTGGTCAGCAGCAGTGACAGCAATGGCCAGAGTTTCAGAAGGAGAAGTGTTATACACCTGATGGATGAGAAAGGGTTAGGTCTGATACAGTGCTGTTGGACTTGATCAAGATTATCTACCCTGTGCCAATTCTGATCAGGAAAAACAAAACACAACTCTGTGGCTTTTCAGGCCCCAGCAAGTGTCCTGTCCTTGGCACTGCTGGATGTAGTCAGGCTAGCTTAGCTAGCAGGTAATGAGTAGCTAAGCAGGTCGTTTAGCAGACAGGATGACTGATGAATCCCGGGTTCCTATGGCTTTGTGTCTTGTGAGTCATCACCCATCCCAATTAGCCAGTGTTAGCAAAGACTGAGCTTTCCCCAGACAGACGAAGTGAAAGACATTCCCTCTTCAGCCAATTTCTCATCATTGATTCAGTACACATGAGATGGTCAAGCATTGGACAGGCTGTCCAGAGAAGTGGTAGAGTCATCATCCCTGGAGGTATTTAAGAGACGTGTAGATGTGGCGCTTGGGTATGTGGTTTAGTGGTGAGCATGGCAGTGGTGGGTTAACAACTGGACTTAATGACATTTGAGGTCTTTTCCAACCTTAATGATGCTGTGTTATGGGGGAGGAAAGACAAAACCACACAGTGCAGTCTTGTTGCTTTAGGAACCAGGGTGAACAAGACAACAGCCCTCCCTGAAATGACTGTCTCTGAGAAGTCACCCACTCCTGGTCTGCCACCAAGACAGAGACAACTCTGCACACCCTTGCAAGACAAACTCCCTGGTCTGCCCTTAGGGACACACAGACTTGACACATTTCCAGCCTCTCCCAGCAGCTTGTAAAATTTCAGTGTTATCCTGCCCACCTGAGGAGAAAACACAAGACTGAACACAACAAGGCCCTGAGCAGCCTGACATAACTTTGAAATGAGCCCTGCTTTGAGCAGAAGTTTGGATTAGAGACCTCCTGAAGTTTTTTTCTACCTAAACTGTCTCAACATAGACCATGGCCCTCCAAGGGGACAACACCACTGGAGATGTGCCACAACACTCCTGCTGTTGGGATGCAATCAGGCAGTGATAGGATGAACCTCCACAGCAATGCACGAGTTTGATTGCTGAAAGACAGCTGCCTCCAGCAAAAGTGGAAAAGGCAGTCTCCATTTGTTGGGTTTATTTAATCCTTCCAAAACTTGTGCCAATCAACACAAAAGAGCTTCTCTCAGCAGGAAAGAAAAGAAAAAGGAAAAAAAAGAGATTAAAAAAAGGAAAGAAAGAGAGAAAGAAAACTACTAAGCCCTCATTCAAGAGCAAACCATCCTGTCAGCCTAACACTTGAAGCTCCTGAGGACTACCTTGCAACTCATCTCTCCTCTTGCCTTTCAGATTCTGGATTTCTCTTTTCCCCCCTGTCCCATTACAACAGTCTTTGAGCCAGTCCTGGCACCTCTCTCTCTCTTGTGCAATGTTTGCCTACTACATGATCCCCTCTCCAGCAAGAAATTTCCCCTGCTGTAATGAAAGCTGACAGCAAGCAGGGACCAAGGCTCATTTTCTGCAGAAATGCACACACCTCGCAGATTCCTACATGCTTCTTGCTGTTGGCCATAATAAACTCTCCTGGCAGTCATAAGCAGAATTAATGCATATTTGAGTCCCCAGCTAGGGGGGCTGATGGCACAGCAGATAAAACAAAAACAACTATTGTATTTCCAAAACAGCACCAGGGGAGATGTCTTTTCATGTGACACCGCATTGCAAGAAATCACATGGATTTTCCGTGATGTGAAGCTTCAGGGGATTATTGTGTGAAACAGAGAGGCAATGGCTTTCTACGGCTCTGCATCTCAGTAATATCCAATTGTCCATGCTGTCACATGTATCAAAGGCTAAATCTGGGAAAATCTGGACAGGATATGGGGCGTTCAGGATGGAGATATTTCCAGAATAAGATCTAATAGGTACCTGAGAGCCAATCACTGCAGGATGCCACAGCACAGAGCTTTACTAGGTAAGTCCAGTGTGGTCCAAGATTGCTTTGTGCCCTGTGCACTCATGGCAGAGTTGACCATGAGGCAGAAACTGTGTTCCTTTGCCTTTCCCTTCTCCTTCCAGGCTGGAGAGTGATCTGAGCCTCCACAACACCCTCGCTCCCAGGAGATCCCACAAAACATTTTTGATGGCAACCCTCTCCTTTCTGCCGGATACCGACTATCTCATGCTGGTGAAACACGGTGAGCGTTTAAACGTAGTCTTGACCTTATACAGCAGATTAATGCAAGGGGTCAGAAGTACTTCCCCCAGCCAAAGACCCAGGAAGTCTTTGGGAAGAGCAGCATGCAGTTACCCAAGCAGGAGTTAGGTAAAGGCAACAGAAGCCTTTCCTGCAAGACTTTTCTACAATGCTTTTAGGACTGAAAGGAGGCTGTGTCCCTTTGCTATGTATTGGTGTTTGCCTCTACGGAAAACATCCATTTCTCTTTCTCATCCACTGCATGAACCTCTGAGTCTGCACTGACTTACAGGATAGTCCAGCCCGGCAAATCTAGCACTCATCTCCAGCAGAAGTAATTACTTTTAGGGTAGTAATGGTAAAATGCCACCAAATACCCAGGGTCTAAATGAGTTGTGCACTAAGCAGACCAAGTGAGAGACTATCTTTGCACTGAAGACATTATAACAATACAGGGAGGATAATTTAATGAAAAGATGGTGCTATTTTCCCGAGGCACTGTAGGAACAGTGGTAAGAGGAGGTTCTGGGTGTGCTGGTCTCTCTCCATTAGCTTGAACCCAGAGGTCTCTTTGAACCACACCTACAGTTCTATAAGGAGTCCACACTACTCTCTTAGGTTAGGCACTTGGTCTGTAGACAGCAAATTCCATGGCTAAGTGACTTTCCTGAGCTCAAATGAGGTGTCTAGCTGAATCATGAACTAGATCTCTGCTTTCACCTCTTTTTAAGTCTGTCCATCCCTCCCATTACCCAAAATTGCCGGTTTTGTCAAAGTTTCTTGAAAATTAACAAAACTTAGCATTTAAAGCCCTATCTCTTTAAGTACCACTGTGTCTCCAAAGGATGAAAGTCAGTCCCACACAAATGCTAGTACCATGGTTAAATGGCTTGCTGAACTTCTGCTAGTTCTGTTTTCATGGCTGACTTCCAACTCCAAAAGCTGAGCTCACATAGGTCTGTGTTTCTGCTCACAGTGCCAACACTTCGCCTTCTCCTTTTGTTCAAAACCACTGGAAAAGGAGGACTGTTTCTTCATCAGTTATTTGAAACCTCGGCAATTGTATTTTTCTTTTCACAAGAGAATGAAGGGGGTGGAGTTTAGACATTGCCTATAGCAAACTAGCAGTATTTCACTACCTCTGCAATGACAGTGTTTCCAAACCTCCATAATCTGCTCATGAAAGAACACACTGACTGTAAACTTATTTCTTCCAACATCATTTGCTAGCTTTGACCCTGGACCTTCCTCCTGGTTTAGGATATTGGCTGGAATCTTGCTGTTGGGATTAATATCTCTCTCTCTAACCAAACTCTGGAAGGAAAAACAAGGTTTGACTTATAGGGAATTAAGAAAAGTTTTGCAAAGCCCCCAGAAGGCAATTAACAAGCCTTTTCTCTAAGCACAGCAGTGTCACTGAAATAGAGATGTATCACGTGGTGACTTGCACTCAAAGGATCAGGAAGCATGAAGCACTTTTCCTGTTGGAATCAGTTTTCCCATCTCTATGTTTTACCAGTTTGCCTGGGAGAGGAGAACATGAGGCAGAAGTGATGTGTCTGTAGCTACGGGGTGACTCAGTTCCAGATATGAGACTGTGAATGCCCCTTCTTCTCTTAGCCTTCTGTGTCAGTCAAGGTCAAACAATGTCCTCTAGGCTGCTGACAGTTCCTCAGCAGCTGAGTTCCGGTTTATTCCTATAGGTTTTTATGGCTACATATATCATCCTGAGACAATTTAATCTCTAAGAATCATCAAGTTTATTTTCTTTGATCTGTCAAATCCAGCCTGGTTTTTTTCTTTTCTTTTTAACAGCCTTTGTGGTTAATCTTTTGCCCACTGCAATGTTGTTGCTCTGCAACTGTAGCAAGTCAGGGAACTCAGCAGCTGACTCTGCAAATATTGTTCTTAATCATTATTTGATGGGTTTTCATCCATAATGACAGCCAAAAAACTGAGAGCAGGGATCCTGTTCCATCACATGCATTACCTTAGTTTGAATAGTTGGACCGAAAAAAGCTATACACACACACGTATACAAAACCTACAGCAAGGGCCTAAGTGGCTGTAAGAGAAATTCACTTTTTCATAGCAGCCTCCAACCAGGGAGCTTATGGCCAGCTGGTCAGCTGAATTCCCTTCTTTTCAATGACCCAATTTACTCCTATCACTTGTGAATCAGAGGCATCCTCCAGGATTTGGCAAGAGAATAGGTGCAAGATTCTTGGTCCAATCCCATCTGATGAACCCATAGTCCATCCTTCGTAAGCCCCAGTCCAGCAAAGCCCTTAAGCACATGCAAAAACCCCCCTGACTTCAGTGGAATTTCTCACTGGCTTAACGCTAAGCATACGGCTGCGTTCATAGCACCGCCTCCGACGGCCCGATAGCCAGGACCTGGTAAGCAGCTGACACATTCCACCCAGCAGCAGTTCTCCACTCTGAAAACAGATTCCTACATCCAGATACTGGGAGATCCTTCAGCACAAGAAAAGCCTAGCTGTTAAACATCCTTTTATTTATTTCTTTTCTTTGTGCACAGTCCTCAGCAATATATTGCTGTCAGAAAGGTAGGAAGAAAATTCCTGCTTAGTTTGCTTCATATCAGTCACTGAAACAGGCTTTTAAAAGGAGAGGGAGTGTGAGGACCCGAGTAAAACACACCCAAGTTGGTCCACTACATGTGAGGATCATAAGGGTGGTACATGAAGGAGGGAGAAAGAGACTTAACAGCTTGAGGAAAAGATACTGAGTTTAAAAAGAGCTGAGAGCAGGAAGGAATCTTCCCGTAGGAAACTTGCCTGACAGGTGAGAAAATTCTGACAGCAGATGACAAATCCATGGCCAACACTTCGTGTCTCCTTGCTCCTTTCTATTAAGAGCAGCCATGCTTTCCCCAGCTGCTTTTCTTCATGCTTTTTCCTTAAGGTCCTTTTGGCCCAAAAAAAAGAGCTTTGGGCAGAGATTTTCTCACCTGAGAGAGGGGCTTGTCCTTCTCTCCTCTCCCATGGCTGTGTTGGACATAGAAACATTGCACTTTGGAGGCCAGCTACAGACATGCCTGAGGAAGCATTGCATGGAAATTGCAAATGGGACAGGATGGATGGGGCAGGATTCAGAACTTGGTACAGAGAAAAAGACTGAAAAGTTCTTTCAGGAACACTTTATTTAAAACATTAGTCTGCCTACAACTTAAGGATCACACTTAGAAAGATCTTTAGTAACCCAGACCAACAAGATTTGTTCAAAGGTTTCCCATAGGAGAGACCTGAACCTGGCCAACTTCTATTGATCTTTCACCTGTACCTGTGTCAGAGGACTTAGTAAAATACACTGACTTGGTGTTGCCTTTATTTGTTAACCCCAGTGGATTTCATTGCTACAGCTCTGCTGTCCAAGCCATATGTGTGCTTTGGCAGAGGGTGAATAACTTCAGAAATGTTGACATTTGCTCCATGTTTCCTTAGCAGGGTTTGGAGTTCAAGGACAATCTTTACTTTTGGAAAGCTGTGGGGAGAAAGCTGTTGACTGAGACATAATGACTCAACAAACAAAAGGCTTGAGCTAGAAATGTGAGGTATACTGAATTCTTCCCCTTGCTAGAAGGGCTATGGTAATTTCTAAAAGGTAAGAAAGCAGGTAAACCTGTGCAGCCCATCCCCACCTTCCTTCTGTTTGCTTTGCAATATTCAAGTTATAAGTATTTAAAGAACTTTGTGTAGCAAGAGCAGTCACCAGACTTGAATTCTTCAAAGCCTTTCTGACTTCCCACTGACCACTTCATCTAGAAATCAGTTTTCCTTGTGAAGAAGCATCTGCCATTAGCCAACATTGGCAAAGTGGTGACATGAAAATGGGGGTAGACCCCATTTTGACATGGTGCTTCTACAGACACAGGGAACAGAGATATTGAAAGAAAAGAAAAGAAAAGAACAAGACTAAGATAGGAAGCATTCCCTTAAACCCAGTTCTTCTAGACAGATACAACAGATGTCTTTATGTCATGACATAAGCATCCTTAAGCAGTTAGCGTCCTCCTAGAATTTTAGCTCTTAGCCATCCATCCACCAAAAATGCCACACTTTTTTCTCAGGTCCTGCATAGGTGGTTCAAAGATCCACTTATTATTAGAAAGGACACTGAACAGGACTGCGCTACTACTTGGGTAGATATCCATGGGAAATTTGTATTTCAGATCCTATCTCAGAATGCTAAATTAAGACTTTCCAGCTGAAGACTGTGGTATAGAAAAATTGACAATACAAAGGAGGTGTTTGCCCTGTGTAGGTTACTGTCTACAGCTCACATGATGGACTGAAAGTTGCTGAGAGAAGGTAGGTGTGACAGTTTCTTCCATAAATGTGTGTCTGACTTGGCAAGAAAATAACTTTTTTTTTTCTGCAGTAGAAGGATATAAAAGAATATTTTGTCATAATCTCTGCACCAGGATGGAAATACATAGAAATAAATCCAAATGGAAATTGCCAGCTGGTCAGAGCTGACAAGGAAAATTTTGGAGGAGAAAAATGGTTGTGTTGGTTTTTCAATTCCTTACTTCTTCAAATAAAAGCAAGTTGAGAGTGTGCAACTAGTGGAAGATTCAAAAGTGTAATGTTAGGCTTCAGAAGAATCCCCTTCTCTGGAAGGAATATTTTTATCTGTCCCACTTAGAAAATGGATTAACCAGAAGTAGCATAGTGTGCCTCCTGGTAAAAGATCTAAGACAAACATCCTTAGACTTAATGACTTAGTCTTAGATTAGTCTCCCAGGAGAGAAAAAAATACTAGTCCCATTTTCTAAAACATTCTGAACTAATCATATACTTGTGATAATTACTGATTTATCTTTTCAGTGGACAGAGAGAACAGATGGGAAGATTTATAATTTTATTACATCTCTACTTTGATATCTGTAATTTCCTAAACATGGTGCTCATGTTGAGTGTTCATCAAAGTAAATAATAATGTGTTTTGAAATCATGTAGAAAAATGGATAAATGTTCCATGACCACAGGTCTTCAGGGGATGGCAGAAAGCAGCTTGCTTTCAAGGGCTAGCTACACATATTACAAGCTCAAATGATGCACAAGAGATTTACTTGGTGACTGCGGCTTTTTGTCTTAGCAACTGGTCATGACCAAGACTTCAGTATTCTCAGACATGTGCAGTATGGAGGATTTATTTGTGAATTTCTTAGGCAAGCAAATTCTGTTCCACAAATAATGAATATCTCCAACTGTTTTAGAATGCTAACACTTTTTGACTGTTTGGCTAGCCTGACATCAGTGTATGGGAATTCTGTATGAATTCTGCAAGTCTATATTGTAAAACAAAAGAAAATAAATGAGAAGTGACTACATTTCATTCCCATTACCATCTAACTTAGAAATTCACTTTAGAAGGGAGAAGATCCTCTAGGGGCACCAGTCCTTCACCTTTGATTATAGCGCAAGGCTAGAGAACAAGAAAAGATTACATCTGCTTAAAGCTTGGGATGAAGAGTTGTGAAACAAATTCCACTTCTAATTCCACCCTGTGCTGCAGTTTAGCTGTAAATGGATTTGACTGAAGGAAAGTTTTACTTCATGGCCATCAAACATGACTGTCCCTAACCGATTTGAGATCTTTGTGGAGAACCTTTCCAAGAAAGGCTGAGCCTCCACAGCTCTCAGGGAAACCCTCAGCACCTCACTCCACCAGCCCCTTTGCTATTTGGTGTCCTCGCTGCCAGCAGCATTGCATTTCAGTGGCATGTACTTTTCCACAGGGAGAAACACAAGTAGCAGGTGCACACAAAGCTTATTAAACCTGTCTTCAAATCAGCACACAGGTGCAAAACCCGACACTGATTTATTATTTACTAATTATTGTCCACATTCACATAATGGAGGAGAGAAAATCCTCTGTCACTTTGGTGACTGATTAGCCATGAGGAATGAGAAATGTAATCCAGATACTACCACCAAAGCAAGAAGAGTAAAATTCTGGAACAGATGGCCTGGAAAGTTTGTGCAATTTCCATCACTGGGGGACTTTGAGAGCAGCCCAGGCAAAGGCTGCTTTCAGTTGAGCTGCCATTGTCATGGGGAAGGTCAGTGCAGTGAACTGCCTCTCAGGATCCCTCCCATCTGTTTTCTGTGGTTCCAAAAGTTCTCTGTTCTCTGAAATAGTCGAGATGTATTTGCACACAAGACCTGCCGTGCACTGTGTTCCAGAGGCAAGCAGCACATCAAGTAAATGCTTTCTCGGCAGATTGCCTTGTCTGCTCCTCCGTGCCAAGCAGCTAGAAACAGAGGCACCCATGGGATGCTTTAATAAACACCCTTACCCAAATGTGGTTCAGAAATAGCCCGTTTTTCCTCTAGAGCAGGATGACAGCACAACGGGAGGACACCCTGAGCTGCCAGGTCAGGATCTCCCTCGCCAGACGTGAGAGAAGAGCAGCTCTCCTGCTGCCCACACCACTGCTGACAGCATTTCTCTCCAGCAGCAGCCTCCTGCCCTCCCTGCCTGGCCCCATCCACGCAGCCCCTCGAAGTTTCGAGCCCGACCCCGGGCTCCCCACGGAAGCAGGGAGGGGCATGCTCTGAAATGGCTCTTCACCGCTGGCTCCTTCGTTCCAAGGCAGAGCTCAGGTCGCGGCAGACTCATTTGTTTGCTTCTATTGAGACGGAGCGGGTGGAAGGGAGGAGACGGGACGGGAGTTTCCCAAACTTTTTTGTTTTCAGGCAGAGCAAGAGCACCCTCTGCAGCTGATTGCTCAGAGAACAGGCGGGCTGGCGACAAGAAGGTGATGTGATGCCTCCGGAGAAGGAATCAGACGTGTTAAGAAGAGGCTCATGTAGCCTTCCAGGTGTCTCCACTGGCTGGAGTGGAGGGCCTGGAGTTCAGGGGAGGGTGACGATCACTTTGGTTCATCACAGTTCTGACCTGGAAAGGCATTTGTACCAACTTCAAGGGCTGAGAGCAGCCCAAGACTGGTCTGACTTTTCAGGTTTTGGAGTGATTCCAAAGATAAGTGTTGGAGCATCCCAAGGTGGGCTCTCCTACACCCAGAGTACCAGGAAATCACAGGGTTTTCTTAGATGTCATGAGACTTCACAGGAATGCAAAATTATGTTTAATTTTTTTTATTGAAATCTGGGTGCTTTTTTTTCACTAACTTGGGCCTTTCTGCCTTATTGCAGAAGTTAGAAGTGTGTTTCTCAGAAAGTGAAAGCAAAGAACCCTGTCTTGTGAAGAACACATGATTCTCAAAGCTGCAGCTTCATGGTAACAACCAAAAGCTATTAGGCTGAGGAATGAGGAACACAGCTGTTTGTCTCCCCCCACCGCTTCCCATCTTCACTTAGGAATATAGTTTTATATCCTGCTTGCATTTAAGATTAAATTATTTTGTGGTTAGAAACAAATCAAAACCCCTCCTCCATTTTTTATCTGAGCTTAGATACAGGAATTTCTCTGCTACAGGTTCACAGATCCTCTGCTGATTGTTCATTGAAGAAAATATTGTAAATTTGACAGCCAGGGCTATACTTGATATCTGCAATAGCACAAGGATGTGAGGGAACCTATTGTGATGCAAAATCCAGATCTCTGCTATTGGCAGGTCATCAGATCATATCCTCACCATAAAATTATCCACATCCATCACACAAGAATATCCTAGCTCTGATGAGAGAGCTAAGACTTTTTATGATCCTTGTGTAACCCTTTCTACAGCTTTTCCTGACAACAAGGGAGCAGAGGGCCATTAATAAACAGATTGGGGTCTGGTTTATTAATTAATTATGGGTTAAATACAACTAGAAAAACCTGTTTATTTGAAAGTGGGAGCCAAGGAAGAGAGTTACATCATTTATCAATTAAATGGCACATAGATGTGTATAACAAACTACAACAGGAAGGTAGCAGAAGACTTCCTTATTTGTGTTTAAAATATCTCACAGGACTGGTCTCCAAGAAGCTGACGTTCATCCTCCTGATTCAACTTTTGCTACTGGAGAAGACTGAAAGCAAAATCTCCTACAGAGCTTAAATCTCCTAGAGAGCTTAAATAATGTCTCCTTGGCATGTATATTTATTGAAATGGCTTGGATTTTTCTGTTGAATTCCAATAATTAAATTATTTGGGGTCAGTGAGGAAAGAATAATGGACAACAAGTAGCTTTTGACTTGGAGCAGAATTGATATGTTTCTCTATTTTCAACAACAGAAGAGGTAAAATGGCACTTTCAAAACTCCAGCTCCTCACTAAAGGAGGAAAGGACCAAAGCCATTTTGGCATTGTTTTCAAAGGCACTCATTCAAACGCCCAACACCTCCGTGATCAGCTACATGTCACTAGAGCATCAAAAAGAATCCATGTTCCTTGCCAGCAAATGCCAGCATCTCCTTGTACCTGGTGCCTTGTGCAAAAGTCCCATGGACATCAACAAGATCTTTCTTGTGAAAACGTGTATCACCTCAGATCTGTTTCTAAGGGGAAAGCAGACTAATGAAATAATAACCAGAAAACCCATTCCTGTGGATTTTTGGAGCTAGAATTTGATCCAGTTTTTCCCTCTCAATGCAATAGACAGTTACAAATAGATTGTCCCCTGTCTCCTTATTCAAAAGAAATATAAACTGAATTTTTCTTAGAGCTGGGACCTATTTGGCTTATTTGGAGATCTGAACCATATGATAATAACTAGAAATGACACAGCTGAACCCAGGGACTCCCAGTTTCTAAGTTCTAGAATCAGACCTGACTCATGAGTTGGCTGGTCTCACATCTAAAACCATGAGCAACCCTTGCTTCCTCACAGCTGAAAGGATAGGTTGACTTGAAATGGAGCAGATTCATTAGGTTCCATTGATTTTCCTCCTGCATATCAGCATATTCAAACTTCTGGCATGTGTTCT
Organism: Corvus hawaiiensis; assembly: GCF_020740725.1. NCBI lineage: Eukaryota > Metazoa > Chordata > Aves > Passeriformes > Corvidae > Corvus > Corvus hawaiiensis. The sequence continues at coordinate 25,327,086 of NC_063219.1, read as the reverse complement.
CTCCCAGCTGCAGAACCTCTGCATCTGAGCATGTACTGAAAGGCCCTTATGACTCCTTTTTCACCTCGCCTCTACCCACATTTCCCCTTCATGTCAGGGTTTGGAAAGATGGTCTATCCTGTCTACAGCACAGTTGCACTTAAAAGAGACTCCTGTGACACATGGGAGCATCTGCAGAATATGGCAACATCTCTAAATCCTCTTGAGGCCCCATTCCTGTAGGTGCTCTTGCTGCTCTCCCAAAGCACAGAAACACAGAAGTCAATCCAGGAGGAGCAGAGAAGATGACTTGGGGGCAGTCTCCTGCTTGCTCAGGCAAAAGCACCAGATTTTCTGAAGGGACATAATGCCTGTTGCTACTGGGAGAGTCAGGAGGCCACTACCATTTGTGTGCTACAAGAAAAGTGCCCTGAGATTTTTTTCAGTGCTGCAGAAAGCCTGGAGCTGTTTTGTTCAAGCCAGGTTCATCAGTGCTCTGCTCATCTCTTGCACACACAGAGAGCTGCTTGTCCCTAGTTAGTTTGCTATACAACTTAACCCTTAAGTGGGTTCTCTGGTCACAACCCCAGGCAGGACAAAGCCTCTCATCCCAACAGGGAGCAGCCCAGACAATCCAAGCAGAGAAAAGTGCCCCTCAAACCACAGGGATCTGACTGTTCTTTGGATTTAAATTTTGTGTTCTTTTTGCATAATACCTCATTTTGCATTTCAAAAGCCAAGCCCTAGCCTTTTTTATTGCACGTAATTAGCTGGGAAAATGCCAGTAGGTCCCAGTGTCTTTTTCAAGGCCCAGGAGTTATGATATTCCTGATCCAGCTCTTTGCACCTCCTCATTAACCTTGACCACTGTATAGAGCAAGTCTCCTCAATGTGTGCTTTCAATTCCTAATTTGGAGGTCATGCACCAGTGATGCTCTACCCGCCCTTAGGTGGAGGAGCAGTTTCAAGGAGAGCCATAGAATCCCAATGCCACCGTCCTTTAGACAAGGTGAAACAGCAGTCCTGAATGCTCACCCATAAAATGTCATCTGCAGAGACCAAGCATCCTCCATCTGAGCTTCAGAACTTGCCTTCAAAAAGGCCTGAGATTGTGGTGCTGCCTGTGTGGCCTCAGAGGCGGCTGCTGGGAGGACAGAAAGCAGCCTAAAATCATGGGTGGCAATGGTTAAACAGCAGCTACATGAGCCCCAGTTGCAATGAGAGGGGATTATAAATTGAGGAGAAATAGAACCCTTCCAAAGGGAAAACATGACATTCCACCCATCTCTAGGCTGTGCCTAATTGACAAGGATAGTTAGGAATAATTACCTTCAATTTTCAAAAGAAGGGAGAAAAACATGGAGGTTAAGATTTTTGCCCAAGGGCACTTATATTACATAGAGTTTCAAAGACCAGCATTTTAAATTTGGTCTCTAAAGCACTGGTTCCAAAACTGGGATTTGAAAGGGTTTTCAGGCAAGTGTATTTAGTAGTATCACAGCCCAGAAAGCCAGTCCAGGCTTTCTCACTCCTGACAAATAGTACAATTTGGGCCAAGCAGATCTTCTCCAAGATGCCTAATGCTGGGCACAATTAACAACTAGCATAATTTAGCCTCTACTACGAGTACAGGTGATAAAAAGTAAATAAATTTCCTGTTCTGTATTTAAGTAATTCTGATAACTTTGAATCAATAAGTAGAACAATTAGATGTGCATTTTGCATGCACACTTGCACGTGTGTACTGTTAGAGAAGCTTTTTCAAGGCTAATGCTCGTCAACACTCTTGGGCCATCAGTGTTTGAGCAGGATGCAATGTGGCTCAGATTCAGATGATATGTCTAACTTCTATACAGGTGGTTTCTTTTATATGCGCACATCCAAACAGAAGCACAGCCAATTCACTGCTGCCCAAGAGCTAATGTCTCTCCTGGTCACCCAAGGCCAGAGACCTCTCTCTCACTCCAAAGCCAACATATGTGCTTCAAAATTTTGCCCTAATTTCCTTAATCAAACTGGCGATGCATTTGGATATGATTTCTTCACTCTGAAGTCCCTCCTGTCATGGCCACATGCTCCTCATTTTGCATGACATTTTTGCTTGCACAAACAATCCTTTGTACGTGCAAAATCTCGCATTTGTGCTTGCCAGTCAAGCAAGCCATTGTCTGCTCAGCCTGTCTTTGTGCCTGCAAAAATTCTAGGGCAAATGCAAAGGCTGAACAGAAGAGGCTTTGGGACTCCAATTTTCTAACCATCCAAAGCCAAATGCATTTCTAACTCACAGTGACCTCATGGCAGTCAATGCAAACACACATCCATCCATCCATCCATCCATCCATCCCAGCACGAAGGCTGAAGTCCTGACCCTCTCCAAGCTGATGGGAGCCATGCCTCGGATTTCTGAGAAATGCCTGAACTTCCCTTGTGTGGTTTTTTTTTCCCCAAGTCTCCCTTTAGCAGAAACGATGCTCCTCAGTTGCATGTCCTCTGCTACTTGCAGCAGTGGAAGCAGCCACATGACCCAAATAATTAAGGCACCGAGTGCTCCGACCGGCTCACCCCGCATTCTGTTTGGTCACAAAAGAGCAGTCATGGACCATTTTGACCGAAAACAGACCTGAGCACAGAGACTCCATTGTCCCCAGGCCAGAAGAGATGGATGCTGGGAAGAATTTGAAAGGCATACGTTTCAGTATATATGTTGCTTTTCCATGAAACTATATACACTTTTGCAAATTATAAGCCGTTTCCTGTCTGTGTTCCAGCACTTTGGGCTCAAATTAAAATCTCCTTAAAATTGGACCAGCAGGAGGGGGAAGAAGGAGGAGGTGTTTGCTGGAGTTCTTGAGCAAATGGGAGGAATTTAAGGTCTTGTCCTCTGTAATTCCTCCCCTGTAAAGGAATGTACTTCACCAGGTTGCCACATACTGAATTAAACTTGGCAGCAGTGAGAGAAGCAATGTTTTCCTTCAGGTTTTTAATGCTTTTGGCTTGGATTGCATTCTCATTGCTTCTTCCTACTGCATTCTCCTGCCTTTCCATCCAGGTGCCACTTAACACACTGGCCATTTTGCTGAAGGGACACAGCAGTAAAAGAAACCATTCCACCAGGCTTGGTGATGTTTTCCTTCCCCTTAGCCACTGGCGACCAGCAGACGCCCAGGCACCAGGCACTGGCCAAGGGATAGGTGACGTTTTATATGCCCCTTGCATGGGTTTGCTTGCATACTAATTAAAGCCTGGCATGCCTCTGCCCCGCCCCCCCCCCCCCCCCACCCCAAGGGCTGAGAACATCTGGAAGCATTCACAGTCCAAGCACAATCTGGCCCAAGTCCCAAACTGGAGGGAAAACAAACCAGGGAGCCCAGGAAGTCATCAGAGAGAGGTTCACTGAGGCACACCAAGGACCTGCCTCTGATGTTTCTTCTCCTCTCTCTGCTGTGTGATGGGAGCGCTATGAGGTGAAGAGATCCAGCTGTCTGCTGACCCCATGCTGTGCCTCTTTGGCATCACCAGGGATACTATCATCTATGCAATGGATCTCTCTTGTGGACTACTTTCCTTCTGTCTTAAAGAAGAAGTCAGTGTCCTGGTCTCAAGCTCCATATTCAACTATTTCAAGACTTGATCTTTTCCAGCCTTCTGAAACTGGTCTCCTGTTTCTCAGGATCAGATTTTCCAGTGCATCCTGTGTGCCTTGAGAGAGCACTCAGCCCCATGCCGCATGGAAAGGCACTTCAGCTCCCAGGGAAGGGCTGTTCTCTCTAACACCAGTGCTCAGTCATGGCCCATTTTCAGGCACCTCTTTCAGCCAGTGGAAATAGTTCAGCACCTGCCAGAGAACAATTCAGGCCACGCACTTCACACACTGACAACAGTGCGGCATCCTGAGGCACTGGTCTGCCTTTGCTGATGTTGCTCTGGAGAGATGGACACCACTTCCCAAACTGATGCTGCAGCAGTGACTGGAGCATGGAACAGAGGCAGAGAGGTCACTGCCAGCTGGCTGAGAGAGCACAGAGCTCAGCATAATCCACACTACTTCTGAAGTGGGTTTTCTAGGCTCTGGTCAGTTCCATGCTGGCCTGGCTCGATTAATACTGTGCTCCAGATACCTGGTTTAAAAGCTGAAACTCAATAAAGTGAGGAAGCCAAAGAGAATGGTTGGGTGAAGAAGAAAATATGGACTGGCCTTCCCAATTTTCTCCTGATAATTGTGTACATAATAAAAGATGATGCTATGCCAGAGGCATGTGTGGACCAAATATGTGCATGATTTATAGCCTAACATAAGTTCTCCATTCAGATTTTCATTCAACATTACAGAAAGCAGGAAGAGTCTTTCTAGGTGTATCCTTGGAGGAAAACAGTAGGAAAAAAAAGTGTATAAAGTTTTGGATTATTTTCTTTGGCTTCTGTTTCGTTCCACATACACATAAAAGCAAAGAGATAAAGACAGGAAATATGTTGGTTTGCTACTTTAATTGAAGTAGCAGAGACCCACAAGGCATGCAGCACAACTGTGGTCTGATTTCACCTCAGCTTTCTGGATTAAGTTCACCAGCAGCAGACCATTCCTTCATTTGCAGAGGTCTCAGAGTAAAGTACGTATCAGAGGAATAGCAGCAGATGCGTGTCCTAATCTGGAGTGGGGAGAGGAGATGGATTTTGCAGTGCCTGATGCCTACAGGTCCTGCTCCCACAGGATGCTGGCCTTGGTAACTCCAAGTCTTGAGCAAGATCCTTGGCTTTTCAACATGGTTTCTTTTAGTCATGGGGTGTCAGGGGTAACTCTGCCAGCTTTGTTTGACCTTTGCTAATTTACCCAATTCCCCCCTTGCACACTCTTGCTCACACCTGAATATTGTCCCTTACTCTTTTGATATACCTGCAGCTTAGAAGGCAGAGGGGATGGTTGCTATCATGAATTCATCCCAGGAGAGTACCAAGGAAAGAAGCAGGAGATCTGGTGGGGAGAGCATGGTATAACAAGAATAAATGGGGTAAAAATTCTCCACCAGGACACAGGTATCCTGGTAGACAAGGACATATATTCATTTCAGGAAATAGAAATCAGGATTCAATTATGGCTTCATGTTTTAAGGGGTGAATTTCATGGCAATAGATAAGCTTGTATTCTGGGAGACCAAGACAAGTCCATTTATGAGGTTACCACCAGTACATACAGAACCAGCAAAAACACCATTTCTCTTCCTGTTTTCTCAGCTCTCTTCAGCTCTGCTGCTAAGGTTAAACAACACTGAGAAGAAAGAAATTCCTTCATTTTTTCCAAATTCAGCTGAAAGGCTCTCGCATCTGAACTCAGCTAAATAAGCCATTTTTTCCAAAGCTGGATTTTATTAAGGAGAAAAACTAATACAGAGAGCACAGTCATACAGAATGCCATGGTGTGCCTTCGGCTGCAGGATGTAGAGGTGCAGAGTGGATGTGCAGAGCTCAGAGGAGGAGCTCTCCTTCCTACTCATCCACACACAATTGTCAGCACCGGCCTGCTCTGGCCCCACCTCCATGCTGAAGGCAAAGGAGGCTGTAGCTGCAGTGGGCAATTTCAAGTTTCCCAGTCCCTAGATGCTCTTGGGGCCGAGTTGCTGCTCTGTTCCCCCTGCTAATGATCAGCTCCTTGGGATGTGTTGTGCAGGTTCCCTTGTTTTGAACCTCATCACAACCTGATGTCTTAGTCAGTCCCAAAAGAGTTAATAGATCTGCCCTGTTGTTGTGCCATTTCCCCCCACACACATAGCAAAACACAAAAGCCTGTGTTGAGAAGCCTGTCACAGACAGGTATATTTGTTAGGGTGCTCAGAAAAGGTACTGACAAAGCAGATTTTTGCCTAATGAGGGAAAGAAAGAGAGGGAGGAAAAAAAAACCCTGGGGAATCCCTATCCATTTTAGTTCCATTATCTTTTCCACTTGAAGAAACAAACAGGGTAACTTTTGGTACAGCATTTGGGATTTTTCTGATCAGGATGGTCAAGTGCTGTCTGAAATCAATGCACCCATGGTTTCTCTTTAGTCTTTTGGCAATGCTTCATATGCCAACCTCAAAGACAACCATAGTGGCTATTAAGTGTGCAATCGAATTTGGTCATTCCCTTCTCCCACTTTCCAAGAGCTCCAGGGTAAAGCCTGGTCTGCGCATGCTAGAGAAGGCACAGCCTCTAGATGTTCCAGTAGAGGCTGAAGGTGAGAGAGATTTAAGGTCCCTGTTCCAGGTCCCTGACCACACTAGATCTCTGCAGACCTACCCTTGGCCAGGGCAGGGCTGATTACTGTTATATCTGGCTGTGCAAGCTCTGTTAGTGGATGGAGAAATGAGCATCTCCAGAGAGCAGTTTATCCAACCTTTCTTTCTTCATCCCTGAAAGGCAAGGAACCCTTCTAGTCTAAAAACAGAAAATAAACTTATTCTCTATTCATTGATCCCAAGCATTCCTATGCTATGCTATATATTCTTAATTTTATTTCAAACAATAAACAAACAAGCAACAAAACAGCAGTGGATGCATATATTGGCTTTATCTTAATCCTGATTCCCAAGTGGCAGGACTCCTTTAATATACCTCTGCTTCCTTATGAGACAGGAACACAACTTGGACATATCAAGTTCCAACCCACAGGCCAGCCCTAAGAGCCTGAAATACGACTCCAAGATGTGTCTTTGAGAATATTGCCACTGAAAGCTCCTCAACTGAAAATGCTTCATATAAAAACCCTTAACTGAAACAGCCAAAGGAGAAAGCTGGTGTCTGAGTACAGACTGAGGAATCAGCACATTCATTTAAAATTCAGATGCCAGCACTAAGACGCATATGGAAACAGGCTCTATCCCTTCTAATATGTATGAGCATGGGGATCGGGTTCCTTGCAAGACGCAGGCCTCAGACAGACAGGAGATTTAGGCAATGGATGACCTTGAAAATGCCGCAGCATAAATCACCATGGAAATCCAGGGGGGTGGGTCTGTTTTCCCCATATGAATATTTAAAGAGCACTCATTTTTTCTAAGTGATAGATGACAAGCAGGTGGCCTGAAAACTGGAAGTATTCTTGCCATTTGTTCTGGGAGATTTCTTCACAGGTTTTGCATTTACTTCTTTATCTACTTATTTATTTATTGGTGGCTTGCCATCTTATTCTCCAAGGCCAGGAGTTGGTTTTGGAAACTTTCCTGGAGAACGGCGCTTCTGCTCTGGGATTGCTTTCTAAGCCTGGTTTTGATTTTAAGCAAGCAAGATCTGATTTCCGTGCTTTGCTCCAAGCTACCTTGCAGACCACGCTTTGGACCAGACCCTCAGCACTCACTACATGGACTGTGCTGATTTCCTTAGCACATGAATACAACCAGATCTGATCAGCCCCGAGGACCCAATACCTTTTCTTTGATATTATGCAGTAACAGGTGCCCAGAGAAGAATATAAGGGCCAGGCAAGTGCACAGTGATGCTTCCATGGAGTGTTCTCCCACTCTCCAGTAAGATAGTGGCTCTGTGTTAAAAAGTCCTCTATTCATCCAGTTAGTTCTTGAACCCATGCCAGCTTTTTACCCTTCCTAGCCTCCTGTGGCAAGCAGGTCCTATAGTTAATTTTTGGGAGTTTATATTTGTCTCCTTGCTTGTTTTTGTTCTTCATGCTTTTCCTGCTTTTACAGATATTTATAAAATCCTCCCTTGGCCACCTTGCTTCCCAGCTGAACAGTTCTAGTCTGCTTATTTCTCTTACAAAAGCTCTTCCCTGCTTCTGACCACCCTTGTCAAAGGGGTGTGAGACACAGGTATGAAATCCCATCAGTCAGTCCCACCACCTGATCAGTCTGGGGAGTGGGGCAAAGCTGTTCATACCTCTGCTGTGGCAGAGCTTGTACACACACATCTCTATCCAGCACAAACGTCTACAAAGGGCATCTTCCACCTCAGTGGTTTTACAACACAGATGGGAACTGGAAGGAAAACAAGTCATAAAGCAGAGGGCAAGATACTTTTCTCAGATAACCTGGTGACTGCGAAGTCCATCTGCAGGGTAGGAACAAATGCCTAAGATATATTATCCAGGCATTAATGGAGACATCCACCCAAGCCTCTTCCTGGACCCAAGCACAGGCTTAGGAGCAGGCAGATGAACAGCACTGGGAAAGCACTCTCCACTGGACAACATGGTACTGGGATAGAGCCTAGACAGATACTGGCAGGGAGAAAGAAGTTCATGAGCCCCAGTCTACTCTGGTTTATTTCCTCCCCCTCCTCATTAGCACGAATAATAATGAGCTAACACGAGGAGGGGGTGTTGCTGGCAAGGCTGGTGACAGAAACAGTGAGTCTCTAAGGAGAGTGTATGCAATTATCTGAATGAAGTAAGACTGAAGCCAGAGATAACCAGTACAAATAAATGAGCAGAGATGAGATCAGGCTGATGTCATTCACCCCAAGCAAATCTTGGATCTCTCTTCAGGCGGAAGTTTCACTAACCAGCACAGTGGAAATAGGAAATTGAAAACAAGCCTCCAATCCATGAATTTCACCATTGAGTGCTAACTAAACTCTGTCCCCAAAGCCAAGGAAGAGGCCAAGTGGGAGAAAAAAGATCAGGTTCCCATTTATCTCAGAACTATCTTCTAGTCCCCAGCAGTGCTTTGACATGGTTGAGTGACATCCAATGAGTCACTTCCCTTCAGTCTCCCCTTCCAACTTTCCTCTACCTTATGTTAGATGTTGGGCTTGTGGAGGTAAGACACAAATCACTTTCCAGTGGTCAAACCTAACAGTCCAGATATTTTCCAAAGCTCCAGCAATTGTGCTAGCAATTTTTTGGAAGTGTTAAGCACCACTTGACAGCAACAGGAGTCAGAGGAACTCAACAAGCTTTTAAGGCAAAGCCAGAAAAGAAAATTGAGCTCCTGCTGTCTTTTTTTTTTTTTCCCCAGTGGAAGCATATGTATAGAGAGCAGAGCTGCTGACTGGTCTCCCAGTGACGGACATGCAATCTCTCGGTGAAGCCATTGGCCGTGGATGCCCAAGGGAGCATTCTTGTGCATCATCTCCTTTGTTTATCTCACCAGCTGTATTTATAGATTTGCAGAATGCTCTGTACAGTTTGCAAATGACTGCCTCATACAGCTCACTCCATCTTCAAGATTTTTATGATGTGGAGCCAATCCAGCGTCTAGACCAATAATGACAGCTCAAATCTCAGCCAAGCCTTTTCTTAATTGTCCTCAGGGCTGGCAAGGAAATATAAACATTCATACAAACAGCGACATTACTAAAAAGACTTTGACCAGCTGGCATCGTTCCTTGCCAGTCCTGGGGCAGCTTCTTACTGTATATTTCCTAGAGCTCAATCCAGTCTGGTCTTAAAATAGCTCAAATGATGGTGGTTCCCTGAAAAAGAGAAAATATAATGGCCAGAGATTTGCCTTCTGACTCTGTCTATTGGGGTAAAATTTGGTTACTTCTTAATTCACCTGATGACCTCTCAACTTTTTTGACACAGTGTGACAGGGACAGGGTTTTGAAGTGTCTGTTGGGAAGGCTTCCCTCTTCCCCATCCTTCTTCCAAATTGATGAGGCTACATCTCACATGTTGGAGCTCCAGAGCTGTAGGGTGTTCCAGTGTCAGCTGCAAAGTGCCCCTGGTCCCATTCAGGATTTAAAGGCTCAACCATGGTGCAAAAATATTGTCCCAACGGATGGCAGCTTGCATGGGAGGAAGTTTGGCTGTTCCACCATGGCATATGTCTATGCAATCCTTTTCTTAAACTGTATGCTGTTCTTCTGGACCCTCAGCATCTCCTAAAGAAGGTTATGTCCTTTGTTTGCAGCACAGATTTCTGTCACTTCTTTCCCCAGCCAGCTGTCCTTCAATTTGGTGATCTCCTCATACTTCCACAGTTTCTCCGGCTCACTTCCAGATTTTTTTGTCTGTTCTCCCACTTTGGCTATGTAGTATTGCCAAAAGCATGTCCAAGGCCAAGTGTTGTGGTACAGGTGTGATTGTACCATCAGTCTTGACAAATCCTTCCTTAAATTTCTCCAAGACTGAGATCCCCGCAAAGATTGTCATGAAACCCTGAGACCATATGGTCTTGTGCCTTTGCATTCATCTCTCTGTATCCACCTATTTTTGTCTTGCAGGAGACTGTAAATTGGCTGGCTTACTCTTAATTTTGTGGTTTAAATAGCAACAGGCAAAAGGAGAGAGGAGTGGGAAAGGGAACAAGTCCGGTTCCTCAGTGTTCCCTCCACATCAATGAACGTTAATAAGACAAAAACACAAACTGCCCATCTCTCTTGCACTTACAGGGAGGACCCCACCTCACCAGCCCAGACCTCGGGTACCCCATCCCAGCAGGGTCTAAGCTTCAAATGAAGTCCAACTCAAGCTATACTTTGTGGCATTAAATGACAGTTAAGTACTGAGCAGGCTTTACGAAAACTCCATGCAGAGAAGGAAGTTTCACCACAGCAATATTATCAGAGATCGCTGACTCAGCTGCTGCAGCACCTCATTTTCAATTTCACAAAAGCTGCAGGATCCAGACTCCAATGTTGGGGGGCCAGGGGCTTCAGGATTTTGGGGCCTATGTCCCCTTGTAAATTACCCATTGAAGACACAAGCAAAGCTGTGGGCTGTCATGTAATATGAAGCATTTTACTGCAGATGGGTTGGGGTTTTAAAATAATATGATACCATGCAATGAGCAGTTGGGAAACAGAGTTAAAGTGCCACTCCAAGCCTTGCCCACTGGGAGACAGCGGCAGAGCCAAGAATTAAACCCATGGCTCCCAAGAGCCAGACTAGTGGCTGAGCCACAGGATCATTCCTCTCCCCCCTCCTGCAATTGCCCCAGCTGAGGGCCCGCAAGTTCCCTGCTGTACCAGAACCCCACAGGCAGAATAGACTTCCAAAACACCCCTGCCAGAAAGACTGAAGCAATGCTGGGGCTTATCCCTGTGGCACAGAAAGTGCTCTCACTGCCACCCAAAACAATCTTTCTGTGCCATGCTTGCTGGCAGAGCCCAAGGAAGCTGCAGTTGCTTCAGCCTTCCAAGTATCAGCTTGCTTTCTCAGATACTAGAAATCCAGGGAGTCCAGTTTCCTTCATCCTGTACAAAGATTCTTCCTCCACCACTAAAAAATGCAACCATCCCACTTCATCTGCACAGTGAGAGAAGGAGCATCCCAGCCCATCAGTTTGTCAATGTCAGAGTATGGGAGGTGCAATGGGAAGTTGAAATGCATGGTACCCTGGACAGGAAAGCATCAAGCTGGGCAAGTCCATCAAAAACAGCTTCCACCAGCAGTCACCATGTGTTCTCTTTGGTTCCCAACAGCCCCATCGAAGCACTCAGGTGCAATGGCAAGCGTTCATTCTGCGGTTGAAATCAAGTGGAGATGGATTTCAAATGTACACCAGTGAGCAATGTCCACTGTGCCCCAAATCATTCAGGAACCTCACAGGAGTAAAAAAATAAAAAACACATACCACCATGTCTAAATGAATGTTGCACAGGAAGACTATTTCCAGATATTTCTGATCTCCTGACCTTGAGTTTGCAAGCAGAGCACTCTATTCACTTCATTTTTATTTGGTGTAATATCAGCAGAATTCCTTCATGTCTCTATTACTCAAAGGATTGTGTCAGCTCTTCTAACCACATCATTGCACTAGGAATGTGTGTTCAGCTGGACATTCACCATAAATCCTGTCGTTTGTATAGTCACCATCTTTGGGAGAAAGCTTTTCCTTTTTTTTTCCAATTTGCCTTTCCTTTTTGTTCAGAGATAACATGGGCACAGATACAAGCATGTAGCCCTGTCAAAACCCACTTCCATGCACAACCAACTATCACTGTTCAGCTGGTTATTAGCAGTGAAGGGACTGAGCCAGATGGACACAACACTGCACACTTGTGGTAATGACAACATTGCCCTGGCACACAAATGATAGGGTTTCTAATGTCTTCTGCTTCATCATTCCCTAGAAGTTTAAGTCTTCCAGATGGGAGCACAGTGCTTTAGACTACCTGGGGCATTGGTACTACAGAAAGAAAATAGATGGGTGTCTAGGTGGTAGGAAACTTCTCAAGCCAACAAAAACAGCTGAGCAATACCACAGCTTAAGCCAAGAATGGATAACTCCTAAATTTTTAAGAAACTCTTTTATTCCCTGCCAGGTGTTTAGGGGCCAGGTAAGTCTTGATGTTAATGCTAATGTTAATGTTGCAACTTTACCAATGTACCCTACCAGACCTAGCATGGGTCTGCATTGCTCCCAAAACAAACACTCCCAGGATGGTAGGCCCTCCTGTGACCTGGATACTGGGACCTGCATCCAACTTTTGGGTCGTCTGTTGGTTAACCTTAAACAATCTAAACAGAGATAGCAAGCATGAGATACAGCCTTCTCTCTCATTAGACAGTGCTCTTTATCTTGGGTAAAAACATCAAGGCTTCCCAGCTCCATAAATCCTTTCTGTTTGTAAGGACACATTTAGCCAATCATAAACTGCTCTAGGCATTGATTCCACACAAAAATTCTCACATTTGGAGCATGACATCAATTTGGCCCATTGGTCACATGAATTCCTAGGCCTGCATGTCTCCTCTTGCTTTGTTTCTTGGGTTGCTGCTTACAGAAAAATCCACATTTCCCCCATTCCTCAAAGACTGCAAGGACAGGAGTGTTTCTTCCCCAAGGCTTGGGGCAGCCCCAGAAGCGTGATACAGAATGGACAAGTTTGTTTGAGTGGGAGGAAAGAAAGACAGACCACAATGGCTTTGGGACAAACCTGGCATAGCTGTTCTTTGTTTGACACCCAGTGCCCAGCCTAGGCAGGCCTTTCCTGCGGGAATGTTTCCTTGTCTGTCGGCCCACACCATGGGCTGCAGTCATAGATCATGGGGCACCTGCTTCTGGGGACACAAGACTGACGTTCAGCAGGTCTATTCCTCAGCAGGCCACAAACCATTTTGAGGAATGAAAATAAAATCCATTTCCACTTGTAAACTGTAGATAATATTTCTTTTCAGACCTTCTATGCCTAGTAGATTTGCTGCTCCTCCTAAGAAAAGAGACACATGATCCCCACCACTTCTGACCTGCCCAGTCAGAGCCACAAGATAGCTTTTTACTCACAGTTTGGTAGGAAGCTTTTTCTGAAAGTGTCAAAGAAAATTTGAACTCAAAGCCCTGCAGAAAAATGCTTGATTTGCTTTGATATCTTGTTCCATTTGGAAACAGCAAATTACAAACTAGACAAAAAGAGCAGTGTCAGTTCTACTTTGTGTATCCTCTTGGAAAAATGTAACCCATAGGTCTCCAACAAGTGCACCTCCATCTAAAGTACCATTGATGTAGACTGTGAGTAACTGAATCAACCAGAGCTCTTAAAGAAATGCTATGGTAAAAGCAGCAAACTGGGACAGTCATTCCTGGAGCTAACAGCAGGAAATTAAATTTGACACCTCTGTGGATATAAAATGCAGATTTAAAAAACTGTACACTTACTTTTGGAATAATTTCATTGGAACTGCAGCAGATTTTCCATCCTTTACAGTCTTTAGAGTAAGACTGAACCCATATTCAGATGACCTACTCTAGATGCTTCATTTAGCCATAGCACATGTTATGCACTAAAGAAAAAAAAAAAGGCGAGAAGTTCTGGTTGTCTTCTCACCAGGACTGTAAGATCATTGGATACCTATGCAGTCAGGGAAGAGAAGTAGTCATGACATGAGGTCAGTTTCCTGGAATTGCTGGCCTGCATTTTGTTGTGGCAGCCTTTCTCCATGACAGGTTTTGGCTTTACCTCAAACCGGTGAATTCAACAAATTAACCACCAGAAAAATTTCTACAGGGTTTATCTTCCACATGTCGGGATTTGTCTTCATAATTGTCTTTTCCAACCTTGCTGTGCAGGGACCACCACTCAAATAGCCTTTGAGAAGAACCAAGTCCTTGGAAAGAACCAGAGATTTTCAACTAGAGAAATGACAATCAGCTAAGAGTTTTTTAGGGGACTTTCTGCTTTGGGGTTTTTGTCAGCTAGGACAGAGCAAAGGAGAAAACCAGAACAGTCACTCACCCCTTCTGTGGGATGAATGTATCCAACAGCTCCCTAATCTATCCCCACTGGGGACAATCCCTCCACTCCATGCATGAACACCCTAACAGGAATAACCCAATCACCATTTGTATTCAGCAAAGAAGGGGTTAAGCAGGGCCAAGAGCACCTTGTAAACAGACTGAAAGTGTACTCTTCGCTTATAAATCATGAGTTCAGCCCCAGAACATGCCTTTAATCCTGTAATTACATTCAGAACTCACTGTTTCAGTCAAGGAAATACGAGCTCCTCTCCAAATGGCACTGGGGCTGACCTTAAATGATATGTTAGCTCCCCGAAACAGCCACAGAGCTCCAGTACTTCCAGCATCCCATTCCTGGTCAGTGGAATGGGGAGGAGGACGTGCCCAGCTGTGTCACCCTGCGTTCCGTGAGGCTCCCCTGTGGGGCCCTGCCTCCCAACAGCAGCTCCCTGAGAGAGGAAAGCTGCCCGCAGGCATCAGGCTGGCTTTGCCCTTGTGGCTGATGGGAGACCAGATCCTCAGCAGCTTGGGAGCACTCAGCACCTCAGCCACAGGCAATGGCACAGGCATTACTGGTGGAACACAGTGTGTCTTTTTGCAGCTCTCCTCCTTTTGTGGGCACAGCCTATCCCCACCATCCCTTGGGAACAAGCAGTGGTCAGGAGCAGCATGAGGGCAACCAGGCAGCTCCCTTTCTGATCCCAGCTCTGCTTCTGCACCAGCCTCTCCCCAGAGGCAGACTGATGTCTCTCTCTGATCACTGCATGGCTGCAAGAGGCAACACAGCTCACCAGACCACCCTCAGGATGGGTCCCTGTAAGAGTCCTGCCTGTGCCACTCAGCTCTTACTCACAGATGAAAGGCTGGGAACTTCAGGAGTTTTCCACCACAACAGAAATGTGGGGTGGTCATCTGCCGTTGGGTAACTCTATAACAGCAACCTGTGTAGCCAAGGTTTTAATTTATTCCCAAATCATCTATAGTATCTTCTTTTGGTGAGCCCCAGGATTATTTTCATCCCTACTCACCTCTTCTCCATATCTGTTTCCTGCAGAAAATGTGCACCAACAGCTTAATACATGTGCTTGGAAAAGTTTTTCAGGCCTGATCATAAACCTTCCACAGATATGTTTTCTTCCAGTAATTTCAGAGTTTCTGCAGGTAGATCAGCAAGAAAAGAAAAATTTTTAAAAATGGGGAACCATAGTGGCAGTGTAGCACCTGGCTCCCAGCTGCTCTGCCCTGGGATATTTATGTGAGCTAAAACTTGCTGAATGTTTATCAGAGCTTTCAGTTTCCACGGAGAAATGGATTTTCTTCTTTCTAGACCCATTAGTCTTAGGACATAACAATGTGCTCTTTCTGAGGCATCTCAACTGGACAAATGAAGCACAGACCTAATATTTCCAAAGAGTGGCTGGCAAGATCCTACAATGAGCAGATGTTCTGCCAGCACCTCCTGAATTGCTGGAGTTCTTAAAGTTGTAAACAGGGTTATCACATTGCAATGAACTCCAAGATCGCTCTGGATTGGATCCGTTTTCCATCCCCTTCATGGGAGTGATCCAGGAACTGGATGATTCATTAGCGGCGACTGGCCAGAGCACGCAGCAGCAGCACATGTCCTGGGTTTTTATGGGAGTAGTTGTGTTAGTAGTAGAGTATTGTCCCCTCTGCAGAAACACTGATGTGAATTTCACCTCGCAGCTGCCTCACTGCTGTCCTTACTGAATCTTCACTTGGAAGATCCTGCCTTCCCTGTAAATTTGCTTTGCCCAGCATCTCAAGAGCAGGAAATACCAAAGGCAAAGCTGGACCAGCAGGTCATAGTCTGTTAGTGGCACATCAAAAAATAGAGTCTCAAATGTCAAACGAAAGCATACACCCATAGTTCCACTTTAAATTGTGTATCCTTCACACTGGGCAAGAAATTCAAATATTCCCACCCCTCTCCCAAAAAAACCTACTTCTGCAGGGATGATGTGGTGACCTGACCATCTGTCTGAGGTCAGATGAGACGCAGAGACTACCACTGTCTTATCCAGGATCTGTAGGTAAGTGTGTGTTTCATTGTTTGTACCTGCAGGGACACCACAACAGCTTGTCAGCCCAGATGGAAAAGCAAGTTCCTTGGCTATTCTCCTATGGAACTATTAAGGACAGTAAGTAAGGGCAGAGGGTAATACTTGTTGGTGTGGTCCTGTAGAACTGGCTGTTGAAGTCATACTTGGTTTTCAAACCTGCTGTTGAAAACACTTCTTGCAGTTGAGCCAGTTCATATCAATTTCTTGAGTCCTAACCTCTAACTCAGCGACTAGGAATTCACTTGCTTCCTCTTAGAAAGCCTGAGCATAGTAGTTCTGCAAGGATCCCGAATTTCTAACTGTGTGATAATCTTACACCTTTGCTCACAGTCAAGTAATTTCTTGCTTGAAAAATCTCTTTCTGCTTTTACAACCCATTTCCCCAAATACACTTTTATTTTCTCTCTTCTCTATTGCAAAATGTTAGCATCCAGACTAGATGTGTGCCATTTCAGCAACACATGGCTGATAGCTTTTTAGGCTTGGCTCCCTCTCTGGGGGAAGATTGCCTAGAGCTGATCTGTCCCCCAGTGCCAAGGAGGGATTGCAGCTCAGGAGCATTTTTCAGTTACATCCCAACTTTTACAGGCCACAAATAATCAATCTTTCCCAAAGCACTGGAGAAATCTTCCAGCTTATGCATGGGATACATGCCACTGAGTTTTACTGTTTCTCTGTAATTTCTTCTAAGCCCATATATTCCTCGTGACAGCAAGGCAGATCCATTAAATTTAGTACAGTGAAGGGAAGAAAGAACAACCTCTTCTTTATTTGAGGGTCTCCATCCTATTACTGCTGCTACCACAGAATGCATTTGAACAGGTTAAACTGGCCTCCACTAGCACCCTGTGCTGCTGAGATAACTGCACAGCACCATATCAATTTAGATTTTCAAACTTTGGCTGCCGTGGGAAGGCAGGACCATTGTACGACTGATTTATGTGACCAAATGGATGTGGTGTGGTTGAATTCGCCTTCAGAAATCACAGCTTTTCCACAAGACCTTCTCCTCTCCCCTCTAGGTCTGCAGTGAGATTTTAGCAGCACAGATGACTCCAGGATGAGAGGAAGTGGACCTCACATTGTGGGTTTTTGCTGCCATGCAATTTGGGGAAGGCTGAACCGAGGAAAAGGAGAGCTCAGGCTCCATGCACTGACAGGAGCAGAAAATTGGCTGCAGAGCAAGAACCGTCAGATAATTCTCAATGGAATTCTTTCTAAGCGGGAAGGAAGTTGCTTATGGAATACCACAAGGATTAGCAATGGGCCTGCACAGCTCTTAATTATTTATATTGTATGAATTAGAGCTGGGGAGCAGTTGGAGCAGAAAAAAACTCCTTACCTGACAAGCCAACTCTTCTTCCTCCAAGCATTTGCTCTGTTTCATGCCTACTCTCTCCTTTCTTTCTCCCTTTCAGACCTCTACTCTCCATCATTACCCAACCTTTTTCTCCTTTTTACCTTATTTTGCCCCAAGACTGTATTACATGATGCTATGCTCAGATATAGTCTGTAGATATTGCAACTCCACCAGCTTGTGAATTCAAAAGGAGGCACAGTCAAGGCTGTGCTGGCATTTTGACTTTTAACCTGCTCATTGCCAATCATTAGTGATACGC
The DNA here is from genome assembly GCF_020740725.1 of Corvus hawaiiensis. Classification (NCBI taxonomy): domain Eukaryota; kingdom Metazoa; phylum Chordata; class Aves; order Passeriformes; family Corvidae; genus Corvus; species Corvus hawaiiensis. The sequence continues at coordinate 25,309,296 of NC_063219.1, read as the reverse complement.
ACTTAATTAGAGCCTTGCTGCAATAGGTCACTGTGCCCTCCTATAACTCCTTTGAGTTTCTGCCCTCAAAATCCAAGGAGCCACGTCTAGGCAGGAAATTCACATTGCAGCTGATCTCTCTGTCCCAAGTGAATGACAAAGTCCAGGCAAGAGTTTTATTGACTTGTGGCCTGGACAGCCTAAAGGGCTATGCCCACCCACTCCAGTGGATGAGTGGGGTATCCAGGCTAAGTGGGACCAGACCAAGGAAGCAGGTCATTTTCAGACTTGCTGTGCAAGGAATTTCTGGTGCAGTGACACCTGAGAGGTGACAGAAGACAAGCTCACTTCATGTCACCATCACTGCCATGCTGTTGATTCCAAGCTGTGCAAAAGGACATCACCACTTTCAAGGGGCATTTTTATTTCCAGTCCCACTGAAATCAGGGCTGGGGACCTGTTCTTTAATTAAAAGAAGTAACAGGGAACTGGCAGCCCCTTTGCTTTGCAGAGGTGGGACCTGTCCCAGTTCAATGGGTCAGCTGGCTGAAGAAATTGAGGCTGAACATGAACCACCTGCAGAACCTGACTTCTACCATTCACTCTCTTTCTCAGCTGAGGTACTATCGCTATTCAGTGATGAAACCAACACAGTCTGCAGCTTTCAGAGGGTGAGCATGCAGTTTGGAGGAAAAGTCAGGAGCCATGGATTTTGCAGCGAAAAGGAATCATCTGAGCACTCATTTGACTGATCTTGCATTTTTCCAACAAAGCCTTTTTTTTTTAAGAGCTGAACTAAAACACATGAGAAAAAGATACACACCCTCAATTTACGGGCATATGAACTGCTTTCTTCAGATAAGACTGAAGAAATAAATGTTCAGCCTGGGAGTAATGCCATCAGCTCCTACACAGTCACACCAAGTCTGAATCTGATTCACAGAACAGAAGAAAACAAACAAATTAACTCCAAAAAGGTCAAACAGCCAAAGAAAGTGAGAGGAGTGGAATGGGAAACCCAGTCAGTGGTTTCCGTCATGTCCTGAACTTCTCGTAGGCCTGAACCCTGAACCCACAACATAAGCACAGACATTTTTCATTAGAACAGAGGTATTCCAAAGCATTGGGAACTTTGGCAGTTGAGCCTAATTCTGCCCATAGGGCCCCCACCAGGAGCCAGAGGGTATCAGTTTCACTACTAAGGTGGCTAACTAAGATCAAATGAGGACTGACATTTGAGGTTGCTTGTCCCTATGCTCTACAGCCACCCATCCAGCAGCAAGGCAGGTAGAAAGTTGTGGGGTGCAAATGGATGTTCCCTTCAGACTGACCTTTCCTGGGAAAAGCAAATTCATTGAGGCAAAAGCTTTTCTGGCCCCAGTACATTCTCATCCAATGAAATATTGGCTCTTCCACTCATAGGAATGAAGATTTCCATCCCAAACCAATGTGATATCCTTTCTCTGACAACAGCCAAAACTTAATGCCTCAGAGGAAAGCAATAAACTGCCATAACACAGTGGGCCAATTCTGTGTGGCTAAAAGGAGCAAAAGATTGGGCTAATTCCTTCCTGGCTTCCAGGAGGATCTCTCTGCTGATGCCTGAGATCTTGTTACTTCCCTTTCCTCTTGTAAGCACATCTGCATCTGCACTTCACTGTGTTGCAAGCCACCACATTTCTGAAATTTCTGGCGTCTGCTCTCCATCCTGCATGCAATGCAAGCACATCCTCTGCTGCCATGACCAGCTGCACCAGCCAAACCCCTGTGTAATCACTGAGGTGGGAAACAGAGCATCCCATATGTCCATGTGGACACAGAGTAAACAAAAATCTTCATGGCATTTCTCTACTTGGACAACAACCACATCACCTCCAAGCCAACAGGAGGGTTGTACAGTCATCTCAGAGGGTGATGCTCACTTTGTGCCATGCAGTCACAGGCCATAGCTAGGACTTACCTGGTTTTGTTTGTCACCTCCTGTTACAATGACTTCCTAAGAAACATGACTGGTGTGATGAATTTCTGCTCTGACATATGTAGTTGGTAAGCCAGCTGGTTTCTTTCAACCAACTCCCATAATGGGATAGCTAAACACCAACATTTGGGATTGTGTGTCTAAAACTGAATCCTACTCTTATAAGAGAAATGTGATTAGCCACCAGAGTGCCTACATGAGACACCACATGCCCTTTGAAGGGCCTCAGCCGCGGGACAAGTTTCAGCAAGAACCTTCTGAGAAAGCAAAATGATCCAGATGTGAGACAGAGCTCTGCAGGCACTTTGGTACCCATCATCCTGCCCTGTCCCCTTCCAACACAGAGCAGAGCAACCTCTTAGAAGGAAGAGGGATGAGGCAGAGCACTAGAAGCAGCAATAGCACCAGAGCATACCTAAACAGCATGAAAAAAAGAGCCCTGCATGGGAAGACACTCAACCTACTCTCCAGTCGCTCAGCCCCAGGGCTATGTAGAGGAAGGGCAGAAAGCCTCCTTACAGTGAAGTCAAGCTGCAGTGGAAAAGCTTTGGCTAGGAAAGGAAAAATCTTTTGCATGGAGGCTTAATTACACACATGATGCATCCTTTCTGAGGAACGCTGAAGAGGGCAAAGTGTTTCCATTGAAACAATAACAGAAAGGGAAAGTTTCCATGACCCTGTTCTCAGGATAAACAGAGGGATGGGTGGCAAGGGCTCAGAGTCTGTTGTTTGCCGACAACTTTGCTTTGTATTTCTGAAACCAACCAACCAAGAACCCGGAGGGCTGCCAGACTGCCTGCAAGCTCCACCTTCTCATCGCTCCTATTTTAAAAAGTGCCTTTTTTTTGTTTTAGCATTATTCCCTAAATGAACAGGCTTATGCAATCTCACTCATTCTCCATCTGGCCCTCCCCTTAGCAGCTCTGAAACCCATAGGTCCTTTCCACTGAGTTTGCTCAAAGGGAAGAGATCCCAAAGATAAGAAACTACAGTCAGACTTGTGAAAAGGATTTAGAGAGAGGATACAATCTCTATTAGAGATCTCACAGTAGGGTGAGAGATGAACTCAGCCATATCAATCCACATACAGGTGCACCATCACTTACTACACTGCATTTAGGCTCTAAGGCTGGGCTGTCCAAGGGTCACAGCCTTGATCAAGGATTAGCAAGAGCTAACATGTACCAAGCCAAAATCAAACCACACTTCTCACAGTGTCTGAGGTGCTGCACCCCTCTGAGCCCAGACATTGTTGGGCTTGGAGATGCCTCCAGACTATCCATGGGAACACAAGAAAGATTTGCTGGAGTAAAACAGCTAACAGAACCTCACAGGCAGAATATAAACTCAGTACCAAAGAAGTCAGAGCCTGTGAGACTTCATCTTGGGCATCCCAACTGCTCTGCTAGGGCTGTCGCTGTGTTCCCCACAGGGGATAGAAAGGGACCTATGCCGCCTTGTAGCAGGTTCGGTTTGTAACCAGGAAGAAACACCAATTTAGTGTAGTGGTTTGGTCCAAAATACTCATTACTGTTTACCTTCTGTGAGATAAGAATTAGGAGAAAAACAAAGCAGGCATAAAACTTGAAAGAATATAAAGAAGTTTATTAACAGACCTAAAAGAGGGAAAAAGAAAAAATAAAATCATACCACACCTTCAGAACTCTTCTCCTGCCCCCACCTTTCTCCCTTCTCCCACTGACAATGTAAAAAGACAACCCTTGAGATGTTCAGTCTGTTTACCACTTCCGTAATAGCTTTGTTCAGTTCATTTAGGAAGAGGAGTCTCTCTTGCCCATGCTATGGAGAAATTATCACGAGACAGCTGCCCAGCTTGGTTCTCTGCTCACATGCGAGTCCCTTCCCCTGACTTGCAGCTTTTCCCACAACTGCTTTCAAGGGTCCAATCTTGAATTACTGGGGTGCAATTTTAAGGTTGAGCCATTCAGAAACAAAAGTTCTCTTCACCCATCTCTGGGAGCATTTCATCTCTAAGAACAGAGGCCCTTCTCCTTCCCTGGGAGCAAAGGGTCCTCCTCATCTTCATCTCTAGGACTATCTCTGGGAGCATCTCTAGGAACAGAGGTCTTCCCCTTTCCATGTGGAGTAAGAGTCCACATTAAGTAAGTTCCATCTCTCCCTGTTCAAACTTCTCATCAGATTACGGCTGCTTCAGCATCTGCCTATCTCAGTGCAGGTGCTTTTGCTCACAAGTACAAGTTGAATGCTCCACCCCTCCATGCCTTCATGAAATTACAATGGGTACTCTGATACATCATAGCTTTACAACAGAATTTCAGCTTTAAGCATCTCCTCTTTCTTCTCCCTCAGGTTTTCAGCTCTTCACAGCACTAAAAGGGTTAATCTCACCTGGGCCTTGCAGCTGGAATGTGGCTTATCGCTGTTGGTCACATGATCTTTGCTGGGCAGCGGTGGGCAGCTTTCTGCTGAATCTTGGCCACACTGGACAGGGAGAGCCGGGCCCCTCCATCTGCACAGAGCAGGGCCCTGGGGGCGCCGCGGGTGGAACAGGGCCCATCGGCTCCAGGATGGCTGTGCCCTGGCCCAGCCTGGCCTGAGCAGGGCCTGGGCTGGGCCCGCCGGCCCCCGCACGGGGCCCGCAGCCACCTGTCCCAGCACTGGAAACGAGAGAGAGCTCTGCCCGGGGTTTGTCTATTCTTAAGTGTGGACCACAGAGGCGGTCACAATTTTAAGTGGCTTAAAAATTGTCCATATTCAAACTGACCAGCTGATAGGTTCTGTCAGGTCATAGAGGAGCTGTAAGCACCCCTTTGCAAGAACATCACTTCTGGGACTATGCTTTGCTAACCCATGACATTCTCCACCCCTCGCCTCTGTGAAGACACATTTAAGAATTATTATCAAAATTACATTCAACTTCTACACCAAATTCCACCCCTAGACAGTTCACTACAATGACAATATCAGTTTCCCACTATCATTCTACCTAACTTATGACTTAATACTTGCTTTGCCCAGTATTCCTCCTAATTAATCTTTATCTCACAGCTCTCATCAATTGCCCACATTCTTCACCAATTTGTAGCGGGTTCGGTTTGTACCCAGGCGGAAACACCAAAGAGTCTGGCAGAAGTTGGTAGATGCATTTGGGTGGCCTCACTCTTTGAGAGGAGATCATCTCCAGCAGAGCAGAATCAAAGGCATTACAAAGCTTTGTATGGGTGCTGTGCTCTGGGCTGTGTCTCTGGTCCCTGGAGAAGAGAAATAAGGACTCTTCACTGAATTTCTGACCTGGGCCCTAGGAAACAGTTCATGGAAATGTTCCTCACAGCCTGGTTTAATGTTCTTGTACCTCGGGGCTGTGTCTGGTGGTCTCCATCTCTTTGATGGGATGACAGTTCCCCTCTCTTCCCAGAAGGAAGATACAGTTATGCAATGTTTCCATCATCACAGAAGGGGAAAATGAGAAGCTGCCCCATGGATCTATGGCATGGCTGGACTCAGAGCCACTCGGACAGAGGTCTTACACTGTTAGCAACAACTGCTTGCCAGCCCCTCCATGCCTCATTTTTCCAGCAGAGCCCTTTGAATCCTATTGCTCCTGCAGCTGCAATGCTCAGATCCCAGAAACACTGGGATTGACAACAGTAGATTTGTTGCAGCCTGCCTCATTTTGCAAGACTGTTTCAGGCACTCTTGTTTCCCTGAGGGACGTTATTGACGTGCCCAAACAGAATCACCAGCAGAGACCAAGTTTCTCAGGCTGCCACCCCCTGTTGTAGCAGCAAGAAACCAGATGAACAAGCCTCAGCTTTGAGGAAGCTGATGGGCTCAGCCCCTGTCTCACACTACTATGGGAGTGCAAAGCTGAGCAATCCTGCCCTTTTCTCAGCACCAGCTCAGGAATGGGTGCTGTGGGCATGAAGCATCTCTGTGGTTCAGAGAACCCAACTTCCTGGCAAAGAGTACCCCCAGTCAGATGGCATCCCAATGTTTTCCCCACTCCTGCGTCTTTGACAGCCAGACTCTATGTCCCTAGTTGTCACTTTGTCATGTGTCTTCTCATTCCCAGCTGTGCTGAGGCTCGTCCACCCACTATCAGGCAGTGGCGCTCACCACTCCCTGTGTCTGCAGAAACATGCCCCATCATTGGGGGGTGGGCAAGAAGAGGTCTTTAGCTCTGTGCCAAACACACACACCCCCCAGCTCTGATTGTTTTGTCTTCAAGGCTGCCATGGCTCCGAGGAAAGCTCCCTGAACCCACAGAGCAGCTACTGGCTCAGACAACACAGCTTCAGGGCCTTAAGCCCAGCTGTGGCTCTGTGCCCCAGCCCCTGCGCTCACACACACTTTCCGCTTCACACAGATGCTGCTCAGCTAAGCAGAGGCCAGGCTGCAGGAGTCCGCAAACCTCCAAAGGGAAGGCCAGGAAGGAAGAAAAAGGCTCTGGGGCAGGCAGCCCCACTGGCCTGAGCATCCCTCTCAGCAAGGAGCAGCACTGCCTGCCAAGGTGCCTGCACAGGAGGCACCTCTCACTATCTTCCTGATGGTGTAATTCCAGGAACAAACCTCCATCTGCAGCCACTTTACCTCCCCACTCTTGCTGCAGAGCAATTTTCAATCACCAACAGTATTTACTTTTCCTCCTCCTTCCCTGGGAGAACTCTGCAACCTGGCTGAAACCTGTCAGCCCTTTCCTGGAACTGCAGGTATCTGTTGGCCTGTCTAAGATGGAGAAGACCATTTTTTGCTCCTGTTTCACCAAAGAGCTGTGTAAAGATTCAGAGCTTGGAGCTTTGCTTCTCTCTTGTCTCCTCGAAAAATGGCACTGGAATTGAGGCTGAGGGCAGAGGCTTCAGCTGGGACCCTTGGAAAGACAAAATAGCCATTAGCCTTCAAGTACTGTTGTGGAGAAACACTGTCCACACTATTCTTCCAGAGGTTGCCTGGAAGATCTGTCATGATTATCCTACTTGACAGCATCAGTGACTCCAGATTCTCTTCCCTCCAAGGAAGGACCAGGTAAAACATCTTGCCTGTAAGTTTGACACTGCTAGGAGAGCTCTCAACAGATCTATGTTTTTAATGTGCTCACAGCCCCCTTCAAAATAGATAAAATGCAAAATCTGATGTCTCCCCCAAAACCACTGAAACCTTTTATATACACGTATTGCTGCCAAGTCCAGCCCAGGGTAGTCAAGACTGGTGTTAAGCAGCCCTTTAGCAGCTGGATTCACACTGTAGCTTTTCCTGCCTGCGTTGTTGTGTCTTTCACAGTTGTTCATGCTGCAGCACAGCCATTGCTCAGAGCTAAATCAGCAAAGCCCGAGTTGCTCCAGGTAAGCACCTAACAACTTGGGCTCTACACTGAGACCTGAGAAGTGAATATACAGTGAGCACCTGAATCACACTTCTTTGTGTGACCAAGGTCACATTTGAACTTAAACTCTCAAATAAATAATCCCTTACAGCTTCTTTTGGTTTATGCCCTACACAAGATGGGCTTCTTGGTGCCTCCCAGAGTCTACAAGCAAAAATTCTTAAGTACAGAGCTGCCATGAAAACAGGGTTCAGTCTGGTGCAAGGGGAAGATTTCTTTTGCTGGAGTTGTCTGAGTGAACTACTTCAAATACAGGAAAGGCTGTGAATGCCCCCCATACCTCCATGTCGTTTACCATGTGCCTTCTCCTCCACTCCAATGAGTGGAAAGTGTCCAAGTTTGAAGCTGCTTGAAGGTGACCGGGTAAACATACAAGATACCCTTAAAAAAAGAAAACAGCTAAGCAAATAAAATTTTGAAACATGATGTCATTTAGCCAGCACAGTCACAGTCTCTGTGTAAGCTCCACCAAAGGGCAACCAAGAATCCGGGAAGGAAAGCAGAGCTTGATCTCATCTGCAATTTCACAGAGCCTCTGACATTAACAGGAAAAATGAAATCCCCAGACAGGCAAGAGGTGAAAGTCCTGCATTTTTTTTTCCAGTGTTTGCTGAAGCCTCTAAAGTAGGACAGAAAAAACACCACCATTTTGAGTCCTGACAGCAGACTTTTTTACAAGAGGGTGTTTTTTCTTTATTGGGCTGAGCACCAGCAGCAGGAAACACAATTCATGTTGATCTTTACCAGGAAGGCCATGGAATGAGTGCTTGGCTGGCTGGAGGGCTGACACAGATCATAAAGGTGAACACAGGAACCCATGTGCCTCACACTGAGATATGAAGCAGGAGAGTTCTGTTCACCTGGGGTTGTCATCAGGCTATGCTTCTCAACTCCCCCTTCGCACATCCTCTCTGTGCTCAGATGAGTGAGCAATTGTATGTGGGGTTACCATAACTCAGCTCTCAGAAACGAGATGAGCTACCTGTGCTATCCAGCACCTAGCCTGGTAAATGAGGAGTAAAGAAGCATGAAACCCAGGTTTCTGCCCTGTTCTCCCTTGGGCAGGTAACTCACCTTGGTGCCCTCACCTAAGAAGTGCAGATAATCTGCAGTTACATCCCCCTCCCGATGGGCAAATGAAGCAAGGGGTTTACATATTTTCTCAGCGATTCCTCATGGCTTATCACCATCGAAATGTCTGCCGTGTGTCTGGGCTCTCAGACATCCTCTGCAGTATGACCACATGGTGCTGCCCAGGGGATTTAGAGGCACCATTCCAAAGCAAATGCTTGCTTGGCTTCATAACAGTATCTTTGCAAGATAAATCACACCGCTCCCTGCCTTCCCCATCCAAGAGCAGCATTTATAATCAGAGCTTTTATTTTGCAAAGCAGAGCTGCACCCTGACTTCAGAGGGAAGGAGGAAGATGCTTTCTCTCTCCTGGAAGGTCTGTTCCCAGTCTCAGTCTGGAATAGCACAGATGAGTTCAGCAGGGGCAGCATCCAGTGCTGAGAGGAACGATCCCTTTGAGACAGCCCATTTGAGGTTTGGGGTGAGGAATAGTGGTGGGAAGGAATTAAACACCATAAAAACGTAAAAGGAGTGCTAAAGACACACACTGCCATTTAAATAGGTCGGCATGATTAAAACCTGATGTGTTGTAAGATCTTATGGGCATCTCATTAAAAACCTATTACTTAAAAAACACAGCTTAGATGGGAATGTTGTTAAAGGGCAACTTAAAATAAAACTGACCATCTGGTCCTCATTAGGCAATTGTCTATAACCACCATGTTATTATAAAATCCACTGTGTGCTCCACATCTGCTTATCTCTGCTCTCCCTGCCTGCCCCTAAAAGGGCAACATTGGCTGAGACTGAGAGTCTGGAAGGAGCATGATCTGGGGGAGATGGAGGGGGTCTATGCTGGTGTAGGATTTCTAGGTGATAGTGATCAGCTCTTCCCACATTACAGGTCTGTCCATGTACCCTTTATTATTTCTTTATCCCCCTGCCTTCTATCCATCCCTGCATGGTACTTCTGTTGCAGTATCCACGGTTTTTGTCTGTCTCCCAGTGTAAAACACCCAGGTTTCTATCTCACCCCTGCTTTCAGCTTTGGCCAGTGCTCACAGCATACATGAAGCACACTCAGTGACTGCCATTAGACCAGGGACTCCAGGCACTTTCACCCCAACCCACAACAGCATGATCCCAAGACCCAGGCCCTATGCTGCAGCCCCAGACCACCCACACTGCAAAAGTGTGGAGTGGGTCAGCATCAGAAGAGGAAGATGAAAGACAAGAACCCACCTCCAGTTCATGCTAGACTGACAAGTCCAACATTTCCTGGAGGTGGTGCATTCAGATGTGGTGTTTAGAGACCAAGCACAGACTCCATCAGACATTCCTTGTCCCAAGGCAGCTCTGATGGAATAACATACCAAACCTGCATGCAGAACTACCAAGGTTTTTGTCAAACATATTACAGGAAATCCTATTTTAACACAGGAAATCCTACAAGTATGCTAATACTTTCTACACAGAAAACAAAAAAAATCAACATTACCAAGGGAAAAAAAAAAAACAAAATAGATATATATGACTAAGCTTTGTGCTTCTTAGTAGCAGAGTTTAGGATTAATGGGCTTTGTAGGAAGAGCTGCAGGAATATCCACCCAAGGAAGGTGTACAGTGACAAGTTTCGCCAGAGAAGTTTGTCCTCTGGACTATGTCCAGGAGCAGAGCCACATGCTGATCACCAGGTACAACAACAACCCCAGAGGAGGCAACCAATAAATCAGTCCTGACTTCGTACAAAGAACTCAGTCAGGAACAACTACAAGGCAAAGACAAGCTACAATCCACACCAGAGGACAGATATGGGATACAAGTTACCTGGAGCACAAGTTCAAAGTCTATCCAGAAGGCAGGATCAGAAGCAAGACTACAACCAAGCACACCCACAACACAGAAAAGGCCTAAATACCATGGGACAAGCTGAAATTGGGCTCCTGGGGCCAGGCCGAGGGTGTGGGTGGAGGTCCTAGGAGAAATTAGTTAGGGCAATTAATGCTTTTTAGTACACTGAGGGACCTGCCAGAAGAGCTTCTGTACCAAGGGAGGCCAGAGGCAGGGTTGTTGTGAGTGGAGGAGTGATTTCAGCAAAAGAGTGAAGCACTGAGTCTACACTGGAACAACTCACCAAATCATTTCCTTCATCTCAGTACAATCCCCAAGCGCTCCAGCTAGACCTGTAAGAGACAACCACTTGCCTGCCTTGTCCCTAATGCACCTTGCCTGACCCTCCCCACAGGAGCCAGCTAGCACACTCCTCCATGCGGAAGAGTGGGACCACACTTTCGTGGTATAGTACATTAGTCCATCCAGCATACACAGGACCAAAGCAATGGGGACTCCTCCTTTCATGGACCTTGGGCTCAGGAAGCAGAGACAGGGCCATTCTGAATGTCTAAACCATCTTTCCAGACCCAGGAATTGGACTTTCTCCAAGAGGTAAGGTTCAGAGGAACCATTTGCCAGACTCTTAGCATTTTCAATACAAAACACAAGCAGTTCTGAGCAGGAGGAACATGCAGGTAGTCCAGAGACATGGTATGTGAGCTTGGAAGCCCCAGGACACACTGCCTGCCAATCCCACCTGCAGTGGTGAAGAGACAGGTTTCCAAGAGTGACCCAACACCACTGAAATGCTTTTGTCTTGCTTACAGAGAAGGAAGGGAAGGAAACACACTTGTCAAGTAGGAAAATGGTTGTAGGAACAACATCCTGACTCCATTCTTTTTTAGAGGGACTGGATGCACAAAACAGGTTTTGCTGGAGTTTTCATCTTGCCTCTCCAGGGAAGACATCAGTGATTTGCAGTTTGCTCCAAGTGTTCACCCTGACACAGTGCTCTGTGCTTACCACCAAGGTACACCTGCTGTCCCTGGGCTCTGGAGAGCAGGGTCAGATGCTGTTTCAGGAACACAGGGGCATGTGTGCACGCTTGTTAGTTTGTTTGTTTGTTTGTCATCAGGATGTTGTGAAGGCTGCTTGGTTTGTTTGTTTGTATCTTAAATCTCCCAGGGGAAGTTTCTGGCAGAAAGCACTCCTGAGCAAGCTTGGATCAGGGTGTGCTTTGGCTGGGAACTGAGGAGATCTGCGTATGAAGAAACAAGAGGTGAAGAGGAGACGTATGAGGCCAGAGGGCTAAGGATTTGGCTTTGCTATGTAATCTGCTCATCAGGCAGGGACAAAAACAATTAGAAAATCAGAAACAAGCTTTGCCCACAACACAGCTCAAACATCAGCAAAAGCCATTGAAAATCTTTTCATTTCAATTTTTTGCCACTATTGGGCCTCCTTATGTGTTTTATGTGACAGGGGCTACTTTGATTCCTACTGAGATCAGTGGGAAGCAGCCTACTTTAGGCTGGAACACTGTGAATCCCCTGCTTTGTGAGAGATTGAGAGATCTTAATGCAGTCTAATGTCTCAGAGATCTTGGACATGGCTTTTTCTTGGAGCTGCATCCAAGGCAATTAAAATTCCCTACAGGATCACCTGTCAGCCAGCCTTACCTTTGCCACTTGTTGGACCATTTCTGCAGGGACTTTCCCCTAAAAGATACCCACAGAGCTCAGAAATACGCCTGATGGAGAGATCTTCAGACAGAAGGAAGAGCCAGAGGGCTGGCTTACACTGTCACAACAGCCAGAGAAGCATGCTCTGCAGCTGCTGAGCTATCACAAAGCCATAGGAGCTGTGGTGAGCTGCAGTTTTCATGTAGGCTGGGTCTGCAAGCCACCTCAGCTTGCCATGTCATTGGTTTCAGAGTAGCTAGACATGTGGAAAATAGAGCTACCTTTCCTGTTCACTCTTTCCCTTGGGATGAACAAATATTGCACAGATCACTACAAAGAAATCTTTCTAACGAGATGCCAGGTCCCATCTGCTCTGGGAGAAATCACACTCTTGCATTCAAAAAATGCTGATGGAAGTAACAGATGATGTACTAATGATCCTTGGGGCTTTTAGACAGGTTTACTTAGGAAACCAGGCATGTGAGATCACATTGTCTTTTAGTCTGCCAGTACATTTGTCTGGGTCCTTCCTAATAGCTTTTTAACTCACAGGTCAGTTTTAAGAAAATATAACAGAGGAGTATAAGTCTCCGAAATAGAAACTTTCTCTGACTTCTATGAAAATGACTGACCAAGTGGAAAAAAAAAGAGAAAAGTGTAGGTCTAATAAAAACACCTACTGCTGCACGAGCTCAACCCTTTACAAGGCTTCAGAGAATCCTCAGAAATGCTCACCTTAAAATTGCATTAGAAACAAAGCTTCCTCAGTTTTCCCATTCACACAATTATTTAGGACAACTTTAGGCTTCAGGTTTTCCATAAATGGGTGTCCTTGTCCTCTTTATCGTACTGTTCGGGTCAGGACAAAGATGTCCTGACACAAGCACACACGTATGCTCGTTGGTATTGATTGTGCTCTGGATGGTGAGGAAGGATGCACAGGAATTGAGTGGAAGCTGCAAAACCCAGTGCCCAAGGGATCAGCATGGTGTTGATTTCTGCAGCTGGTGCTAACACAGAAATACTAAAGCACAACTCCCCCGGTAGCACCTGGCACCAGCACGTGCCTGGGGAGGTACCAGAGCACTGATGCCAAACAAATTCTTTGCTTGTTTTTAAAAATGCCTCAATCCCTTCCCCTTCCCAACACTCCTCTTTTCACTGGTCACATCACTGGTTTGGAGGACAGGTGTCTGCAGTTTTCCCTCCCGAGGCTGATGCAAGAGGATACCCACCAGAGTTAGTGCGTCGCTGTATCCAGTAAGGATTGATCTCCTCGTCCCACCTGCTGCATCTCATCACACATCCGATACTCTTCATGTATTAACGTCTGGAATGCCACCTCTGCTACTTTATCCTCGGCTTCCTTGCCCAGCTATGCCAGGCACAAAAAGCCTTTTCGTTCCCTGATCTCCATCTGGACCTGGCACAAATATGTGTAAAGAGAGGGGATGATGGTGAGATATTTGTTTTCTTTTTCCTTTTCTTTGTTTTTTTTTTGTATCATTGAAAGATTACAGTGGTGAAAGAAACTCGGTGTGTGCTGTGAGTGGTAAAGTGTAGGGTAGGCTGTGAACAGACGGCAAGTTGTGTTCACCGTCCCTGGCCAGCTGGGAATTGCACATCTCCTATCATATTTATTGGTTACACATATTCTGTCACCTCCCCCTCCTATTTACCCATTGTCCAGCTGCTGTCTCTCATCTTTTGCATATCTGGGACATGGAGATCCAATTAAGATGATTATAGCCATGTATGAGTCTTCAGCTGCCTCCTAGCATATATATTTGTAATAGTATGTACAGACTCATTTCCATTCAAAAGCATTGTCAAACTTGACTTCATATGTTATTATACATAAACAGAAAGTCAGAGATCTACCCAAGATTCAGCAGTCCAAGGAAAATGGATTTAAGGAACTGTAAAGTACAGATTCACACCATCAGCAGTGACGTACCCTGAGATATTCCATGCCCATCCAGGGCGTCTGATGATGAATGGATCAGCCTACAGATCCATTTCAGAAAACCCTCTGAACCTTTGTTGAAGTATTCTTACAACATTATACATCAAAATCAGTTAAGCAAATTCCTAGAGCAACACAAGAAAAATACTCAGCCTCTTATGAAAACTATAAATAAAGTAGAAAAGCATATTGCATATTATTTCCCTTAGGCCCAAACAATTAACAAAATGGGGAACATTTTATGACTGTTTGCATTTGAAAAATCGATTACACGAGTGTAATATATTCTTGATGATATCTTGTAAACATTTTTTGTCTGAAAAATTTTTTTTAAACTCTAGTTTCCTTTAATAACAGCGGTAACAGTGGCATTCCATTTTATTGCTGAAAATTCCCTAAGTTCCCTATGTTCCTGTGAATTTTGTTTCTAGAGAACCTTATACCTTTCTTTGCTTCCTTGCATGTTATATCCTCACTGCACAGGTAGTTCAGAAGTTGTGTCAATTTTAACCTACTTTCTCTATTCCATTTCTACAGAAAAGAAAAAATCCTGGACGTGGGTTTGGAGGTGCTTTGAACCTGGACAGACTTAGCTGGCTGAGATATTCATGAGGGCTTTGAAGCGACCGATCTGACAAAATCACAAGGGTGCTGATAGTCCTCTCATCCGTGTTTTCCCACAGCTGTTCCCACAAAATTCTTCTGAAATGAACACAAGAGATGGGGAAAAATCATAGCAAAGAAGCTGGTAGGAATTCACCTGCCAACATAGTTATAAAGAAGTAGGAGTGATATGAGCTGCATCTTTCACTGTGATCAACATACCACCTAAAGCTGGAAGACTTTCCCCAAGGCAGCCAGTCTTCTGGCATACCCAAGTCCCCTTACGGCCAAGAAATGTAGACTGAACCTCTGAGGGCTGAGGAGCAAGACAGTTTCACAGGATGTCTGCAGTCAGGAGATGGTAATAGCTGCCCAAGCAGGTATTCCACTCCACAGCTGGGAAAAAACTGAACAGAGTGTGATGCTGGATCCAGGGCAATCCAGAGATATCTGGTTTAAAATATACAGAGGTATTTATCTCTGGCTGTCTTCACAGCAAGATTTCACATCACCAGTATAACCCAAGGACAGGTGATGCTAAACCTCCACCACTTCAAATGCCACTGCTTGTAATACATGCAAGAATCAAAGCAAGTGACCTTTTAACAGCCACTGGAGCACCTCAGCCTGGATGTGTCTGAGCATTCAGGAACCATATGAGCATCCATAGGAAAGATCCAGCAGCAGAAAGCTGTTTAAGAAAAGTGAAGAGATGAAAAATGCTCAGGCACAATGCAATCCGAAGGAAGAGTACCTGGAGGAAGAGACAAGCACTCTTCTTCCACACTACTGAAGTGCACAAGTCCCTCAGCCTAGACCCAGGTTATTTTTGCAAGCTCACTTCGGACATTGTGTGAGCACAAGGAGGACAGTCAGCATTTGGCCATACATGAGCATACCCTGGAAATTCAGCTGTAAAGGAGCAGCCCGAAGTTATCTGTGTCTGTGCTGCTTTTGCTGTGTGCAGAGAGCCTGCTCACTGTATCCCTGCAGCTTCCTCTATCCATCCTGGAAGAGGTGGAGGAGAAGGGGGAGATGTTTGTTTCTCCCAGTCATGCTTTGGAAGCTGTATTGTGCCCATGCACAGCACTCCCCTCCCCCTCTGCCAGCCCCTCCCCGGGGTTGCTCCTGGTGGCCACAATAAGAGGTTAGTCAGCCTATTTCAATTAGTGGCAAACCGTGTGGCGTGACTCCAGGGCCTCCATATGTTCATAAATATATGCAACCACACTTTCCTTGACGCATTCCTCATTCCAGGGAAAGGCCACATCTCCACAGCTTGCTGGCACAAGTCACACAGGCAACTGCAGAAGAGATGGGATAATAAATACGCACTCGCATATATACACACACATATACGTAGGAAAACTTGGCACCCTCCCACCCTCTCCCGTGTTGACTGCCACATGGTCCCCATCAATTTTTGTCAGAGCCAGCAAGCCAGCCAACTGCTCGCAGATGCTGACAAGGCAATTTCAACAGCTGAGGGACCTCTCTGCTTTCCTCCTCCAACACATAGCATTTCGGTTGGCTTTTTTTTTCTTTAAAGTCATCTGCTCCTGAGAGACATTTCCCAGCCCATGGCATTGCCATCTTCCTGGGTGCTCCTTGACTAGAGTGCCCCTCTCTGCATCTGAGGGTCAGCAGATTCCACTTCACCCTGTGTGGAGATGGGGTCTGAAAGCAAAGAGATCATCAGAATGTGCTATCTCCATTATCTCAAGTATCCCCAGAGGACAGTGAAGATCTCCCAATCCAGTTGCTGCCATTTCTCCCAACATTGGCTGCAGGAGTGCAGATTCTGTCTATTCCTCCTCCCTGAACACAGTTGCTACCTTCAAGGGGGTTAGAGGGTTAAGGACACATCTCAGAGTCCAAGAGGTCCTCTTGTAAGGAGCCTGTCCTTCCATGTCATGTTTTCAGGGCTTTGTGCAGGTGACTGGGAGTTTGTGTCTAGAGTCAAAGTCAGGCCAGAATTAATGAAGACCTCCAAAACGATACTTGACAAATTTCAACAAGTTTGTTAATACTTAATGACACAACACACACTAGCAATGGCTCCTAGGCTTAGGTAAAGGGCAGGAACTGTGCTCAAGAGAAAGGGACACAGAAGTACTTGGGGGAGGAAACAGAAAGCAGTGGTGCCAGAACGAGGCTTTCCATCTCAGCGAAATCCTGGTCCCACTGAAGCACTGGCAAAATCTCTCATGGTTGCTCACTTCAGCCCTATTCTGGGTGAAGCTCCAGAATGTCAGTCTGATGTCATGTAGGCTGCCATTTGCAGTCCCATGAGAAGAGATATTTTGTGTCCAGGGCCTGAAGGTTCTCACTCATCACCTGTGGAAATCCCTCATATCTAACTGTTCTTGCCCAGCTCAGTCCTGCCCCAGGTCAGGAGAAGGGTCTGTCTTTGAAATGAGATTCAACACAGGGATAAATCCCCTGGTCAGGCAGTGTCATCCACCCAGCTCTTCTCAACACAGCTGTGGGGCTGCATTTTGAAGGCAGGAACACGCTGCTTGCTCAGATGCCCAGAAACACCTGTGCAGACAGTGAGACCAACAGGCACACAGTGGGATGGGAAACAGAGGGAGAGCAGGACTGGGGGGACTGGGAAATGACTGAAGTGAACCGTTTCAGAAAGCAAAGTCCAGCAAGTCTTTACAGCTGGGGTGCACACACAGGTCTGGCAAAACTATCCAACTAGTACAGGAGCACTCCTCTTCCTCCACCCCAGCCTTGTGTCTGTAATGGACAGCACAACTGAAACCGCTCTCTCATTGCTTACTGTCGGGGCATGTCAGCCCTTACCATGCAGTCAAAGAAACCACACTGCTCAAGCAGACACATTTTTCAGAGCTGGAGGCAGCTGAATTGAGGAGATGCTTGAGAAAATAATGAAGTTCAGTGGGCAGCTCGAGCCTACATGGGGTCATGGATAGAGTCAGGGCAGTTAGGAGGAAGTACTCTGACCACAAGCACACACTGCCTGTCACATCCACCGAAAGATGCATCTTCTGACATGAACAGGGATGTTATTAGCTGTTCAGACCCTGAAAACCATCCAAAGTTGACAAACCTTTTCCAAACCACTATCCTGGGCACAAGATGCATCATCGGAGGATTTCCCTATACCTATATTATCATGCTGCTCAATTCTATGCATTATGGTATTTCTATCCCTCTCTCAGGAACCCCGGGTGTTGATCACAAGTGATGACAGCAGAAGGGGCAAGGATAACCATCAACTTGGAGCTTGAGACTACAATCTTTGGGAATTGGGCTAGGCAGCCTGGCCTCACAGAGCAAAATATCACCGTTTGCAAGGATGCACAAAGTGAAAGATGCTAAGGTGCTGGGATGAGCTGAGGCATTGTGAACCCTTGCAACACTGCATTTGGTTCAGTGCTCTGTCTGGGACTAGGATGGCATGTAGAAACCTGTCCATGGCAGGGAGAGGGACTACAACTGGAAAAGGAGCTGAAGAGTGAAAGCTGTGAAGACTGTCAATCCACAGGACTTTGGCAGCTTCCCCAAGCTCTCTGATGGACTGCCCACCACAACTACAGCTGTCTCATCAAGCCAAAATCAGGTGTATCTGCTGTGATTTGAGATGGATGAGCAGGGCAGAGGAATCTAACAGGAATCTGTCTCAGAGACTCCTGGCAAGTGACCATGGGAAGTACTGTTTCATCTTGCAGCTGGCAATGAGATCCGTGCTAGAAGAAACTTATTGCTCCTACCACAGTTCAAGATTTCCAGTCCTCTTCCTGAGCATGGATTCTGCACTGGAAATGAAAGAGAGAGATCCCAAATTAACCCAAAGAGTCTTTCCAAGGATGATAAAATGATGCTACAACATGGAACCTCTCCCCTGTGTCTCACTCTTGAGATGTTCTTTCTCATTCCTGCCTGCACATCTGGGAAGATCAGAAAAATATCACGGGAAACTAGAGGAAGTTTTAGAGAAAGCACAAGTGTTTTCAGATTCAAATGTGAAGGGAACTGTGTAGGGAATGTGTAGGGAACTGTGTAGGGAACTGTGTAGGGAACTGTGTCCTGTATTTCCAGATGACCAGTGACTTCAAGAGCTCACTGCTGCCTCAATGCCTGGGCTGAATCCCCATTGCTGCTCTGCAGGTTAACAGCAGAGACACATGGTCCAAGAAAGCATGGATGTGGGAATTTTACTTCTATTGGTCCAAGTCTTTCTCCAGTCAGAAATACTTGCATCCTTCTGGATCACAGCTGACAGCAACAAATATCATCTGCAGGAAGGCAGGCAAAACAGAAGGAATAATTTGATTTGTCAACTTTGCCAAACTGATCTAAGGCTAATTGTTCCTACATCTGCCTAGGTCAGAGCTAAACTTCATCATCAGTTTGAAGTCTTACTGGCCATGCCTGGGTGGCTGGAGCTGTCTGGAGAACATGGAGGGGCATGCAGACAGTTGGAAAGATATCCAAGCAGAGCTCAGGGAGAGATCTTGAGTTTCACTGTTGGTTGGATAAAATGAGCTGATTTTGCCAGTTGTCAGGCAGCAATCACAGGACTGAGGAACGACAGAATAAACCAAGTTGCTTCTGCAGCTAAATTCCATGACACCTCCACAAAGTTGACTTACACCATCCATCATGACATCTGCTGATGTCCACGGGAAGGGGAGAGGATGTAGCTCTCTGTCCCACCCTGGTTTATTTTTACAGCTGGAAAAAGGAGGTGGTGAACCTGGACAAGAGGGTTGGAGACTTTTCTAAGACAGCTCATAGAATCTGTGAAATGAGAGCCAGGACTTAGAAGGCCCCAGATCCCCTGATCTGCAGCTTCAAATGTGTCACTGGCACTGAACCCAGAAGAGCCATATTCCCCAGAAAGGAATTTCCCTGGTTCTGCCCACGCAGACAAATAAAATCTCCCAGCT
Organism: Corvus hawaiiensis; assembly: GCF_020740725.1. Taxonomy (NCBI): domain Eukaryota; kingdom Metazoa; phylum Chordata; class Aves; order Passeriformes; family Corvidae; genus Corvus; species Corvus hawaiiensis. The sequence continues at coordinate 25,289,899 of NC_063219.1, read as the reverse complement.
AAGTACCTGTCTCTGGTGCAGAAAGTTGAAATAGATGCTTAGAACTCAGAAGCATCTCCAGCCATCCTGGAGGCCACAGCTTCAGGCGGTAAAGGCAGGACACTGGAACAGAGAGACCTATGACATGCAAAGCTTTTGCCTTCACTGACACAAGACTTTTGGAAAATACCCAACCAAGCAAAGACGATTGAGCTGATTTACATCAGATGAAGATGGGTCTCTTGAAAATCAGTTCCAGGTGAGCTGTGTGGAGCTGCCCGGAAGCTGTTCGCCAGTTTCTCTCTCTCTCCCCATTCCCGGTTGCCAAAATACATTGAAGTGAAGATTCACAGGCAGCACAGAATGGTTCCCTCAGGAGGAGTCATTCCACACATGCCTTCCCAATAAGCAGAGTGGCAATGTTTAGAAACCAAATTGGTCATCACTGGCAATTGTAGAAACAGACAAAAATAGCAGAAAAAAAATTTCACAATTTCCTGCATGTTTTCCCTGATTGTTCCACAAAAAATGTTGGGTTATCCAAAAGAGAAGAATGGCTTAAACAAGCAAAACATCAGTAATCACCTGCTTTGCTAAGTGTTTGTAAATAACATAAACTGTTTTTCTTAGCCAAATGTCATTCCTTTCCACAACCATCACCCCCTTCTCCCAGTTACTCACTGTGACTAATGGGAGGGGAAAGAGATTGTTGTCCTTTTTTCTCCCCAGTGGATTTTAATTGAAAACCTTTCATTTTAGTTGGAACGCACTCCCCTCGCCTGCTCTTTGCCCCCCAGGACGGGTGACACCATCCTGTCTGTGGCACTAAATCCTTTGGCTTTGTTCACTTAAACATTCAGCAGTAGAAGATAGTATCTAAGTCCCCACTGGCAAAGTGGGAGTGGTGAGAGAAGACCTCTAAGTTTATAACACTTCTCCAAGATGGCCAAGGTTCCTCAGCATGTCCTTCATCAAATTCTCAGTTCTGCTAATTAAGCTATCAATTTTGTGTTGGAGGGGTGTCATGGGTTAGCAAAGCATAGTCCCAGAAGTGATGTTCTTGCAAAGGGGTGCTTACAGCTCCTCTATGACCTGACAGAACCTATCAGCTGGTCAGTTTGAATATGGACAATTTTTAAGCCACTTAAAATTGTGACCGCCTCTGTGGTCCACACTTAAGAATAGACAAACCCCGGGCAGAGCTCTCTCTCGTTTCCAGTGCTGGGACAGGTGGCTGCGGGCCCCGTGCGGGGGCCGGCGGGCCCAGCCCAGGCCCTGCTCAGGCCAGGCTGGGCCAGGGCACAGCCATCCTGGAGCCGATGGGCCCTGTTCCACCCGCGGCGCCCCCAGGGCCCTGCTCTGTGCAGATGGAGGGGCCCGGCTCTCCCTGTCCAGTGTGGCCAAGATTCAGCAGAAAGCTGCCCACCGCTGCCCAGCAAAGATCATGTGACCAACAGCGATAAGCCACATTCCAGCTGCAAGGCCCAGGTGAGATTAACCCTTTTAGTGCTGTGAAGAGCTGAAAACCTGAGGGAGAAGAAAGAGGAGATGCTTAAAGCTGAAATTCTGTTGTAAAGCTATGATGTATCAGAGTACCCATTGTAATTTCATGAAGGCATGGGGGGGTGGAGCATTCAACTTGTACTTGTGAGCAAAAGCACCTGCACTGAGATAGGCAGATGCTGAAGCAGCTGTAATCTGATGAGAAGTTTGAACAGGGAGAGATGGAACTTACTTAATGTGGACTCTTACTCCACATGGAAAGGGGAAGACCTCTGTTCCTAGAGATGCTCCCAGAGATAGTCCTAGAGATGAAGATGAGGAGGACCCTTTGCTCCCAGGGAAGGAGAAGGGCCTCTGTTCTTAGAGATGAAATGCTCCCAGAGATGGGTGAAGAGAACTTTTGTTTCTGAATGGCTCAACCTTAAAATTGCACCCCAGTAATTCAAGAGCGGACGCTCAAAAGCAGTTGTGGGAAAAGCTGCAAGTCAGGGGAAGGGACTCGCATGCGAGCAGAGAACCAAGCCGGGCGGCTGTCTCATTGTGATAATGTTTTCATAGCATGGGCAAGAGAGACTCCTCTTCCTAAATGAACTGAACAAGGCTATTACGGAAGTGGTAAACAGACTGAACATCTCAAGGGTTGTCTTTTTACATTGTCAGTGGGAGAAGGGAGAAAGGTGGGGGGCAGGAGAAGAGTTCTGAAGGTGTGGTATGATTTTTTTTTTCCCCTCTTTCTTCTTTTAGGTCTGTTAATAAACTTCTTTATATTCTTTCAAGTTTTATGCCTGCTTTGCTTTTCTCCTAATTCTTATCTTACAGAAGGTAAACAGTAATGAGTATTTTGGACCAAACCACTACAAGGGGACAACTGTTTATGTTTTTTGGGGTTTTTTTCTGGGCTGTAGATCTTGCCAGTAGAGTCTTCAGAATAAGAAAAGAAAAATCCTCTGACTCGCTGCCCAGAAACTCAATCCCAAAAGCCTCCTCCCAACCTCTGTTTACAAAATTATAAGCTTTCTTTGTCCTAACCATTTTCCTGTTACAATAATATTCTTCATTTTGTATCTGATTTTTTTTTGGTGCATGGAAAATATGATTTCATTGTGAAAGGATTTCTTATGAATCAATACAGCAAAGAGAACACAGAGATGTTTGCAGTAAACCACTCTCAAAGTAGAGACTCATAGAAAATGAGTTACAAGAAAATGTAGATAATCCCAAGACATTTCCAGATGGAAGGAGGTTATATTTTCCATACAGTGTATCTGGTTTTTGTGTCACAAAACATGCTGGTATTTATTTAATGTATTTTTTCTTTGTACCGTGGAGTTATGATTATATGAAATGAGTTTCCAAAAATGACAAACATTGGCCTGGTTTAGGTAACAAATGGAGAATTGAGATACTGAGTTCAAACCAGTGAAGCCTCAGGCCCCATGGAAGTTAAGAGCCAAGTCCAGCAGCAGAATGTTGACTTCCATCCCCCGAGATTCCCTCCACTGCTGGGACAGTAATGACAAGGGGAGAGGTCCAATTTTCCAGTGCTTTGCAGTTTTTTCACCCACTTCCCTGTGGCTAGTAGAGATGATATTTGGAGGTAGGCTGGCTTCTCCCCTTCTGTGAAGTGCACTGTGTCATCACCATCTCTTTGGAGAAGGCTTGGCAGAACTGAATGCCTGGCAACTTGAGGAAGCCACTGGATTGGTGACTTCTTAGAAGCAGTGGACCGAGATCAGCCTGTCTGAGCCACGCATCAAACTGGGTGTTAGGTACCAAGCTATTCTCCTAAAGGAGACATATCTGAGAGCCATTTAGAGAGGGAATCATTGTGGCTGAGGGAGACTGAGTCACATCCTCCCAGTGGTTCACCCATGCAGGGACCTAAAACTTAGATAGGTAAATAAGGGAGCTACATCCCCCTTCCAAAAAGTCCCTGAGACCTGAAAATCTGGTGAAAAATCATGGAACCATGGTTCATCAGCTGCTGGAGTATAGCATCCTGCAAGGCAACTGAGAAACCTGTGACTGTAGTAGATACAACCCAGACATGCAACCAAACAAGCAGCCTATGAAGAAACAGAAGTAAAACCAGACCTCTTTAAACTGAGTCTAGCTGTGGGCAGACAGTATAGGAAAGCTCCTGTGCAGACAGATGGGGGTAAAATATTCTATAAAGGGGAGAGAGATCGTGAATTTTAAAAACTGGTGAGGAAGGTCATTGTGGTGTTCACATAAACAAAGCAGTGTGGGTCTAGGCTGCCTATGGCAGTTACCCATCTCCAGCCAGGTTGGAAGGTGGCTGGGTGCTGGCCCAAGAAGCTACGTGCACTCTTGCTGGTGTTTTCTGCCTCATTGTACTTAAATTTCTGGCTCCAACAGAGCAGTGCAGCTCTGCTGGTCATGTCTCATGTTATTTAGATAAAGTACCAAGAAAAAGAGCTGGGGTCACATGAGCCAGCTAGACTGGAGGATGAGGAGGGTGGCAAAAAAGATGGTTTCAGGGAGTAGTTGATAATAGCAAAGCTCCCCTCCTTCATTATTAAGTTAATGCTACATTCACGACAAACCTGTTGCTGGCTGTTCACAGTTTTGCTGAACTGGAGAAGGACTACCAATAATACATATATATGCTCCACAGATAGACAGAACTGAGCAAAGGAGGAGCTGGATCTTCATTACAGCCCCTGGCTGTTCCCCTCCTCAGAATTCCTAATCCTAATTGCACTGACAGGGGGTGGGACCCAAACCTGGTGGTTATAAGATTTTCATGCTCAACGAAAGGTCCTGAGAGCATGACCAGGTCCTGAGCTCCTGCAGGTCACTGAGCAATGGAGGAGCGCACCCTTTTCCCTGAGGTTGTGGACAATTGTCTTTGCCTTTTCCAATGGCTGGGGCTGCAGTCTGAGGCTGCCAGAGCTCTATGTGACCAGCTGCCTGCTTTTTGTTTGTTTGTTTGTTCTTCTTTCTTTTCTTTTCTTTTCTTTTTTCCCCTCTTCTTTTTTTTTTTTTTTTTTTTTTTTTCCCAGGAAAATCCGGAACTCTGGCTATTCCAGCCCTCCCCTGCCCTCAAAGACCTGACTTTTTTTTCTAGTGTGTCAAGTACACCGATCTATAAGAGGAGCAGCACCAAGCCTGGAAAGCTGGCCCCGGGCCGGAAGAAATGCCTACAGGAGAGGAAGTGTTTGTCACATACACACGCACACACACAGAGCTCCATTAGCCAAGCTGTTTGCACTCATCTTTGGATTGCTGCTCCCTTCTCCTGCTTCCAGCAATCCCATCGGTGGGGACCGGCCGCCCTCTAGTGGTGTGAACCCACAGCGCTGGCAGGGAGGCGCAGGGAAGGCGCCTACATTCCGAGCACAGCACCTTCTACGTGCATGGGTTCCGTCCCTGAATTATAAAAAGTCCCACAGAACTAGAGAAACAAAAAAGGGTGGGAGAGCATCTGGGGAGACCAGAGGAAAGCAGCCACAAAAGCTCAGATTTCCAGCATCAGCCTGGGACTTGCGTAACCAAACCATCTCCACCACAGATGTTCCCCAAGGACTAGCGGCTCTGAGAGGACATTTGGTTAAATGTTGAAGGTTGAGAGAGAGAGCAGAAATGGGACAGCAGGATGCTGACCTCGGAGGGGGCTTGTGAGCCCAGGAGGATTATGTTTAGGGTCCCTGAATTCACAGCCCATGCTCCGTACAGTCATTTTTCCTTCCCTCATGCAGCAGTTTCTGATTTGTCTAAAGAGAGGGTGTCCCCCTAGCTCTCAGCAGTGTGAAGAGGAGGGAAGCCAGGAATGAGCACCAGAGCTCTGAAAAACCTCACAGCCAAGCATTTTCTCCTGTCTGGAAGGTATTTAGGATCTCCCTCTGAGAGGGGCTGAGCCTGAGCTGGGGGTCCTTGGGAATGAAGGACAGCCATTGCTTGGCTGAGGGAGCGAGCAGCCTGACAGGGCAAGGCTGAGGTTTCTCTCACATGAAAGTGTGAGCTATAAAGACACGTGAAAACCTATCTCCACTGCTATCCATATCAAAGATTTCAAGGAGCCTGATTTAAAATAGGACCTTGGCAGAGGTTCCTGCTTCTCCTCACGTCTTACTGAGCGGCACTCTGCCAAAATGTCATCTTGGCTGCTCCACACGTCCCAGACATCCCAGGCATGTCCTACAAACCTTTCCGGTGCTCCCGGGGAGATTGCTGCCTCCACAAACAGCCTTTTCTCACAGCTATGGAGGGTCCCAGTGGCCCCTGAGCACCATTTCCCCAGCTGAGGAGCAAGAGGAGCGTCTTCCCTGAAGTGCCAGAAACAAGGGCTGGGAACATACATTAAAAGGTCTTTAAAAACACCATTAAGCAAATTGTGCACAGGGACTGACTTTTTCCCTCCCACCCTGAGTGAGCACAAGTGAGGCGTCTCCTAGGGGCCCCCCAAAGTACCACAGTAAAACCCTGGAGGGACCATAGAGACCCCCCTCATGTCCTGAGATCAATCCAAGCTGTCTCAAAGGGAGAATAACCATAACGATTTTCTCCCATTCCACCCAGGCTTTCCTCCTTGTTTTTGCCCTTTTCAACCAAGTGCACTTGCAAAATCCAAGGCCAGAGAGGGAGCCCACAAGAGCAGAAGCCTTTCAAGATTACCCTGAAGCTAGTGGGTGAGTGTTTTCCCACTGCTCTCCCAGCTGGAGGAACAGGCAAGATTGATTCAACAAAGCTACCCAGCAGCACTGGAAAAACTGAGATCTCAGCAAAGTCAAGGGCATTTGCTAAGCATCTCCTATTAGGAGAGTGCTCTCACACAGCCGCCCCACAGACAGCCAAGACAACGAGGTGCCTCAGCAATAAACCACTTTTCTATCCCCCCCCGCCCCCAGCCCTCTCGAGTGAGCACAGTGCATCCCAGTAGAGCTGCGCTGTGCCAGGGCCGAGGTCGCTGCTGCACTCTGCTTTGATTCAACACAATCTCCCCTCCCACATGCTGTTTTCATTAGAGCCTGGATCTTCTGGCAAGGGCACTATGCAGAGTCATGAGAAGCTGCTCACTGGTGGCTTGTTTTATCCAGTTGTTAGAGGCTTAAAACAATGAGCTTGCAAATATTTCATTCCTCCCCCACACTCTTGCTTGCTTGCTTCTTACTTCCTCTCTTTCTTTTCCTTCTCTCTCTCTTTTTTTTTTTTTTTTTTTTTTTTTTTTTTTTTTTTTTTTTGAGGAGAGAGAGGAGAGGTACATAGGAGATAGCACTGAATCTTGGGATCAGGAGGGATGAGGGAAAAGAGATCAGAAAGGTCTTTCTTACCTGTTGTGAATACACATGCATGTGAGCACACTTGTGTGTGTTTCACACCTGCCCTCTCAGAGCGCTCTCCCAGCTGTCCAGCACCATCACAAAGTGCACACGTTTGTTGCCCTGACACAGGCAGGAAAGCTCAGAGCAGAACCCCTTGTCACCACCACTAGAAAGAAATCCCATGCTAAAGGCACACAGCTGTCACAGTGTCATCAGGACAGAGGCACATTCCTCTGTGCTTTCACTCTAGCAGGCCCAGATGTGGAGAGGAGGGGAGTCTGGAATCCAAAAGGATAGCCCCCATTTTGGGACTAAACACTCTCTTCCCTGCCTTCAACTGGGAAATTTCTGCTGGGACCAGCTGTCTCAAAGGGAGAATAATGCTGACATGTTGATGCCCCAAGCCCCAGGTGATGTGATGTGTGAGGAAGGCTTGGTTTTGACTGGAAATGAACTTCATGCCTGTTTCTGCCTGAGCTCTATGTCAAGATGGGGGGGGTTAAAGCAATGAAACAGGGCAAATTTGGGGTGGCAGCCAAGAGGCAAGAGGGTGTGACCATCAAGGCATGAAGAGGCAGAGGACAGTTCCAAGAACATGTGGGTACAGCCAGCTAGAGGCCATCAGTGAGGTAGTTTGAAGAAGACATGAAGCAGAGCATGAGTGAGGTGATAAATGAAGAACAACTGAGCATGTTAGAAAAAACCCCTTGCCCTGTGCTGGGGCACAGAGGTTGTGAACAAGTTGCTTCACATCCCTTCATGACTCACATTGCTTTCTTTAGCCTGGCTGTAGCATGTTGGGACTGCCTGGACTCTTATTTATCACTACTTCATGTCTGCCTAAAACTGCCGACACAAGGGGCATCCAAGGAAGGACAATGACATAAAATCATAGAATCATTTTGGTTGGATCCTAAATGATCCTAAGACTGTAAAATCCTTAGATCATTGAGTCATTAACCCAGAACTGCCAAGTCCACCACGTAACCATGTCCCTAAGTGCTACATCTACACGTCTTTTAAATATCTCACTGGGTGGTGACTCAACCGCTGCCATGGACTGCCTGTTCTAATGCCTGACCATCCTTTTGGTGAGGAAATTTCCAGTCCAACATCCAATCTAAACCTCCCCTGGTGCAACTTGAGGCCATTTTCTCTTGTCCTATCACTTGTAACTGGGGAGGAGACTGTTCCCCACCTGGCTACAGCCTCCTTTCAGGCAGTTGTAGAGAGTGATAAGGTCCTCCCTGAGCCTCCTTTTCTCCAGGATAAACAATCCCAGCTCCCTCAGCTGCTCCTCGTAGGACTTGTGCTCCAGATCTTTCACCAGCTTCATTGCCCTTCTCTGGGCATGTCATTGGACATGGTGAGCATCAACTAACCAGGGAGAATGGACCTGGCTAGTGCTACTTTGACTCATCTGAGCTTTTGAATTAGTCTGCCTGCCTGATTTGCTTGGACTACGTGGTCCTGTGGGAGCCAAGGCTGCATGGTACTGCTGTGGGGTGGTAAGAGTTGCTGGCACTGAAGCTCTGTACAGGGACATCTTTGGGCTGCACTCATGTGAAAGACAAGCAGGCTCTGGTAGAGGCTGTGCAAAGCACCCAAGTCTGGGACCAGCAGTGCTGGGAGTGCTCTGCACCCAGCTCAAGGTGCCCTGACTGCACTCGCATCCTGCAGCAACCGGGCTGGCTCCCAGCCCTCTTATCTCAGGAATGCACAAACCCAGCTGCCTCTGAGCATCTCTCCATCTCAGGACATCTCCTTATCTCACCTGTACAAACCCAGGTGTCCATTGCAGAGCAGCAGGAACACAATTCAGAGGTGTGCTCAGGAAAGAAGCCACAGAAGAAGCTGGCTGCAGGTGAGGAGACATCACCTCCTGCCCAGCCAGCATTGGGCACACAGCGGTCCAAGGCCTCCATCACTCGGAGACACATCCCTGTAGAGGGAGCCAGAACCTCACAAAGCAGAAGGACAGCCCAGTCCTACCCATCACCCTTCTCCAATAGCTCTGCTCTGAAGAGAGACTAGCTCAGCCCCTCTCCTCCCTCCCTCCCTCCCTCCCTCCCTCCCTTCCTTCTCTCTCTCCCTCCAACACATCCAGGGTTTTGTCTCCCCTCCCTCTCCAAATAAACATTCCGAAGTGTCACATTGTCCCTCTTTATTCCATATTTAACCCAAATTCCTTTCTGTTGTCTTTTCCTGTCCGCCACAGCCATGGAGAGTGGGTAATTCCTGCACCACAGGCTGCATGTTGATGCCCTTCTCTGAGCAGTAGCATCCTCCTGGGATGAGGATGAAGCCCCCAGAGTCATTTCTGGGCTGTCTTTTCTTACCACCTTTTCTTATTATGGACTTTGCCAGGCCCTGTTGGTTTGGATGGCAGCACTCATCTGCTGGTGCTGCTCAACTCAGCTCCGGTCTGTGTGTCCGTAGGAACCCCAGACAGCTGGGCAAGGGGCTCTTTGCCTTTCCATCAGTGGGTCTCAATGTCCCCATTGCACCCAGTGGCTGAGCCACCCAGGGAAGCAGTAACTCAGCAGCAGCATCCTGGACACCACAGCAGGGTCTGCAGCCCACAAGGAGACACTTCTGTTCCCATAGGCATAGCATGAGCACAGGTAACACCAGCCCCAGGTGGCTTTTGCCCACATCAGGTCTGCTCCGCCCTTCCCACCCTGTGGAATTTGTCTGGTTCCTGGCCTTTGCCCAGACATGATCCTCAGGAAAAGCCATGTTGTATCATACTTGTTTCCCTTGGGGACACTTCTGAGCGGTACCCAGCACTGCTGAGAAGCCTGGGAAAGAGTAAAAGAAGTGAAGGGAGATGAAACTGCCCCATCCCCACCACCATGACCCTAGTTTTTCTCCAGATCTGAGGGTTGCTTATAGCTTAGTCAACCAAAAATAACGAGGTGAGAGGGGAGCAAACCCACCACCAGGGTTTCTCAGCCCAGGGTTTCCTGACTGCCTGACAGCATACCCAGCCTTTCCTCCTGAAACAGCAGGCAGAGAGGAGAGAGAAACTTTGCCGCCTTTCACAGCCCCACAAGAAACACTCCCTGGATGGCCCTGGGTCCCCAGAGCTGGGGCTGAAATAAGAAACAAACACTGGTTTAGGAACCTGAAGGTGAGGACTTGATAGACAAGGGGAGATGCAATGGGGGCAAGGTTTCCCAGCATAGAGCTGGTGGAACCTGCCTTTCCCAATGGTCACACCAGAACCACAAGCCTGGCTTGAGTACAGCAGCAAGCTGCAAAGAGAGAGCCCCTGAAAAGCCTGTGCTGTCAGAGCTGGCGAGGGGAAATGGGTGGCAGATAAGAACATGTTGAGGAAAAACACAAACCAGAAGTTCCGGAGGAATTTTGGAAAGGAAATAGGGAATTAACTGCAGAAAAGGCAGGGGGGAATGAAAGGCAGTTTATGGCTTGCAACAAATAGTCCGTGTGTGCCACCTCACCAGGCATTCACTGCCTCTCCTCCCTGCCCAGGGATACTCAGCAGTGGCCATCCCAGCCAGGCAGGAACAGCAGGACTGGGCAAGTGGCTGGTGCTGGGTCCTGGGGAGTTGATTCCAGCAGGAATCAGGGAAGAAACAAAACTAAGAGAAGCTGGCAAGAAAAGACCATCCCTGAAGTGTCAGGAAGGGCGAGGAGGCTGCAGGTCCCATCTTGCTTGCGGGTAGATGAGGGACAACTGAGGCCAAGGCTGGCAGATGACAGGTACTTCACAAGGTCCCGTGGTGCAGCCTGACTTGGAGGGCACTTGGTCGCTTGGGTGCCCACCCACAGCCTCACAGCTATTTCGGGAGGGCCAGAAACCATTCCATCTCTGCCCCTTTCTTTTTTTACCTCTCTTGCCTTTGCCTCCCAGCACAAGCCCCACAGCACGGGGTCTCGGCACAAGCAGTCCCCTCAATCCGCCCCTCGCCCTGCAGCTATTTTAGAGAGAGGCAGGAGGTATTTTTAGTGCTGCCGGCTCCCGGGAGAAACTCTGAGCCTCTGAGCCGCAGCAGTGCTGGCGCCAGAGAAACTGCCGCTGCTCTGGCTGATATTTCTTGTATAATTAAACTCAATCCATCCCGGGGGCTGGGTCTTGGCCACCAACTCAGCAAGGAGGGGAAGGAGTGGAGCCAGAGAGCCAGGGGCTGACTGTTCTGACAGATGCTGGGAATTGCTCTGCAAATGCTGGAAAAGCCTGCCCTGAGACTTTGGGGGAAGTTTTGCCAGGCACAAGGGAGCAGGATGGCTCTGAAAGGCACAGAGAGTGGGATTTAACAGGAGCAGAGCCCAAACCACCACCTCAGCAAAGGCAAAGAACCCATACCAGCATCATCCTATCCAGTTCCCCTGCGGGAGATGGACTCAAAAGGGATGCCCAGGGCTGGACAGACAGCACCTAAAGGCAACCTGGGAAAAAGCAACAGGACCTGAAAAGCAGCCAGTGGCTGCAGGGCAAGCCGGAGAGATCCCTGCTGGTAAACAAAAGCCCAGGCTGGAGCTGGAGCCATGTCGGAAGTTTGGGGGCTGTCTGGTTAGCCAGCATCTGGTGAACACAAGCTGCGGCTGGAGGCTGACAAGCAGCAGCCCAACCCCTCCTTCTTCCCACACCCACCACCCGGCGTCTGTCCGGGGGGCTCCGATCTGCCATCGAGGAACAGGGGGAACGACAGCCTGGAGAAAACACAGCACCCGCCAGCTTTTGATTTGGGTTTGGGTTTTTTTTTTTCCCCTGTGCAAAAAAAACAAGAGCATTTATTCCTATGCTCCCTTAAATTTCAAGATACATTTCCAGCAATCCAAACACCAAGCTGGCATTCCAAGCAACAGTATATTTTATATAACTGGTTCTTTTTTTGTTGTTTTTTACCACTTTATAAAGCCATACAATGAACTGCAAAGAATCCAACATCTGTACAATGGGAAGACAACAGCGGAGTGACATTCACACACGGACATGGTGCGACCGAAGTCATCCTTACACGCACGACAACATTATGGGCATAAAGATACAAAATATAATGTATTTTTTTTCCATCTATATAAATACACAGAAATGGGCAAGTCTAAAAGTTTGAAACTGTTTGTTAACACTGATTAGCAAATAAATCTGTAACATTCCCAAAGTAACAAAGACAACAACAACAACAAAAAAAAAACCCCACGCATAACACGGCGGCACAGGATCCGCCAACAGAAACGTCATATTGCTTCCTTTTTTTTTTTTTTTTTCCTTTTTAAGGAAAAGAAAAAAAAAATTAGTAACCCCAAACCAACCTCGCAATTTGCAAAACAAACGAACGAAATGAAACAAGCCCCTGCGGGCTCCTTTGCTGTCTGATCATCCTGCCTGCTCCAACGGGAAGGGTTGCCTTTTGTTGATGCTGTTGTCTGGAGTTTTCGGGGCAACTGGTTTCTTTACCTGCCCGACCTGCTGGGTGGGGATTTACTTTGCGCTTTGGTTCAGGTGGTTGAATTCACTGAAAAATCAATGCCCAGAGGCTGGGTTGGGTTTTTCTCCCTACCTGGTTTGTTTTCCATGTGTAATTTGACCAGGAGGCAGCCAGCAAATGTTGCATTCAGAGCAACCCCAAACTCTGCTCAAAACCATGAGCTCCGCTGTCTCCACCAGTGATGAGGGGCTGGTGAAGACCATTCAGTGGTGCATCCCATCAGCAGTTGATGACATGGATCATCTCCCAAAATAGTTCCCAGGGGCAGAGCCAGAGGCAGCCCCATTGAATGGGAACCCCATATTTCGTGCATTGCAGGTGCCACTGAGCGGGACAGACAGCAAATTACCTCCCCAGGGAGCATTTCCCAATAGACAGCAATAATGACAGCAAAGGCAGGACGGGCTTCTCCAAAGAACAAACTGACACAAAAAGGGCACGTACAATAAATTTACACACACACAAAAAAATAATATATATCTATCTATATATATGTGGGGAAAAGTGCGTTTTTAAGGATATCTTTGGCAAGAATATATGCAGTTCTTTGTGCAGGAAGGAGGGATGTGTTTGTGTGTGTGTTTGTGTGTGAGCGAGAGAGAGATACCATCCAGCTGCTGACAACGGCAGTGTGATTACAACGAAACATATGCTGGGCTTAACTCGTGCAAGCTCGAATCTCAAATAGCATGACTGCACTTAAAAAAAAAAGAAAGAAAAAGAAAAAAACCCAAAAGAGTATTTTCTGTCCCTTTCATAAGGAAAAAATATCAACACTAGGTCCCCATCAGCCCCAGGACCTGGGCAATCCTAAATGCTGCTGATGGTCTCTCCCGGGGACAGAAAGGGTTGTTACACCTTAAAACCTTATTTTAAAAAGGAGCTAAAGGGAAACAAAGTGCCTTTAAAGGGAGCTGATAAACACCCGGCTACATCATTGGAAGGTGATTAGCTGTGTGTTAAAAAAATAATACAATTATCAGATGATTTTGTTAGTGTTTGAGATCTGGATACGGTCTAAATTTTCAGCTAGTGGGTTAGTGGGGAAGCCATAAGAGGCTCAGGGCCCGAAGCAGGCGTGATGCTATTGGCAGGTATCTGCTGGGGTCGGCTTCTACGCAACATCTCTGGGGTGCTTAGATCTGCTTCATTTGTATGGGGAGAAAAAGAGGAATGGGAGTTCCAAGCACCAGTTTCCAAGGCAGCAGATTAAAATAAAATTACATTATTATCATCTCTTTTCTTAGCAGTGAGAAAACCAAGTCTGAAAAATAGAGGCTTTCAAAAATATATCTTTATATATCTATAAACACAGTGTTTTCTCTGATGGGTGAATGGCAGGGTGAGGAGATTACGGGTGAGATCGTCTCTTGTCTCGCTTGAATTTCGCAGAAGGAGGGAATCACTTTTTGGAAATATCAAAAATTAAAAGGTCTCTGCATCTGTGCGGCCAGGGAGCCGGGGAGGGGGAAAGCCCCCCCGGAACCTCCTGTCCCACCACCATCTCACAACCAACTCCTCGTTACCCATCCTGTCACACTTCAGGACATCAGTACAGCCTCTGGCCCTGGCAGCCCTGTCCGGCCGCCCACGCCGCTCACTCCCCCTCACACACACACGCGCGCACACCGCACACACGCACCGGTCACACACGGCCACCCCGACACAGGGGCCCCCGCCTCTTCCCCCATCTGTATTTTGCCTTGCTCTGGATTTTCTTTTAACATGCAGGTGTTTCCCCAGGGCAGGGGAAGGGGGGGATATAGTGGGGGAGATATGATGCACAGAAAGCAATATGGCAAAAATAAATATTTTTGGAGTGTAAATTTAACCTTTTTTTTCCTCCTTAAAATTCCATTAGCTTACAGTATTTTGTCAGTATAGCTTGCATATATACTATAGCTATCAAGGCAAGGGTGGTCCACGGGAGACAAGCTCTCCGGGGGACTGCAGTGCTACGTTTCTAATTTTTGTCCCCAAAAGACTATCTGGGCTACTTTGCACTGAAAACTTCACCCAAAAAAGCCCTCAGGGGGAATATTTGCAGCAGAGGGCTCAGTAATGACCCCACAGCTCCAGCTGGACCATTCCCCCTACCCTAAACCTGCACATGTGACCGAAGCATCCTCTGCCCCCTCCCCAGCACCATAGAGCTGGGACCTCCACCTGCTGCACCCTCACCATGATCTCTCCTCCTGCAGTGGCACAGGGGCCCTCTGCCCCTCTCTCCACCCAACTTGCCCTCCTCACCTACCAAAGCTAAGGGAAAAGCTGACAGCACTGAAATCACTGCAAAACTATGGTGCATTTTGAGGGGCATGAGCCTCCAGCCAGATGGTTTTGGGGGTACGCATGCGTCAACTGGGATGGCTCTCAGAGGACCTGTTACCTCCCCACTGAGCCAAAGCTGCCCAACCACTGCAGGTCCCTTCCTTTTTTCTTTTTTTAGTTTTCTTCCTTCTTTTTCTTTATTTTTTTTAACGTGGCCTCCAAAACAAAAGGAGAAAAAAGCGCCTGAGTTACTTGTAGTCATTCGCCTTTCGTGCAACTTGAATGTCCATGCAATTTAAAAACCGCTTGCGTGTCTCCGAAGAGCTAGATAGGGGTAGCCACGGGTCTGCTGCTTCGCACAGGGAACCCACCCGTGCCAGCATCCGCTATTATTATAATCATTATTATTATTATTACAATTATTCCTTTCTTTTCTGTTTTGCTTTTTTTGTGTTAAGAGTATGTGACAGGCCGCAGGAGAAAACTGCCCAAGAGGACTAGTGATGGGAGGGAAAAGGGGAAGATGGGAGAGGAGGTGACTTTCTGCATCCTCCGGGTTCCTGGGGAGTATCCACCTTCCCCAGGCGCAGGGCGGCAGGAACCCTCACACCTCCTCGCATGCTGGGGGGCACAAGAACCCCTGGGGAAATGGAGAAACACCGCGACCCCCTCTCTGGGTGGACTCACAGCCTCTCACCTGTGACTGATGCTGGGCTGTGGGTCAGCAAAGGTCAGCCCATGGCCAAGCTCCCCACGGATGGGAAGGTTCAGGACCAATTTCCCCATGTCCCCAGCAAGCTGCCAGGTCACAAGCAGGTTTTGGGGGAAGCGCAGGGACCAGTGAGGACCCTCCTCTGCAGCTGGACAAGGAAAGGTTTCTGAGAGCATCTCCTCTGGTGTCCTATAGACCCAGCCCATGTTATTATCTCCTACAGGTCAGTTCAAACACACAGCAGATGGGGCTGCTGGGATGAAGCTTCTTCCATGGGTTTTGCCAGTTGCCTCTTTTTTTTCCAGATGGAGAACACCAGTCATGGTCCCGCATTCAGTCCCAAATGGAAGTCACCACTTGAGGCTGTGATGCTGAAAGCTAGGAACACGCCTCTCGCTGCCGCCTTTGCTTTGGTCACCTTCCCTGCGATGGGACATGCATCCTGTCTGGCGTGACTTTTGTGGCTCTCTTTTGTGGGTGCGTGGTTTTGGTTCCTCTACGTGTGTGTTTAGCTTGTGTTGAGTTTTTACGGGTTTTGTTGGGGTTTTTTTGTTGTTTGCTGTTTTCCTCCAAAATTCCAACCCTTTTCCCCCCCCGATTCACTTCCCTCTCCCACAATGCACTTCCTCACACTCCTTCTCGGATCAGCTCCAAGTCCTTCTCCAAAATTCAAGAATCACCCGCAAGTGCCAGCTCATCTCTTCTGGCCGGAGCCAAGCATGACCCTGGAGACAAAGTTGACGATGGCTGCAGCTGGCTGGTCTGGGTCCAGCTCAGCAAAGAGGTGGCAGATGTTGTCTGTGGTGCTCCCTTGCTTCCTGGCCACAAAGCCAAAGAGCCTGTGTGGGGAAAAGGCAAGAGCCTCAACAAGGTTTGCCAATACTGCTCTCACAAAGATTACCACCACCCTCTTCCAACATGGTCTTGGCCCTCTTCCCCTCTTTCACATGCCCCTCTCACAACACAGAGGGATACATCCCAAACCAGCCTGCATGAAGGCCCACCTCCTCTTCCCTTTGCTGCAGTTTCTTTGAAGGCCAGGTTTCAATCATTTCTTGACCAAACCACCCTTGCTCTGAACACTTCTGCCACCCTTCCCAAGTTCGTCCCCAGGAAGGGGCCTTCCAGATGATCACAGCACTGCCTTGGTTTAGCCTCTTGAAGCCAGAAGTGTGATGGGCTGGGCATTGGGGTAGACCCTCTTGGAGATGAAGGCCATGCAAGGACACAGGAAGCTAAGTGAGACCATCTGGTTATTTCTGTCTGTCTCCCCCCTGATGAATAAAATGTCCCTTCTTTTTTTTTAATTAGAATGTGCAAACTCAAGTTATAAATACAGGGGGAACAGAATGTGAGACAGGCCCAGGCTACGGCATTTCTAATTGGGGAGGGGAAATACCACAGCAGCTGGACATCCTAATAAAAACCCCTTTGCTAACACAATGGCTAAAATTAGTGGGAGCTGGCCCCTGGAAATGGGTTCAGTCAACAGCTCTGTGTTCCCATGGGTCAGGACAGGAAGGACAGGAAGGACAGGAAGAAGAGGAAGAGATGACCAGCAGCTCACAGGCCATCAGCATAACCCCAGCTCTGCTCCGTAAGCTGGTTCCCAGTGGCTCTGTCAGGAGAGCTTCCAGTTTGGTCAGTTCAGCAAGACACATGCCTGCTCTGACCAGCAATTTGGGGCTGAAAGATGCATCCAGAGTCCCCAAGACCATACTCTCATGCTTGGGTGAAACACTCCTGCAGTGAGGAGCTGAGCCCATCTCACACACAGCCAGGATGCCCTGCACAGGGCATCTCCCAGCCAATGCCCAAACAGGCAGAAGCCACCTCGACAGCAGCTGGGAGGAATCTGCTGGAAGCACAGAAAGTACTTACTTGGCTGGGCCACTGCCATCAGTTTTAGTCCACCTGCAAGGAAAAGAGAAGGTGTGAGGGATGGTCCCTCCTGCACCCCACAGAGAGACAGGGC
The DNA here is from genome assembly GCF_020740725.1 of Corvus hawaiiensis. Classification (NCBI taxonomy): domain Eukaryota; kingdom Metazoa; phylum Chordata; class Aves; order Passeriformes; family Corvidae; genus Corvus; species Corvus hawaiiensis. The sequence continues at coordinate 25,272,718 of NC_063219.1, read as the reverse complement.
CAAGATGGGGACCACCACACCAATGGTGGAAGGCCAGTCTGGCTTTGCATAGGCTTGGCTTTATGGAAAAATGATGCACCTCTCCTTCAGCATGAAGGTGCTTGAGACACCAAAAAGTCACCAGAAGAAGCTGGCACTCCCCCACAGTATCCAAGGGGACCTAGCATTCCTGCTCTCCGCAAGAGCAGGGGAGAGAGCAAGCAAAGACCCTGCTCCAAGCATCCCAGGAGGCTACAGGAGTGAAAGGGGCAAGGGTCACGTGCTCCCCCCAGGTTAGGGCACTCACTTTCGTTCCTGGGGATCCAAGTCACAGAAGGTGACAGTATTGAGGGGGTAGTGTCTTCGGAAGAACAATCTGAAACACAAAGCAGGGAATGTCAGGGCCAGGGAGGCTCCACCACTCTCCCACCACAACCCAGCTCCACCAGCCCAGGGAACACTGCCATAGGTCTCCTACAGGATGTTCCAAGAGTCAAGGACAAATCCCAGCCATGTCCATGACCAGGCTGATGCCATCCCAGGGACATCCTTCACCAACACACTTCCTGAATCACAGCCCTGTTGGCTTTGGGAACGAGCCAACATTGGCTTTTGGCCAGATATGTGACCATGGAGGCTCTTACTTCCTCTGGTTATCCGTTAAGGTGATGCCTTGTGCGGAGACTTTGAAGTGAACAATGGTAGCTGTGGGCGTGGGGTCAGCCACCAGCGTCTCAGCAACAGCCTTCGAGATGGCCTGGGGGCCTGTCAGAGACTCCATCTCCACTGAATTGATGAAGAGGACGTTGCAGGCTGGAAAGGGAGACAACAGGCATGGGGTCAGCCACTACGCCAAGCCATGTTCACCCCACGACTGCCCCTCTCAACTCACCTGCACCCTGTTTGAGGAGGTCCGTGGCTGAGTTGGTGGCTGACATAGAGTCTTTCTTTTCCTCCATCGGATCTAGAAGACATGGGATGGTTACTGGTGCTCCCTGCTTGGAAACCTACCCCCTCCCTGCAGGTTGTGGGGACAGATGCAATGCCTTCTGCTCCTTGCTCTTACCTCGGTCAGGAATGACCAGCTTGCAGGGCAGGGCCAAGGGCGTGATGGAGTGCTGGTACACCAGTGCCGAGAGACAGCCTGGGGAGAGAGGGAAGATGGTCAGCATAGGGCCAGTGTTGCCAGATGAAGAACTGTTTGCACCTGCTGGGTTAATACAATGATCCTTTTGAAAAATCATTAGGCTGTGGAACTGCACAATCCAAAGTACGATTAACCATTAACCAAGGAAAGGAATAAGAAACTCCAGCTTTCCCTGATTAGGTCAGCATTGCCCTGGGTGGATGGAAACAGGCTTTTAGGTGGGTTTCTTCATTAATGGTCCTAATGCCACATGTGGCAATTCCTCTCACTGAAACCACCATGTAGCTCTCCACAGAGGGCTCAGGGAGGGGACAGAGATGCCAGGGCCACTTTAGGAACAACAAATGAGACAAAGGTCTTCGTGCTGCTCCTCAGACAACATTAGCCATGAGATAAATGAAAGAAGGGGAGCCCCCGCCCTCCACCCTGCCCAGCAGCATCATTTGTCCTACATGTGTGTGTAGACAGGTATGCACCTATGCATACAGGTACATTTGTGTGTTCTCATGAGTGTGTATGAACTTAGAGGCTCCAAATGCCCACAGGATGCAGTTACACAGGAACAAGAGGCAGTTAATAGGCTCTCCCAGACACCCAACAGTTCTGCTTTGACAGTCTGGCAAAGGCAAGGCTCTCCCAACCCAACCCCGCATGTGGGAAGCACACTGGGGCCACTTACCAAAATTAGGCTCATTGGGACATCCTTTTAGTTTCACACCTCGTGAGCTAGTCTCGATGAGGAAGTGCCTCACCAGCTCATTAGTCAAATCTCCTGGGAAGAGATGAGATGTTTTCACACCAGAGCCACCCTCCTATTACTATGCAGTCCCATTAGGAAACCAGTGCTCCAGCTCAAGGGAGGGGTCCCTAACACGACACACACCCTCCTCAAACCTGCCCCTTTGCACAGGGTCAACCCCAAGCCAAGCTCCCCCACAGTGTTGGTGGGCTGGAGAGGCTGTGCCCATTTCATTACACCAAAGCCCAAGACATAGGTGCTCCTGCGCCCTCCACAGCTCAGGGCAGAGGGTGTCTGGTGCCTCCCTGTGCCCTGGAAGGCAAGGATCCTGCCACATCGGCACATACCCAAGGGCATGACTGGCTCAGCAGCCCCAGCTGCCCGCTCGCCCCGGCTGAACGATGGAAAGCATCTCGGCGTGGGAAGGAGAAGGGCACACAATACCTTTCTTGTTCTGCTGCATGACCGTGGGAGGCGGAGAAGCGACTTTCATGGCGAGGCCATAGGCTCCCCGGAAGGAGTGGCTGTCTCGGATGATGAAAGCCCCCGGCTCCCTGTCCTTCAGCAGGGCAATGGCTGCAGGAGAGAACGGCAGAGCTCAGAGATGGCATGGTGAGAACCAACACACCCTCAAGACACCAGCAGGTGTGGGTTGGGATGGGGTGCCCCAGCTCCACACCTCATAGCCAGGCACCACAATGTTACCGCCCCTCCTGCATGCCTGAGTGGGTTGCCAGGCACAGGCTCATCTCCCCCCACCCCCATCGCCCTTGTGTGCACATCTCCTTGCCTATTTCTGAGCAACCAAGTACTGGAGAGCAAGCAGGAGCCAAGGGCCAAATGCTGGGACCATGCCCCTGAAGGCATCCTGCTGCCTCCTCGTTCTCCCTGCTTATTTTAGCCATGTTTCCAAGATGCCTCTGAGCATTATCAACTCAAGATTTGGGTGTTTTGCACCCCAAACTGCAAACATAGACCCACTGCACACTCCAGGGACTGGAGCTCCTCTCCAAGAGGAGGTCTGACGAGCCCACATCACACAAACCTGCAGATGAATGGGGCTTCAACCCCCATCTGCAACGGCCTGAGCAGCCATTATTCACCCTCACTCTCAACCCAGTCCATAAGGGAAATCCTTGCTAATCCCTGCGATCCCAGACACACCCCAACTCCTGACCCTCTGTCATCTACCTACCCTGCTCCCTGGAGATGTCTGGTTTGTACCAGTACTTAGAAGTATCCTGCACAAACTTGACATTGGCACGAGTCTCAGGACTGATGTCTGCAGGAAAGGGAAGAAAAGACAAGAAAAAAGTTAAAAGATGCTGTATCTGAAACCCTACATCCAGCCAAAGCATTAATACATCCACCTCCTTTCAGACCTGCCACATTGCACTAACCTCAACCCAGTTCCCCATACCCAGACAGGCCGATAATCCCCTGGAGCTTATGGGGCTGCTGGGCATCTAAAGCTAAATCCAAGCTCAAGGGCCCTCGAAGGGCTGTGCATCAGGTGAGCCTCTTTGGCCCACAGCCACAGACAAAATGGGAATTCTTCATTTTAAAGGAAGCTGGCCAGGTGAAATAAAAACTGTTGGAGGAAAGAGGTATGTCTGGAGGTGCTGGGGAGATCCTCTGACTTCAAAGGACCTTCACTGCTCTCTAATGTTAAAGATTTGGCTCACACTTCATAAAAATAAATTTCTTCCCTTATCTTTGCTCTGTGCAGAAGAACTGGACGGGTCAATCCACCCTGGGCAAAGCAGCCCCAGCCCCAGCCTGACTGTGCCTTCTTCAGTGCCCACCAGTGGCACAGCCTCAACCGGAGCTGGTCCTCTGGCCATGAAGCTGTCATTTACTCAGGCAACATTTACAACCACCTGCTTTCCAAAAACAACCAGGCATACAACCGATAGGATTGGATAGCATCTCTGCTGGAGACATGTTATCAGCCCTCTGCAGTCTGGTCACCTTCGGAGAGGCAGGGGGCTCGCTCCCCTCTCCAAGCTGCTTGTTAATTGTTACAGGTTTTAATTACTCATGCTTCCCCACTGGGAAAGGTCCCTGGCCACAGGAATCACGGGGCCAGGACGAGTGCCAGCGTCCCCACAAAGGGCTGCCCGCTCAGCAGAGGAACTGGCCCAGCAGCTGGAGCCACCACTGCCCCACAGCTTTATTCCCCTGGTCCTATCAGCCCGATCTTGGCGTCACCAAGGTGTCTGTAACAGGAGCTGGCAAAAGTGTTCCAGGCAGGACAGCACCCAGGGCACGGCACCATTTGAAATGAGAAGGCAGCACCGCAGCGGGGTCTCAGCGGGGTAAAGTCCACTGGGAATGAGGGCAAGAGGTCAGTGCATCCCCACGGCAGAGAAAAGTCGTCTCCAGGAGCTTTGATCTCCCCATACACATCTCTGAGCACTGTTTATGCCAGAGATGCTGGTCGGTGTTTTTCCTGTTTGGATTTGTCAGAAAGCGCAGGAAATGGCCCAAGCCCCAGCGGTGCCTTTGGTTTGCGGATGGACAGGAGGGGTAAATCAGGACATGGCTGCAATCCCTTTCCTGACAGCCAGCAAGGAGGAGGAGGGGAGAGCCTTGAGTAGGGCAGGGGGACACAGGGACCTCCAAGAGCATCCCTTACCTGGCATGGAGAACTTGGAGAAGTCCGGCAGAGTGTGGGAGAAGGCAACGGCGCTCCCACCGCTGGGGCTGGACATGCCGCTGGAGAGGGGTGAGGACATCTTGCCGTTGACAGTGGCGTAGTTGGGGAGGCTGTTGGAGCGGTCCCCAGCTGACATCCGCCGCTTCTCAGGCAGCGCAGGCTGCGACGTGGGGCTGCCCTGGCGGTAGGCAGCCGAGTCTGGGGAGGAGGAGTGCGGCGTGCTCGTGCCGGGGTAGTATGCTGGGGAGACAGGGAAGGACGGCGTGGAGGGAGGCTGGTAGCCAGAGGAGCTGCTCTGCCGAGACAGCGTCAGGTGCCTTTCCTCCGGGCTGGAGTAGCCATACAGGGGGCTGCCAGGGGATGTGGCTGCTGCTGATTGGTGCCTGGACAGGCTGGGGCTCCCTGGTGGGGCCACCAGGTTGCCATGGGCCACCACAGCATGCCTGCTCAGCCCAGGGCTGCCGGGAGCACCACTCAGGTTGGGGTTGATGGCTCTTCGCCCGAAGCCAGGGCTGGGCGGTGTATTCGTAGCCACTGTCCGGTGCAGGCTGCGGGGGCTCCCTGGCAGGGTGTGCACCCCCACCACATTGACCTGTGGCTGTGGCCGAGCTTGGGGTTCTGGCTGGAGGCCAGCTCGGCCATCAGCGTAGTCGGGGCTGCTGTATGCAGAGCCCGGGACCCCTCCTTGGACCATTGCAAAGGAAGATGGAGACGAGTTTTGGTAGCTGCTGTGAGCAGAGGGCATCTGCAAGCCAACAGGTGACCGGTACAGGGGCTCAGCAGAGGCATGGGGAGGCGTAACCGTGCCATGGGGGCTGCCTTCTGATGGGTAGCTGCGGAGGGAGGCCCTGAGGAGAGACGAAGAAAAGTAGAATTCAGCTCCACCACTTGTTCCTGCTGCTGACTGGTACTGGCACCCTCCTGCATGTGGCGCACAGGGAAACTGAGGCACGGAGCCCGGCAGCTACTTGGTTGTCCAGAGGCAACCATGGGATGGGTCCTGCCAGCTGCATGAAAGCAACCAGAGGCAGCTTTAGTCCCACCATGAAACCCAGTTCCATCTCAAAGTATGACCTTCTGTGGAACAGAGCCTTTTCCCAGCTCTGCTCCCAGCAAACACCTGATTTATTCTGCCCTGCCAGCCTGTGTGGGTGCAGAACACCTCGTGGGCAGGGCGGACAGGGGACAGGGACAATGGCTCCATCTCACCCTGGAGGACTCAGGCTCAGCCTAACCCAGGGCTAGGAATTAGCACAACCCATCCCTCCTCCCACTCCAGGGGACACCTTCCCAGTGAGAGGCTTCTGAGGTCCAGTAACCACCAACCAACCAGCAGTGACCCAGATTTGTGTTCTCAGGGCACTGAGGTGCACAGCTGGCCAGGATACCCAAACCCTGCATGGAGAGATGCGGGTCTTTGCAAAGGCAGTTAAAATGTGGGAGCAAGCACCATCCCTGGAGATATTCAAGAAACAGCTGGACATGGCACTTAGTGCTCTGGCGTAGTTGGCTTGGTGGTGTTCAGTCAAAGGCTGGACGCGATGATCTTGGATGTCTTTTCCAGCCTTAATGATTCTGTGATTCTAAACCTGTGCACCAGGCAGGGTTCAGCCCCAGCGCCACCAGTCCCTGGGACCTGCACCCACTGCCTTACCCATCCATGCTGTGAATAGGGCTGCTGGTGGAGACAGGGCTGGGGGCGATGAAGGAGTTGGAGAAAGTGCCATTCCTCGTGGGCACCTCTGGGCCTCCGGGCTGGGCAGCGGGCTGAGCAGTGGGCTGGGCAGCAGGCTGGGCAGCGGGCAGTGTCCCTCCCCTGCCCGTTGTGGCCGTGCGGGCCACTGACTCAACATAGCTCCTGGGCTCTGTGGCAAAGAGAAGCAGAAACAGATGAGCCTACAGCTTGCATGGGAAGAGGACCACACCCTTCTCCCTGGATCCACATTTCATGCCAGTGAAGGTGCCTGAGCTGACCTCCTCCAGCTGAACATTTCCCTCTACCTCTTCCACCACAAGTTGTGCAAAAACACATCTGGCTCATTCAGGATCCTTAAGTTGCTTCAAGAATGCTGAAGACCCCAGCCAGGGCACAGGAAACAGGGTCACCGTTTTCCCTGAGGGGACTGGAACACGGGACCACGATCCCTTTGCATGCCACAGCCCCTTCACCCTGCTCTGAGTCAGCGTCCCTCCCACCCAGGATGCCACAGGGAACACGTCCTGCTCCCTGCTCATCCACAGCCCCTAAAAATAGAGCCGGTGACTCTGCCCAGCCCGCACTGACTCACACAGGACTGATGACGATGCCCCGTGGTCCCTGCCCTCTGTGGCCCACCTCTGCCAGCCATCTCCAGCAGCAGACCAGAGGGCAACTCCAGCTATTTCCACTGCAGCATCCAACACTTTCACTCCCAGCCCAGCTTGAAACCGGAGCCCATGAGCACAACCAAGAAAAGCAATTTTCCTTTAGAGCCGCCAAGCTGTCCCGTGCCAGGAGCAGCAGTCTGGGCTGGCCATTACCAGCCATGCCAGACACCAGACCCAGTCCTCTCTCATACCTTTCCCCCTACCTCCTGTTCCACCCAGGCTGGTCCCCATCCCTATGACAGCCCCCACAGACCCCACCAAAGGCTGCACCAGAGGAACAGGCTGCAGCTTCAGTCCCATTCCCCCAAGCCCTGCAGCCGTGTCACACCTCAGCTTGCCCTATGCAAGACCCACTGGCATCAAATGCTATGGGCTGGGCAGCCTTGCAGGTCCCTGGCTCCAGGCTGGCCATGCCCAAAGCAGCTCTGCAGTAGTAATTAGCATGACAAACATTATTATTGTTATTATTAGTCATAACAGCTGGGCTCTGGCTCAGCCTGCTGGCAAGCTGGCCTGCTCACAGTCAGCAACGCCAATGCACAGCTCCACGTTCAGAGCTGGAGCAGAGACATGCAAGGAAAAAGACTGTCATAGGTCCCACTCCTTCCCCCGCAGCATCTCTGTGCCCCATCTGTGTGTGGAGAGGGGAGGAGGAATCCCTCCCTTAGGCTGATGTCCCTGCTCAACCCCAGGAAAGATCTGGGCCAAAACCAGATGATGGACCTCTACACAGGCTGGGTACCAGCATCTAAGGCAGGACATCCTGAGTGACAGGGATGAGGCACTGCCCAGGGCAGCTGCAAGAAATTCATCGCAGCTTAGGTAATTCAATTAATTCCACAGCTACTCACTTTTCCCCTTCCCAGCTCCCCAGCCCAGACTAAAATTAGCCAGACAGTACATATGAGTCAGCCTGCAAGAGGTTAAGACCACAGGGCTGTGAAAATGCCAGCCCCTCCTGAAAAGGCAGCAGCAGGGGGCTTGGGGGCTGTGCCAGTGAGGTGTGTGGCCATGGGCACAGGTTCCAGTACTTTGATTCAATTCAGAACAAGAGAAATGAAAAGAAAAGTTAGGAAGTTTCAGGCAGGATTTTTTTAGGCTGAAAAATCTGACCTTGCCTCCTTGTGTTTTCTTGTAAGGGACTCTGGAGATGGGAAAATGGGTGGAAGAACAGAGAAGTTCTGAGTCACCAGGGAGATGGGCATTTGTTTGGGAATCCCAGATCTGAGCAGGGCTGCGCTGTGGCCAGAAATCCCCAGTGCTGCATCTGTGTCAGGCTGTTTTAAAGCCTCCTCAGAGCTGACAGCCACATCCAGAGCTCCCACACTGCCAAAGCATCTTCCAGCCCCATACACAGGCCAGCCATTCCAGCTGGGATCTGCTAGGCAGAGCACGGAGGGGCAAGGACCCTCCTAGAGTGTGTGGCTGAGTGCAGAGGGTCCCAAGCCAGCAGTGTTAAGCCAAAATATCAGTCCCTTCTCAGAACCATAGATTTAATCCCCAAAAATATCATTTTATCAGAGAGGATGAAGCAGGGCAAGAGGCTCATGGTGGCCACTCAGCCTGGGCAGTGCAGGGTCACTGGACATCCTTGCTTGGGAGTCAACCATCATGCAAGCGGACAGAGAAGCAGCACAGCTTGAGCTCCTGAGGGTTTAGTGGGAAGGAGAGGAGAGGCAATGTATGAGTCTCTGGAGGCTTAAAGCTGGACAGAAATGGTAAAGCTTGGGGGAACTTATGAGGGAAAAGCCTGATTTTATCCCAGCTTTGCTTCCTTTAATGTATCCAAAAAGCCATCATTGAAAAATCAGTTCTGAAAGCAGAACGTTTCTTTTCAAGGAAACACTTTCTCCAGTACTACACAATGTGCAGGTTTGGGTTATGTGCATTTTGAGAAACTTCCAAGGAGAAATGCTGACGGCTGCTAGGGCAAGAGGAAGCACCGCACCCACCAAGAAGAGACACCCTTTCCCCAAAACCCATCCTGAACACATAGTTCCTCATCCCAGCTCTGAGGGCCCAAAAATTCATTAAAGGAGGAAGCAAAACCACCCAACAACCGTTACATAGCAGGCAGTACTCCAAGGAATCACAGCCACTCCCAAAGCCTCTGTCTCCACACAAGATGTGCCATCCCAGAGCCCGCAGTGCCTGCACCATCAGCACAGCCACTCTTGAATTGACGTCCCAGCTCAGCCCCATCCTTGGCATCCCCAAAGTGGCACAACCCAGAGACAGGAGAGGTGGGAGGACTTTGGGCAGCTGCCTGGCTGGAGGAAGATGTGCACCAGCTGCCGGTGCTGCACCACTGCCCAGCCGGCTGAGCCGGCAACACACTGGTGGCCTCTGCGCCCGCTGACCTTTTGTGCTGCACTCTGGTTTATTTTTCACTCTGAATGACAACAGCAAAGCCAAAAGGGGAGGGCAGGAGACTAAAACTGGGGCTGCTGCTCCCAGATGCCCGCCAGGCTCTTCCAAAGCTGGCCGTAGCGTGCCAGCATCCCCAGCGTGCTACCAGTAAGGATGCCACTCGCTGACAAAGAGCCCTCAGTCCCCACAGATGACTGCCACACAAAATACAGACCTTCAGGTCCAACTTGGACACTGAGAAATCCTATCAGGACACAAGGCATGATGTGCCCCTCCTCTAAAGGGAGCAGGACAGGCAAGACTCAGGCTCCTACATCCCTGAGGGACAGCGCAAGGGAAGGCTGCTGGAACAGACACCAGGGCTTGCTCTGAGTCACAGTCCCAACAGTGAGGTTGCATGAGGAAGAGAGAGACAGAGAAAGAAAAGCCTTTCTTACCTTCTTCAGAGTCACCGCCTGCTTCCCCTTCTAGTTCTGAGGGACGGAGGGGCAGGGGAGTGATGGGAGTGGGAAGAGGAGGAAGGGAGGTGCGAGACAGAAAGAGAAATCAGAGTTAAGCAGCTCTGCCTTTCTCAGGCAGGGGCACATAGAGCACAAAGGAGCGCCCCACACCTCCTGACACTGTGCTCTAAACTGAAACCCAGCCTCAGAAACCCCCACAGTTCACATCAACATCCCAGAAATTATGTCCAAAACCCAGGAGGCTGGTTTCAGATGAGAAAGAGGGAACAGTGCAGCAGAGAGTGACCAAAGGGCTGCTCCAAGAAGCCCAGCAAGCACCAAATAAGCATCAGCTCGCCCTTAAAGGCAGAGGGAGAAGGGTCTTGCAGTGTGAGCTCAATCAGCCTGTTGCCCCCAGGCTCAGATGGATTTGGGGAGGTCACACTCAGCCCTGAGCTGGTTCAGGAAGGGGCCCTGGGTGCTGGGAAGCAGTGAGGTCTGGCTTGGCAGGCTACTTCAGGACACATCCCCAGGACGGTAGGGCCTTTGCACTCAGGGACTGCTGTCCAGGATGGAAAGAGCTCTGGATATTGTTCTGGCTGACAGGCTCAGCTCCCAGAGAGCAAACTGTCTCCAGCTGTCCTAGAGAGGAGAAGGAATGTAGGGGGTGGGAGAGGGAAGAATATGGGGCTGGGCAGGAAACAGGGCCACAGGGTTATCTAGCCTTCACCGCTGAAGACCTTACTGTGCTGAGCCCCCCAGGGCAGCACCAGCATCCCCCACGCTTACACAGTCCCAGAGTCCCCACAAAAGGTGACAAGGACCCACATGGCCACCTGGCGCCAAAAGGGAGGTGGAAGTGCCTTCTCCAAACTAGGGACACTTCCGGGGTATCCTCACAGACGCCCCCACAAAAAAATCTGTGTGCAGTCCCCGTGCCCACACTCACCTCCCACTGGATGCAGCAGGATCTCAGCCGGGTTGTGGGGTTTCAGCCCCAGTGCTGAGAGCGGGGTCTTGGCCAGGCCAGGGGGAGAACGCACTGTCAGCACAGTGGACACAAGTGGAGTGTTAGTGGAGGGGTGGGAGGTGACGCTTCAGAAAGGCTGGAGCTGCCCACAGGTTCCGATGTTCCCATAGCCCATCCCAACCACTGGCTGCAAGGGAGGGCTGCTGAGAACACAAGATGCCCTAGTATGAAGCAACACCCTGCAGAAGGATACTGATCCCCCTCTTCATTTGGGAGAGGACAGAGGGCAGGAGGTGACTGGGAACAAGCACCCTGCCCTATTGCAAAGCTAGCAGGATGGAGAAAGGGGACAACTCCCACCAGGACAGGCCCGGACCCCATCTCCTTCACCATCCCCACAAAGTCCCAGCATAAAGGCATGAAGCCCCTTTCATTTCCCCTATGTGAGCAGCCATCCCAACCCAGCTCTCCCACACCTGAACTCCTTTCTGCCAATCCCCACGTCTGGCCAAGCTGGAATCCAGCTGTCCCAAAGCAGCCCATCACCCCCATAAACGGGAAAGAAGGACTGCCAAAAAAACCCTGCCCTCCAGACCAGCTCAATGGGTGGGCAAGGATGTTAACACAGAGGGGTGGCAATGTACATGTGAGGTCTGCACCCCTGTGCCCAGACAAACACACCAGGAGCAGCTGCATGTTTGTATGGCTATGGTATGGATGGCGGTAGGGTTTCACAGGGCAGGGCAGACCGCCCCACGCAGATTGCACCTCTTCTCCCCTCCTACCCACTGGGTTTGCCTCATCTCCCTGACACTGTATTTTCCCATACCAGGGGAAACCTCAGGGCATCATCTTCAGCAAGAGGGACCAAAGGGCACGAGCCTCCAGCAGTGTTCGAACATCTCTGACTGGCAGCACAGGCACAGGGCCTGTGGCGAGGCTGGGAGGCGGTGGGTGGTGGGAGCTCCAGAGGAAAGCCAGACCCTTGCCCTGAGGCCAGGTCCGCCCAGCAGCCTGGGGCTGGAGCAGCCGAGCAGCCAAGTCCCTGGGAAACTAAGATGGCAGCACCTTCCCCAGTGGGTGTCTGATTTCCTCAAATCCAGCTGACCCCAAGGCACAATGTCAGCTCACACCTCAGCTGGCTGATGAGCATCAGGATCCTCACAGGGCCAGGAATTCTCCCAGGACCACCATCCCCCAACAGAGAGGAATTGCTCCTGTATCCCCCAGGGCCACTTTGGCAAAGCCTGAAAGCTGCAGCTTCAAGCTTCCCAGGCTTCTCTGGCTGACACTGGATAAGCAGCACGGCCTTGGGGCCACAACCCCAGCCAGGCTGTTGCCATCACCTCTGCAAGTGACTCATCCCCCAAAGCCACTGACCCACTGACAAAGGAGCTGCTGCTGCCCCAGGGCCAAGCTCTCAGTCCCCAGGAACAACAGGGCCATTTCTGAGCTGCCAAGCACCCCTACGATGCTCCCACACTCGTCTCCTCCTCCCAAGAGACAGGGCTCAAACATCAGAGGAGTGCCGGGAAGGAAGAGCAACAGTACAGAAGGGAACAACCCCAAGCCCCACAGGCTGAGCTGTGGGGGGGGGCAGGTGGCTTCACTGCAACCAGGACATGGCATCAGAGGGGGCTGCACTCAGCCCAAGCATCCCCAACCCTAGAGTATCCCTCAGCCTTCAGCCTACAGAAGCGTTTTAGAGGATATGGGGGGGCTGCCATCTTTTGAATGGGTTTCTCAGTTGACCGGCTGCTCCACTGCACTGCTCTGGCCTGAGTCAGGCTGTGCCGACGTGTGGCTGCTCCTCAGGGTTCGTCGCTCAAGCTGGTCACACAAACCCAGTCCACACAAACCCACCGTGAGTGCGTCAGGGTTAGTCAGAACAGAGACGCTGCACCGGAGGAGCGGAGACAAGCTGCACACAAAGGGCATGCATCCCAGCCTTTTTCCCCTCCTGCCTTTGAAACTGCGAGCAAGAAGCGACATGGTGTGTGAGTCTGCCCTCCTGATCTTCACTCTCTCCTGGCTCCCTCCCACTCACCCGCCACAGCAGTCTTGCTTCTCTTCATGCCATGCCGGCAGGAAAGATGGGGAGATGCAGGACCCTGATGGGGTGAAAGCATGCCTCTCTCCTCATCCCACCTTTGGATCCCATCCAAAAACACCCCAGTGAGTGGAGGGTGGGAAAAAGCCAAGATGAGGGTGCCAAGCATGGGATGCTGAAGTAAGCGGGATGCTGACAGCAGCACGGAGTGGCAGAATGCGGAGGAGAAAGGAGGATGGAGATGAGGAGTGGTTAAGATGGCGGTGGGTGTCTGGAACCTGGAGCTGTCTGACCCTTGGCAAATTTCTGGCTTGCCCAGAGCCACCCACCGAGCCCCTCTGCCTCCCAGAGCCATGGCACTTACAGCTGTTGGAGTAAGGGGTTTGTGGTGACACAGGGAAGGCTGGGGTGGGGGGAGAAATCTCACCGCCGCTGGAGGGTGGGCTGGTGGGGGAGGCACCCTCCATCTCCTCGAAGGCTTCCTTGTAGCTGTGGAGGTGAGGCTGGGGAGAGCAGAAGAAAGGGTCAGTCCCGTCCCTATGATGGGCACAAACCTCTAGGACACCCCCAAGGAGAGGGGGCAAAGAGAAGGGTTTCACCTCCTCCCTGCTAACTACCACCACCACCACAAGAAGCATCATTGATCCCCAATGCAACAGATGCTGTGAATGCTGACCAAGCCATCCCCCTCCCTGGAGGCATTTGTCCCCAGTCAGCCACCCCCCAACCCCAGCACTCCTCTACTCCAGCCCACCTCCTTGGGCCTCCCTCCAGGGTTGGCCGCGATGGTGCTGACCACCTCAGGTGAGAGGACGGTGGGGCTGCGGGGCGAGCTGGGCTCTGGTGAGCTCTTCTCATAGTGGCTGTCACTGGGGGTCCGCTTGCGGGCAGGGACAGCGCTCTCCTCCAGAGGCTTCTCCCGGGACTGCACCCCTGCAGGGCAAGCACAGGGTGGTAGAGGGGTGAGGAGCTGCCAGCTGAGATGGGGACGAGCAGGAGATGCTCCAGGTCTGACCTGAGAGGTCTCAGCTTCAGAACTCAACTGCATCAAACCCCCAGACCAGCATGGGTAGCTGGAGCAGATATACCCTACAGCAGCGACCCCAGACCAGGTGATAAAGCAAGACAGGGTTGTGGCTAGTGGCTGAACTGCTGCACTAGCCCTCCCAAGCACCATTAGACTTCCAGGGACAACCTCCAGCAGTAGGTGTAAGGGGCAAGAGCATCCTGAGATTAGCCCAGACAGCCCAGCCCTGCAGAGCAGGGAAGTAACAGGGCCTCCTGACAGCATCATAATGGGAAAGGACCAGATCACCCAGCACAAGGACAGCTGGATTCAACTGCCTCCCTGCTCCCACAGCCAGATGTGGCTTCAACCACAGCAGTGGAAAAAGTCTGGTTTTGTGAGTGCCCAAGGCAGAGGGAGCACTGGATCAAGAAGAAAGAACCCAACAGAGGAATGGTGCAGGGAACCCTAAAAAACCACTGCTGCTCTGTCCCCAGTGCAAAGCCGTTCTAAAAGGAGAGATCAGCGTCTCCCCTCCATCTCCCCCCAAACCTCCTTCCCAGGTCCCAGCAGTATGAGCCACCAATGTCCACAGCCTGGGGGGAAGAACAGAGTGAGCAAGTCATCACAGGAGAATGGTTTTCTTGGGCTGTGGAGATCCCCATGGGCTGGGATAAAGCCCAAGAACACAGACAAAGTTGGCACAGGGCAGGGGAGCTCGACTCTCCCAGCACCTGACAGTGCCCAAACACACTTTCCATCCCACCTCGCCTGATGAAGAGGTTAATCCAGGCTCATGGATGATGGTGCCAGGTTCAGTGCACAGCAACCCCACAGAATATCAGGGGCACGGCGCAGAGCCCCGTGGGACTCACTCCTACCCACTAGCAGAGGTGACAACACTGTCCCCTCTACTTTTCCCACAGAATCATTGAGCACTCATGCTCCCCTTGGTCAGCATATTAGGGAAGAAAAAAAGAGAAAAAGGAGAAGAAAAAAAAAAGGAGAAAGGCCAGCATCACGCTCCAGGAAGTGCACTTTTAAAACACCAACTCCTTTCCCACGGGCTGGCGGAGGAAAACCAGCCATCAGCTGCTTCCCCTCACTCCCCGGGGCTCCGCATGGGACCCACGCCTCACACCCGCTGACCTCCCCTCTTCACTGCTCGGCACACGCATCTGAGCTTTCCCGGCTCGGGGAAAAGGCTGGGAGCGGGGAAAGGGCTGAGAGAGCAGGAGGGAAGGAGGTGGCCTGGGTGCATTTCTAAATAACCAGCCCAGTGAATGGCAACAACAATAAAATCGCGGCTCGGGGGGAGAGGCGGCCAGGCTGCGAGGCGGGGGACGCAAGCCAACGGGGCTGGCTCCAGCCGCGGAGGCGGCCTGGAAAATTCCACTAAGAGCAGCTTTGAAACACAACTCCCGATCCCTTCTGCAGGTGCTCACCGGCACGGGAGATGGCCATTAAAAAGAAAGAAGAGGGGCACAGAGAGGGTGCCTGGGAAGCTGCCTTGCAGGCATGGGCAGTATTCCATAGGGCCACCCCGTATCTTTTGTCCTGCTCTTCACTTTAAGGAACTGAAGCCTGCAGTTGTGAGCACAGGGAGAAACAAGATACTGGGAAAAAATAAAGCAAACTCTAATGTTTTCTTTTTTTTTCCTTCCATTTTGTGCACTATGGGTTCTCCTGAACACTGCAGGAGCATCACCAGGAGCATCCCTTGGCCCATTCCAAAGTGAGCTGCAGGGCCCGAGCACTTCAGAGAGGCAGGGACTGGCTCCTCGAGCTGTACATGCCTGTCTTGCTTTGAATTTTCCATTTGGGAAGCACTAACCATGGCAGATTGATGGAGCCTGGCTATCAGTGCACATCACACATGTGCAGCGTGGGACCCCCTGCTCCATCCCCAGGGCTTCACGTCACCTAACCACAGGGTGCTGGATCTGGCCCATTGGGACACCCAGGAGCTCAGCAAGCTCTGGCTGCTCCACTCCCCAGACACGGAAAGCGGCCGGGGCCACAGGGAGGGGAGGGAGGAGAAGGGAAAAAAGGGACTCATTGTTCAGGAGCGAAGAGTGGGAAACTTCACAGGCCGCCCGGAGCAAAGCCTGGAGGAAACCCAGGCTCTGAGCACGGCTCCCCCGACCCCCTGGGTGATTTATGGGATGGAAACTATGCTTGAAAAACAAACTCTCCTTTCCCTAGCTTGCTTTGCCCCCTCAGCAGACATACAGCCTCCCTTAGCCATGGTACTGTCACTGGACTCCCAAGGACTCCCTGGCCGAATGCAGGATGGCAGATTCCTGTTCTCAAAGGGGGAGCAGCAGCCTGCACCCCACTCCTCACCCTCACACCCAACACCTGTGGCACTGTCACTCCTCTTGTTGCTCATTTAAGTACTTAACCTAGTACCAACCACTGCCCTCAGACTCAGCACAGCTCTAGGGCTGGGGAAGGGCAGGGAGCACAACAGCTGGGGTGGCAGGGAGCACAACAGGAGGGGTGGCAAACCCAGGTAATTTTGCAGCTGGGGAGCCAGGTTTTTAGGCCAAATCAGGAGGCATCTGCTTTTAGGCCATGAGATGCTAGAACTACTGCCAGGCAGGAGCCAGGTGATATCCCCAGGGTGGACAGGAGAGAACAAAGACGCGTCCCAAGGCTCTTGGGATCTGCACTCAGCAAATAAAGCCAGACAGGGACACACAACACCCAGGGAAGAGAGATACAAACTCATTCCCTGCCTGCATGAGGAACAGACATTATCCTGTGCTGCTCCGCACCAGAGCCCAGCTCACCCAGTCCCAGCACAGACTACTCCCCACCTCCCACCTGATTACCCCAAATGGGCACGATAAAATACCTTACTCTGTGCTGAGGGCTCAGAGGGTTCAAACCTCTTTGGTCCTCCTGGGGAGAAACCCACAGCGCCAGTGGGGAGAGAAAGGTCACACAGAAAGCTGGTGACTCCCCAGCCCCACTCCATCTACCACCTTCTCCTTGCCCTGGGACAAGCGGGTGCACAACAAGCACCAAGCAGGCCACCAGCACGCATCACCCGGGGCAGACTCACCTCCAAGGAGCAAAGTCACACTGCATAAAATGTAGTCTCAGCAGCCCACACCCTCCAGCTGCAGACCAACCCAGGGGGATCCCTAAACTGATGTAGGAGAGACCCTGCTGGGCTGACAGCTGATTAAATCTGGGTTCTGTGGAGCTGCACCCCAGCCCTTCCTTCCCAAAGGGGTGAGGCCATGGTCAGGGCAAAGCCTGGAGGGGATTTAGGAAGGGTCCAGAACTGGCCCAGCAATGAAAACCCCAGGCTTGGATGAGATGCAAAACCGAGCGTGGGCAGGGGAGTCTATATCCAGGGCCAGGGGCTCCCCCATCACTGGAGGAGCTCAATGGGAGCTCTGACCATCACTCTGCTGAGGAAAGGGATCAATCCTGCATGGAGATGATCTCCTGAGTCTCCCTCCATCCCACATCCATGCAACACACAGATCACTCAGCATGCAGTGATAGAGGAGGAAGGAAGGATGAAAGGGAAGGAGAGAGAGAAGATGGGAAAAGGAAGGAAGGATGAGAGTGAAGGATGCAGGAGAGGGAAGAAGGATGGATGGGAAGGTTGGAGAACAAGGAAGGAGGGGAAAGGAAGGAGGTGGAATGAACAAACCAGAGAAGGACCGTTGCTGGTTCAGAGGAGGACGGGGGACTTTGGTGCTCTTGTTGAGTTCCCTGAGCTTGGCGTTGTACTCTGCCAGCATACCAGGACAGGGAGTGCAAGGAGGGTGGGAGGTCACAGAGGACAGACACAGTCCCCCCACAGAGAGAGGAAGGGGCACACAGGACAAATGCCACAAGATACAACAGGGAGAGAGAGAGAGAGAGAAAAGAAGAGAAAATATTAGCTGGGGTCCAGCAGATGAGTCTGGGGTCATTTGGGGTCTCAGGGAGCTCGGCCTCTGCTTGGAGCTGCTTTTCCATCAGCCAACTTGCCTGGCTCCAGGCACCACATAAACCCACATGGGAAATCAATGGTGCCTCCTAGCCATATATAGCCTTGTGCAACACTACAAATGCCCCATCACCATCCCCTCAGAGATTGCACCATGCAGGTCCCCTCCACCACAGAATGCTCAGGGCTGGGACAAGAAGGGGTGACCCCAGATGCCTTGCTAGGAGATGAGAGGGACTTAAAGGATGACAGGACCACCTCCTCCCTGTGGAGAGGTGCTGGGCATGCCAGTGCTGCCCTGTGCCATCTCTTCCCCTTCATCATCAGCGGGAAGAAGGAATGGGAGCATTTCCCCACCAAGAACAGAGGAGGTGTGAGATGCTCCTCATCTCTACGCCAGGACATGCAGGCAATTTATAGCAGCAGGGAATGTAAACAAACATGTCCATGCCCCACTGTCCCTGCTGGCCGTCCCCTCCCAATGCTGGCTTCAGGACACCTTGTTCCTGCCAGAGGTCAGGCCACCCGCCTGCGCTGTCCCCACCTCAGCACAGACAGCCCAGCTCCAGCAGAGACAGGTGGCCACAGGCTGGGCACCATTCCCCAGATGCCTCTCTCCTCCCTGAGAAGCCCAGTAGCCGCAGGGGCATGACAGTGACCCCAGCCCAGCCCTGAGGACCTGACCCCAGGGTTGGGGGAATGGATTTTTCTGGTAGACACCATCAAAAATCCATTTCCCACACACTGCAAATACTCTTCCTCCTCTCCTTAGAGCTGTCCTCTTTTGCAGCCCATTTTAATACTTCATATGGGGCGGCAGGGGAGGGCAGGCATCTGCTGCTTATAATATTAAGTCCAGACATACAGCATAGTTTGGGCATCCGTGTCTCCTTAGGTTTGTTTAAATTCTTTGCAGAAGCCCCACAACCCTTTGTGAATCTGATCTGGATCACTGAGGTCAGGTTCAGACGGATGCAAACTTCCTCCAACGACTCTATGACCCTCCTCATTTCCATTCCTGCCACGGGCACCCCTCCTGCCCCCCACCCTGTGACTCAGTCCCCACTCCTGGGAGGTTGATGCTGTTGGATTTTTCCAGCCAAGCCTTTTCCCCCTCCCTCTAATGCCGGGCGAGTTTCTGGACTGAGCACAGAGTTGGAAGGGACAGAGCTGCCAAGCCCCAGCATCACGAGCTGGCCCACAGCCCCAAACCTTTCCCAATAGTCGCTCCACAATTGAACAACTGCAACCAAAGCAGTGGGGAAGGAGGGCACCAAGCTGCCACAGTGCCATGGCACCTTCTTCCAGGGCGGCTGGGACACTCTTGTGTCCCCTAAGCCCCTGAGCTAGAGCTGCAGGAAGGCAGGGCATTGGTGGATGCAGCTTCCCCTCCACAGCAGAGTTAATGCCTTCATCCAGCCACAGCACTGACACTCGGCCGTGCAGCCAGCCAAGCACCAAACCCCTCTGGCAGGGAAATGTCTTCCGAGCCCCTGAGCACTGCCCCATGGCTAGGTCCAGATTCAAACCGCCCTGAGCAAAGCTGCACAGAATTACAGCTTACAGGCAACAGCCTAGTCCCCACTCCAGCAGCATCACAGCTGCCCAGGGAGGAGGTCCAAGCACTGAACTTAGCAATCCAGGGGGGAAAGCAGAGACTGAAATCAGGGATGAGAGCAGCTACATCAAACACAAGGCAAGTTCTCTGCTGGGACCCTACACCAGATCACGCTCTGGGCAGGGAGAGCACCATGCCCAAGTGGGGTACAGGCAGGATAACCTCAGCCAGAGATGAAAATATTTTCTCAAACTCTGCATATTCTCCCCAAAAGAAAGAAATCCCCCCAGTGACTGGCCCTGCCACCAGGGATGGACCAGCCCTGTTACCCCAATGGGGTGAGGATGGGGGAGATCTGACGCTCTCAGCCACCCCTTCCCACCTCTGGGCAATGCTGCTGCAGACAGCAAGCTGCAAAGGAGGATCTCAGCAAAGAAGAGCAGCCCAGGCTGCTCCCCTGCCCTGCACATCTCCATGGCAGGTGGCTCAGTCCCAAGCCCAGATCCAGCACGAACAAGGAGTCTCTGCATCACTTATCCCCAGCTCCACCATGTATGCCACCCCCACATGCTCTAGCACCTCGGGACATGCGATCCTCCCCATCCCCCCAAGGAATCAAAGAATCCTACCTGCCACCCTGTGGGCCACCAGGCCCTCCAGATTCAAGGGCTCTTCTGCCGACCTCGACAGGTCTTCATAGCTCTCCGGTCCCTTGAGGGGCGTCTGGTTTTGTGCTGGGACAGTGGGGGAAGGTGGGGAGGAGGTGAGTTGCTGCTGAGACCCCAGAGGGCTGTAGCACGAGGTGCTGAGTGAGACAGTGCCCATCTGTGTTCCACCTGGGGCGTGGCTGTAGCTCCTGGGCTCCGGCAGCGGTGCCAGCTGGTAGCTGTAGGGTGAATAGGTTTCCCGA
The DNA here is from genome assembly GCF_020740725.1 of Corvus hawaiiensis. Classification (NCBI taxonomy): domain Eukaryota; kingdom Metazoa; phylum Chordata; class Aves; order Passeriformes; family Corvidae; genus Corvus; species Corvus hawaiiensis. The sequence continues at coordinate 25,252,568 of NC_063219.1, read as the reverse complement.
TACTCATGCACCCCATAGTCCAGCTCTCCGGGAGAATAGGCTTTGGCCCCGGGCTCGGTGACCACGGGGCTCACAGACGTGCCAAAGGACCTCGGCTGGGCCACCTGCGGAGCTGGCCGGGAGTAGAGACCAGCAATGGGCTGGGTCGAAAGGGAGGAAGGCAGGGATCCGGCTGGCTTGTCCTGACGGGATGTGGCAGGCACACTCTGCGACTTGTGGACAGCAGGTGCGAGGTCTAGCATGAGGACATCCAGTGCTTCGATGGACTGCTCAATCTCCCGGCGAGAGGGCGCCCGGGGGAATTCAGGCATGCTGTGGCTGTGAGGGGGCACCGTCTGCAGCGGGCTGGGCTGGGGGCTGCAGCTAGAGATGCTGGGGCTGTGGCTCTCCATGCCGCCCTCCTGCAGCCGGGAAGGTGGCCGGCTTCCTCCTTGCTGTTGCCAGGAATTCAAGCCCCTCTGCACAGCCTCCCGGCTGCTGGTGCTGCGAGCCGGGGCCTGGGGCAGCGCCGGGTTCACATCGTACTTGGCAGTGTCCACTGCCGGGAAGGACCGGGAGCGGTAGGTTCCGGGGTGGTCGTAGGCATACAGGTAGGGCTGGGAGCTGGGCAGTGGCTGAGGCTGGAGCCACCCTGGGGCATGGGAGCCTGGCAGGCGCTGTGGGTAGCCAGCCAGGTGCTCCTGAGTGGATGCCGAGGGCCGCAAGGAAGGCAGCGTGTCATGGAGGTGGTGGCCCATCAGGGTGTTCTGGTTGTTGTAGGGGTAGCCACCATTGGAGAGCGGCTCAGCATCGTACAGCCCCTCCTTCAGCAGCTTCTCAGCCCCATTGCAGCTCGAGGGGCCATTGGGCAGCGACGACAGGCTGCCCACCCGGGGTGCTTCCTGGTAGCCGGTCTCACTGGCAGTGGTTGTGCCATCCAAGGAGGAGAGCGTGCCCAGGCTGCCCACGCTGTGCCCGTCCTGGTTGGGCAGCTCATCATCCAAGATATCCGTCTCCCGCTCGGCCACCAGTGCCGCGGCATTCCCATTGACGTGCACCTGAGCCGGCACCACGTGGCGGCCCGGCATGGCGGGCAGGCGTGCCGGCACAGGGCCGGGCACGTGGTTGTGCATGGGCGGCGCACTCTCCAAGCCAAAGCCAACAAGGAGACGATCCAGCTCCTGCTTCTCCTCAGGGCTCAACACCGCCTGGCCACTGGGTGCCCCGGTCACCCCCGGCTCATCAGTCCGGTCGGTCTTGGTGGAGGCGGTGGAATTGCCCGAGTCGCTGCTCACTGAGAGTGTGTGCTCGACGTGGTTGGGTGCTGCCGAGAGCGGGAGTCGGGCAGCGTTGACGGCACCGGTGCTGCCGTGAAGGGAGTCTTTCTTCTTCACTTTAGCGTAGAGGCTCCCATCCAGGGGCCCTTGCGTGTGCCCAACTTCTGCAAGGGGAGAAACGAACACGAGACCCCAGATCAATTGCTGGCTCTCTGCACGGAGCTAATGGGTTCCATTAGCTGGTGATTTCGATTTCTTCCGTGTGCCAGAACACTTAACGACCAGCATCCATGTCTCCTCGGCACCCTCCACACTCCCACCGGCGCCACCATGCAGAGACATCGGAGCCAGATCCTCCCCATCCCCATACCCCCACAGCCCCCCGATTTGCACGCAAGCACTGCCTGCTCCCCTGGGATCCACCAAATATCCCCTGCCCTACTTCCAGGCATCATTCCTGGCAATTCTTCTTCATGGTTGGGAAGGGCCGGGGCTACCCACACAGTCAGCCATCGCTGCTCCGCAGGGCTCATCCAGCCCCAAAGGGCCACGTGGCACCAGGGAGGCAAAGAGGGAGGGTGAAGGAGATGCACCACAGGCCGTAGGAGGACGGGTGGAGGCAGTCAAGATGTGGCCTTGCAGCTCTTTGTGTCTCCAGCTGGATGGATGTACTCATCCCATGGGTGAAGGACAGATGAACCACAGACCCACCTTCCCTCTCCCTGCCCACTCTCTTCCCAGATGATGCATGGATCCAGCCAGACAGACATCCTTGACTTTTTCTTCCCTGGCTACAGACAGGCTCCCATCCTTTCTGTTCTTTCCCTTCCCTCTCTCAGGCCAGGTCAGTCTGCCCCAGAGCTTCCACACCAGCAGTGCCACTGCCCAACCCTGAACATGCAGCACCTCCTCCCCAGGAAGGTCCCGGCACCATGATTCAAGTCCAGTGCAGGCAGTTGGCTCTGCTCCGCAGCTCCAAAAGGCTGGGGGGTAGCCAGGGCATGGGAGCATCACCACCAGTAATCCTGCACTCCAGTTCTGAGCCCCCAGCTCCCATCACATCCGTCAGCACCGACACCACAACCAGCTGCACACTTTAAACCTTTCCAAGTGGAGCAGACAGATTTTGGGGATAGAGAGGGACCTCGACCACTGACAGTAATGGGAATCATTCCCAAGCTGCATCCCCCCCTGCCAGAGCAAGCGCAGCACCGACTAGGCTGCAAACTCTTGTTTTTCCAGCTCCCTGACGAGGTTTCCTGGAAGGTCCCGCAAGCAGTGTTAAACACTTTCTTTTGGAGGAAAAAATGACTCTTCCCTGGCAGGGGGCCAGGCGGCTGACTCAGGGACGGAAGACGGCCCTAACACGATAGTGTGAAATCAGAGCGGTCCTATCTGCAAGCAAAACACTTCCGAGCCGGGACAGCTTAACCAGTCCCACGCCGCCGCACCCGCATTCCAGCAGCTCCCACGCCAACAACCCCCTCACCATACAGCAGAGGGGGGCAATAACACCGAGCCCAAGTCCTACCAAGGCATGGCCCTCTCCTTGTTGCTGATTTTCCACTCCTGAACCCCCACTGGCAGTATCCCAAGGAGGCAGTTGAGCCCCCAAAGCCTCCCGTTGGCTTGAAGATGTCTCAGGACCACGCAGCAAGGTCCTCTCTGGGCACTCAGTATGGGAAAGGATGAGAATTTCTCCCAGAGACTCAGCGCTTCTTCATCCAGCCAGTAAAGCCAGAAGCCAGTAGCATTTAACTCCACAACACCTCTCTTACTAGGGAAAAGGGGAAGAGAGAGAGGAAAACCCTTTCCATGGAGGGAAAAAGAAAAAAGCAGCATATCCAAGGGCAGTGTCAATGCTGGACAGGCTGAGACATTGCTTGGAGACAGGAGGAAAGGCACAGCCCTCCTGTCTGATGGCAGCAATGGGTGCTGGCTGGTCTCGGGAAACAGGGCAAAAGCCAGGATGGGGGCTGGGATAAAAAGGGCAAAGGAAAGGAAAGCAAAAGGGAATAAATAAATATAAATGTAAGCACATGGTGCCTAGGGAGAAAATAAACGGGAAAGGCTTTAATTACTGTTTGGGCTGGGTACTGCCCCACGGCTGGGAGAAATGTCTCCAAGAGAGGTCAGGATGGGACACAATGCAGTTCACGGCAGAGCCAGAAAGCTCCGAGTGTTATGTCCCACCTTCCCCAAAACCTCTGGCTAGGAGGGGACATAGGGGGGCTGGTGACTGCCCCTCAAGAGCAGTACCAGAGTAGTAAGCAAGAGCCTGTGACAGCTCAGCCATCAGCCAAGCCCTCGTCCTATGGCTGCTCTGACCCACACCTGATTGCTCATCCTGTCCTCAGCCCCATGGACCTCCTGGGCTCTGATGCCATGGGACAAATCCTGCTATTCACTGCCACTCTGAAGCCTCCTCCACTAACCCTGGGCCACACTATCACTCATATGACTATCTATTGCTTGTCACCTGAGAAGATAAAATGAAATAAAATTTTAAAAAATAAAATAAAATAAAATAAAATAAAATAAAAACTAAGGGATAATGGGACAGAACGCCTTAGCCAAACCAGCCACCCTCAAAGCAGCAGGCTCTCAGGACCCCATTTGCAAAGTGTCTGCAGCTCCCAGCAAGGTCAGATTCCATCCCTGAAGGTCAGAGCAGCTCCAGCCTGGCAGACTGTGCCATCCCATCGTGGGCTGGGTTTGCCGTGGGCTCAGCCCCGGACGCAGCTCTGTTCTGGCTCTATCTGCTCCAGCTGTATGGAGGCAGCTGCAAGAAGCTCTGAGCCGGGTCCCAGCCCTGCTGCCAGGCTCACTGCCCCAGAGGAGAAATGCTCTGCCCTCTCCCTCCCCAGCACCCTGTGGCTACACCCAGTAAAAAAACTGGTCCAGCAAAGTGTGACAACACTTGAGGGGGTCAGCTTGCATCCCCAAAATCCCAGGCATCTGCCTCACACGCAGTGGGGTGCAGCACACAGCATCATGCACCAGCATAAATCCTGTCCACAGCTATGCACCAGTGCAGAAGATAAGGCTGAGGCATCACCGTGTCTCCCCCCGTCCCGCACCCAGGAACATCCCACCTGCTGCCTCCACTCCCCACCACCCAGAGCCCTGGCCCCAATGCATCTCTGCGTTCCTGCAGGGAAGACCCTGGGATCCCGGGACCCTTTGCAGGATCTGGGGTGTGAGCTGAATCTCATAGGGAAGAGTTCAGCCTCCTCATCGCTGGTTTCATCCTGTAACCAGATATGATGGCACGGAGCAACCCCATCCCCTGAGCCGTGGGTCACCACAGCCATGAATTCCCCACCCAGCCCCCAGACCAAAGAAAAGCAAAGTCAGGACTTACCAAAAGGGACGGGAATGAAAAGATCCCAGGCCAAGGGACGGAGCAGGAAGCAAAATCCCTTTCCTTCACCCCTTCCAGCACCAGAGCCTTCCAGGGGCACCTGGTGTGGCGGCAGCTCGAACGGCGTCCGCAGCCAGCTCCGTGTGTCCGTCCAGGACAGGAGCCGACGGCCTGGAGCTGGCTTGGGTTGGCGTTTGTCCCTTTGGCTTTGCTTTCCCTCTCGCGGAGGGAGCTACTCCCTTCCCAGCGCCGTGTCCCGCGGGGCCGCGAGAGGGGCACCCGGCCGGCGGCGGGGCGCCGGAAGGGGTGGGATACGGAGAACCCCAGGACACGGGGAGCTGGAGGGGAGGATGGAAGAGCCGAAGGTGGCGGAGATGGGATGGAGGCGAGGAGGTGCGGCCGTGCTCCCCTCCGCCCCAGACCACACAGGGACCACAGGGAGGAGCGGGAGGGGAAGGGGAGCGGCGCGGGGAGGGCGGCGGGGCCGCCCAAGCTCCAGCCCCAGCCCGAGTTAACCTCAGTGAGGTGCGGAGAGGGTGGGAGCCATGGAGGGAGGACAGCCAGACAGACAGCTTCCAGCTATGAATATTAACTACTTCCTCCACAGGCAGGGCTCCGCCGCGTTAACTGTTTCCTAGGCAGGACAGACAGCCGGACAGCTGGACAGCCTGCCCGCCTCGCACCGTGCACTGAGCATCACCCCGCTGGGTGACCCCCTCATTTAAGACACCCAGCCCTGCCCGGCTCCTGTGTGCATGCGTCACACCTGTCCCCAAAGAGCAGCGACACATTCAGGGTGGGGATATACTTCCAAGCCACACATGATGCTGAAATCCAGACGGGTCTGCAAATTCAAATGTCTTGCTGGAGACTTGGGTTTCCATCTGAAATAACTACACAGCTAAAGAGGGGTGGAAACCAGCCATGGACAAACCACCGACCCTGCCAACCCATTTTCACAATCCTCTTGCCTGCCCTGCCAGCACCACGGGCACAGCGTGGACACGCCAGCACTGTTTTCGGGATGCACACACGGCCCTGCTCTGTGACAGGAGTTACGGCACGATCCCATTCAGTCCAGAGCTGTCTGAGACTGAACTGCTCCACTCCAAGCAAAATCCATGCTAGGATGGCGCTGACGATTTGCTGGTCCAGGTGACAGCAAGCCCACCCCACATCCAGGCCCCCGCCTGAACCCATGCTCAGGACTCCACACCTCAACGGATCCAACATCCTCGGCAAAACGTGAGGCTCTTCCACTCTAATCCCCCAAACTGCACGTTTCCCACACCCCCATGGATGACGGCAGGGGATGAGAGCAGTGTTTCCAGCCAGCCCCCTGACTCACAGCCCTGTTTGCTCCCAGATAATACCACATGCCAAGCCAGCGTCCTTCCAAAACCTCCAAAGTTTGCTTGCTTCTCTGCCTTACTTTTTGTCCCGGCCGTGTCGGCTGCGGGAGCGCAGAGACAGAGCTCCCCACTCCTGCCAGGGGACAGCCCCAGCCCTAAGCACAGGAACTGCTACAAGTTTTGACTTTAAGGACAGTTTAAAGGGGGAAGAGAAGGGGCTGAGCTTCCACCAGCTGGGCTCTCTCTCCCTGCATCCCAGCCCTGCCTGGTTCCTGGTCCCAGTGCGAACAAACCCCATCACCACCCCACATGACAACCCCAAATACCAGGTCAGAGGACAGATCCTGCCCTGGGAATAGCCACACTCCAGCTGAAATGTCTCGCCAAGCCCACAGATGCTCCAGCATTTCTCCAATGAGGAATAACCAGAAGCAAAGGGGACACTCCCTGTGAATTCCCATCCAGCCCACACAGATCCCCAATCCCCTCCAAAATGCCCACCTCAGCTCACCCTTACCTTGCAGGAGATGGAGCAGAGAGCAGCAGAGAGGGGCAGAATAAGGAATGGGAAGTGGATTCCTTCAGCTTTAGTCAGCTGGTGAAGGCAAGAGGAGAGCCAGTGGCCCCCCTCCTCATCAAGCCTGGCCTAGGGACAGATCCAGCCGCAGGGGGAGAGCAGCAGCCTGCCAGCAGCTCCGGCAATGGATTTAACAGCTCTGGCCTGGCCCATTTGGCTCTCCATCTCTGCACAGCCTGGCCTACCCTCCTGGGCAGCCTCAGCCCCTCGTGATAAGTGGGACAGGATTTGACCCCACTAGGAAAGGTGTGCCCCATGAGATGCCACTCCTGGGGGACAAACAGATGACAGCAAACCCATGGAGGGGCTTTCTCCTCCATGGAAAAGGGTAGGATCAGCATCCAGCTCCACTTGTGGGGTTCCAGCACTCCCTGACCTTTGCCACACGCAGTTCAGGCTCTGCTGTGACCTCCCCTCACTGGAAGGGTGGGATGCTCCTCCCAGTCCCCACCCCGGCCAGCCCTGCCCTGTGAGTGGGGATGAGCTGCAGGGGAGCCCTATGCCAGAACCATGACTCAGGTGGGGATTTAGGAACTCTCTCGCAGATGTTGGATTTGGCCAGGCCCTGGCCACTCTCTTCCAGGCCCGGTAAAAAGATGGGGGAGGCAGGACCAGCCCAGGGTGGGTCCAAGGACCAGTGGTTACAGGGAACTGCTGGGCTGGGGACACATGCCCAGCCCTTTCACATTTTCTCACACCACCCTGGGATGGCAGAGCAATCACACATGCAGACCTCGAGGACAACCCCTCCACTGACTCCATGCCAGCCCCAGCACCCTGTTCTCCATCAGCAGTGGTTTTCTCAGCAAAACCAAACCAGGCCATTAACGATCTCCTCCCAGAGTTACCCACCAGCATCTGCAGTACCCCAAACATTTCTCTGCAGCTATCCTCCAACCTGCTGCACACCCAGCAATGCCACATCCAGCTTCTAGCCTCCTCCTGCCTCCCCGGAGCCAGCTTGGCACCCCAAGGAGAGCTACCACAGTGCTGGCAACCGCAAAAACAGCCAGAAGAAGAAGCATGCCATCACCTCCCTTCGGCCTTCAAACACCCTCAGCCAACCAATGGCCATGGGGACTGCAGCAGGAACCTCTCATGCAGCCACCACTGACCCCAAAGCCCTTTCGAGGAAGAGGAAGGAGCGCCCGCAGAGCCACTTGCCTTCCCCAGGCTGTGCGGACATGGATGAGGGGCAGAAGGACAGGCTGTGGGGGAATCCCAGCATACCCCACTCTCCCTAAGGACCATGGGGCAGCCCAAACACAGTGGGCAGCAGAGACCTTGCTGAGCAAAGAAAGAGGGCGAGTTCACTGATGGGGCCAGCATGTCCCATGGAAGTGGCTCACAGAGAGCTTGTTGAATCCAGCTGTGTCCCCTCAGCCAGAGAGGAAGATGTGGGGGTACAGATCCCCCTCTCATGCCTCCTGCTCTGGAAGAGCTTAGCCAACTGATGACCCCACTGCAAATGAGTTTCCCCTTCTCCAAGTCCCCACAGATAAGCACAGCAGAGGCGAGGGGAACACCAGGACAGGCACCATCCCCAGCCACCCACCTGCCTCTCCAGCTTTGGGGTCCCACAGGACCATCCCACCCTGCCAGGCACCCCCCAGCCCTTATGGGTGCTCCATGCTGAGACAAAGCTGCTGGAGAAAGGGCATCCACTGCCACTGAGAGCGGCTGTGGCCAGCAGAGAGGCGGCATGGGGGAACCCACCGTTTGGCAGGCGATCCCGATCCCGGTGGCCCAGGCTGCAGCGACAGTCTGTGGGGAGCCTTCACCGAATGGCAGGACGGGCAGTGGCAGGGACAAGGAGCAGCGGCTGATCCCAGCTCAGCGTGGGTCCCGGTGCCAACCTCACCCCCCTCCACCCCCGGACGCCGCTTGCTCACGCCTGGTGGTGCCAAAAATGTGGCGTGCAATTCCCTGACCAAATAAGGGAAGAACGACCATAAACAGGGACCCCCCCTGCACAGCCGGACACCAGAGCCCCCATCCTGGCTCGGGACAGGCTGGAAAAGAGGAAAAGTGACAACAGAGAGGGAAGAAGATGGGAGCCCCTTGAGCCCTCACCAACTCTCACCACCACTGCTCAAAGTAGCCCATGGGACAGCTGGGGAAAGACCCCTTACAGATGGGCTTCTCGCAGCTACTTGTGCTGGCAGGGGTCAGAGGGCAGCCTTCTGCCTGTGGCTTCAACCTTCCACAGTCCCAGCTCATCTCCAAACTGGGGCAATGTTTAAAAATTCAAGGTGCCCTCACTCCCTATTGCCACCCTCCCAGCACAGAGGACAGCCAAGTCGGCGCATGGAGGCACCTCCACAGCCCTGACGTCTGCTAAGACCCCCCAAGGGGGAACGGAAAGGAGCCCTGGGGCACTTCTGCAGCCCCAATATTCACCAAGACCCCCATGAGAGGACAGAGATGAGTCCAGGGGTACCCCTGCAGCCCTGTGAGGGGCTAGGGGTGCAGAAACTTTGGCCCAGGGTTCAGAGGGGAACACATGCAATGAGGCACTCAGGTCTCTGCAGGCAGGAGGGGGCTGCCAGGCAGTCTTGCCAGCTTGAGGCTGGACCCACAGCTCCCCAGCTCCTACCGCATAGCTGAGCCTGCACATCACGAGTTGCCTGTTTACTGCCCTGTGCCAAGGCAAGTGCCCGTGCCAGCTCCACAGAGCCGTCCCAGGTCCGGTTCCATGTGACCACCATAGCAGAGACACTCTCGCCCGCCCCAGGCACCCAGAGCCCCCACCCTCCTCTGCAAGCATGGCATCCACAGCTCCCACTCGAAGCAGCCGGTGACCTTCAGGGACATCACGGACTGCAGCTGTCCCTGCTCCAGGGATGCCTCTCCAGATCTGGCCAGGAAAGTCCAGGCATCTGCTTGGCCACGGGTGGCCTTGCCTCCAGGACAGGGGTCCCCCACCTTTCGACATACAAGTCCTGCCCGTTCCTGCCAAGTGGGTAACAGCAGTCAACTTGCTGCAACAAAATGGGTGCTCAAGGGGCTTTTCCCAGCTCTGAGAGATGCAGCAGACTCTCCAAGGCCAGTATGACATCCTCACCCTCAGGGAAACTAAGGCACAGCTACATCCTGCTGTGCTTGCAGCATGAGGAAGTAGCTGGGATACCTAATGGTCCTGCAGACACGGGGTTTGGATTTCCAAAAGCTCTGGGTCATAAACTACGGCTGGACTCTGCTTGTGCAAACAGGGACTTTGACAGCAAAGTGCTGAAAAAAAGAGCCTAAGCTCCCTGGCACAGTGGCAGAAGGCAAAGTCCACAAGATCTTCCTCTCCCATCCCATGGCCACACTGCTCCCACCAGCTGCCACCTGTCCCCAGCTCTGCTGCCCACCAGTGTCCACTTTCCTGGGGTAGGGGGTATTTCCATGTGGACACTTTGGCCACTGACCACCTTGTGAGCCCTAACCTTTCTCCAGGTGCTTGCTGGGCAGGGGTGGCTCAGCCCAGGCCCCCTCTGCACTGTCCTCACGCTGGATGTTGAAGTTCTCGTAGGAGTCCCAGCGGATGAGTGGGTCGGACGTGTTGTAGTCCACAGAAACACTGGGCCCGTTCTCCAGGTGCTCCATGCCTGGAAAGAGGCAGGATGGTCAGACAGGATGACAATGGAACCAGCAAGGGTGGAATGGGGGAACAGGTGGAAAAAAGTGCATGCAAGGAAAATAGAACAGGAGCCATAGGACAAGGCAGGAGATTCCTGTAGGAAGGGCAGCATCAAGACATGGATGAGCACAGGATGTACACTGAGACTCACAAACAAGGTGTACAAGACTGCCTGGGGCTTTTGGGGTTGCCTAGAGACCGGCACACAGACTGACAGTGAGTGTGCATGGGTCTGGACTTTCTGAGCAAGGGAGTCCTTCATTGCCAAACATTCCTTCCATCTCTCCCGGGCCAGCAAGGGCTTTGGAGAGCAGCCTCCTGGGGAAGAGAGCGAGAGAGATAGGGCATCCATGGGTGCTCCTAGATCAGCCTTACTGCCTGGATGCCTCATCCCACCCTGGTGACAAAGGGACTGCAATGGGGCAGGTGGAGGTCACAAGGGAGGGAGCAGGGGATACAGCTGAGGAGAGGGAAAGGAGACAGCATCCAGCTCCGAATCCCCATGGCACTGAGCCAGCCATACCTTGGATCTTCTCAGGGCCATAGGAGAACACAAACTCCACCTTCCCATACTCGGGGAAGCGGTCATCTGGCAAGGAGAGAGCAGAATAAAGGGACTAACTCCATCCATACCTCCAGTAGTAGCCAGTCACCCCAAACACGCCTACAGACCAGCTTAAGGCTGGGAGCTGCTAGGGGATATCCCTGCATGGGGCAGTGCATCTTAGCCCCCAAAACAACCCTGAGGCAGCCCCTCTGCATCAGTAATGGTTTTGGACACGAAAGGGATGATGGTGCCACCACTTCCTGAGCAGCACCACACCCTGCAGACAGAGCAGGGGGTGCCCTGTTTCAGCAGGGGTGGATCTGGGGTGGGTGCCCAGACGTCCCCATGATGACACCAGAGTTACAGGGGCAGGAGGATGAGGGAGTCTGGAGCAGGAAAGTGCCAGGGCAGTTACCTCTGAAGGCCTCATCCAGGTCCTCCTTGCCAAAGACGACATCAAGATCATGCACAGCACACGTGTGGAACTGCACACGGAAAATCACGTCACGGGTAGGGCTGCGAAACTTCTTGTGGTAGCACTTCAGCTGCAGAGGGGAATGGGGATGGGCCATCAGAACAAGCCCCCAGACCCAGACAAGGGGAAATCTGGGGGTCCTGAGGCAAGGAGACCACCCAACCCCTGGCTGCTTGCTACACCAGGAGCTGAGCTGAGGATCCTTACCAAGATATCACCCTTGAGCAGCAAGCCAGGCTCAATGGTGATGCAGATGCCCGTCTGGCTGTCTCCTTGCACATTGCTGCAGAGAGGAATGGTGGAGGGATGTGAGCTGCGGTACAGAGCCCCCCAAGAATTCCTAGCACCACCTCAACCAGCCCTTCCACCCAAAACCAGCCAGGAAAAAGCACAGAGCTGGCCCTCCCTGTGACTGAGAGGGGTCCTGTCCACCACCTCAAGGGGCACCCATTCCCAGTGGAAGAAGGATGGGAAGGGGAAACTGAGGCACAGCTCAGCAAGGGTGCAAAAACTGCTGGGTGGGAGGGTTTGCCCAGGTTCCAAGTGCTGGGGCTGGGCAAACCCTCCACCATCCACCCGGCTCCCACGGCTCAAGTGGAGCTTAGGACACAGAGGGGGAAATCTCAGGGAAGATTCTTCTCCCTGCCTCAGTTTCCCTGCGGGAAGCCCTCCCTCCCAGAGCACGGCCGACAGGCTGCCGACGGGCGGTGGCGTCAGCAGCCAGGGACAAGGGAAGAAAGGAGTTGGATTTCACAGGCAAGATAAACCTGGAGTTTATTACAGGCATCCCATAAACAGTCTATTAAAAGCTGAAAGGCAAGGCTGGGACGGCAGTAAATCTCAGCTAACAGGGACCCATGGCTACATGGAAGTGAGATCCTGGTCCTGGGGGTTGAGATGGGAATAGCCCGGAGGTGAAGTGCTCTGGTCCCTCCAGGGAGACCAGGAGCCAAGGGTCCCACCCAGACTGGGATGTGGTGCTGGCAGAGTGTCTGGGAGGCTGGAGAAATCAACTCCTGCTTTGCCTTCATCAGTGCCTGCTCCCAGGATCAGCATCAGAAAAAAAAGTGGGGAGATTAAAACAGGGGGAAAATCTTTTTTGGGGGAGAAAAAAAAAAGGATATTAGCCCAGCTGGTCAGAGCATGGTGCTAATTACACCACGGTTGTGGGTTCAATCCCCATACAGGCCATTTACTTAAGAGTTGGACTCAATGATCCTTCTGGGTCCCTTCCAACTAAGAATATTCTGTGATCTGTGAGGACTAATCCAGGCAGGAGGAGCAGTTCTTTGGGCAGAGAGAGAAGAACTGCTGTCATCTCCCAGGGAGATGTCCCCATCCCTGTCCCGAGTCCCTCCGGGGACACCCAGCCCCAGGCTCCGTGTAGCCCCAGGCTCCCTCTGCTGATACGTGGAGTCACTACAGCCCTCTCAGCAGAAGGGTCCAGTATGGCCCAGTACGCCCAGCATGGCCAGTTACCACCTCCAAAAAAAAAGGAAGCCCCTTTTTTTCAGTTCCCTGAACCTCAAACAGACTAAGCACAGAGCACAAGACCACACAGGACTTGTCCTTGACCCTCTCCATCTTCCCCCACTTGCCACTCCCCCCCCCACGCTGGGCAGGAGGAAAGCCCCGTGGTGAGGAGATAGTTACTAGATCCCCGAGGTGTAGACGGGCTGCATGGCCTGGTAGATTTTCAGGAAGGGCCGACAACCTGGAAGACATCAAGGCGGGGAGAAAAGGCACACTGCTGTTAGCCGGCTGGGCGGAGAGGCCAGGGCAGGGATTAGTCACGGGGGAGAAATCCAAACAGGGAGGGAGCCAAGGCAAACAGCCACTCCCCGCCCCAGCCAGCCCGCACCGACTGAGAGAAACATCTGCAATGGGCAGAAAGGATGCTGTGCATGAGCTGAGAAAGGGCAAAGCCCTCACAGTTCGGGTCCTGTAGGACCTAGGGCAAGTGCTGGGCTGGGGATAGGGTGAGATGATGACCTGGGTGAGTTACCAGCACCAGACAGGGTACTGCATCCCAAACCCCAATCCCAGTCTGGTACCATCCTTCCAAAAGCTGTCAGAAAAGGTGTCATGTCACCTCACAGCTCAGGTTAGTGCCCAGCATTAGGAGGGCATCCCCTGAGGGCATCTCTGCCAGGAAAGAGTAGCACCCTGCTAATACAAGTGAACAGTCTCTGAGAGGGAAAGGGAAATTCAAATTGCCAAGGAAATGGCAGAAAATATCCCCCAAGGAGGACAAGCCTGGCCAGGCAGTGTGGGGTGGTGGTGTGGGAGGAAGCAGGCTGGGGAAGCAGCTGGGGGCACCTACCTCCTTTCGACTCAAAGTTGGGGATGCCGTGCATGATGACATGGTGGAGGAAGAGGGGCTTGTTGTTCATCTTGATGCTGCCAGAGAGGAGCCCACTGAAGTAATGGATGTACCTGGAGGGCAGACAGGCAGCTCAGGGGCAGAACCCACAGAGGAACATCCACCTTGGACCCCTGCATCCAACCACCCTATGGGGAAAAAGCCAGCCTAGAAAGGCATGCCAGCACCCACCTCTTCTGGGATGGCTGTCCCACCGGCACCACCTTGTCCTCGTAGAAGCGCTTCATGGCAAACCTGTCTAGAGCCTGGTCAGCACTGTGGGGATGAAAGGGCAGATGAGGTTGAAGGAAAGTATTGGCACCAGCACCACTGGGATGGAGGTCACCAGTGGGCCCCAGGGCCAACCCAAGACCTCACGTCTCTCTCACCTGGCTGAGATGTTGCTGTAGTGCATGTAGGCAGCGACTACCACCCCCAGCCGGCCACGGTTCCCCTGCAGACACACAGCAGAAGGGGTGTCACAGGGGCAGCAGGGCCTGTGAGCACCTGGGCACAGCCACCCCACACAGAGGCACACACTGATCCCTATATGCACACGCCAGCCCACAGATGCCCCAGCCCTTATTAGACACACACCAATCTACACATATGTGCTGACACCTACCCACACCCCAAGCCACAAACCACCACATTCCCTACATCTCTCAGCCTCTGAGGCTGCTCAGCCCGATCCCTGCAGCCCCACAGACCCCCAGTGCCTCCATCGCTGTGCCCCGGTGACGGGTCCTGCCCACCTTGTTGTGCAGCACCACCACGTTGTGTGTCGCCGCGTTGAGCCACGTGTCCATGGCTTTGCAAATGCTGCAGATCTTCTCCAGCGCAGGTGTGTGCATGTCAGGCCACCCAAAATCCAGCACCTGAACAGGGGGAACAGCCTGGGCTCACATCCACATGCACTCCCATGCAGAGTCCACAGCCTGCCAGTGTGCAAAGCCCAGGGCACGTATCCAGGGTAGGCATTAACTGTGTTGCTCTGACGTGCACCTCCCAGCCCCAACCCTGCACCCCACTGCCCAGATCCCTGGCCCAGGGAGGCCATCGTGGTCCCACATCTCAGGCCCCTCATCCCAGGTTACTTGGGTCAGCTTCTGAGGGCTCCCCCATTGTCACAGGGATTGAGGACAATGCCTTAGGGAGGTCTCCAGGAGATTCCAAACAGCCCGTTTTCAGCTGAGAATGGGGGGCTGGGAGGGCAATGGGAGTCAGGCTGAGATACCACAAATACAGTGTGAAGTCTCAGTGCTTTTCTCAGGGTTTTTCCCAGCTGGGTAGAATAGGTTCCTCCCCCAGACATCTTGTAGCAGGGAGCAGGTCCTGCAGACAGGCCTGCCCTGAGGCCCCTGAGAAGCCCGCTGCTTCTCACAGCTGTGACCCACCTTGGGGTGAAGTTTGTTGACATCACGTCTCCGCTCAGAGAGGTTGAAAAGCTTTAGGGAAGACGAAAAACAGAGTGAGAGGACATCTTCCTCCCTTGCTGCCACCTCACCTCTTCCTCACCCCAAAGCCTTCCCAAATCCTGCTGTGAGAGGCTTCCCTGGACACATTACCCTGGGTAACACCTTGCCACAGGGCAATACAATGACCAAAAACTCCCAGGGGGTCTGAAAGGCACTGGTGACCTTCAACGAGAAAATATCCCCCATAATGCAAAGACCCTCCCTCAACGGAGCCCAGATGGAGACAAGGGTGCAGCATCCCTCCCCTGCAAGCACCCATCCCCAGCGGCTAAGCACCCCAGCCCCTTCCTCAGCCTGACAGGGACCTAGCTGTGCCCCTCACCACATAGTTGTTCCCATGCTTGGACTTGAGCATGTGGGCCACTTCACGGAGGTTGCTGGAGTAACTCTGCTCCTCGGCCGCGCTGGGGTAGGAGACGGCGATGATCCGCTCCGTGATGTACACCAGGTCCAGCTCACAGCTGCTCTCCATGGCTGCAGTCAGGCTCATGCTCCTGGGCAAGGGACGGGACCACTGTCAAGACATGGCACGGGGAGGGGACACAGGGACCCTTCCCCACCCTGCAAGACAGGCTGGCACACATGAGGACACAGCTGCCTGCAGCCTTTCCCCTGCTCCCAGTCCTCTTGGAGTGTCTTGGGGACCCAGGTTGGGAGTGGTGGGTCATAACCCCTGTGTCTTCTCCGCTGGGAGCATCTCCCAGGTGTAGCACCTCTGGAGAAGCAGGTGTTGGTGAGAGGGAGCTTCAAGCACAGCAAAGATGGTCATCAGAAGGGGAAACTGAGGCAGCTACCTGGATGTTTTGCAGCGTGACTGCCCACTCCTGGGGGATTTTGTGGCATCCTAAAGAACCAGAGAGGAAAAGCAAGTTACTGCCATGACCCAGCCACAGCCAGCACAGGGGTCCTGCTAGACCTGGGTGTGATGGTGCTGCCAAAGCATCCCACCCCCACCACACCACCACACTGCACTGAGTACTCTCACAACCCCAAAATATCGCTGTCTCCAAATCCCACCAAGCATCCCAGTGGCACAAGCAGCTTGAGACTGATCCCACAGGCAAAACCCAACTCTCACAACTCCAGTGCAGCTGGGACCAGCTGCCATGGGCACTGTGGGGCAGGTGCTTTGCCAAAGGGTCCCACAGGACCTTTTGGGAAGATGCTGAGCTGGTAGAGACAGTTTCAGGCATGTCACAAATCCCTCTTCTTCCCTCTCCATCAGGCTGCAGGCACACACCTGATGGGACAGAGCTGCCTTGGCCCTGCCCAGAGCAGGGGCAGGTTTGCTGCCCAAGCAGCATCGAGGAGCCAGCCAGGCACGACAGTTTGCTTTGGCCCCAGCTCCACCGAGCCAAACGCCTGGAGGAAATGTTTGAGCTCTTGGAGCAGGAAACTTCTATTTATGCATGTTCTCCGGCCTCGAAAATTTCATCTGCAGCCGGCTTACTCTGTGACTTTGTGACCTCAGCCGAAAAACAAAGCAGGGTTTCCAAAAAAAACCGCTGAGGAAAAACACACTTGCACCTCATTAGTTTTAGTATCTCCAGCTAATAAGCAGAAGTCATTTAAAGACTCATCTCACACAGGCAACATGCCTGGAAGGATCAGAAATAAGAGATGCATCCTGCAGCTGATTCCTGGGATGCCCCATTGGTCCCCAGAGCTGCAGGACTGCTGCCACTCTCCTCGAGGCTGCAGCATCCCACAGCCAGCACACCCAAGACAACGGGAGGAGGTGGGAGAGAGGTTTCCCTGACATCCTTTGCCTGCCACGTTCTGCCCACCCAGCACAGTCCCAGAGCTGCTCCCATGGACAGCCAGCGTCACCCTCCACCAGCCTTGCGTGCCCCTTTCAAGGTCAGGTTGCCCTGCAGAGCAGGAGTTGGGCTCAGCAGCCCTGGGGCCTGGGGACAATGTCTCCCCTCCCAGCCAAAGCCAGAAGGCAGCAGCTTCGCCTCAGTGCCTAGAGGTGCTTGGACAGTAGTGACAATTCCCCCTCCAGTTTTTCTTCCTGGTGTCCCAAATTGCCTGCTTACCCCAGAAACCCCCCAGCATTGCTGAGGGCAAATAAGGTGTTAAAATGCAGCAAAAAGAGAGGTAAAACCTCTCCTGGGAGAGCCAGGGTGCATGGAACAAGCCTGAACCTGAATGTGGGCTCGTCCCTGCATCACCCACCAGTGATCAGGATGGATCCCCACCATGGCTTGTGCAGTGCCCCAAACGTTCATAATGGAGATATCCGGGGTCCCATACCCACACCCACTGGCCAGGGGAGCCCCATCAGTCCATATCACCCCATCCAGCTGCAACAACTTCCCAAAACCACTGCCTTTCCCAACAGAGAGCTGACATGGGGAAACCAGGACTCACCCCCAGCTCCCGCATGGGTAAACTGAGGCACAGGAGGGCAAGCAAGCTGGGGACACCAGAGCCCCTCTCCCTCCCCATACCTGGATAGCAGTGAGCCCCTTGCTAATCCATTTCCACGCCATGGTGGGCCCACTCCTGGCACCCTCCAGACCCGGGCAAGAGGGTGCCCAGAGCCAGGGCGCTTGAGCTCCGCCTGCTCCCCAGGCTCTGCCCTGCTCCCCCCTTCCCAACCGCAGCCACGCCGCATCTCTGCCGCCAGCCCCTGCACGAGGAAGAGTCAGCCTGCGATCAGCTGATAGGAGCCAGCGCTCCTGTTATTAAACACTCCTGTCCGCCGCCGCACTGGGAGAGACCTTGCAAACGTCCCCTGTGGAGAGAGACTCCAGCCAAGCCAGTACAACCCAGTCCAGCCCAGCACAGGACAGGCTGGTCCCAGTCACTTTGGGTTGAAGATCCCTCAGCCAACCCCATCAAGAATACACCTTTCAGTCCCAAGCTAGCTTGGCATGTCCCCAAGCTCCTGGCAGCATCCAAAACCTGCAGGTCCCTTCTGCTTGGAGAAGGTGATGAAAGGCATGAGAAAGGCTTCAGAAATACCAGGACACATCCCTGAAAGACAGCAAAGCCAGCAAAGGAGGTTTCTGACTGGATTTTTTCTAGCTAAGGATGCTCTTTCTCACGGTTGGAAACATCTCCTGGACAACCAAAGGGGTGAGGCAAAGCCAGATCTCAGGTGAGGAAGGCTTTCATCCTCCTTCTCATGGGAACCATCATGCCTCCATCCCTTGGGTCCCAGCCCCAACATGCAGGGAGGCCGGCAAGCTGGATGCAGGCCGGGGGGAAGCTGTCCGCGTTGACTTTGGCAGTGCATTTGTCTACACTGTCTTAGCAATTTCATGTCCACAGATTAAATAACAGATACCCAGCTCTGAGACAGGAAAGCCAGCTTTGCAGCAAAAGCCTCGGCCCCCAATATGCTCGGCTCCACCACCGCCTCTGCCACCAAACCTGGGCATCTCGCTTGGTGTTTGGCATGGCCATCATCACCTTGGCTGGCAGGGAGAGAGGACTTCAGGGTCCCAGGTACATTGGGAAACTACAGGAGCATTCCAGGCTGAGGGATTTTGGCTGCAGGGGGTGCTTGCAGCAATGGGACAGGTACAAGTGACCCCCCAGGAGGTCTTGAGGCAGAGATCAGCCTCTGTGACTGGTTGCACTTACCAGGACTTCTACCTGCTTGGTGATGCTCTCCCCCGGGGATGGCTGCAGGCAGGAGCAAGGAGAGGGTGAGAAAAAGGCAAGCAAGAGAGGAGAGATTGAGAGAGAGAAACACACAGAGCGGGGCCAGGGTCAAAAGTTCCCCTTGGCTATTTCTAGTGCTTCCTAGGAAACACACCACGGTCCCATTTCCTTCCCTGCCTGCCAACATGTGTGCTCTTCCCGAAGGTTGGGAATCCCCCAAAACCCAGGTGCAGAGCTGGGATACTCAGGTACCGAGGCCGCTGCCATCCTGCCTCTCAGCCACCGCCGCTGGCACGGGGCCACCACTGCCAATGGGAAGCACTTGGCTGAACTCTGAGCCTGCTCCCTGATGGGCACCTGGTGCCCCCACATCCCTGGGATTCCAGATGGATCCTCCATGGTCAGACCCTACAGCTAGGAAGCAAGCAACAGGGCAAGCCCAGTGCAGTCCCACACCCAGCCTGGCCACTGGCCACCAGCAAGACCAGCTCCCCAAGCTAAGCCTGATCCCACAGGGCCAGTGAAGGACCCCAGTGGGAGCAGAGCCGGGGTCTGAGATGCTCAAAACAGGAAAATTTGGCAACATGCCACTGGAGAGAGCTCTGAAAGGAGGCTGGGGACAAGAATTAACTTCCTGGGGTGGGAGAAAGTGTCTGGACCCCAAATATATGAAGCAGGAGACAGATACCTCTGTCTGGGAATGGTGGTTATGGTGCCTGGGGGTGGCACAGCAAAAGTACCCAGATGGGTGGGTCCCCAGATGGGAGTCTTGGGACCAGGAGGATGGAGGTCACCCCCAAAACCAGGCTGTTCTACTCTTGACAGCAGGGCCAGAGCAGACATTTCCATCCACGAGACAGGGCAAACCCCTTTCGATTTCCTCCCAAAGCCACAGTAACGGTCCCAGCTCGAAGCCAACATATTTTTGCTGTTGATAAGTGCCCAAGGAGGTTGGCAGGGATGGGGGGTGCGGGCAGAGATTAAACCGGGGGCAGATAACCACCGTGGGGCCCCAGGGCAGGGAGCATGCTCCACTCCTACCCCATGCCCTCGCTCACTTGGGCTCTTGCACTGCCCTCATGAGCTTGCAGGTGAGACCTACATCCCCTACACTCACTTTCCAGGTGAGACCCCTGCCCAGCTATGGGGTGCCCAGCCCAGGGCCCTGTGTGAGGCACGGATATTGCGGCACTGCCAGGCTGCCGAGCCCCAGCTGAAATCGTGCCAGGGCCTCCTCTCCCCGGCGCCTGCCCCAGCAAGCCTTGGCACACGTCTGGAGCAAATAGGAAGGGCTGCCACACTGGCCCCAGGCTATGCCAGTCTCCCCACTGCCCGTGCCTGCTCCGCCTGCTGCCACGGGCATGGCTAGGCTGGGGACTGGGCAGGGGAGCTGCTCAGCTGGCCAGACACTGCCTGGTAGGCACCATCATGTCATGCTTCCCAAACCTCTTGCTGGGCATGGCCTGGTTCCAGGTGACATCCCAGTGCCCCGTTACCCCCAGAGCCCAGTTATGGCCTGGAGCAGTGTGACAAAGGACTGTGGCTGTCTGCCCAGTACCCCCACACCCACCCTCCCCAGGACAGGGTGAACGGAGATGATGCATCCAGCTGTTCTCCTGGTGTCCAGAGAGGACAGGGTGGGAACGGCCCTGCGACGTGCGACGCCATGGCCCCAGCAGATCATTAAAGACTCTCAGGAGAGACAATAGTAAAGGGTGACAATAACAAGAGCTGCAAATGTACGGCCTTGGGCGCCCGAGCCAAAGGCACATCTGGTACAGTCATCTCCGGGTGTGTAAGAAACCGCCCCAGATATGGCCAGGGAGAGAAGGCCCTCTGCGCCAGGGGACCCCAGAGCCCTGGATGGTCACGTCCTATCTGCCTGTCCCTCTCTGCAACCCTGCAAGCCCCTCTTCCCTGAAAGCTCCAGCTGCAGGAGTCCCATGATAGCTGGGCTGCTCCAACCTGTGCTGCTCACCTGTGGGATGCCCTTCAGCCAGCAATGGTGGGGGGCACAGCACCACAATGGGGGTGCTCTTACCCCCAGCTCAGGACCCCTGTGGCTTTGAGGGTGGAAGACACATCCTGAAGCCCCAGGACAGAGAAAGCCCCCTACCCAGAGCAGGATGCTTTAGCATCCCCAGAGCCCTGGCTGTCACCTAGGATTCACAGTGGAGGTGTCACTTACCAGCTCATAGTTGACAGTGGGGGAGCAGGGGGTCACAGCCTGCAAGGAAGCAGAAAAGAGCCAGGATTAGTCCCTGAAGACCACTGTCCAATATATGGCATGGGAAGAGGTTGGAATGCAGCATTCACCCCCACCCACCCCACAGGGAAAACAGCACCCACCCAAGCAAGTGACAGGGGCACTGCTGCCACCCCCGGCAGGGGCACTCCTGCCACCCCAGGCAGGAGCATAGGCAGCGTTCCAAGGTCAAGGCTGGCTTCCTGGGAATGGGAGCAGGCTCAGGGCCATGGCAGCTGTGCCATTCGTCCTTGGCCAGGGAGCCAGGACAGCCCCAGCCCCGGTCCCAGCCCCAGCCCCAGCCCGGGTGGGCACGGCAGGCACAGCACAGCGCGGCACAGGGCGGACGCCTGATGCCAAGAGCAGCTCCTGGAACAAACCCCAGCCCAGCCTCGTGAGCTGCTGCAGCCGCCAGCTGAACAGCCCATCTATTGTTACCTTAATTACCAGCGGCAATTACTGACAATTAACCTTGGGTTTTGTGTGCACCCCAGTCCCTCGGGAAGCAGCAGCATGCCAGGGTGGGAGAGGCAGCGCCTCGCCGGTGCTGGGACAGCAGGCACAGGCGCTCCAGCCCTATGTTGGCCCTGAGATGCCAACAGTAGTGGGAGGGTGTGATTCGGCACTTTGTCCTCTACAAACCCCACCAGGAGCAGTGACCCCAGTCAGCCATCCCCTGCCCCATCCCAGGAGGGAGCCAAGATGGCAAACACCACTCAGGGGCTGGTCCTCTATGGCAGCATGGGGACCCACTGCACCCCACTCTGCCTCTCTTGCCCTGGGCCATAGAAAGAAGGATTTGCCCCAAGCACCTCACTTGGAGCACCCCTATCCCATCCCACGCTGGTCCCAGAGGGTGATGCCCAGCGCCTGCTCCCCTCCCCGGCTGCTAGCCTGCTCCCATCCCGTCTCACTGTTTTCTTCAGGGGTTCCTCCTCCTCCCGCTCCCTTCCCCTGCGCATTATTATTATGATTTTATTCTAATGCAGAAACGCTTCCATAAAAGGCCCCTTTCCCTGCCCCGCGGTGCTGGCCCCACGCCAGCCTCCCTGGAATGTTCTCCGGCAGCGAGCCGCTGCTGCGGACGGAGCCGACGAGGGCTGTGCTGTACCCTGCACCGTGCCCCGCACACTGCCGTGCTCTTCCGCTGGGGATGCTCAACAAGCGCCCCTGACCCCCGTCCAGCCCCAGCTACAGGGCCAGAGATGGGGGCAGATGCGCAGCTCCCCCACCATGGGACACACTGGTCCCACAGCCAGGTAGAGTCCATGCCCAGCCCTCCTCTGCTGTCAGCATGAGGAAGTTTGCAGGCTACAAATGCACCTCTGGTTGGAAAAGGGAAAAAACTGGGGTGCCTGTGGTTGTATTTCCCTGCCCCTGAGGATTCTCTGATGTCTATTATGGGCTTGTGCTCACCCGACACCACTCTTCCCATCCACAGGAGACAGCAACCCAGGCTGTATGGCACTCTCGCATCCCAGAAAGGCAGTTTTACAAGGACTGCAGGAACGTAAAGCTGTTTCCAGCTTCCATCCCTCTCTCAAGTTTGGCTCAAACATGCCCTCAGATCAAGAGTAAGAAGGAAGACCCTGCCCATTCCCTTCCCTCCCTAGGGAAGACCAATTCCTGACCTAGAATTGGTCTCTCGCCCCACGGGACCCATGAGAGTATCACTCCATACAGGACTGCAGCGACCCCCAGAAGAGCCACCATCTCTGTCCTCAGGGATCCCTGCATCCCTCGGTGCAGGGAGGGGTGGGACAGGCAGGGGGACTCGCACAGCCCTGGTCCAGGCTTCGCTTTGCCGTGGCAGACACAGCGGCCTTTCTTCTCCCCCTCACCGGTGTTTGCATTCCTGCCGGCTGGCCCCCGCCGCCGACCCCGCCGCCCAGCAGCCCTGCCCAGGAATGCGAGGAACGAGGCGCAGCAGGGCTGCCGCCCACCCCACCAGCCCCCCATGGCCCCCCACCCACCCACTCGGCCCCCCAGGTCGCAGCCCCATCCATCCCAGCAGTCACATCCCACGAGCTGCTGCCTTGAGACCCGAGTTTTGCCAAGCAGAAAAATCAGTTTCCCAGCAAACGAGGCCCCGTGGCCACGAGTGATAGGACTCTCTGATGTCTCATAAAGGGTTGGGCACATCCTGCAGCCTTCCGCTGGAAAGCAATGATCGGCTCCCTCGCTCATCACCAGCTGTCGCTATACCTAGAGAAACTCGATA
Source organism: Corvus hawaiiensis (assembly GCF_020740725.1). Taxonomy (NCBI): domain Eukaryota; kingdom Metazoa; phylum Chordata; class Aves; order Passeriformes; family Corvidae; genus Corvus; species Corvus hawaiiensis. The sequence goes on along the minus strand of NC_063219.1, from coordinate 25,229,451 downwards.
CCCTTGACACTACCAAGCCCAGAAATAAACACCTGGCTGGCAAAACCCTGACAGTCCCAGGCCACACCGCCACAACGCAGAGTAGCTCATGAGATCCCTCTTCCACCTAACCCTTCCAGCTGCAGCTCAGGGACTGACCTCTGCACCACAGATCCCGACGGGACTTCAGCACCATTTCACAAGAACTGAGAGAGGCTGGAGGAATGCAGACATCCACCTCGTACCCAGGGATAAGACACCTCAGAGACTTCTCCATGCTGCAACCACTGCTCACACCTCCCTCCCTCAGCACCTCCTTCCTCTCCCTCCTCCTCCCTCAGTAAAACAGCCCTTACAACCGTGGAGGTGCCCAGGGCCGCTGCCAGGTGCTGCTCCAGCGGGGCATCCCTGTGGGTTGTAGCCCCAACCTGCAAGATGCCAGCAGGGCTGGGGGAAAACAAACCTCCATGGAGGGGCCCTGCGATTCAGGAACGGGCTGGATCAGAGCAGTACTGGGCGTGCTGGGGTCTCCCCAGCTGGGCTGCTGGAGCCGGGCAAGCACTGGCCCACAGCCCACAGCATGGCCCGTCCAGCTGCCGGTGGGTGATCCAGGCCCATCTCTGACGCATATCCCTTCCTTTGGGTGGCGGTTTTTGTTTTTCCCTTCCCCAGGAGCTCCGATAAACATTCCGGAGCCGGACGATATCCGGGCTGGTGCTGACCCTTACTATGCCAGGAGCAGATGCAGCACCAGCCAGCCTAGCCCTCACACAGAGCCCAGCACACCAGAGATGCTTCCCATGGCCAGGCACTGAGATGCCGGCAAGCCAGCCCAGCTGGTGTGGTTGGAGCTGGAGACGTGCTGTCAAAAGGGACACTCTGACATCCCGGACCCTCTCAAAGCAAGGCAGCATCAGGCAGACCTTCACGGCCCCACTACTCAGAAAGGATGTGGACCCCAGGAGAGAGAAGCAAGGCACCCTACTCCCTGCGGTCCGGAAATGCAGTTGTCAAAGAGAAATGTGACTCAGTGGCCACATTGGCGTCCCACAGGACAATGCTAGGGCAGCATAAACGCCAGCTCAGCCCATGTGAGTCCCACATCACCCCATGAGGGACCACTTCCTCCCAAGCAAGTTCATCTCAGCTTTGTGCCACCTACATCCCAGCTGGGCTGCAAATCACTTCCCCATGCACCCCACGATTCTCTGCTCACCCCGAGATCCTGCCTCAAGCAAAGGGAGTCCCAGGAACAGCCACAGGCCACAGCAACTTCCCCAGCCATCCTCAGAGCCCTTCCCCTACTCACCAGTCCCTCCAGACCAGCCATAGCTAAGCTGTGCCAAGCCCTCTCTAGCCACAGTGTGGGGCCAAATGTGAGCTGCCATCGGGCACTTCACAGCAGAAGACACTTTTAGGGGATGGGTCGGGACCACCAAATTGGGGATGCTGGGGAAGGTTTTTCCCTCTCCAGCACCTCTGCCCTCCCATTCCTAATGTGACCAGCTGCAGCATCCTTCTCCCCTGCCTGGCATAAGGGACTATGGGGTCTGTGCTCTGGTCAACCCCCTGCCCTGCACAGGGGTCAGGTACCCTCTGCCCACACCACGTGCTGGCTGCTCCTGCCCTCACATATTTTGCAGCTCTGGCAAAACTCCTGTTTATGCAACATGTCCCCGGCGGGAGGACAGCATGTTTCCATGCACACCCGCTCCCCCCCACCCCAGCTCCACCCTGCCCAGCACAACCCCAGTGTGCGAGGCACAGGGCAGCCACACAGAGCCCCAGACTGCCAGCATGGGGGTCCCTGGGAGGGGGCAGCACCCCGTGCACCACACAGCTCCTCTCTGCCCCCACCAGTACCCCGGGGTGCTGCTTTTGGGACTTCTCCCATCGGGTGGGAGTAACTGTCAGATGCGCCAAAGGGCAGGGGAGCGGCTTGGCCAGCAGCTCAGGGTGAGTCAGACTGGGCTGATGCTGGGGCACGGAGGTCTCACCGCTCCCAGGCTTCCCTCCAAGCATCCCCAGCCCACCCTGCAGCTGGGTCAGGGACTGTCACTGTGCCATCCCCTCCATGCCTGGATGCCTGAACAGCACCCATGCCAGGGCAGAGGCCACCAAGTCTGCCCCACCCCTGCATTTGCCAAGAGATGCCGGTGGCACCAGGGAGGGTACCACAGGGCATCCAGGGATGTCCCCCACGCTGGGACAAGCGCTATCTCCTCTGTCTCTCCCTTGGTATGTTGATGAGGAGCCGCCCTGTGGCCCATCCCCGCCAGGAAGGCGGCAGCAGGACCAGGACAGAGGTTACCCGGTACACACAGCCCTGCAAATCAGGGATGAAATGCCACAGGGGACACGAGCCATTCCACCTCATAGTGGCCATGGGGGCCACCACTGGTACCCCAAGACACCCTGGGACACACGGCACACCGGGAGGGTGATGGTCCCCAGCAGCCCATGGCTGGCCTGGCCGGCAGCCCTGGCACAGGGATACGGGACAGGACAGGAAAAACAATGTACAGAGAAGCTTCAAGGGGTTGCAATGGAGGCAGCTGCACCAAAATAGCCCTGGTTTCAACCCAAATAAGGGCAGGTCCCGGCTCCGGGGCGGTTTGAGCAATCAGCCTCAGTGCTGCCAAGTGCAGATGAGGGGAAGGGAGAGAAGGTAGCATCCCTGACCCTGTTTGGGGGGAGAAGGGTGTTTTTGGGGGTCAGAAGGGGGACAGAGATGCCTCCACATGACCAGGACAGGGACTGTCCCTACTTTGGTTGCAGACGCTGGCTCGGCACAGGGCCGGCCACAGGCAGGGATGTGCTGTGCTCCAGTGCCTAAAAAGGCAACATCTGGAGGCAGCAGGTCTGGATCCAGCCCCACGGGCCAGCACGTGCCTGCCTGGCTCTGGCCCCACAGCCCCAGCCCTGCCCTGCCCTGCTCTGCTCTGCTGCCAGCACCACACACGTGTGCTGCCACCCCACTGTGGGGACACCCCTAAGCCCAGTCCCATGGGGATCCCACAACCAGCCTAAGGGAGAGCACGGGGTCACCGCCCCCCTCTGCACCAGCCTTCCCCAAGAAAAAGCACCAGGACCCCCCCACCCCCTCACCAACTCCCCAGAGTCAAACCAGACACCAGGATTGGCCAGAGAGCAGCTCCCGCACTGGGAATAGGCCGGGAACAGAGTCACACCAGGACTGGCTGGGACAGACTCTGCTGCAGGGGGTTCCACCAGGACTGCTCCATGAACAGGTTCTTACACTGGATTGGTCAATGCATGATTCTTACATGGGATTGGGCAGCAACTGGATTCTCATGTGGGGTTGGTCTGTGCATGGATTCTCACCTGAGATTAGTAAATGCATGGATTCTCACACAGGATTGGCCAGCACATGTGTTCTGACATGGGATTAATCACTCCACAGACTGTCCCAGAGGACTGGTCAACCCATGGATTCGGACAGGTGATTGGTCAGAGCACTGATTCTCATGCAGGATTGGTCAGAGCAGTGATTCCCACACAGGATTGGCCAGCACATGGATTCTCACATGGAACTGATCAACAAATGGATTCTGGCATGGGACTGGCTGGAGCACGGGCACTTCTGTGGGACTGGTCAGCACACCAGCCTGTGAGCAGTCTGCACCCCACCCTGAGCCCAGTGCAATGGATCCTTCCCACAGATCCCCTCTGGTGGAGCATCAGGCAAACCCCTTTCTGTGCACTCAGATCCCGCTGCATGCTTTGGGCTGCCTCCCAGCATCAGGGGCACCTGACAGCGCCCATGGGTCTGTGACCCACCTCAAGGGGTGGTTAAGGTGCCAAAATAAGCCCTGGCTGCCCCAAGGGGTCTTAGCTCCCCGGTACTGAGCCCAGGGGCTCTACTTGTGAGGGAAAGGCCCAAGGCAGATGGAGACTGGAGTCAGTGCTGTGTCCTCACCCTGCAGGATAGAGCTGAAAACTCTGCAGTGAAACTGAAATGCTGAGCAGCACCTTCAAAAGTGGTGTCCCCCCATCTGCCGTTTTGAGGAGATGAGGGAATAGGAGGGAAAAGTGGAGACAAAGATACTCCCCCCCAACCAGGAGCTGTGCTGTAGGACTGCTCTTCTCTCTTGTGTCCCAAAACCCATCAGGGAAGCTCCAATGCTGACCAGGGACTGCTGGCACTGTGTCCAGATACCCTGGAGATACCCTGCACAAGGCCAGGGACCAGACAGTAGCAAAGCAGGAAGAAGGGTGGCCAAGGGCAGAGGCAAATGGACCCCCCAACTCGGGACCCCACAAGGGGGGTCAGGGAGCACAGCTCCAAGGCCCAGCACCCTGCCCGGGGCCAGCAGGATCATTAACGAAGTGGCTTCATTAGAGAGGGTGAGAGCTGGAGGCTCGTTTTCTACCGATCCACTTTCCCTGGGGGTGGTTTCGGACTCCAGACAGGACACACGTTGTCTTCCCAGTGCCAACGCGCTGTAGGGACAAGAGGTGCCTGCTTGGTTGCCCCTCAGAACCCCCAGACTCAAGTGCCATGAGCACGCAGGGGGCGCAGCCACTGCCACCCCACTGTCCCTGCCAGCTGTCCCCCAGCACACACACTGGGGTCACCGGTCCCGCACCAAGGCTGACGCCAGCGCCGAGCGGGCTCAGGCGCCCGGGAACGGAGCACTTCTCGTTTTTTCCTTGTTTTCCCCCTAAACCCAAGCGGGCTGATGCCTCCCTCGCTCGGCCGTTTCCTCTCCCAGAAGCACAGCCCAAAAACATCTGCGCCGGGACCTGCCCTGACGGAGTTAACCCTCTGCGGGCCCAGCGGCGCCGAGGGGCCGGGGATCCCTGTCCGGGGGGGCGGCGGGGGGGGCTGGCACCCGCCGGGGCTGCCTCGCCACTCATTAACCCGGAGTTTAACCATTGACGGTGCCGCCGGGGAGGGGGGGTTAACCCGTGGGCTGCCAGGGTGTCCCGGCCCAGGGGCAGCCCCCCACCGTGTCCCCCCCGCGGCGGTGACAGGCGGCCGGCATCGCCCCCCGGCTGCGGGGCGGGAGCGGGGTGCCGGGGGCGGACCCCGCTTTCCCGCGCAGTCCTCGCTCCACGGGGACGTGTCCCTACGCACTTCGGAGAGGGGGGGGACGCAAACCGCAGCGCCTGTGTGTCCCGCTCCGGGGCACCCCGAGAGTCACCGGCCCTGGCGAGGCGGCGAGAGGGGCACGGGGGCACGGCCCCCGGAGCCGCTCGCAGGTCCCAGCCGGCAGCAAACCGGCCCTCACCCCCTGCCCAAGTCGTCCTCCCTGCGAGCACCGCATCGCCCTCTTCGAGCCCCCCCGCACCCCGAGATCCCCTCTGGCGACCGACAACTGCGGGACCCCCCCCAACACGGGGGGGCAGCAGCCCCATCCACGCACCACCCCATCACCGCTCGGATATCACGCGTGGCCCCCGCCCCCTGGAGAGATGACACCCCCTCCAGCACCCCCCCAGTCCCGGGGGGCCTGGAGACCCCTGTGCCCTCACCGCCCGCCCGTACCTGGTTCATGACGCTCCCGAAATCCATCCGGGGTCTCGCCTGCCTACATCCGAGAGGGACGGAACCGCAGCCTCACCTGGCCCGGGGGGCGCGGGGGGCGGCCGGAGGGGCCGCGGGGGGCAGGCGGGAGCCCGGCGTCGCCCGGGCGGGAAGGCGTGAAGGCAGACTGCAGGCAGAGCCCCCCTCCCTCCCCGGGCCAAGCCTGGAGAAGGAAGGAAGGAAGGAGGGAGGGAGGAGGGAAGGGAGGGAAGGAGGGGGAGAGCCGAAGGGTTTCGCTCCCCACAAGCGGGACCCCGGCGATGGAGGGGCGCAGGGAGGTCCCGCCGGCTCCCCGCTCCCCTCCGCACCCCCGGGGCGGCCAGGGGCTGAGGACCCCGGGGGCGCCGGCCCCGGCCCTGGGGAGGAGTGGGGTCCCGGGCGACTTTTTCCACCGCTCCCCTCCCTTCCCTCGCTTCTTCTCCCTCTTTCTTCTCTTCCCTCTCCCCAGCTGCACGGCGCGCTCCAAGTCCGGCCCCGCTCCGCTCCCCTCGCCTCCCAAAAAAACGCCCTTAAAGGCAACCAGGAGCCTGACTCGAGCAGCTGGCCCGGGGGTAGGGGTGCCGGCAGGTGAGCAGACCCCCCCCCAAAAAAAAAATTACCCCCCACCACACCTCCACCACCTCCCCCTTCAAAACTCCTCGCACCCGGTGCCGAGGGGCCGCGGCGGGCGGCGGGGTGCAGCGGGGTCGGGGCCTTATCGCCCCGCGTGACGCCACCGGCGTCCCTGTGCCCTTGGCGGGGGGGTGGCAGGGACCGGTGTGTGGGGCCCTGCTTGGGGCCTGCCTGGCACCCCCTGGCACAACTTGGTGCCCCCCTGCCATATGCGGGACCAAGTGCCCGACTAATGGTCCTTGGGTGTCCCACACCCCCAGTGTTGGGGAGGATGTGAACATTTATCAGCCCACCTCTCAACTAAAAATCAAAGCCAAAATGCTGGAAAAGCCCCGTCTGTCCCTCAGCATGTGAAGTCATGCCAGTCCCCCTTTGCCTGTCCCAAACCTGGAGTGTGCCCAGCATCCCCCTGGCCTTCCTCCTGCCTCCCTTCCTCCTCTTTCCTCCTCCTCCTCAGGGGGCTGCATGTCGATGGATGGAGCCCTGGTCTCCCTGGCTGCCCCTGGGGCAATCCAGCCCCAGCCCTCCTGTACAAGCAAGTGCTCAGTGCCAGGAGACCCCACAGCAAAGAGGGGAAGCCCACCAGCAGCAGCCCAGAGAGTGGCGAGCTGGCCAGGGAGGCGGCAAGCCAGGCACCCGGCCCAGCGCTGTTGACATTTTCTCACCCAACGCCTCCCCGTTCCTGTTTGCATTTCCGTCCTGAAGCCGTGGGCTCAGCCAAAAGGCTGGAACTGGCTCTGCTGGAGCGGTACAGGACCCCAACACCCTTCCTATGTCACCACTGCCTCAAAAGTCACCAGGGAAGGGTCTGTGGTAAGGGGTTCTCCCTTTGCCCTCCTCCAAGTACCCCTAGGGAACACCACTCCTGTGAGTACACTCCAGTTCCAGGAGATCTCTCCCAGCCCCTCTATGCCTCAGTTTCCACAGCAACCCAACAGTGCCATGGCATGGGAGCACCAAAAGGCACTGTAGACCCTTCCTGCTGCCACGGACAAAGCGCCAGAGCCAAACATCTCTAGAGGGCATCTCCTCACTCCTGTCCCAAGCAAGCACCAGCCAGCCCCTCTGCCCTCCCCAGCACCCAACAGCACAGGGTCAGATCCCAACAGCCACCACTCTAGGGACAAAACCTCATGGCCAGGATCCATTGACACCCCTAAACAAGTCCCACCATCACCACAGCCCACAAAAACCAGTCATCCCAAAAACATGGGAGTGCTGCAACAAGGATGGAGGGGCAAGGAACATCCTGCACCAGCAGAGCACAGCGTGGACCCCAGCTCAGCTCCAGCACGGACCCCTGCACAGGCCCCAGAACCCAAACTCTTCGGAAGGAGGACACAGGATGGCTCCCAGGCCCTGGGAAACATCAGCAGAGGAAGAGCTGAAGCCAGATGGGAAAGTATCAGCAACTGAATGGGATGAGTGGGTGAGTGAAGGGCACTGAAAGCATGTCCCTGTCCTGGTCCCCGGGGCAGTGACAGGAACTGTCCCCTGGGAACATGACGTGTCCCTTTCACAGGACACAGCCAGAGAAGTCCTGACAACATCCTTGAACTACAGCCGCCAAAGTATCTCCCGGAGCCATAGGGTCAAAGTGCCAGTGGGAGCAAGTCCAGCGGTCTGCAAAGTGGCTCCAGTGACTCCCAGCCCCCCCAAACAAACCACCCCTCACATGAAACAGCTCCTCTCTGACCCTAAACAAACACCCTTGAGCATCATTACTCCAGATGTCAGTGGAAGAAAGGAGACCTGGGGACCAGGCACCCAGGTGTGGTTCATCTCCAGAGATGAAAGCACACAGGAGATAAGCCCCAGTGCAGGGTCTGTAGAGCCCCTCTTGAGCCAGACCTTTCAGCTGTTTTGGGATCAGTGCCACCTCTTGGAGCACCCTTCCCAGGGCAGGTCTCAGGAGGGGTGGCCATGGGGGATGCAAACTGGTTTGGGAAGAGAGAAAATCAGTGGGAAATGAGGCAGACGTGGACCCTGCTTCCCACCACGGCAGGGCTCTGGGAAGAAGGATGCAGCCCCGGGAGCTGCCAAGGAGGGAGGCCGGTGGTCCCTGCTGCCTCATGTGACACCTCCCAGGCCTGTCCTGGTCAGTGCTCACCAGTGCGGCGAGCATGGCCAGTCTCAGCATCCCCTCTGCCCTGCCCACCCTCTCTGTGCAGCACCCCGAGGGTGCAGAGGAGGGCCCCAAGTCCTCCAAGCAGCCGAGCTGGCCCCCCACTGGAGCTGAGAGGCCGAATATTTGGGCAGTGACGTAAAGAAGGGGAAAAAGGAAAGAGGCAGGGGGAAAAAAAAACAAAACCCCCTCCAGGACCTGCTGCACAAACACAACCTGGCACAGCACCGGGGCAGGGCTGAGCCCCCACAGCCCCTCATCCCTCCACCCCAGCTGGGCCCATGCCAGGGTCAAGGACATATTCCTGCACTATTCCTTCCCCCTCCCCCCCCCCCCCCCCGCCCCGCCCACTCTGTTGTGGAGACCAGGGGTGTTGCTAATTACCTGTGCCAAAGCACGGGGGTGTGGCTTTGAACAGGAGCACTGGGGACAGGGACCTGACGGGCAGCTCCCGCGTGACCAGTACATTATCCCCTCGACAGCACGGGAGGAGGCAGAGCGGCTGGGGCAGGGAGCAGGGACCGGACGGCCACACGTCCCATGGACAGAGCCTGCCACAGCTGGGACATGGGTGTCCCCTCCTTGCAGCCCCTCTTCCTGGCACAGCCACTGGGAACCTGCAATACACTGCCTGGCCATGCCCCCCAACACTGCCTGGGCCCCTGCTGATCACCAGGAGTCAAGCCTGCCCAGAAGTGTCCAACCACTCCTTGCCTCAGTTTCCCTTCCTAGTTCTGACTTGTTTTACAAGCAGGGGGTATCCCCAGCACCAGTTGAGGGGTGGCACATCCCCTTCACCACCACCACACACCCTGCCCTGGGTCCTACAGCGTTCCTCCGCCACCAAGGGCCCGTCAACACCACGGGCACTGGGACCGATTGCTCTGGCCGGGACATGCCTCGCTGCCCGGCCCTGGCCCTGCTCCAGTCCTGGTTTAATGATGGACAAACCCACCCCCCCGGAGTCCCATCGCAGGGGGCACTTGAAAAACAACCCAGGCCTGGCGTGAGGCCAGTGGGGATAGATGGCAGTGAACTGGGAGCACATGCATGTGACCACCCGCTTGTGTGCGCGCGTGCTCATGCACACAGATGGATGTTCTCGCACACACGTGCATTTCCCTGCAGCTCATGCACTCATGCATGCGTCTGTGAGCACACACGGTCATGCGCTCACACGTGCTCACATACACAGCACACACATACACACGTGGCCCAGCAGCCTGGCATGGCTCCAGTGCGCACTTTCAGCTCCCCAGGAAGAAAGACTGGGGGACAACCCCCTAGGCCCCTTGGCCCCATGCTAAGTGATGTGCCTCAGTTTCCCCTCTTGGCACAGCCCAGCACCCCCACTCCCCCAGCACCAGTGGGCCCCTGTGTGGCAGGGGCGAGCAGGGCAGGCTGGAGCCTTGCCAGGCCCAGGGGCTGGCACAGGCGCCATTTCCCAGAACCAAGCACCAGCAATCGCCAGCTGATTCGGCAGCCAAACACCACAGCGCTCCCTGTCCCCCAGCCAAACCATCCATCACAGGGCCAGCTCTCACTACAGGAAACAGCATCATCCCCCATCTTTTCTCAGCCTCTCCAACCAGCATCATGGCAAGATCCAGCCACAGTCAGAGTGAAGGCATCCCGGGGGACAGGGACACTACCAGGATATCCCTTGATTTGGGACATGCCTGCGTGGCCCCACTGCTCGGAGCATCTTCGGTCAGGAGACCAATGTCACCACCAGATCCTGGCTGTGCCACTACTGGCACGTGCCAACACACAGGCTCACCCACGCCTGAATGCAGACACAGAAGTACTGCACCCCACACCACGTTCCCCGCCTCCTGCTGGCCCCAGGCAGGGCTCTGTGACTCAGTTTCCCCACTTTCCAAAGGAAGATACACCCCCACAGCTTTGGGCAGGCAGTTTTGGTGCAGGGAAGGAGGGAGGAGATAGGCTGTGTGTGTCACATACATACCAGTGTCCATCCATCCAACCATCCCTCTTGGAGAGAGGGAGGGAGGTTTGCTAAGCAAGGAAAAATCCCTGAGTGGAGGCGCAGGGCGCAAGAAGGGCCTTACATGGGCATGGGAACACTGTTGTTCTTCCCTGCTGATGTGTGTGCAGCTGCCCTGGCCACTCCACAGCCACTCACAGGCACTGGGCATCCCACCAGCATCACTGGCACCACAGGGCAGTGGGTTCCACCACTGCTCCCCCGCCGTCTTTCAGGCAGGATGGAAACTTGAGGGGTGCAGGTCACCGTCAGGGCACAGGTCCTGCCCTCCCTCGTACACCTCTGCCTGCTCACTGCCTTCTCATGGAGGTGGCGCTCACCAGCACCCCAAAAGCTCCCAGGTATTCCCCACATACACTCCAGTGCCCCCCTCCCCATATCCCCATCACACCTATGGTACCCCCCAGCACCCCACACTGATTACTAGCAGTAAACTCTTTACACCCCACCCACAACCCCATCTCTCCCCCCTCCCCTATACCCAGTCCATTTGAGGTTTTTAAGTGGGGGCTTTCCCCTGGCTGGGCCAGGATGCAGCAGGCTGGGAGCTGGCCATGCTGGGGGGCAGAACAAGGAGGTGGAGGAAGTCCCAGGGGGGTGAATATGAGGACCAAGGAGAAGACACTGCCAACAGCATGGTGGGGCAGACTCCAGGGCCAGAAGACACCAGAGCCAGGGGACACCAGGACCTTGGCAGCATATCCAGGGCAGGAAGAGGAAGCATTGCGGGGTGCAGCTGCCAGCACTTTGGGGGTGAGTCCTTCTTCCCTCTCCAAAGTATCCTGGAGGTGCAGGGGTTAAACATGAGGGACTTCAGGTATACAAGAGGCCATTTTTGCTCCATGCCAAGCCCCCTCCCCACACGCACCCTCCCCGGAGACCCCACAATAACAAGCCGGTGTGTGAGTCAGCTGGCCATTTGCCCGACCGGAGGAGCCCCTCCCTGGGCGCTGGCCCAAAGGAGCTCCGCGGAAGGCCCCTGGCCCTGGCCCCATGCACGCTCCCCCCCAGCAGCACACCCCTCGGCTAGCTGGCTCCACCGAGGGGGCTCCAGCTTCCAGCGAGCGTGGGAAGGGTGATGGAGGCTAATGAAATGCAGTCGGCCGCGAGAGCGAGCCACAGGCTGCCCCTGCGCACAGTCTATCCAGATGCTGGGACCCTGGTATGAACCCCCTCTTGGTGTACAACCCCCTATCAGACATCGGAGAATCCCCACCGGGTTCACAGCCAGACCCACATGCTTCCTGACACTCCCTCCTGCCTGGAAACCACTGGCAGATGCTCCCTGCCACCGCCTGCCGTACCGCGGGCATCCCCTCACCGCACGCCCCTCTCAGCTCTCCCCGGCAAGGCCACCTTCTCTGGCCTCAGCCTTCCTGGCATCTTTGGCACAGGCTTCCCGGGGTGACACGGGGTCCTGGGGTGGCCCAGAGTTGACACAGGGTCCTGGGGCTGGCACAGATCCACTAAGCCTCCCAGCCACCTTTGCTTGGCCCACTCAAGGCCCAGGATACCCCACAGCCCCCACTTCCCCCAAAAGCCCAGCCAGGACTCAGTGCCAGGGCTGCTGCCAGTGCCTGCCCTGCACCACCACCCATACCGTGGCACCCTGCAAAGCCCAACGTGTGCCCGGCCCCCGGCACAGCACCCCCCCTTTCCTCTCCTCCCTGCCCAGCTGGGCACAGGCATGGGCACGGGAACAGGCATGTCCCAGCCTACGCTGTCTGCCTGGGGCATGCCAGCCTCTTCCCGCCCAGGATGCCAGCCCCAGAGACAGCTGGCACACACGCCTCCCCAGGGATTGAGAACACAAAGCCTCCCCTGCCCCGGCAGTGCAGTGGTGGGCACCGTGCCCACCTCCAGCTCCTCGGAGAACCTGGGTTGCTGTAGGGTCCCCCTCTGCCAGAGCAGCAGCTGGATCGGCAGACACCACCGGGCATCCTCAGCTCCACTGTCTCCTGCCAGCAAGATCCGCCCCCGGCTGGGTATCAGCAGAGGTGCTCAGCCTGTGTGCGTGCAGCTGGCAGCGCTCGGCTAAGGCGCATGGCACCCACGTGCGGCAGCACTCACCCTGGCAAAGGGCACCTCGCTCCAGGTACTGGAGAACAGATGCCTGCTGGTCCTCTCTGAGAAGGGCTGCACCCCAAAACCCAGCCTCATACACAGACAGGCACGTGCTGTCAGGGACCAGGCAGCAGGATGGCACTGTCAGCCTCACCCAGCAGTGACACCAGTGCCACCATGACCAGCCCAGTGCCACCAGCCCATCTGGGTGCCCATCCAGTGGGGTCAGCTGGCATGGGCCATGGCACTCCCCCTCTGAATCTCCAGTGCCCCCAGGCAGGATTGGGCACACCTCAGGGCACTGGCCTTACCTTGGCCTGGCACTTGGTGTGGCAGGAGAGCTTGCAGCCTGTGGGAGAGAGAGGGGAGAGAGGGTTAGTGGAGGCAGGAGGGGGAGCAGTGCTGGGGGCAGTCTGCAGGCACCCCACGTGAGGGCAGGAAGGGGGCACTGCAGGCACAGAGCACCTTGGCACTGGGCCCTGGCTGCCGGGACGTGCACACATGCGCAGGGACACCCACACCTTGCACCGCTGCGCACACATTCCAGGTGGAACCAGCAGGGCACAGCAGCAGGCGCACAAAATGTGGCTCTGGGGCACACACTGTGCCAACATGCCAGCGAGTGTGCACGTGTGCAAGCCCCAGTGCCCAGGGTGAACAGCATGAAGAGAGGCATGGACAGGTCTCACAAGGCCTCGCATGGACACTGGAATGGATGAGAGCACTACAGGGATGCTGCCAGTGCCCTCCTTCCCTCCTTCCAGTGCACTGCTGTTGCACACTTCCACCCGTGCCCCCATGGATGCCACGTGCACATGGGCAGTGCAGGCGTGTTTGCCACTGCTGGGGACACACACTTACACAGGGCACCACTACGCTGCCTGGGCAGCCCTGCAAAGACACGTGTCCCATCCCCAGGGGACACAAGGATCCCACGCAGCACGGCCCAGGCCACGGCCGCACCCCAGTCGCTGCTCCCCTTGGGCCTGTTTCCTGCAGCACAGGAAGCCTCATTGTTCCCGTTTCCTCTGTCCGCCCCTTGCACGGGGCTCAGCAACACCACACACATGCGAGGGCTCGCAGCCCCACCTGTGACCCACTGGGTGCCATGGGCAGCAAGCACAGCTCAGGGGATGAGCACCCACGCATGTGCACAGACCCGCACCCATGTGCACGCACATGGTGGCCACTGCACACCCACTGCACATGCATGAAGCTGACACACAGCCACCTACATGTGCGACACCAAAGTGCCTCCATGGGCCACCCTCGCCTCCCAGCCACCTTCCCACCCACAAAGGCACTGCACATACTCTCTCACAACCACAGTTCTCCCTCTAACACACAGGCACATGTGTGTGCACAGATTGGCACAGGCACATGTTCCCACCTTCATATCCTCGTGCATGTGGGCATACACACATATCCCCGATGTCCTGACCTCCCTGGCATGTCCCCATGCACACACGTGCCCACGGCCCCAGCTTACCTCTGCAGGTGCTGCCCTGGCGCGTGATGGCCTGTCGGCAGATCCCGCATGCCTTCACCTTCTTGAAGCTCGTCATCTTGAAGGTGTGTGCCGGAGGAGCCTCCAGGTCCTGGGGCTGGGAGGAACACAGAGCTTCATCAGCGGGAACAAGGACGCACCAGGACCCAGACACTCAGCCCTGACCTGCCCGTTTCCCCTGGGTGGTGGTTCATCCTCCACCTATGCCTCCCACATCCCTTCAGCTGCGGCTGTGCCACCTGCAGCCGAGGTACAGGGTACAGGCTACAAGATACAGGGTGTAGGGCAGGGGATAGGGGGGTATGGGGTAGGGGATAGGGGGCTATGGGGTAGGAGATAGGGGGTACGGGGAAGGATGGGGGGAAGGCACTGCCTCGACCCCTTTAAATAGTCTCTGCCGCCCCCTGGCGGTGGCTGCCCGTGTACTCTGTGTGTGTGTGTGCAGTGTGTGTGTGCAGATGTATGTACGTGCATAAATGTGTGCGCACAGGTGTGCGCATGGATGCAGGTGAGCACATGGGGTGTGTGCAGAGGTGTGTGTGCATGCACAGACGTGCGCACACTCATGCCTCCCTGCATGTCGGTACATCTCCATGTGTCCCTGTGAACACGTGCCGTGCACAAGCGTCCCTGTGAGCACGTGTGTGTGGGCACAACTGTGTACATCCGCACACACAGGGAGTGAAGATGCTTGAATGCACTTATGTGTGTGCAAACCCGTGTGCACGTCAGCACGTGTGAATGTGCATGGATAAACATGCATCCCATGCCGGGATGTATTTGTGTGTGTGAGTACACAGATACGTGCACAAAAACCTGTGTGCGCACCCAGGTACGTGCGGGTGCTGCCCGAAGGGTGCCCATGCTGGGGGTGTCTCATTGTCATGCTGTGTTTTGGGGTACACGCCAGGCAGCGTGTGCTGAGGTGTCTCTTGGAGGGGTGTAAAGGGGGCACAGAGCCCCCTGAGCATGAGCAGCTGTGCCCACCCTGTCTGGCACAGCCTACAGCAAGGGGAAGCTGATGCCACAAGTGTGACTGAGTGCTGGATGGATCCAAACATGTGCAAGCATGTGTGTGTGTGTTCATATATGGGAGTTGAGGACAGAGAGGAGTCTTGGCACAGTTGCAGGCAGCCAGTGCCCCTCCCGAACCCCCAGTTGACTGTTTTCGGGGGGGCAACCCCTGGCAGCACGCCAGCCCTGCCCACCCACCCGCTGCCAGATGAAGACGTGAGCCCCTGTAAATCCACCTTTTCATGCCAAGACTAATGAGATTAAGCAGAGGCCCGGAGGCCCCCCCTTGCCTTGGCGCCCCGCTCTCCTCCAGCCCACTGCACCAGAGCCAAAAGGGATGGTGCTGAAGCGTTAGGGTGCTGGGTACCTCTCCACAAAACTCTCTGCCTCAGTTTCCCCAGTGCACACACAGACGGGAGATGGGCCATGCGTGTGCACTGCATGCCAGCGTGTGTGCAAACACCCCCGGGACTGTGAGGGTACAGGCGTGCATGTCCCCGCCAGCCGCAGCAGCAGCAGAGGCACGGCCACACTGTTCCCATATGCAGGTCCATGTGCCATCGTGCACACACTCACACAGGTTTGTTCATGTGCGTGCAAGCACCTGCCCCCACAGGGCCACTCGTGGGTGGTCCCTTGGCAGCCCCCAGAGCTGGTGCCACTCTCCCGAGTGGGTGTGTACACATGCACACACATACACTCACATGTGTGTGTGTGCTCAGGCGTGTCATCACCCACCCAGCAGCCGTGGGAAAAGTTCCCCCAGGACAGGGGCTCCCACGCTGCAGTTGCTGGGTGACAGCGAGACCTAATGATGCCATGAGCTCCTTTGCATATGCAAAGCAGCATCAGTGCTGCAGAGTGCCCCGGGAAGAGGCCTTGCCCCCCACTCCCAGGGACCCCTTGGGATGCCCAGGGATGCCGACGCATCTCCCATGCACGCATCCCCCACCCTGCCCCGGCCTCCATGGCTTCATTAACAGCAATTATCCTCACTAGTGAAAGAGCTGGTCCTTTGATTCCCACCCCCCCAGAGTCCCTTCTGCTTGTCTCGTTGCCAACACCATCACCGTGCCAGAGGGGGACCAACCCAGCACCCAGCTTTATACCCCCCAGCCCCCTGCTGCTGAAGGGCACTATGCCCACCCAGTGCCACTCTGCCAGCCAGGGAACCAGCCCATCCCACAAAACAACCCAGTCCCAGCTCCATACTGGCAGGATCCCGGTTAGCCTCCCTGCCCTGTGGGCTGGAGGGCTTCTTGGGTATGTCACCTGGACACCCACCCATGGGTACCCACCTCCAGGGACCAGCACCCACACGGTGCAGGAGCAGGGGTGCAAAGGCATAAAGGCAGCCCTAGCCATGGGCCCCCCAACATGCACACCCAAGGAGGCTGGAAGGGGACCCAGGTGTCCTGGGCTGGAAGAGGCACCAGACAGAGATGCCAAATTAATCAAGAGCTGGGAGACCTGGGTTCATTGCCCAGCACTGCAGAGAGTGCAGTGGTGGGGGGGGGAACCTGTGACACCCAGTTCCCCTGAGGCTGCAAAGCCAGGGTGGCTGGAGGGCACCGGGACACCGCGGTGCAGTCTTGTAGGCTCAGGTCCACCCAGAGTTTTGCAACCCGCTGGGCCCCGGGACGCAGCTTGGTGACTGGGGAGGATGCAGAGTCCCAAACCCCCACAGCTCACTGGATCCCCCCAGTTTCCCGAGTTTCCTTCAGTGGAGTAGCAGAGCCTCTGCCCCAGGGAATGGTAGAGCCCCCGGCCAGTGACGCAGGCTGGGCGTCGTGGGGGATCAGCCTCCCACCCTCCCCAACCCCACAACCCTTCCCACAGCCCAGTGTCCCTGCCCCGCATCCCAGCCCGGTCCCCTCTTCGTGCACCCCCCAGCCCGCTGCCCACCGTCACTTTTCTCTCGGGCTGGGTCCCGCTCCGCTCCCCACAGTCCCCGGGGCGCCTCCCGGCCCCGCTCGCGGTCCTGTCCCCCCAAGCCCCACCCTGATGTCCGGCCGTCTCTGCCGGTCTCCGCTCTGTCCGGGTTCCCCCAGAGCCGGTTCTGGTAGCGGTCCAGCCCCGCCCGTTCCCCCCTGCTCCCAGTCAGCCCGTCCCGGTGCAAACGCCCCCGCTCCGTCCCGCTCCGCTCGCATCCAGTCCCATCCACCGCCCGCTCCCGGGACCAGCCCCGCACCGCGACCCCGGCGCCGGGACCCCGCCGCGCTGCTGTCCTGCTCCCCCCGGTGCCCCCCGGTGCGGGCCGTACCCAGAGCAGGCAGGAGACGCACAGCCCGGTCATGCTGCCCGCGGCGCGGCCCCGGCCGGCCGAGCCCCCCGGCCCCTCGCTCCGCCCGCCCGCCCCGCCCCGGCCCCTCGCCGCCCCTCCGACCGGGGGGAGAAGGGGAGCGGCAAACCGGGCCCCCAACCCCGCAGCGCCCCAATCGAGTTGGCCCGGAGGCGTCTGGGACACCCCCCACCAACGCCAGCAGAGGGGCTGCGGGACTGTGGGGCCCGGAGTGGGGCTGTGCGTGTCCCAGGCCCCCTCCTCCCCACTCACACACATTTGGGATCCATTTCCTCTGCTGACCGGGGGACACCCGCCACCCACGTCACCCTCATCCCTCCTCCGGCCTCCAGCGGGTCCTGCAGCGGGATGCACCCCCCCCATCCCCAGCCGAGTCCCCTGGGTGGTCCCGGGATGGGAGACGGGGAGGGATCAGCGGACATCCATGCGCGGAGCTGGGGGGCCTCAGCGAGGGGGGACAACCTCCAGGCGGGACGGAGAGCGGCTTGGCAGCCTGCGGCCTTGACGGGGATGGATTTGGCAGGGGGGTGCTCCAGCCCCTCCTGGGGGCCTTGGCCGGGTGGCACACGGTTCCCCCTCTCTCCACCAGTGCTGACTCCAGCTCCAGCCTGGAAACTTGTGCTCAGCTGGCCGTGACCATGAGGGTGTGAGTCAGGGTGCGGGACGTGCCAGGGGGAAGGACACACCGACAGGACGAGGCACGGCTGGCATGGAAACCTGGGCATGGAGAGGACGTGGGCACTGTAATGCCCCCCTCCCCATGCCTCAGATTCCCATCTGTACTCTGCATAAAACCGCCAGCCCAGAAAGGAAGGGCAGGGTGGGACGGGGGGGGGCTGCCCTCCCCAGAGACCAGGGTTGCGTCTGACTCCCCCCAAAATGCAGCATCCCCTCCCCAAAATATCCCTGTCTCGTTGCCCTCCACCTCATCACTATGCTGTGCCCACCCAGCCCAGAGTAGTGGTACCCCTGTGGGGATGTGCCAGCTGGGACACGGGACAAGGGGACAGCACTTCCCACCCCTCCATGCCAACGAGATCCAGGGACAGAGGGAGACTGGGGGGACTGATCCTGCTCACAGCACCAAACAAGCAAAGAGCCATTCCTGTCCACCCCCCCCCCCCCCCCCCCATCTTTACAGCCCTCATTAATCAACCTCGTTACTGCCCACAAATGAAAGCCCCAGTGGAGAGAGGTATCCACACCCCCCCATAAATCACCTGCTCCCATTCACTGCCGTGACAATCCCAGGCTCCTCAGAAGGGCAGGGACAAGGGTCATGCGACAGGGACACGGTGGCTGCAGGGACACAGCCCATCAGCATCATTTAAGGCTCGTTTTCTCAGCAGGGGGACACATACGGGGTCACTTAGCACAGGGACCCCCGCCATGGGTACTACTGGTCTGGGCATGTCCTCCCAGTGCAGGGCCAGCCTTGGCAGGACTCCGTGTCCTGGGGTCACCACATCCCCAAGGCCCCCACACACACTTCCAGCAGAGCTGTCCCCACGCTGCTCTTGGGTGCACAGGGCACACGCACACATCACACACATCCCCCCTGTGTACATTCCAGGACACACCCATGTACACCACACACACAGCCCATGTCACACATGGGGGGTGGGTCCCCATGTGTGTGGTTGCCTGTCGGCACGGGAAGGACTGGGAGACCCCCCCTCTTACAGCTCACACCAACGTCAAAGCCCTACTGCTACTACCCCCAGCACACAGGCATGTGTTAGGGGACACGCATCCCGTGGCAGCTCCCCAGAGATCTCCTGTGGACCCACATCCATGTGAGCTGCTGTTCACTCTCACCTCAGCCCCATCTGCATGCCCATGAACACACATGCACAAGTACACATGTGTATTACAGCCCTCCACGAGTCCCTGTTCTCACACCCACATCAGAAACACACGGACAGTGGTGGACATGGGACTGCACAATCACCAACCCACATCTCACCAGTGCCACCCACCCACCCACAGCCCTGACCGCCCCCCAGTACTCCCGTCAGCTCACAATCCTGTGTCCCCGGCACACGCTGAGGTCCCCAAGCAGTCAGAGGCCTCTCCTTCCTCCAGGCTGTGTCCCTGTCCTGGCATATACTGAACTGTCACCAGCCTGCAGTGACTTGCTCAGGCACTGCCCGGCAGTGGCTTTGGCACCTGCTTTTCTGGCATGGTGCAGCTGGAGTGTCCCATGCCATCATGCCAGGCACGGGGCAGCTTCCCAAAGGCTGAGGAACCAAGTGAGGGTGGCGCAGTGGGAGTCCAGCACCCTTCAACAGCTTCCCCCCCTCCCTGCCTCAGTTTCTGCAGCATGGGTGGCGGAGAAGAGTAAGTCCCCACATCAGGTGCTGCATGGGCACAGAGATGCCCTGTGGGGCAATCCTTTGGCACGTAGATCCCAAACATGCCAGGTGTTGATGGACACAGAGGTGCCCTACACAGGGTGACCCCACAGGGGTCCCTCATGTTGGGCAGTTTCCTGGGCATGGGGAGCGCACACTGAGTACCTCATGGGCATGGTGTTCCCCAGTGCCAGGTGCTTACAGGTACAGGGATGCCCCACACTGGCCACTTTACGGGCACAGGGATTTCTCGTGGGGGGTGTTTTATGGGCACTGGGGTCCCCTCATGCAGGGTACAGCACTCCCATTGTGGGTTCTATAAGGACACAGAGACACCCCCTGCCTCTACGGTCTCTCTGTAAGGACACAGGGATCTCAGCAGATCCCTTAGAATGAAAGGCTCTACAGCAGATCCTCTCCAGTCAGGCACTGCAGGGGTCCTCGGGTGTGGGAAGAGAGGGTCACAGTGAGACGCTGTCGGGGGGCAAACAGAGGGACAAAGGACATGCCCTGCACCCTGGCATGCATATGAAGGGTTTAACCCCCAGATGCCCGGAGCAGGCAGGGCCAGGGGCAGCCCATATCCCCACTCGCCGCACCCCCGGAGCCTCCCCCAGCTCCGTGTCCCCCGCAGCCCCTAACCCTAACGCCGTGCCCGGCGATGCCCGCTTACCTCCCGGCGGCGGCGGGCGCGGAGGGGCAGGAGACAGGACACCAAGGACTTCCCCCAGCCAACCAAGGTGGCAAAGCACCAGCTCAGCCGGGTCATGGTGCCCCTGCCCGGGGCTCACCCGGCGGGGGGAGGGTGCAGGGGCCGACCCCTGCCCCAGGGCACGTTCGGAGGGGCGGCCGAACCCAGCCGTGTCCCTCCGCCGGGGCCGGCCGCAACAAGCTCCGGTGACCGGGCAGTGCCCCCGAAGTGCCCGGCCGTGGGCACGGGGCCGTGCGACAATGATGAGCTGGGGGGCTGCGGTCCCACCGGGCCCCGTCCCCCCCGCCGGTCCCCCAGCGTCGCCTGCGCGCTGGCAGCCAGGCAGGGAGCACCGTGCCCGCCCCTGTCCTGCAGTGCTTGGGTGGGAGCCAGCTCCGACACGCTCCCCCTCCTCCCCCTCCTCCTTCTCCTCCTCCTCCTCCTTCTCCTCCTCCCGCACACGGGGCTCGGGGCTTGGCACCTCCGGCGCTCACCCGCCTGCCCTCCGGGCACGGCATCCCCTGGGGTGGATGTCAGACCTTAACAGGGTCCCCCCGCTCCAGCGCCCTCAGTTTTGGGGGTGAAGGAGGTCGCACACCGTGGGTGCGATCGCAGCTCAATCCGCGACCCTCGCCCCAACCCTGCCTCAGTTTCCTTACAGTACGCCCTGCCCACCCCTAGCCCTAAATGGCAGTGCGTACACACGGCCGGGGGGGACTTCCCTCCCCCTCTGCCAGTCCTCCTTGTACCCCACCGAGCCTCTGCTCAGGAGCCTGAGGACACAATCAAGGACTCCTCACCCAGCCCCCTTCCAGTGGGGTCCCCTCCCCAAAGCCTGGCTGATGCACCGTGCTGTGGGCACAGAATTACCGTGCGGAACCTCTCACTGCAGGACAGCTCCAAACGGCCCCGGGTACCTACACCTCGCCACGGGGCTTGCACAGGGCAGGGGAACAGAGTAACAGGGTGCACCCCCCTGGGCACCACACATCCCCCACGCACCCATCGGGGCAGTGCCAAGAGGAGCAGGCAGCAGCACACCCGGATGCTGCCATGATGCCGGGCAAGGACCCATCCCCACGGGGCAGCTGCTGGTGCCAAGCGTGGGCAGCGGCCATGCCAGGCATGGGCACTAATTGCATTTGCCTTGGGAAGGCCCCTAACAGCAGCAGTATCAGGGTGGGGTGCAGGGAGTTTGGGTGGTCCCCCACCCTTCGCGGCTGTCCCCCACAGCCCTATCTGGCACCCTTGGGGGAGCAGAGGGCTGGCGGGCAGAGGGGGCCAGTGAGCCTCAGGGAGGTGACATCACCGCTGGCTCCATGGTCCCCCACCCCCATTTAATTAGCAGATGGCCCCCGGCTCCCCCCCCCCCCCCCCCCGGCGGGCAGCGCCAGGCCTGTGCGGGGCCATTAGCTTTATTGGCTGTGCTGAACCAGGGCCAGGCCTCGTTAATTGAATTGCACCCACGCCAAGGATGGGTGAGAGCCTTCTGTGCCCCCCCAGCCCCCGGCACCCCCGCCCTGGCCCTTGGCTGGGGCAGGGACGGGGGACCCTGCTGCCAGGCTGTCGCAGTGGCACGGCGGGCAGGGGCATGTCCCCCTGCAGGTGTTGGGGTCTCGCCCGCGCAGTGCCTGCACGGGGCACAGGGGCGGGTGCAATGAAGGGCACACACGGTGCCCTCTCAGCCTCACACCCACAGCAGCCACACGTGTACAGCTTGCACCCACACACGCAGCCGTGCTCGCACAGCCTGCACACACGTGCAGTCACGCACGCCTGCACACGCATGCACACACACACCAACACACAACCCCAGCCCAGCGGGCTGATGCTCCACCACCACCCAACACCCTGCCCACATCCCTGTCCGATACGGGGTGCTGTGCCCCATGCCCACGGTGCCACACACTGCGGGGTGGTGCAGAGCAATGGGATGCTGAGGAGGCTGGGGTCACCCCGAGTACTGCCGCTGGCTCCTCTATGCTCCCCAGCTGCACCCCAAAGGCCAACACCCACCCGGGAGCCAGGAGGGTGCTGGGAGGCCCAGGCTCCCACTCAGCATCACTTCCTACTTTCACTTTGGTGCCGAGCGAGGCCTGGCCAAGGGGACACGGGTGCACCCCAGGACACCCAGGTGGCTCAGGTAGGGGCAGCATGTGCTACAAGAAGGGGCATGGCAGAGGATAGGACATGGGCATTGCTGTGGCCATCCATCAAGGTGGTGGTGGGGAGCGGGATGGCAGTGGGTCCCCCTGCCTGGACTGGTGGGATGGGCTGGCATCAGCTCTGACATCCCCCCACAGGAGTTTTTCAGTCCCCAGTCCAGAAGGAGCCCACAGGACAGGGATGACAAAGTACAGGGGTCCAGGCACAGTGGGTGAGGGGCACTGCTGGGCTGGGGGCTCCCTAACAAGAGGGAGCCTTGTCCAGAATGCTCTGGAAAGAGTTTACACACTGGCTCTGGGTATAGCCCCCATGTGGAGGCCAGATGCCTGGGGAGGGTTGTGGTCTTTGCTGGGGGGGCTGCAGCTCCTTCAGGGGTCTCAGTGCCCAGGGGCTGTTTTGCATGGAGATGGCCTCTGTGCTAGGGGCTGCTGCTGGCTGCTTCTAGCTGAGTATAGGTCCTGGACCCCCTCCACAAAAACTGCAGGCAGGTTCTTCAAAGAGTTCTGAATTTCCATTCCTGTGGGAGAGCATCAGGGTGCCTGACACTGTCCTTCCTCTGCCCCTGCAAAAGCTGCATAGGGGGACCAGCCTTGCTGACTCTTTCCCCAGAACTGGCACACCCCAAAACAGGGAGCCAGGTGCTGGGGGCTAAGCTGCAGTGCCTGATGTGATGTGGGCTGGGCAGGCTGTGGCTTCTGCAGCCCCACCAACCTCCCACACTTCCTCCTGCCCAAGGTACAAAAGGAGAAGCAGGCAGGCACAGCGTGGGCACGGGGACATGCCAGCATACCCCCAGCACTCAGCAACCGCCTCGGGGCACCCCACAGCTCCTGGATACAGGTAAGGGGCTTCTCTTCCCAGGGGAAACTGAGGTACAAGTAGGATGGGCAGACACAAAGATAGCTCATCCAAGGTCTCTCAAGGGCATTGGAATGGGAACACAGGCAGCCCGGGACCTGCGTCCTTCTCTCCCACTCTGCCGTGGTAGAGGGCACAGGGCACTCACACACTTGGGCACGTTTGGGCGCACTTGTGCACCCACTCCTGTGAGTGCACGCGCACCCTGCCAGGCACACCCCCACACACACACGTGTGCTCCCCCACACCAGCCAGACACCACCTGCAGTGACAAGTCACAGACCTGCCACCTCCGTGGGCTATTTCCCTCACCCTGTCCCCAACCTGCCACCCACCCCAAAATCACTCCGCTGCAGTGTGGCCCCCCACCTCATGCCCACAACTCGCCCAAACCCCGTGCCAGCCACGCAGGCGTCATGCTGTGCCAGAGGGTTCTGCCTAGGGAGCTCAGTTTAGGGGGCTGCATGTCAGGGGTGGTGTGCCCCCTTGCTCAACCACCCAGGAGTCCATGCATTGTTCGTGATGTGAGTGAGGGAAGCGAGAGCAGAAGCAAAAGCAGCACTTCCTCTGCGCCAAACCCACATCCTGAATCCTGGCGAACAGGGACAGGGATAAGGACAGGGACACACTAGGGATAGGGTGGGGTTAGCCTCAGGAACTCCCCAAGGAATGGGAGCAAAGGCTGAGGATATTTAGGGGCAGGGCACATGGACAACTAAGGGGGTGCAGGATGGGACACCTTTGTCCACCCCGTGTGCTCTGGCCCATGTAGTGGGGGGACATGGGCAGGGTAAGGGGCTGCCTAAACCTACCTCCTCTCACCTTAACAGCAGGCAGCTCTGGGGTAGAGCTGGGGGGGGGGGGGGGGAGACCCTCTCTCTGGGACAGAGGGTTTTTGGGTGCCAGGGGAGTGTCTGCCTAGAACCTCTCATCACTGCCCCTGCCTCTGCAGATCCCTGTGAACAGCCATGGCAGGGGAAGGGGAGCTCAACCGTGTCGTCAAGGACCTGCAGAGTAAGTGTGCCAACCAGTCCCCTGCCAGCGTGTTCCCTGCATGGCACATCTCTCCTTGCACCCAAGTCATGGGCAGTGGGGGGTGTCACTGCCAGCACCGCTCCAGAGAATCCCCGTGCCAACTCTGCCACTGCTGCCTGCTCCCATCCTCACTCCCAGCCCCTGGGAACTACCAGTGCCCAGGAGGCGGCTGTGCTCCTTGTTCCCCCTGCTCTCCTCCTTCATCCCAGGGCAAGTTCCTCTTTCTCTTTGAAGAAAAGGAGGCTCAGGGGGAATCTTATCACTCTCTACAACTACCTGAAATGAAGTTATAGCCAGGAGGGAGTCAGTCTCTTCTCCCCAGTTACAAGGGTTAGGACAAGAGGAAATGGCCTCAAATTGTTCCAGGAGAGGTTTAGATTGGATATTAGGAAAAATTTCTTCATGGAAATGTTTATCAAGCATTGGAACAGGCTACCCAGGGAAGCAGTAGAGTCACCCACCCATGGAGGTATTTAAAAGACGTGTAGATGTAGCATTTGGCTACACACATGGTGGAGTTAGAAGTGCTGGGTTAATGACTGGACTCGATCTTGGAGGTCTTTTCCAACTTAGATTCTATGATTCTATGATTTTACCCACCATCAGAAATCCCCGAGGCCAGGAGTTGTGAGGCAGTGGGGAGAGGGGTAGGATGGGAGAAGGTGCCATGCCAGCCCAGCCCTGCCCTCCCACAGAGACCGTGGCCGAGCTGAACCGCAGCTACCAGGAGCAGAAGCTGCCGGTGACAGACGGGAGCCGGGAGCTGCACAGCCTCTGTGCCCAGCTAGAGTTCCTCCTCCAGGTACTGCTGCTCTTTGGTCCCTGCTGCTCCCTGCCTCAGTTTCCTCTTAGGCACAGCTGAGAGAAGAGGGGACCCTGTGTTAACCATTCTGGGAGTGGAATAACCCCACCCAGCGTTGTCTGGCCCTGGGCATCCGCAGCCACCCGGACCAGGCTCTCCCTTGCCCACAAGTGTAATTACATGTGCTGCAAAAGGGAAATTGAGGCATGGAAGCAGTGAAGAGAGGACAGCCAGGGACACCCAGAACAACCCTGCTGGGGGAGCTGGCTGGATTCCAGCCCCACAGGGGACAGGCTGGGTAGGGGGGGGGCAGGGGACACTCCCAAAAAAGAAAATCCAAGCTTGTACCTCTGCCAGTTTGACCTCAAGGAGAAGAGGAGCTTCTTTGGGCAGCGCAAGGACTATTGGGACTTCTTGTGCCAGGGCCTAGCACGGTGCCGGCAGGAGCATGAAGGCATTCACTTTGTCACCTCCCTGGACAAGGTGGGCATGGGCTGGTGGGATACCCAGGGACTTGTGCACACACAGGGGCTTTTGCTTGCTTGTGGGTGCACATGCGCTTGTGCACAGGCACACACTCACTTGGGCACCAAGGATTTGCCCACTGGTGCTATAAATGGTTTTCTCCCCTCTGGGATCCCCACTGCACCCCAGCCCTAGCCCTGGGGACCCTCTTTCCCCCTGCATGGGCTGGGGGGGAGGTGTGGGGGGGGGGGAGTGAGAGGGATTGACAGCCCCCTCTCCCCTGCAGCTGAAGACCCCTGTGGGCAGAGGCCGAGCCTTTCTGCGGTACTGCCTGGTGCACCGGCAGCTGGCAGAGTCCCTGCAGCTCTGCCTCCTCGACCCTGAGAGCCTCTGGTGAGAGAGCAGGGGCACAGTGAGGGGATGCTCATGGTGGTGGGGGATGGGGCCAGGGTGGGCAGCGCACTGTAGCACCCAGTCAGCAGAGGTGCTTCAGGCATGTGTGCCTGTTCAGGGCATGGAGGGATGCATGAGCTTGTTTTGTGGTTGCAGCGAGTGGTACTACGCCCGCAGCCCCTTCCTGAGCCCCAAATGGCGGGCAGAGATCCTGGGCAGCCTCTATGAGCTGGACTGTGTCACCTTCCACCTGGCCCTGCACAGGGATGACCTGGACACCGCCTGGCCCATGTTCTCTGAGTGAGCCTGGGGACACTGGGGGCACCAGGGGCGTTGGCAGCACTGGGGATGTCAGGGGCATCAGAGCCACCTGGGGCTTAGCATTGCAGAGAAGCATGTGGGCATTGCCCCACTGCCCTAGACCCCACACGGCACCGCAGATGTGCCAGCTCTCCATCTGTAGCCCCAGGAGGGCACAGTCACTGGCACACTGTGCCTGTGCCTGCAAACATGCCACATGCACATGTACACACACACAGAGCCGTCCTCTGCCAAGTATATCCCTGCTACAACACCATGACACTGTGACATCTGACACACAGGGACACCTGCTTGCACACCGTTCCCCCGGGCACACTTGTGGGGGGCACTCGTGGATGCAGCTGTTCCAGCACACTCACCTGTTCTGCTGCTCACATGCTCGTGTGCACACACTGCCACAAGCACACAGACTTGGGTTGATGGGTGCCACCTGTTCTGTGGGTGCTCAGGCTGGTGTCACCAACATCCCTGATCCTCTGCCCTGCTGCCCCCTAAATCCCTAAAGGCTGGCTGTGCCCAGGGAGTCCAAATGGAGGGTGATGATGCCCTATTCACCTTGGGGGTGCCCTGGTAGTCCTGAGCCCTGTGTCCCCTCTAGGACACTGGTACGGCCCAGCCCGGTGATCAGGAGCAGCCCAGCAAAGACAGCCTTGCAGACAGACAGTACCGGCACTGTGGCACATGGACGGTCCGATGGCATTGCCCATCCCACTGTGGCACCCCATGGGGCACCAGCCCACCCATGCCCACCCACTCTGGCTGCCCTGCAGGTGGGGAGTGTGGAGATGGAAGATATAGAGGGGGATGTGGAAGATGTGGAGGTGAAGAAGGACATGGAAGAGGAGGCTGAAGAGGAGGTGGAGAAGGATGACAGTGAGGATATAGAGGAGGTGAAGGTGGAGGATGTGGAAGTGGACGTGAAGAAGGACATGGAGGAGGATTTGGAAGAGAAGGATGAAGAGTTAGAGGAGGATGAGAAGGAGATGAAGGATGCGGATGTAGAGGAACTGGAGGATGCCCATGGCACTGGCAAAGCACCGCAGCCTGATGGTGCTGGAGAGCCTGGCATGTCCCCACTGCCCACTGGCACAAGGTGCATGCTGGGCTCCCGGTCACTGGTGCCCCGGCAGCCGGGTGGGACAGAGGCACTGGTGTCCCAGCTGAGGGCCGAGCTGGGTCAGCGTGAGGCAGCTGCACAGGCGCTGGCAGCACGGCTGGCACGGGCTGAACTGCGGCACCAGCAGCGGGAGGAGAGCAGTGCCCGGCGGGCCCAGCTGTGGGCACGCGAGGCTGAAGCACTGCGGGAAACCAACACCTTCCTGGAGCGGGCTCTGGAGGCAGCGGTGGCAGCAGGGGACCGAGGGACACTGGCACAGGCAGAGGAGGAGGCACGGGGCTGGCAAGAGGTGGCAGAGGAGCGGGGTACCCAGCTGGCCAGGGTGCTGGCAGAGGTGGCGGCACTGACCTCGCGCCTGCAGGAATGCCAGGCAGCACTGGTGGCAGCAGGACGGACGAACATGCTGGAGGATGCTCGTGCTTCAGATGAGGTGGCTGCCGTGGAGAAGGTGCTGCAACAGGCACTGGAGCTCGCCCGTGGTCCCCAGGAGTCCCCACCAGACCCCAAGGCAGAGGGGGGGCCCAGCACAGTCACCAGCATGGCCATGGTATGGGCAAGTCCAAGGGGATCCCATGGTGGGCTGGGGGTTTGGGGTCCAGGACTGACCCCCCACTCTCCCCCAGCGCTTGGCCAGCCTGGCTGCCACAGCACAGGAGGAGACCTGGCAGAGCCGGCAGCAGCTCCAGGCCCAGCGACAGGAGATGGCACAGCTGCAAGAGGAGCTCAGCAGGTTGGGCGGGGACCCCTACTTCCACCACTCATCACCCCACAGTGGGACCGCCTATGTCCACCTGCCACATGGTTTTCCCTGGGACCCCCAATGATGTCCTGCTTGGACACAGCCGAACAGCCGCTGGGGATTGGCAGGGGGAGAGAGGGAAGGATTTGAGGGAGGAGGTCTGGAGGGAGAGGTCAATTTGGGACTGATAGGTAGGTGGAGGGGTAGGTGGGCAGAGGGATGGAGTGATTTGGCATTAGTAGATAGAGGGAGGGAAGGAGGGATCACTTTAGGATGAATGGATGGAGATGGGATGCTGGATGGAGAGACAGAGGGATGAATCTGGGGTGATTAGATGCATGGGTGGGTGGGCAGAAGACCAGAGGTACGGGCGTGGAGAAGGATGGATGAACAGTGGGGAAACGGATGGGTGGCAGATGGCAAGGTGGCTGTGAGGACGGGGAGAGAGCTTGAGGATGGATGGGCAACAGCAGAGAAAAGAAGGGAGGGAGGGAGGGAGGTTGCGAGGGAGGATCCAGCGGCGGGAGGTTTATCCGCATGCATGGAGGGATGGAGAGACGACCGTGTGGGAGACAGGGGGACCATGTCGCCACTGCCCCGCGCCAGGGCCCGGCAGGACGGTGAGCGCTGGGCATCGGCGCTGCAGCGGGCGCAGCGGGAGGCCCTGGAGCGGGAGGCCACGCGCGGCGCCGAGCAGGCACGGCAGCAGGAGCTCATCCGCGACATGAAGGAGCGGCTGCTGGAGCTGCTGCGGTGAGAGCCCCGGGGACTCCACACAAGGGCAAGGGGACCCAAACCCCTTTGCCCAGAGGAGGGCACCAGAGCCCAGGCAAATCCAGGGCTGACCCCTCCCCTCCCGCAGGGAGAAGGATGCCCTGTGGCAGAAGACAGAGGGCATTGACACTCCGGTGCCCAGGCCGGTGCCCCGCGACCCAGGGTTGTGTGCCCGCTGCCACAAGGATTTCCGCCTGCTCTCCCGGCGGTACAACTGCAGGTGGGCTATGGGGGGAAGGGGGGGTGGCACTGGCACAGCGCAGGGATGGCTCAGCTCTCACCTCCTGCTTCCTCAGCAGGCTGTGCCAGCAAAAGGTGTGCCACACGTGCTCCATGGACATGGGCAAGCACGGCCGCTGCTGCCTGATTTGCTACCAGCAAAGGCACCCGCAGGCTACATGAGTGGGGACAGCAGCACTGGCACCATGTCTGGGACACCTCCTGCCCTGGCTGCCTCCTCTTGGACTTACTGGGGACCCAGGTGTCCGAGGCCTGCATGCAGGTCCTGCTGCCCAACATTTTGGGTTTGAGATGTGTCTTTCTTGCGGCTGGTCCACAAAGAGGAAAACTACTCATTTCTGCTATCCCTGTGGCTTCCGTGTCATCTATCGGTCACTGCCAGATTGACACCCAGATTGCGTGTAGGGTGGGGGAATGCTGGTGTGGGGGTGTTCAAGTCCTCCTGGGGGGAAACCATCCCCAAAAAAGGGTGTTCCAGCTGCAGCCAGGAGGAGCCATTGCCTGCACCATTCCACGGGGGGGAGGGTAGACAGCTCTTGGCCAACAGCCCTGGCTTCCTACCATGCTGCAAGGAACCACTTGGGCAAGAGGTTTCTCAGATGCAAAGGGGATGGGCTGTCCTTGCTCAGCACCCCTACCGACCCTGCTCTGCCCCGAGTCCCCAGGCTTCCCACCTGGGTGCTAGGCGACTCCCATACTCACCCACGAGCCAGCATGTGGGTGACACCCACTGATGCCCCCATGGTTATGGACCCCTAGGAATCTGGATCAAGGTCAGTGGATGAGCAGTATGGGACCGCAGTGGAGAGATGCTTAGGAGTGCCAGGGCAGGCATCCTGAGGCCTGGCACACAGAGTGACAGGAGAGTCCCCAGCAGGGTCACAGTCCTTTCTTCAGCTCCTCAACCCCAGTCAAGTGTCAGCCCCAGTTGCCCAAGCCAGGGCGGAAACATCCCGGTTGTGTAAGGGACAGGTTCCCAGCCCTTTGCACAACAATGTCATGACACCATGGTTGGGGGGAGCAGGGATGCCTGGGGTGCTGGCACCCTTCAGGCAGGGGTCACAAGGCTGGCTCGGTGTGAGGGGCTGCTCAGGGATCTTTCAGTGATTTGCTCTGCGGGGGCTGAGATTGGGGTTGGGAAGGGAATGACTTTGTTCCCAGGTGGGATAGACTCCACATGGAGACCTCTGTACCAGGGAAGTGCCAGGACCTGTCTGGGGAGCTGTACGAAGCAAAACCTGGGCTTGGGTCCCATTTGGGGATGCACAGGATGTCGAACCCTGTCCTGGAAGCAGGGTTACCCACACTCTGACAGGCTCAGCTGGCACCACCGTTTTGGCACTGTCCTCAGAGATGTGCCCTGGCCCTGTCCTGCCATCTCCTTTCCCATGGCAAAGAGGAGCCAGACATGGGTGACCAACCCACCAACTCCTTTATTGCTGGACGGTCACTGGGTAAAAACACCATTCCCACAGCAGGCTCACAGAATCTCCAGGGTCACAGGCTTTGTCCCAAAGTGAGGGGAGGGTGCACACTTGACATCACTCCCCTGGCAATGGGGTCCGACCACCTTGCCACCAAGCCCCCTTCCAGTTGGGGTCCAGCATCCAGTGGTGGCCCTGCCCATCCCCATGGCATCACCACCCACATTCCAGGGGGTTGGATGAGGATGCTGAGGTGTGTGGGGTGCTGGGACCTGCTGGAAGCCACAAGGGCTGGGTCCCAGAAGGGCTCAGAGGGTGGTGGATGTATTGCCGGAGGTGGAGGCATAGGAGGTGCGGCCGTAGCGGGCAACAGCATCCTTGCTGATCAGCCCACGCTGTGCCAGGATCTTGAGGAAGCTGTTGCGAAACTTTTGACCGATGAAGGCGTAGATGATGGGGTTGATGCAGCTGTGGGCAAAGCCCAGGACCTGCGTGACAGAGAGGGCTGTGTCGATGCGGTTCCTCCTCTCACAGGTCTCGGCAATGGCCCGCGTCCTCATGAGGGTGTCGCTCACCAGCGTGATGTTATAGGGCAGCCAGCAGATGAGGAAGACCAGCACCACAGCGAAGATGACCTTCATGGCCCGCTGCTTCTGAGCATTCTTGGTCTGCAGGAGGGTGTGGATGGTGACACCGTAGCAGAAGAGCATCACCAGGAGGGGCAAGGCAAAGCCGAAGGTCTGCGGCAGGATCCGCAGCACCACCCGCCACTTGGCCGTGTCCTCGCCACTGATGCGCTCGTAGCACACGGTGCCATTGTTGGGTGAGCGGAAAGCCTCACGGAAGAGCAGCACGGGCAGGGAGAGCAGCACGGAGAAGACCCAGATGCCCAAGCAGACAAACTTCACCCAGTGCCTCTTCTCAGTGGCAGCCCGTGTGGCATAGACGATGGCCAGGTAGCGGTCCACGCTAATGCAGGCCAGCAGAAGGATGCCGCTGTAGAAGTTGGCTTCCTGCAGCACGGAGATGGCTTTGCACATCACAGTGCCAAAGACCCACTCGTGGGCTCGGTAGGCAGCCCAGAGCGGCAGGCTGAAAGCGAAGAGCAGGTCTGCCACAGCCAGGTTGAGCAGGTAGACATCGGTGACGGAGCGGCTGGTGTGGATGGAGGTCACCACCAGCACCACCAGCCCGTTCCCCACCACACTGAGGATGAAGACGACGCAGTAGATCACCACCACCAGGTACTTGTTGAGGACAGAGTTTTCAGGCCGGCATGGAGAGGATGAGATAGCAGTGTCAGGCATGGCTGTGCTGTAGTCATAGGTGTAGTTGTAAAAGGAGAAGATGTTGGAGAAATCCCCACTGAAGGATAAGGGCTCCATTTTGCCTGTGGAGCACAAAATGGCATGATGTGGAGTGCCAGAGTGTTGTGGACCAGGGGTAACAGCATCTCTGAGTCCTCTGGCATTTCCATTGCCCTCCAGGTCCCCTCCCAGCCCGTGGGCAGCTGTCCTTCATCACTCCACTGCATCCACACTGTGCCAGGTGATGGTCAGTGCTGCAGGTAGACACTGTTCCTCATATGCCCCCTTGTAAAACACCCCCTGAATGCCTCAATCTCCTCCATTTCACCCCAGTCCTGTCCCTTTCCTGACTCCTGTGGAAGAAGGGGTTCCCCCATAGACTGATCACCTCTTCTCAGGTCAAGGGGCTTCCCCATCAATGTAGCATCACATCCCTCCAGGAGACACCTGGCTCCTCCAGAAACCCTAGGCTCCCCTGCTTACTGTGGGTCCTTCAAAAGCCTCTCAGCTCTTTGGGCATCTCAGAGCCCCTCAGGCACCTCCAGAGGTCTTCAAGTACCACTGTATCTCTCCAGCTTCTCCACCCCCTCAAGCATTGCTGCTGGAGCTGCTCCTCGTGCCACCTCAGTCAGCCACAAGGATGCAGTCACGGTGCCTGGGGCAGGCAGCACTCAAGAAGGTCTGAAGCTCTTTCTGTGCCCTTCTTCCCCCTCCTGGTCTTGCTCCTGCAGGAGTGGTTTCAAGCCCCGGACGGAAAGACATGTCACACTTTGCAGGCAGCTTTGGAAATATTACATCTCTGGTTTTCCTGTTGCTCAGCTGGGCACTGCTGTGTCCCCCCGTGCTCGGCCTCAACGGGGAAATCACAGGTGGCAGTCGCTTTTCCTGTCTCCTCACACAGAGGAGATGGTGAGATTGCTCTGTTTCTGCCTCCCCAGACTACTGGCTTTCAGCCTTCTCCCAGAATGGATCTGGACTCTTGTTTCACTCTAGTTTCACCCCTCTGCCCCACTTCTGAGCCCCCAGCCCCTCCAGGGCTTGGAGATGCCAGGGCTTGGGACTGCTTGGGGTGCTGAGTCCCTCCAGTGCTGTGGGGTCCCCAGCCCCAAACTGGCCCTGTTTGAACACAAACCGTCCCTGGGACCAACTTTCCCCTTTTGCCTGATGTGAATTCCCTGCCACAGCTGGGCTGGTGCCACTGCCCAGAAGAATCCCTCCTGGCTCTGCTGTACCCTCTCTTGCAGTGATCCGGGGATGGTAATCCTGGGATGGTGATCCCAGGGTGGTGATGCTGGGATGCTGAGGCATCAGCATCCCAGAGGACTGCAGCCAGGGATGCTGCCAGTGCTCATGGGGGAATGTCCTCCCAAGTGGGGCTGCCATGGGCACGGGGCAGAGACTGATGCCAGTGCTTCCCCTCCATCTATTTCTGGCTGCTTCTTTCTGCCTCCCCACTCCAAAATTCTGGTGGTTCCTCCAGAAACGGGTATTCCCCGGGTATAGCACACACAAATACCCCACAGCTGGCCCAGATGGGGGAACAAGCAACACTCCATTTCCCCTCCTGACCCTGGCGGGGCTGGGGGACAATGGGGTGGCCCTGGGGCTCCCAGTGGGGAGGAAAGAGGGACATGCCATGGGGAAGCATCCTCCCAGCTCATCACTGTGCAAGGAAAGGGGAGCAGGCACTTTTTCCCCGCAGCACCCAAGGCTGATGTCCCTGGGGACTACAGACAGTTTGCAACCCAGATGAACCCTCAGCACAGCCCTGGGCGCTCCAACCCACCACCTCCCTCTAACTTCGCACCAAGCAGCCTCTTGGGCAGCTGGAGCAGCCCACCCAAGTCCCCAGCCTGCTCCGCATGTGAAGGGGCTCAGATGGGTGCTGTGGGGCTGTCAAAGCCCAAGGAAAGCCACAATCTCCAGTGGAGCAACCCATGGACTCACTGCTTGCTGCTCTTGCCGTCCCCTGAAATCTGGGGTCTTCTCCCGATCCCAAGCTGTTTCTCACTGGGAAGCACACAAGCACAGGTTTAAATCCAGATGTCACCCCCAAAGGGCTCCAGTACGAAGTGTGGTGGGATGCAGGGCAGCACCAGACCCAGGGGTCTCAGCAGCTGGAGGATCCCTCACCTGCGCCTGCTGCCGTGCCGCCTTCCAGTACCCCTTTCCTCCACCGCCCAATTTATACTGCCCGGGCAGGAAACGTTGCAAAATCTTCTCCAGCATGAAGCGGAAGTGGCAGCCAAAGGGACCCTTCCCTGGTCCCCCCAGATGCCTTTCCCAGGCCAAGGGGAGCCCACAGCCCCCTGTCAGGCTCCTGTCTCAGGATGTCCAGGCCGCCCTGCACCGGGGGTGCACCCAGGGGTTCATTGTCATCCCTGCAGTGATGCACCCCAGGAGTCTCCAGTTAGGGGTCTCCATTTTGTCCCCAGGCCCTCAGTGGATGCGGGGATCCCCTTCAAGGCACCCCTGTGTGCTGCAGTCCCCCCAGGAGAGCAGAAGCTCTTTGAGGCCGTGGCTAGTGGGTGATGGCAATGCAAGGCTCTGTGCCTCAGTTTCCCCACTGATAGAGCAAGGGTGGTGTCAGCATTTGGGGGATGCACAGGGAGACTTCAAGGCTGGCTTGCCCTCTGTTGGGGGTTGCTGTGGGGCACCCCCCCAGAGTAGAGTCCCATGTCCCTCCTGCCCTGGCTGTGCCATGTTATCAGAGAGAGCCGTGCCCCTGTGCCAGCCCCACAGACTTAGCGAATGCCGTGGCTCTGAGTACCCCTATTGCCTTTAGGGGAAACCTGCACGTGAGGGCATTCCCCATGCATCCCCTTTCTGCTGGGATTCTCACAAACCCTTCGAGCACCCCCATCCTCACAGCTTTCTGTGCTTGTCCATCGTACGGGTACCCTACGTTTTCAGGGCACCTTTCTTCCCTGGGGGCACCTGGCAAGTGCCACCATCATATCCCGTGGGTATCACCACAGACACAAGGACACTCCTATTCTCTGGGAACACCTGCCCGGTTTTGGGCAACCCCCAGCTCCAGGGCACCATTACAGGCCCCCTAGGATATTCCCACGCCCTGTATCACCTCACATTTTTGGGGCCCTGTAGCTCTGAAATTACCCATTTTGCAAGACACCATTTTCCCCTGTAAGCACCCCCATATCCCTGGAGCACCAATTCTTACACAGACCCCCGTACGCTGGGGCGCACCTGCTACTTCCTGGAGTGTCCTCATAATCCTAAAGCCACCCCACTGTTTCGGGGACCTCCATACACTGGGAGTACTCCATGACCGAGGGGGCACCTCACACTTTAGGGGACTTCCATACTCCAAGCGCACCCCATATCCCTGCCTCGGCCCAGCTGGCAGTGATGCCCATACCACGAGCACCCCCCAGCCCACCCCTGTATCTCGGTCCCACCACATTTAGGGGACAACCGCCCCCCCACAACCCTCCCGTCCCCTCCCCCTCCCGCCCCCGCCGCGGGGCGGGGCTGTTTGTGACGTCATCCTGGGTGGGCGGGGCAAGGGCGGGGCGGGGCGGGGGCTGCGCGTGCGGCGGCGCCGAGCCGGAAGTGACGCGCAGGCGCGAGAGCGGAAGCGGCGGCGCAGGCTCGGGCGGGTCCCCGGTGCGCGCAGCGGGCTGGGCTCCCTCAGAGCCGCTCCCGGCACCGACATGATCCTGCTCGAGGTCAACAACCGCATCATCGAGGAGACCCTCACGCTCAAGTTTGAGGGCGCGGCCGCCGGGTAGGAACAGGGGAGCCGGGGCGGGGCGGGGACAGGTCCGCGGACCGAGGGAGGGGCGAGGGGGCGGTGGCTGGCGGGGCCCGGGCCGTGCCAGGCGCCCGGGCACAGGGTAGAGCCTGGCGGGTGGTGTCGGGGGAGGATGAGGCTGAGAGAGGCGGAAGGTGGGGGCCGGGGAATGGTGACAAGGCAGGATGTGGGGCTGGAGAGCGGCGGGGAGCCGCACTGAGCCAGCGGGTACTGGGCTACCAGGTGGCGGCCCGGGGAACGAGGAGGGCAGAGCGGGCACGGGATGGCGGCCTGCAGGGTGCAGGGGCTGGGAGGAGGGTGGTCAGGCTGTTGGAACTGAGCTGCGGGCGGCGGGGATGGGCAGAGCTTGGGCAGAGGGAAGGCCTGGGGAATAAGGGAGCGGAGTGGGACAGGCAGTATTGGAGGGGAGAGTGGCGCTGGATTGGAGTCGTTAGTGCGAGAGCAGTGAGAGCTCCGGAGGAGCAGGACGGATCTAGGAAGGGTATGGGAGATTGCAGTGCTGAGGCGGACTGGAGGACAGGACTTGGACAAGGAGGAAGTTGGGAAGGGAGGAAGGTGGATTTGCAGGGTGTTTGCTTTGGGTAAAGCGGGCTTCATCAGCGTGGTGCCAGCGCTGGTACAGAATGTGTAGAGGGAGCCGAGAAACAGGAAGCGTGTGTGTGGAATCATGGCCTCAGCCTTTTGCTTTGGGGGTGAAGAGCAAATTCCACCTTGCTCCCCCTTTGCTTTCTCGAGCAGTAGGGGTACAGGCCCACGGGTCAGTCATGGCCCCTGGTGCCAGCCTGGTGGGTGTCCTGGCCTCGGGGGGCAGACTGGGGGCTCTGGTTTGCACCCACGTCTCTGGCTGGGACAGTTCAGTCCCTGGGGAGCCAGTGGTTTTTTTACTGTGAGTATTGCACCAGGGCTGTAAAGATGCTTGTGAGTTCACAGCTTAGCTTGGAAGGAAGTCCCTTCAGTATGACTGTCCGTATCTGCAACCGAGTGGCCTGTGGGCTTGATGCACTGCCTGCTGACTGAGTCACCTTTGTACAGAGACAAAGCCTTGAGAGGCAAAGCGCAGCGGTGTTATCTCTGGGGTGGAGCATGCCCTGGTGCCTCGAAAGTCAGGGCTTAGGCTGCTCCAGGAAAGGACCCCCCAGGCAGATGCCTTTTTCTGTGCTACCTTTTTTCTCCAGCGATTTTTGAAGCTCTCAGCCTTTTGCATGCAGAACATTGTCAGAGGCCACTTCCTCTGCTTTCTCCCCACTCTCAGTTGACTTGTTGCTCGAATTGGTGTTTTGTTTTGGTGGGGTTTTTTCATAGAATAATCTCACAGGCTGCTCTGCCTTGCAGGACAGCTGACCTGCTCCCAGATTTTGATTCTTCTTGAGCCCTGATCATTTAATGCAACAAGTTTCCCCGGAGCACAGGCACCGCACTTGGAAGAGAGAGCTCCCAGGTGACCACTGTGGTATTGCAGCTGCATCCATTAGGAAATATGGCATGTACAGAGGTTCATAGTGAGTGTCAGAACAGCTTGTCCATCACTAGTCTGTACCAAGGCACTCTTCCTGACAGAGAGAGAGAGCAATGTGCATGTGTCTCTGTGTTGATGTGACTTGGAGGGGGCAGTTTGCAGGTTTAAATGCACCCCAAAACCCTGACTCTCTGAGCAGAGCTGGGGTTGCTTGCTCTGTACCAGCCTGCAGGCCCCTGAGATTTCCATTTTGCTGTGTGGCAAAGCCACCTCACTTGTGTGCTGGCACGCGTGCCTGACATACCGATTGTTCCTGGATCAATTCGTAGCATGGCTGATGGTGCTCTGTTTCTGCCTCTTAGTCATCTTTGTCATATTCTGTTCTTTAGATGGTGTTTCTAGATAAGTTTTGTGCCTTGAGTGTGTTGCCGAAGGTGAGGAAGACATTTACTTCTGAATTTTCTTCTGTGCTTTTTCTGGGGTCTCCCTGTCCAGGCAAGTGCAGGCTGGTGAGGTGCTGGGAGGTTCCTCCTGGTTTCAAGTCTTCTAAGGAATGGGTGCTATCAAACATTTATTCAAGTGATATTTATTTTTCCTATGGCCACAGCTCTGGGGTTATTCCTGTGGTGCTCAGCCTGGAGGCAGGAAGGGATTTCCTGCTATTTTGGTGATGGTTTTTCCAAGGTGTGTCTTGGGGACAAACACAGGACAGTCAGGGCAAGGTCAAGGTTTGAAGAATTTGGTGACTGAGAAGAGTGAGTCTGAACACTGGGGCAGAGTTGGGTTTACATTATTTGCTCTAACCCAGGAGTGCAGCAGATGCAATGCAGGGATTTGTCAATAGTGGTTGTCTCAGAGACAGGTGTGCCTGGTGGGTTCAGCGCCAGCCTGGAAGTGGGGCAGGGCAGGGTTCATTTCCAAATCCTTTGCCAGAGACTTGTCCCATGACATGGGCTGTGTCACTCCCCTCTACTGCAGTGTAGCCATAGTTTGGCAGGTCCCTGCAGAGCTTTCCTGGGCTATCAGGTAGGAGACGCTCCACATTTCACCTTGTCATATAGAACTAGGTCATGTTTAGATGTTGAAATTAATTCACAGCCATAATATTATTGTCATATATGTCAAAATCTGCCCTGCATGGAAGTCCATCAGCTGTCCCGGGAGTTCCCAGTGTGAAAGGTACTTTGGTAGGACTGCAGACAGAGATCAGCACTTGAGGCAGGGCCTAACCCACCTCTAAGAGTCCTCCCTTGACAAGGTCCTTGGGGCTTGGCAGCACCCGCCTGTAAATAGGGTCGTTTGAAATTTAATTTGATTTTGTGGGCAAACCCCATGGAAATCTCACCTCCTTGTACAGCCACTGTTGAAAGGTGATATTTAGATCAAGGTGGTAACAGATGATGGACTTCAGTGCATCTGATATTTTTTTCTTTATTTAGCTCTAGTAATTTCTTTGTTTAAATCTATTATCTTAAACCAACTACGTTTTTAAATAAAAGCCTAAAGCTACCAGAATCTGTTGAAATAACTTGAGTTAGGAATTTGCTACTGAAGTTTTCAAGCATTTGAACTGCTGCAGTGTGGGAATACCTGGTCAGTATGTGGAAATAATTTTGTTGAAATGAGGTTGGCTCGTGAGCTTTTTTACATGTCCAGAGAAAGCTTCCATAAGCTTTTGACCGATTCATTTGTACTTGAGGTGTTGCCTAAAAGCTGGTGTCACAGGTGGGTTTTCCTGTTTCTCATAGAAATGTGGTGTGTGGAGATGAGCTCTACCTGTGAGAAGATCCTGTTTCTCATCATTGCTTCCCTTTGCTAACCGCACAGACATAAAAAAAACCCACAAAAACTTAAAGTGTAAAACATTTTGATGATTGTCTTCTGTGTCTGGTGAATACTCATTCTAACTAACGCATTTCCATCCAGTTTTGTCCTGCTCTGATTTAACTGACCCCAGTGAGTGTGGCACAAGGCTTTGGTCTTAGGGTTTGGTTTTCCAGTCATACACAGCTTACCCAATATCTTTAGTAAATTAATCATCTGTCTCAAACTGTTACTTATTATTTACCCACTGTGCAAAAGAACACAAATTTGCATAGCTGGGGAACAGTATGCCTTTTCCTGGGTTGGGGGCAGAGGGAAAAAAATCTCAAATTAAATTGGTGGTTTCTTTACAGCCATTAGTAGGTACAGATCTGCAGGGCTTCCTGACTGTTAGCTGCATAGGGAATCAGCTGAAGCTTGAACTTCCCTGATGCAGAGTGGTTCCTGTGAGCCAGTAGGAGCTGGGCTGAAGCTGCACGTGCCCGCTTTATGGTATTTCCCACCTGCGGTCACTTGATGCTTGTGGGCTGTAGAGCTGAGCCTTTCAGACACAGAGGCTGAGCCCTGGCTGAAACCAGGCAGTGAGAATTTCGTGTTCATCGTGTGACTTGAAGTGAGTTCATCATGGGGAGACTGAGGAGCGTCTGGAGGCTGTTGGTGTGCTGAGAGGGTGGAGGAACTTTGAATCCTGCCGGGCACTACTGAGGAACTCTCTTCAGGAGTGGTTGTGGCTATATGTGGCTTCAGGGATGCTCAGAGACCCCAACAAAACCAGAGATTGTTCCTCTGCCACCCCCTCCTTCTTGCTGACACAGGCTTCAAGGGAAACAGGATTGGGGAAGTGACCTAGGTTAAAATTAAACAGGCAAAACTGGGTATTTTTAGCTTACATGAGTTTCCTCATCCTTTTCATTGTGTCATGGCTGCTCACTGTGGAGCAGGGATCAGATCTCCCTTCTTCAGCAGCAGTGGCAGGTGCTGGCTCAGTGTCTTCACAAGCCCAGCCTGGAGCTGCACATTGCTCCAGGCACAGCCTCACCTGCTGAAACTCACTCTGCCTGACTGAGGAGCACTCGGGAAATGCTGCTGGCAGAAAGAGGTACCCTTGGGTTTTGCTGGCAGAGGCAGTGCTCGTGGTACACCCTGGCTGTCCACGTTGACTGAGGGGGCTGTAGGTGTTGGAGCATAGCTCCTGGGCTGTCACAGCACATCCTGCTTCAGACACCTGGGAAGGTGACTTTGCATTAATGGTGGATCGTGAACTACCTCTGTCTGGAAGTAGGCAGTGCTCCGCTTTTGTGCAACAGCGCACGGAACAGGAGGGAAGAGAAGCCAGATCTGAAAAGTGTTAGGCTTTCACAGGTGGTTCTGTCATCACTCCAGCCTCCGTTTTCATCTCGGGTTCCTAAGAGGGGCCTGCTCTGTTTTATCTTCAGAGAGTGGTTCTCACTGCAGCCACCAATGCTTGACACCAGAGAAGAGCAGTTATCCATCTAAAGATAACCGTACTAAAGAAACACGGTGAAAGTGCATGCAAAATGAGGCTCTTCCCTAGAGACATGGCACAGCTCTGGATCACTCTGGTGGGGAACCACAGGCTATCTGCCTATGACTGAGGATGCATGGGATGAAGATCTGCCTGGAAGAGGAACTGCCAGTGCCAGTGTGCTGCAGGACCATCTGTGCTTTGTCCACTGTGAATCCCACTGCTTTCCTACCGGCCCTCTCCTCTAGGCTCTTGGGCACACAGCAAGGGAAAACCTTGGGCATGGAGGGGTCACCTAACCAAAAGGGGAGAATTGGCATGTGTAGGGG
Source organism: Corvus hawaiiensis (assembly GCF_020740725.1). NCBI lineage: Eukaryota > Metazoa > Chordata > Aves > Passeriformes > Corvidae > Corvus > Corvus hawaiiensis. The sequence goes on along the minus strand of NC_063219.1, from coordinate 25,188,730 downwards.
CTGCCGTACACCACTCGGCACCGCCCACCTGACAGAGCACTCCTGCTCGAGTTCATGGTGGGTGTGCTGCCAGAACTATGAGAGCTTTTTGATTACATATCCTCCCACAGCTTACGCAGGGAGGCATTTGTTAGCTGAGTGGGGCCCAGGAGTGGAGGAACTGTTCAGATAATTTTAGACATTGCTTATAATTTTTTTTTATTGGGGTGACCTTTCTGTAGTGAGAGCCTGCAGTCTGTCACTGAATCTGGCTCACTTTATCCAAATCGTGTGTTGGCTCTGGTGATCTGAAAGCTCTGCTCAGAGCTTTGCGCTTTGAAATACCCCTTCCCACCCCCCCACCCCCCCGTTCCTGTGGGCCAAGAGATTAGAGTATCTGCATGCCTGCAGCTTTTGAAATAATTGCCATTCTGCATTATTTGGTAGAGGCCTTAATTGTGATATGGGAGTTGCTTCAATATGGTTGTCAGCCAAGTTAGCAGTTAGGTCATTTTAATACAGGAGATGAAGGTTCTGTATACTTACAGTCTTCACTCTTCTGTTCTTAAAATTTGTTGTAACATACCACTAAGAGCCTTTGTGGCCTGAGAATGAAACCGGGAAGTTGGGAAGTTGTCCAAGTTAAAATTGAGGAAAGGCTGTCTGAAAAAAGATTTGCTTTTTCTCTTAAGTGTTCACTGATGTCTCTCCATGGCCACTGTGGCTCTTCACGGATGTTCTGCCAGGGTGAAAAATATGATTTGGAGCTGGCTGTGTATTAGATAGGGCGTAGGAGCCATTTGGAGATTAACAGGAGGAATACAGGCAAGAAGACGTAAAATCTGTCAGGATCTTTTATTGTTACAAACAGAGGGCAGATGGGATTTGGTGTGGGTTTGACTTGAGACCTGATAAGTGTTATCACAAAACTGACTGCTGCTGGGAACAGCTGCCACTTCAGCGTCGGAGTTCAGGCAGAAGTTTGCAGAAAGGTCTGGTCTGGATTCAGTGTTCAGTGCAGAGAGAAGCCATCTCAGTTATTCCTGGTATGAGATGATTTCATTGTCCATTCAGGGCAGATGGTAGCAAACAGGGAAGGTCACTGAGGGATGCTGTGGTTCAGGTAGCATTGGTGGTAAGGAGCTTGCAGGAGTCATGGCAGCTCTCTGCCCCAGGAGTGGATGAGCTGTCCTCTCTGAAATCCTCTGAGTACAGCTAGACTTAGTCTGTCTCTCAGAGATTTGGATCAGGGTAGAAGCGAACCCCAGTGGAGCTCCTGGCTGCCCAGTTGGGATTTACAGTCCAGCTGGGATTTAGAGTCATTCAGCACTAAGCTGCTAAACTGCCAATTCTCACTATGGGTATGGAGGGTCTCCTCAGGGAGGCAAGGGACACCAGAGCACGCTAGACCAGGTAGAGCTCTTTGGGATCACGCCAGTAACCTGACAGTAACTGGTACCCACCCTGACAGTAACTGGTACCCACCCTCAGCAAGGGACACCAGAGCACGCTAGACCAGGCAGAGCTCTTTGGGATCACGCCAGTAACCTGACAGTAACTGGTACCCACCCTCAGTGGTGCCAGCCCCATCCCAGGCCTGCTGTGAATCCTCTGCACTGAGCCTTCACCCACACAAGAGCAGGAAGGACAGAACATGGAGAGGACACGTTGTGCCTCCATAGGGCTTTTTCTGGTGGTGGAAGATGGGGTTATTGGAAGGTCAAGGGGAAGTGAACACGTGCGTGTGACCTGCAGGACTGTTGCTCATCCAGAAACTGCGGAGCACTGAAGGTGAGAGCTTCTCTCTCTTCTGCCTGGGGACTTCTTGATGCAGGAACAACAATCTGGGTAGCAAAAGGTTTGGTTTTTCTGTTGGAGGAACATTTTAAGTAGACAGGGTAGTTTGATGAGGCGAGCCAGAGAAATAAATAGAAGCACGTTAGACGTTGTGATTGTAAAGCTCCTGAATTGTGAAAGGCTAAGGGAGCTCACTTTGCTCCCAGCCACACTTCCAATGCGCTTCTCTGTCCTCCCCTGGGCCAGGCCAGACCTGGGCTACTTAAATGTGTGCCCGGTGAGGCAGAAAACCCGCTGTGTGGTAGGTGACAGGGCCAGCATGGCTTCGAGGAGCTCTGTATGCAGCTCACGTGAGCTCTTGCTTCACTGAAGCTGTGCCGGGAAGTGGTTGAATATTCAGCACCCAAAGTTCTGCCCAGTTACCTTCTTTTCCCTTAAATACTCCCCCTCCTCAGCATCCCCAAGTACCGGAACTGAGCCACTTGGGAAATCAGTGTTAAAATAACTTCTCTGAGAAATGACGTTTGCACAATAACAGGCTCAAACCCAGCTGTGTTAGCAGTGAGCTTTTGTGTGCAGAATAAAGGCTCTCGTGCAGAGCCATCAACTGGCTCCTGTACTGGTCTTGCTCGGCTTCTTCAATAATGTGATGAGTGATCTTCCTGCCGTCCCCTGGGTACACAGCGACCAAATGGGGAATCATCCTTCCTCGGCAAAACCACTCCAGTGCGCTGGCTGTCAGCCACTTCCTTGCATTTCTCAGAGGGAGGTGCTGTGTTTGGAGGGCTCTACTGGGAGCGGGGGCTCTGGGAGGTGTCAGCTCTATGTTTGTGGGGAATGGGGTTTGAAAGGTGTAACTCTGAGAAGATGGAACAGAGGTTTAAGGATGCGTCCTGTTTAATATTCCTAGCTCTCATGTGCCTGCCTGTGCTATCTTTAAAGCTTCCTACATAGGTTTCTTTTTTTATATAAATTTATACTGCCATCCAAGCTGATTCCCACGTCTGAGTGTGGTGCTCTAAAAGAAGAACACGTCTGCATGAACTGACCGAGTGGGATCTCTGGGATTTTCTTTCATCTCTGCTCTGAGCCATCCTCAGTGAGCAGAAGTGGCTTGGACATGGCTTGAGGAATTGCTCTCCTTTCCAAGAGCCCAAGCTAAATATGCAGCCAGGGATGCCTGCTGAGCCCATCTCAGGCCCAGCTGGGAAGGGAAGATGAAAGCAAGAGAGGTCACAGGTAGCTGGCACAGCTCTTAAACTAAAGGACCTGCTTTGGGTGCACTTGCACCGCTTCTTTCAAGTGTGTGGTTTTTATCTTCAGCAATGTGGCACAAAAGACAGAGGCTTCCCAGCCTTCAGACAAAAAAAGAGCTGTTGCCTTTCACAGCTAATCACTTTCAAGAAGCAGGAACACCTCTTAATTTCCACTTAGGATCTCCCTCTGGGGGTTAATTTCTGCCTTTCCCCTGTATTAAAATGTAGTTGACCTGGTGAGTGTCTGGGATCAGTGGAGTGCAGTGTCTTCATCTCCCCGTATTGCCCAGCTTGAGTTTTAGCACATTGTGGTCATTTCTGCCTTCCAGGAATGAGGCTGACTGCAGAAAAGCTGATGGAAAAACAGTGCTTTCTGCTGAGATAAAATCATTTAAGTTGTCACAGAATATGGTGAGGGAAAGTAGATATTGAGTCATCACTTCCCCCCACCTTCTCAGTGTACGTACCACAGTGTAGCCAGTACTCAGCAGCACACAAGTGTGTGGAAGAGCAAGTTTCAGCAAAAAGGTTGAAGCTGGTCTCTGGGCAGCAGCAGCAGCATAGTTGAGACCACTGCCTTTACTCTGGGAAGCTGTTTCAGTATGTTGGTTCAGGCAGGTGTAAATGGACTGTTAGAGACTAGATTTCTGTTAGCCACAGCATTAGTCTGTAGTCTAATATCATCCACTTTTGAAAAATAAATGGAGATACAGTGTGAAACAGCAGTACAAGACTGGCATTTTTATCCTGTTCTCATTTTCCACGCCTGCTTTCAGCAGTAGAGATACCTTTGCATCATTCCCTGTTGGAAAATGACCTATTAATACCAGTCTCCTTGGAGCTGTGAAAGCAGTTATGTAGTGCCACTCCCAATGAAATGACCTTCCAGAGGCAGTTACATCTTTCGTGGAGTCCTACTCTTCTACAGATCATGGACAAATGTCAAAATAGGGTTTATTAAGCAGTTTAGTCTTCATAGTCACAGTGCAAGATGTGATGTGCCTTTGGCTCGCAAGGCATTTTGTTGCTGATCATGGATCCCAGAGACCACTCAGGACAGCGTTAGAGCACACCCAGAGCTAATTTTTCTGCTGAGATTATTGGCAAAATGTTGGGGTGTTTTGGAAGGGGGGCAGGATGAAATGAACATCTGGAAAGTTTCCTTTTTTGGCTTGTTCCTAACACTGGACTTGGAAAAAGGGTCTTCTCTGCAAGCAAGTTATAGCAACATATTTGCAGAGTTGGTGTTGATGGTGAAGGGGGCACTGTGTCAGGAAGGATTACTCAGCTCCTTCCATGAATTGGTATTGCAGGACCTTACAAAAGATCCTCTGTCCCAAAACCTGTGTCATAGCTGTTCTGTACAGAGAGTGTGCTTGTGAAAACAAACTTCTTAGTAAGGAGTAGCTTTCTTAGGCATTTCTAACTGGAAATCTGTGATGTCAAAATCTATTAATAAACTACAGATAATAGCAATCTGTGCCAGCTTCAAGGTCTAATTTATGTCATCTAGGGTAAAACTGGTACTTGTAGGAAGGGGGAGAAGTCTAAGATCTCTTGTCAAAGGTTACTACTAGTTGAACAGCAGGAGATAAAAGGGTTTTGAGGAAGAGCTGCCTGTGAGAAATAAGTAATTGGAAATTAATCCTCTTTCCTTCACAGCTTGGAGGCTGCTGTTGGAGCTCTCATTTACCTCCTTTGTGTTCTTTCCTTTTTAGAAATAAACCAGAGGCAGTAGAAGTAACATTTGCAGGTAAGCTCTGCAGCTCTCTTGACTTCTCTGAACCAAGGGTTGGTTTGAACAGTCTGCCCACACCACTGGGCAGGGGTGGTGTGGAGACCCTGCAGTATCCCCAGAGCTGGGGCTTTGTTGGCTGCCCCACTATTTCTCTGTCTGTCTGCCTTCCCTGGGACTTCCTAGAGCATTGAGTTCAGTGGTGGTAGTGCTTTGGTGTGTGCCTGCTACATATCTCTTCTCTTTTACCTCATCTGTTCTCCAGTCCTGCCCTTGGTACTACTTGTTATGAGGTCTTTAGCACCATCTGGTTTGGGTTGTTAGGAAGCTGACTTAGGGTGACAGGCAAAATGGATTCATCACCTCAAGTTTGCTCTCCAGGAAGAGAAATGCCAAGGAAGTTCAAGTACTCATTCGGCAACTGATTTTTTGCTTCTGTTATCAGGAATCTGTGTAAGCTGCAAAGCTCTGTGGGGAAGCAGAGCTAGCTAGGTAGCTGGAGGGTTGCCTTTCCCTGCCTTCTGCCCTCCCCGCCCGTTCGGCAGTGAAGTGGAAGCTATCACAGCAGGCAGCGGCTGAGCTGCCTTTGCTGGCAGAGAGGTTTTCTCCTCCAGGCTGCAGCTCTGGCCTGGTGGGCATGTCAGTCACTTTCTGTGCTGGCCATCCAGAAGGCTCCCGTCTCTGCATGTTTGTATCCTTGTGTATTGAGCACAAGTGGATTTGCCAGGGATGCTAAATGACACGAGACTAAAGCTTTCTGTGATGGACAGGTGTCAAAATTGTTTCAGCCCTGTCACTGATAGCAGGTCTCCCTACATGACATTACCACTTCCTTTAATTGCGGGTTTCTCTCTTGCTGTGTGTGTGAGGGCTGGAACAAGAGGAGCTGTGTCACTTTATGCAGTTACTAGAACATGTAGGGAAAACCTTCCTCAGAAATAGGAGCTGGTTCCTGTTCCCTCACATTTCTCTTGCTTGCTTCTTAGACTTTGATGGAGTCCTTTACCATATTTCAAACCCCAATGGAGACAAGACAAAAGTGATGGTCAGTATTTCTCTGAAATTCTACAAGGAACTCCAGGAACACGGTGCTGATGAGGTGAGTAAGCATCTCCAGGCCTTCTGCCTACAAATACTGTGTTGGCAATGCCCTTGTGATGTTGCTGGATCTAACATCTGACCCTTAGAGAAGCATCTGTGCTCCCATCTCACATTGGTCAAAGGAGCAGCCCTGTGCCAACCAGGAGTCCCACTTTGCTGAAAGACAAGGCCAAGTGTGTTCACACTCTCTCATGAAAAAGTATTCATCTTGTATGACCCTGCAGCCTGAAAGGCAGAAGGCACCACTAATTTTGCAAGTCCAAAGCGAAGACTGACCATGTAGAAATAGTTTCCCTGACTGATGTGTTGAGCCCACAAGTGAAGGAAGGCACCAAGACAGATCTGTGGTGCTTCTCTTCTGATTCTTAACCACACTTGAGAGCAAGTGCTGAGCTCCTGCTGTGTGTGCAGACCTTGGTTTGCAGACTGGTTCTCTTTTCATTGCTGCTGTGTGAAGTCGCAGGCTCGGTTCCTGTTGACTGGGCCCTGTGCTTGCGGAGGGCCATTTATGGTAGAAAGAAGGAGCCTCTCTGAGCTGTGGTTGGATGGCGAGGCAGGAAGTGTGACTCAGTTCCTGAGTCAGTTTTCAAATCTCCACACGGTAGCGAATGGGGTTCACCCAGGGCTTTCCAGCAGGCTTTTGCCTCTGGGTGTCTGTCCTTGGAAGAAAACAAGGAAACTGCTCTATCAGTTTATTGTGAGTCTGGTGAGAAACGGTTATTTGAACACAAGGTGAATTCCTGTGAATTGCCACAAGACTCACCGAAGTCAGAAGAGATATGATTGAGTGTCCTGCTTTCCTGGTTCCTGAATGCAGAGCTTTCTAGGAGCAGCATTGCCCACCACTGAAGGGACTGCTGCTGGCATGAGGAGTGTCAAGCAGCCCAAATGGTGGAGCCTTCCCGGCCTGTTTAGTGAGGATCAGTGCAGCTTGTGATCCCAAGAGAACCCCTGTGGTGGGCGAGTGGCTGACAGCACTGTGCACCAGCAGCCATTGTGGTAGGGGTGGAAGGCAACTTCATATAAACTTTGAGAGGAAAATGGGATCTGTACAGGACTGCCTTGGAAGTGCTGACGAAATAGAAATTGCATTTTTAAATCTCCAGTTGTTGTAATGTTGCTTTCTGTACTTCCCTGTTTCTGCTCTGTCTTTGGTGAAACTCCACTGTGAGGAATGCAGAGTGGGGTTCTTGCTAAGACAGGGCATCTTCCTGTGCTGCTGCAGGCAGGCTCTCTGCTGAGAGGAGGTTTTGGCATGCAGAGAGCCTGTGTATCCTTTCCACGTGGTAGTGGGTATCATCCCAGGAGGGCCAGTTCTGCCACAGCATTGTTGTGTTCTTCTCTGTGAAATACCTCCTGTTCCCAGCCCCCTCATTGACACAGAGCTATGGCTCAGTTGGAAATTGCCATTGATGTAAAATTCAACAGTGATTATGTTTGAAAAAAGGTTTTTGCTGTGCTGTAGGCGGTTCTGCTTCTGGGAGGCATCCAAGCTGCCTGGCAGTCTCCTCTCGCTCCCCATCTGCCCGTGCATAGGCTGAGACAGTGTGTGATCACTAGGCCACGGTGTGCTCTGAACTTGCCGTCCTGTGAGGAGAGGGACCAGGCACACTTTGCATCTGCCTTTGAATGGAAGAAAAAGTGGTAGCCCTCAGATGGGTTGTGTCAGGCTCTGCTTATAGTTCTCCTTTGAAGGTATGAGCTATAAGGCTTCTTCCCCACACAAATCTGACTAGCAAGAACTTGAAAAAGTTCCAGGTTTGAGTCCTCTCCTCCAGTCTGTCCCCTGTCAGTGGAGTTCAGGGAGCCCTCCCCAGAGCAGGAACAGCCAATAGTACTAGAAGTTGATGACTTAATACTTGTCTAAATTCTCTTAGACTAGGGGAGGCAGGTGCTGTAATTTGATACTTCTAAAAGAAGACCAAACATGGCCTAGGCTGTGCAGGAGGAAACAACTCTTGATAGCTTGTGCTCTCGATGTTTAATTTCTTTTCTAGGTATTGAAGAAAGTCTATGGAAGCTACTTGGTAAATCCTGAATCAGGTAACCCTGCCAATAACATTCACTCTGTCTGTGTATGTGAATGCAATTCCAAAATTACTTAAGTCACCTGAGAAATGCTCATATGAAGGCTGCACTTGAAGAGCTTGATATCTGAGGCTCTCTATACAATGAATGGCAATTTGAAATTGCCAATTTAAAAGGTGGCTCAGACATGTCAGGGATGAAGTAGCTTGTAGCACAAGCTGTAATTCTTTATGCAGTCCTCCTCCGGGAAGCCTCTGTTCCTCACGGTTGGGGTCTTTGTTCTTCTCAAAGATGCTTTGTGAGACACAGGAAAACCATGGTTACCTGTGACAACATCTCTTCCTACTCGCTGCAAAAAGTTGGGAGCAGTTCAGCCAGCACGTGTGTCTGGGAGCTTGGGAAGGAGCCCCAGGAACGTTGCCATGGCCACGCGCTGAGTTCAGGCATGGCTTTTGGCAGTGCGTGGAGTGGGAAGAACTCACCCCTGGGGCTTTGGGGAGGATTTAAGGCAAAAGTGGGACTGGAGGTGTGTCTTTTAAGAAAATTTCTCTGCTTTCATTATATAGATTATTAAGGTTAGTGGCTGTCCCTTCCCAGGTTACAATGTCTCTTTGCTCTACGACCTGGAGAACCTTCCTGCAGACAAGGATGCCATTGTGCACCAAGCCGGCATGTTGAAGCGCAACTGCTTTGCTTCAGTCTTTGAGAAGTATTTCAAATTCCAGGAAGAGGGCAAAGAAGGAGAAAAAAGAGCAGTCATCCACTACAGGGACGATGAGACAATGTAAGTGTTCAAACAGCACGGGGGTCGGACAGTGGTCAGTAGTCTGCTCCTGTGCACAGCTGTAGGTTTTGGTGGAAAGTCAGGAAATCCTCCTGCTCCATGCTTTGGCAGGGTAATAAAGGCCTGTCCTAGGCTGCCACAAGTATCCTATAGGGCAATGCTTATGCCTTGGGCTGCTGGGGATGTTACACAAGAGTCTCTGTTAGTGGCAGCACTTGTGGCTGCATGCAGGAGAGGAACTGGCCGCTCCCAACAGAAATGTTTTGCTCCTTGTCAATACTGTTTCAAGGGAGGGGAAACTTTCAGCAGCCAGGCCTGTGAATGGCTGTTTTATCTACTTGACCTTGTCACGCAGTTGTTACCTTGTCCAGTTGAATTTCTTAGCTCGAGTTCACAGATGGGTTCTCTCTCTCCCACCTGCAGGTATGTTGAGGCAAAGAAGGACCGTGTCACAGTTGTGTTCAGCACGGTATTTAAGGACGACGATGACGTGGTGATTGGAAAGGTCTTTATGCAGGTATGGAAACTGAATTACAGGGAAAGGGTCTGGTCCTCAATTCAGATGCCTGCTTTTTTGAAGCAGCATTGCCAAATAAGCTGCTGAAATGAGCACAAAGGCGGTTTAACACATGTAAATGCTTTGCTCCATGCTGCACTGGGATGGAAGAGCATGCTAATAGGCATAGACAGTGTATTTTCCTGGCTCCTGCGTTGGCATCTGTATTATCAATAGTCTTGCTCATTTGGACAATCAAGCGTATTATGTGTTACAGATGGGAAACACCACAGTGAATACTTCAGTCCCCACATTGAGGCCCTGTAGTGTGGATAGCTATGGTGTAGGGATCACCAGCCAGCTGAGCATGTTGAGGAGGCTGTAAAGGGAGAGGAAGGGTGAGACAATGTCATGCCATGCCTGAGGAGGAGCTGAGTGGTCTTCACCTTGAAGTTTCTTCCTGCTAATGCTCAAATGCTGCAGGAAAGACTCAGCAGCTCAGTGTGACAGCTCTTGAATTTGAGCTTTTTAGAGCTATGAATATACTGAATTTTTTTGAGTTTGAACCAATCATAACACCAAGTTATGGACTCAGCTACCTTTTGCAATTGCTGTTTAGCTGGGAAGCATTGAGAGACTTGTAAACACCGTGTGTCTGTGAACGACTGTGTGCAGCCTGTGGAGAATGAGACATCTATGTGCGGCTGGGGAGGCTTAGTGCATGCTGGTACCTGTATTTGTCCATACCACTGGCCCACCTCATTCATCTGCTGAAGCTCCTGGGGAGCCTCCTGGGTGGGCATGGCGATGGAGCAGGGCGTGCAGGGTGTTCCAGGGGGCTTTAACCCACCCATTCAAGGGTGCCAGGCCGTGGTGCTGACAGGCTCATGGACAGCAAGTTACTGGCCCAGTTTGCTGCAGACCAGTTTACCTGTGTTGGGTGTCGTCAGAAGAGGGCCTGTTGCAGTGGAAGTCTTACTTCAATGCTCTGTTCACTGTGTTCATTAACTACAGACAGCGCATCTGCTCTGGCTTTGAGGTTTCCCCCCACCAAGCATATCCCTCGGCCTGGAATTCAGCTTTTAAAATGGGAAGGGAGGCATGATGTGAACAAAATGGGGTTAGTGAGGCTCCTGGGGAGATGGCAGTGCTTCAAGGCAGCAGCTGTCCCGGAGCCTCCATGTCCTGAATTCTTGGTTTTTACAACAGCGAACCCTGCCTCTGCCCAGCCACAGGAATTTCCACTCTGAGTCACAGTGGCTCTTTCCCTCCAGCTATTGGTCTTGCATAACGCAGCTGGGTATGGTGTATGCTCATCAGGGCTCTCATGGAGAAAATGTGACCATTAGCTAACCAGTGAAGCCATTTGAACCATTTCACCCTCTGGCATAAGCAGGCAGAAATGAAAGCTAAGCATTTCATTGAGGAAACCCCAGTGATCTACTGGAAAAGGGACATGGATTCTCCTGCCTTTCCCAGGAGAAACTGTGCTCAGAGGAGAGGCCAAGGGTAGCTGATAATTTGTAGGTTGGGATGGAGGTCAGTGAGGCAGAGGGAAGACTGCCCTGCCTTGGGAGAATAGTCTCTGGACATTCCCAGCCCCACATAGAGATGGTCCTTACAGTTCCTGAAGTGCAGAGCCAGTACACGTCCTGTGAGGTGGGGGTTGTGCTGCTGTCAGAGGTGGGGGTTGTGCTGCTGTCAGAGGTGGGGGAAGGGATCTCCCTGCCTGAAGGTATTGTTTCGAGCTGTAGGGAAGCACTAAGAGGAGCAGGTTTCACATACAAGCTTCAAACCCCCAGATGCCTCTTGATGCCTGGGCAGACTCCTGGTGGGAGGTGGTTTCTCAAATGGCAGAACCTTTACACTAGGTGTGATGGAGACCTTGCAGCCCTTCCTGAGAATTTCTGTTCCTCTGGGGTGATGGGCACTGCCCACTTTCACTGGAAGCACTGAAGTTCCAGCAGGATCTGTGCTGTCTCCTGTGCTTGCTCAGACTGAGGTGTCCCTTCCACAAAACACCCATGGCAGGGATGTGACACACTGAAAGCCACCCCAGCTGAGGGGCTGTGCTACAGTCATGTATAAACCCAGGACAGCCATGCATTTTGGGCTGGTTTTGCTGGGAAAAAGGGTTACTTTCTGGGTATTTGGCCTGACGAACTCAATCCATTCAGGGAAACCTGGGCAACCTTCTGCTCATTGCCCCTGGGGAGTGTGGAAACCCCATTTGCTTTCCCAGCATGTTGCTGAAGGGTCGCAGTGGGAATCACCTTCACTTTGTCTTGTTCAGGAGTTCAAGGAGGGTCGCCGGGCCAGTCACACAGCCCCACAGGTGCTCTTCAGCCACAGGGAGCCACCCTTGGAGCTGAAGGACACGGATGCAGCCGTTGGAGATAATATTGGCTACATCACCTTTGGTAAGCAGGCAGCTCTGAGGCTTGGGGGTGCTTGGGGAGGAGAGAGGTTCCTGCTGCTGCATGAAAAAGGAATGTACCTTTCCTGAGTGTTGAAGTGGGTCGCTGAGGGCTGCAGGGACTCTGGGGTTGCATTCTGTCTTGTGCACCCCCTTTGGAGTGTCCCTTTTCTGTATCAGGTCACCTCAGCTCTGCTGTGGGCAAGAAGATGTGGAAGTGGACAGTGAGCTGTTTAGTGTTCGCCTACAAAATAAGTTCAGTATTCAGAAGCAAAGGGAAGAGTGGCTTTGCTGTGATATTGTGGAAACTGGAGGTTACTTGTGAAAGTTTTCAAGCAGCTGTACTTGTAGGTTGCCCAGCTGCAAGGAGCTATGCAGTGCTTCGTCAGCAGAGGCAGTCAGAGAGCAGCAGCAGGGCAGTGCATTCTGCTTCTCTAGCTCTGCCTCTCAGATCTGGGCTTAACACTGATTAGCCACTTTCCCCTGCCTGCAGACCTGGTGGCGAGCAGAGCCATGACTTCCCCATGTTGCAATGTTGAGGAGACCAAACCCTGCCCTGTTCAAAGGGATAGGTCTCTTCCAGATGGTTGGCTGTGTTATTAGGGTGTCTCGGGCCAGCATTCCTGTAATTTGGAGCTCAGAGATGGAGCACAGACACTGCAGGGAAAGGTAAAGGTAGCATTGCCCTCCTCCTATGCTGGGAATGGTGCCTTGAGGCCTGGGCAGCTGTCAGCTATGGAAAGAAGAGGTCTGGGATGGCACATACTTTGTTCTTGTTGAGACTAAATTTCCCAGTTACCTGATCTGACAGGCTCAGGTGAGATCATCACCCAAACAAAATGTTCTTTCAGCCCTTGGATCTGGGACACGTAGCAGAGCACCAGCTTATGGAAAGAACAAGCTACCTGCTTGTATCCAAGTCTGTCTGTTTTACAGGGCCAGCAAGCTGCCAGGCAAAGACCCACAACCAATTTCAAGGGCCCAGGGCAGACTGGATCTTGAAATTGGTTGAGCAGCCTGGGCACCCTGGTCTGCCTCCCAGCTTGCTCCTCCAGTTACATCTCCCAAGCACTGATACAGCATCATGCAGTTTCCTACAGTGACATTGTTTCTGGGCACCTGGCCTTGCCTGCATCCTGCAGACTGCCCAGGCTGCTGTGGGAAATGTGGAAAAATGCTCTTAAGCCTTGTATTTAAAATCACAAGTGCTGCTTAATCTTGGTATGGGTCAAGAGTAAAGGGTTCTTTATAGAGAGCAAGGCAGGGATTCAATGCAGCACAGAAGCCTCCAGCACTGATCCTGAAGGCCTTGGGCAGCCTCAGGAGGTACTAATGGTCTGTGTCGGCCTCTTCTTTCAGTGCTGTTCCCCCGTCACACCAATGCTGCAGCCAGAGACAACACCATAAACCTGATCCACACATTCCGGGATTACCTGCACTATCACATCAAGTGCTCAAAGGTAGGAGGGCTGGGGGACACAGGGTGGCTTCAGCCCATCTAACCTGGGTGAGGGGGAGAAGCAGGGGACAGGGGTACCCCTGAGAACTCATTAGGGTCTGCCACTGCCCTCCCCAGTCACGCAGGGGTGGCAAGTGCTGCATCGTTGCCTTCTCAGTGCTCTTGGACACAAGACTCTTTTCTTTCCATTCTAGAAGTGAAATAGGATTTTTCCCTTTTGGATCTGGTTTGTTTCCTTTCTGAGAACAGAAATGAGGGTAATTGTTCAGAATGACCTGGCTTTGACGTGTCCTGAAATCTCAGCTATGAAGACAGGATCCTGACGTGTCCCCATTTTGTCCTAATGAAACACAGGCCTATATTCACACACGTATGAGGGCGAAAACGTCAGATTTCCTCAAGGTGCTCAACCGTGCCCGTCCAGACGCAGAGAAGAAAGAAATGAAAACAATCACGTGAGTAGCAAAGCAGGGCCTGGCTCTCTGGGCTTCTCTGCCAGCCACAAGCTCGGTCTTGCTCAGTTTGGCATACTGCAATCCAGGGCAGGTCGGGGTGCCATGGGGGTGACCCACAGCTTACTGCCTCAGATGTCCTGTGAGGAGCTGGGTCTGAGGTAAAACCCTGTGCTGGCAGGTTCTTCACAGAAGGTTCACACATGGCCTTGCAAGCTCTGGTGTCTCCATTTTCCCCCCACCAAGCCCTTGGTGGCATTTTTGGGGCTTTTTCCCTGTTAGAGCTGGCTTGTCCAGTTCTGGGGGCAGCTCCAGCTCACAGCAGGGAGAGGAGCCAGGGCTTTCCTTGGGGTTTGTGGGCACTGGACCAGGTCTTGCTGTCCAGTGTGTCTGCAGCTGCTCAGTCACTGGCTGCCCTTGGCCAGGTGATGGTTGGGGCCAGGCCACCATGCTGGCTGGCTCCCTCTCATGAACCAGCAGCCCACAGTGAAGTGGATGGAGGAGAGCAGCTGTGTGAACACGTTTCACTCAGGTCCCTTACCTTCTGCTTATCCCAGAGCCCCTTGGTGTCCTTTTTCTCTGTGCTGTCACGTACCCTTTGCATTCTGCTTTGGGGCAGGAGGGTTGTCACCTCTGCAAAAGCTAGCCCCTCCCCACAGCCCCATGACTTGGTTCTGCAGCCACAGACCCTGTGAGCTGCAACCCAGCAGTGCCTGCCTGGCTTCAAGAGCTTGGCTACCTGCGCCCCACCACAAGCCCTGGGGCTGTGCTGACCCCTCTGTGCATCCTTTCAGGGGGAAGACGTTCACAACCCGTTAACGCCGGGTCACTGAGGCCGCTGTGGAGGATGAAGGTTGGGGCACTTGCTACCCAATAATCGTAGCTTTTAATGTTGCACCTCTGTGGGCTCATAAGGAATTCAAGCAATCGGGGTCTGTTTGTACGACAGTTGGGGGAGTAATCTGCAGAAACGAGCTGTGCTTGCGAGGACTCGATCGTTCCAAGAAACAAAACTTTAATTCCAGTTTGATTGACTTAATTTCTTTTCTTTTTTAATTTTTTTTTTCTTTTCAAGCTGTTTCGCTTTGCAATATGTTACCGGAAATAAGTTGCAGTATTTCTTATGAGAATAATGCAATATTAACTTGTTTTCTTCTGAGTATTTGAGTTCAAAACTCCTGTATCTGAAGAAATACTGTTGGGGTTCATTAATAAAGAAGATCTTTCTATCTTAAAGGACTGTGGGGCTCTGGCTTGTAAATGCATGACCTTGCCCTGGCAGGGATGTTTGGAGTCACAGCCCCAAGGGAGATTAATTCCTGTATTGTGGAACATACAAGTTCTGGTGAACTTAGGGGTGCAATACCCCGATCTGGGAATAGCCTGTTCTGTTAGAGAACTCCTGGACTGTACAGAGCAGGATTCTCTTACCTTCAGCTAGCAACCTGCATGCTTTCTTCCTACCCTGACCCCCTCATTCCCCCTGGCAGGGAGAGCTAGGATGGGAGTCTCTGCCACTGATCCTCAGGCCATGGTTGGATGCTGGGGAGATCCCTGAGGAGGGAGCACAGCTCCCCAGGTCCTCTTCCCCAAAACAAGCAGAGTAGATGGCATCCAGTTAAGTGAAATAATTTATATAATTAAAGACATCTTCATACAAAACCCCCAGCTTGGCCCCTAGGTGGTGAGGGCAAAGCAGGGCAGGCTGGAAAATTACAAAGCACGCACTGGAGAAGGGTGGTGAAACCATGTCCCTCGTCCCTCTGTACACAAGGTGCAGGGCAGCGCCGGGACGCCATCCCTTGACACAGTTCTAGCGATCGGGGCGCTGGACGCAGAACACTTTGGCTTGGTGGTCGCCAGAGGTGGTCACCACAATGGAGGCATCCCTGCAGGGAGACAGGTCTCAGAGGTGGGGTGGGGGCTTCCAGTATCCCTAACCATCACCCCCGGCGCAGCTCTGAAGTGCTGCACTTCCCCCTTGAGACCCTCAAGTCTCAGCATGGACCTGGGTCTGTCCTGCACCTTGGGACCAGACCCCAAGGGCACTCAAAGGAGAGACAGCTTGTGATTTGAGCTCCTAGGCTGGAGGCCCCTGCCATCACTGCTCCCTCCACCCAGCAAGGAAGGGGGCTAGAGGTTGCCCGCTCACTTGTTGACGGCGAAGTCGAGGATTTCAGCGGAGTGCCCTCGGTACTCGCTGATCATCTTCCCCGAGCGGGCGTCCCAGAGCCGCACGGCCCCGTCCAGGCTGCAGGTGTACACCACGGCCGAGCTCTCCTCCCACAGCAGCTGCACGATCCCTGACTGGGGTAGCAGGAGACCACAGTGGGGACTTCCAGCAAGTCTTAGCTCCCCCCATGTGCCCCCACCCCCTCATGGTTTCTGCCATGTCCCCAGGAGAGTCAGGCCCCAGGTCCAAGCACATCCGCTGTGCAGAGACTGCGGCTGCCCTTTGGGGAAGCCCAAGGCTAAGGGAGAAGTACAAATTGGGAACTTGCCCCTGGGCTCTGAGGGAGATCTCCAACAGGCCCAAAGCCCACCTTCCAGGCCTAGGGAGAGGGGGTAGGGCTGTACCTCGTGTTGGCACTTATGCCTCAGGCACTGGGTGGAGAGGTCATAAATAGCCAGTGTGCCGTCCAGGTAGCCCACAGCAGCCAGTGGCATCCTGCAGAGAGGGGAACAGGCATTACATGGGACATGGGGAAGCAGGGATGGAAACACGTAAAGGCTCCGAGTAAAAGGCAAACCCTATGCTGAAGGCTGCACTGTGTGGACAAGATGAGGGACAACCCAATGGCTAGAGCCATCAAACACCCCGCTTGGGAAACCCAAGAGTACAGCAAGTCAGCAATCAGCCCATAGTTTGTGAAGAAAATGACAATGTCTGGGCAGGAAAACAGCTGTCTGGAGAGTATCCCAGCCAAACAGTGGTCCATCAGGCTAGCCCAGAATCCCAACAGTTGCAGGGAGGACTGAGCAGCTGGTGTCCCTTGGCCTCACACCCAAGTGATCTCCACACCCAGCCGGGGAGGATGGAGGCAAGAGAAATGCAGCAGATTGAGCGCAAGGGATGCAAATGGATCTGTGTGACAAGCCCTGTGAGATCTAGCACTGAAGAGGGGCTGTCCCAACACTCACACATTACAGAAGCCCAGCGACTCCACCGAGTTGGACTCTGCCTCCTCGCCCTCACCGATGGGTGCCTTGGGGGTGACGCTCTCCATTTTGAACACGCACACCACCTGGGTAGAGGGAGGGTGACTATACCCCGAGGGAAGGAGACCCAGATGCACAGAGGTCCCGTTCTTACTCGGTACCGAGCCTGCACCCTCATCAGAAGGCCCGGCTCCAAATCCTCAGCTCCTGGGAGCAAACAAGAGGGAACTTCCCTCCAGGAGCCGGGCGGGACCACCCAGCCCGCGCTCCACGCGCAGCGCGAGGGCGCCGCCTGCCGGCTGCTGATGGCCGCACACCGGCCCTGGGTTTGGGGGTCCCCAGCGCTCCCGGCTCTGCCCTCGGCCCAGGACAGGGGCCTGCGAGGTCTTCAGCTCTCCTGGCTCTGCCCTGCCCACACAGACCCACCTTGCCTGTGGCGGAGTTGACCAGCTTGGCGTGGCAGTCCACAGAGCCCGTCATGATCAAACTGCCATCCTGGTTGCTGGCCACGCATGTCAAGGGGTCCTGATGGCCATCCTGGCCTGGGGGGTGAGCAGCAGGTATGAGGTTTAAGTGTCCTCCCCACGGAGACCCAGTGAGCCATAAAACGCACCCTCCTGCAGCCTCTGCCCTGCCCGGCTCTGCCAGCACCCCGGCAAGCAAGAGCCACCAGTGGGGACAGAGAAACCCAGTGCCAGGCTGCCTCCTGCCCAACCAGGCAGTGGTCAAAGACCACTAGAAGGGGCTGTTCACCAATTAGGGAGTAGGCCAGGTGATAAACCACCTCCTTACCTTTCAGGACATGCAGCGAGGTTCCCTGCTTTAGGTCCCAGATGCGCATGGTCCCGTCCTCATACCCCACCACTGCTCGCTTCCCTGCATGAGACAGAGACAACAGATATAGGCAGGGCCCCGCTCATCCCCCCACCTCCCATTCAGCACAGACTGGTAGAAGCAGGAGGGCCCACACAGAGCTGGTGACACTTCCCACTCCAGAGAGGCCCCATGCCTCACCATCAGGCAGGATCCTGCCACATGTGGCTGGGCATGCGGGACCCTGAAAGGTTTTGCAATCCCCACTGGGGATCTTCCACATCCAGGTGTTGCCATCAGCTGTGCCTGCCAGAAGTACGTGGGCTTGAGGGTGCCACTCCATCCACTGGGCAGAGAGAGGGACAGGCAGCGTCACAGAAGTGTCACCCCACTTCCTGGCTGGGGAGCTCCCCACAGCACCAGGGGTTCCACCACTCACCTCCAAGTCCCCCACCTCGAAGGACCACACTTCCTCCTTGGCATCCACCCGCCACACTTTGATAAGCCCAGACATGTCACCTGTGGCCACGAACACAGAGTCGTGACTGAAGCCAGCACAGGTAACCGAGTCCTTGTGTCCTAAAAACATAAGGGGACAGAGACTGCTCAGGCCAAGCTATGGAAGATAGTCAGAAGCACAGCATCAGCTGGAGAAAAATGTGTCCAGATGGACACAGCTGTTCACTGCACCTCACCTGAGCACTCAAACAGGAGCTCCCCATCGCCCACACGCCATACGAAGGCCTTGTCATCCTCCCCACCTGTCACTGCCAGCGTGTTGGTCTTGGGGTCAAGGCTCACACAAAAGACAGAAGCTTCAAAAAAGAGTAAGGAGAGGCTACATGGCTACGGTGCCGATCCCACCTCACCTGACATTCCCACGGGGTCCAAACCCCATGCAGCCCTCGGTCTGGGTGGGATGTCAGGAAGCTGACCTCCCAGCCCAGCCCAGTGCGAATCAATTCTTCACGTGGGGGAGGAGCAGCACAGGCTTTTTGCTGAGCTTAGGGCCAGCTGCCATGATGGGAGGCCCAAAGGGCTCCTCCACCAGATCATAAGGCAAAAACAAGCCCAGGGCAGCTCTGAGTCCTGATGGCTGTCCCAGGAAGGCTGGGAGACAGCAGCCCTGGCAAAGCCCTCCGCAACCCTGGACTCTGCAGAAAGCCAAGATGAGACCAGGTCCCGGGGGGGGGGGGGGGGGGGGGGGGGGGGCGGTCCCAGCTGCTGCTGCCCGTGCCCAGCACTCACCCGAGTGGAGGGAGAACGTGACCTCACTGTCATCCTGTGCCTCCATGCCGTCCTCCACCCCCTCGTCATCCTCCGACTCCCAAGCCTCTGCATCGGGCTCTTCTGCCCCCTCATCCTCAAAGTCCACGTCCTCCATCTCCTCGGCCAGGTCATCTGCAGAGGGCGAAGGTCAGGGCGCGGCTCGCGGCCTGCCCGGCTCGACCCTCCCGGGGCGGCTGTGAGCTCGGCGGGACAGCGGGGGTCCCCGCGGGACGGGGCAGCGGGGGATGCGCGATACAGCCGCGGCCCCGAGACCCAGAGCAGGGAAACCGCAGGGGAACGGGGCGCGACGCGCGGAGAGGCCGCGGGCCGGGGGTATGCACCGGCCGGGCCTGGCACTGGGGTGGGGCCGCAGCGCTCCCGGTGCCCCGGCGGGAGGCCGGAGACCCCGCAGGCCCCGCCCGGTGCGCGGCGCAGGGTGCCCCGTCTCACCCGGCCCGGGCGGGCCCAGCTCCACCACCTCGATGATCTCCTCGTCGCCGTGCAGGCCCAGCGGCCCCGGGCCCTCCCCGGGCTCCATGCCGACCCACCCCGCCGCCACCGCCGCTTCCGCCGCTTCCGCCGCGCGCCCCGCCCCGGCCAATCCCCGCCCGTCCCAGCCAACCACGGCCCGAGTCCGCGCGCGGATCCCGCCCTTTCCGCCAGCGGGACGGCCCGGCCCCGCCCTGCGCGGCGCACTCTGGGAGATGTAGTTCTCTGCGCATGGAGCGTGCGGCACCGCCCGCAGACAGACCCTGCGCGGCGAGACTGCAGCTCCCGGCATGCAGCAGAGCCACCGCACACCGGCACCATGGCGGCGGCGCGAGGCGGATTGCGCGGTAACGGCCGGCGGGAGCAGGGGGAAACCCCGGGGCGGGGGGACCGGGGCCGTCCCGCCACCACCCTCACGGCACGGTCCCGCGGCCTTCGGCACACGGGCCCCGAGACGCGCCCCAGCCCAGCCCCGGTGGGGAGAGCCACGCCCCCGCTGCGCTTGGCCACGCCCCGCCCAGCTTAGGCCCCGCCTTCGAGCGCCCCCTGGCGGAAGGGCAGGGGCTATGGCGGGGGATGGGGGTGGGGATGGGGCTCGGGATGTCATCCTGGGGCAGGGATAAGGGCCGGGAAAAGGGCGGGGGTACGGGTAGGGACAGGAGCTTCAGGCATCCCGGGCTGAGCCCCCCACACTCTACCCCATGGCTGTCCCTCCCTAATGCCTCTCTCCCCGCAGGGCTGCTGGTGGCAGCAGGCCTTTCAGCGTGTCCTGCCAGGACCTGGGGGCGGCCGGACCCCCGGGGCACACGGCTCTTCGGGCAGAGCTGCCACCGGCCAGCGGGACAACGGGCCAGTCAGGAGCCTGGCAGCAGGGGGCTCCCCGAGGGGGTGGAGTACATCCCCACGCGCAAGAAGGGCAAGAACCCGATGAAGCCGGTGGGGGTGGCCTGGTGAGTGGCTCTGGTGGTGGGAGAGGGTCGGTACTGGGAGGCTGCACTGCTCTGTGGGGCTCTGGGGTGGAACAGGGGGCTTGGGAGGGCTGTAGTACTGAGCAGGGCACTGTCCATGGAGCCCTGGAGTGGCACAGTGCCCTTGTTTCCCCACCAACTCTCTCCATCTCCTTGACTGCTGGCTGTCCTGCAGGGCCATTGGATTGCCTTCCGGCATCATCCTCTTCCTCCTGGTCAAACGGCAAGTGGACAAAAACCGCCTTGAGCAGCTCAAAATCCGCCGAACGATGATGGAAGCCAACCAGGGCGAGTATGAGTCGGAGCGATACAGCAGGGTGGTCAGGGGGGCATAGCCAAGCTGCCCCCCATCCCCAGGCTGTCACTGTGGCACACTGGAGGAGCTGGCCAAGGGGACGCCAGCCCCATGGAACACATGACAGTGGCATCTGCCCTGCCTGTCCAGACCATGAAGTGATTGTGGAGCTGAATAGGGACAAATAAAGTGAAACAGCTCAGTGCTGCAGTGGTTGCTCCCTCAATGCTCGGCCTAAGGTTCTGCCTGCCTCACCAGCAGGGGCCCCAGTTGTTCTGCGGCAGGGCTTCTGCCCACAGGGCCAGGGGTGACAGGCAGGGGAGGGAGGCCAGGCCTGGAGCAGTCTGACCTTGGTTTTCCCATCCCAAAGCAGTGTTTGTGCTGCCCCAGGCCACAGCCCCCGCTGAGGCTGCCCACAGGATTTTTTAGGGAGTTGCCATACCAGTAAGACTAGGACCATCTGGAAAACTGAAGTGTTTTATTTAGCAAGTGCAACTTAGCCCACATCCGTGGCTGCAGGGCCTCTGCAATGTGAGCTCTGCCATGGAGGTCCCAGCTGCCCCCTGCCCACACCGGGCACAGCCACAGCTTGGGGAGGGGGCATGGCCAGAGCCACATTTAAGGCACAGAATGAACGACACCAACTGTTCTCTGCCAAAAAATCCCAACATGATCCCAGCAGTCGCTGCCAGCTCCCTGTGCCCAGGCAGGGCTGTGACATTCCGCTGCCAGCCCAACGCCATTGGCACAGCCTTGGTAAGCGGTGCCAAAGCCAGGCTAAACTGCCTAAACGCTGGCAGCCAGTCCCCCCCACTGCCCTCAAAGGCTTGTTGGGGGATGATCAAGGGAAGCCCTTTCCTTAGCAGCCTACAGGTAGGAATGCCAAAGCATTAGGAGTCACAGTAAGCGGACTATCCTGTACAGAGACCAGATGAGGGGTGAGGGGCAGCCGGAGAGGGACAGGAGGGGTCCCAGGACTAATCCCGGCCTACTATCTGCAGGATGAAGGTGAAGATGTAGATGATGTCAGTGTAGATGGTGAGGGCACCGTAGACATACTCCTCGGGGCTCAGTGTGTTCTTCCTGTTCCCCAGCACAAGTTGGGTGTCATAGGCAAGGAACTGCGGGGACAGAGAGCATCAAGCAAGGACCAAGGGGGAATTCCTCCCTCCCCAGCCCCTGCCCGACACCCTCTGCCCACTCCAGCTGTCAACTCACCAGTGTGAACGCGATGGCCCCAATGGCCGCGTACAGCATGTGGAGCCAGGGGACCTGTGCGGGAAGGGGACACAGGCGGGGTGAGCCGGGGTGCTGGCAGGCAGCAGGCAAGGCAGGGCAGGTCCTGCCCACACCTGGCTCCTGAGGAGCTGCTTCTGATGCCGACGCACCCTCTCCCTGTGGGCAAGCTGCCTTCCGTGGCTCAAACCACACCCTGCTTCCCAGCAAGGGGACCACCCAAACCCCCTGCCTGCACCAGCCCTGGGGATACCCAACCAGGAACACCCATGCCACCCCACCACCCCTCTGTCCTGCCCACTCACATATTTGAAGGAGAGGACGATGGCAGTGATGATCCCGGTCACCATGACCACAATGCCCAGCACGCAGAATAGCCCCGGACACGACGTAAAATCAACCTGATGGGGACACACACACAGTTGTCACAGGAGAGCCCAGGGTGTCCCCACACCTGGCCCACAGAGGGCAGGGCAGGGTGTATCCCTCTCCTTGCCTTGGTCTGGAAGCAGAAGATGGTCACAACAATGGCCACAATGGCGGTGATGAGCATGGCAATCAGGACAGCTTTCGTCTGGTACATGCTACAGAGAGAAGCAACAACAAAGTCACCTCACACTTCAGCATCCCCCTGCCACAAGGGTGTTGGTGACCCTCCCCCACAGCGCCAGTCCTGAACAGGAACCCTGCAGTCCCTGACCCCAAGGGACTGGAGCATCCCCTGGCTCCTGGCAGCCTCTCACTTGAGCTGGCTGCATTGTGGAGGACAAGAGGGACCCCGGATCCTATCACCGCAGGGTCCCCAGGGCGTACCTGGCAATCGTGCCTGTCATCAGCCCCATGGCCAGTGTCTGTGGGAGAGAAGGGTGAGCTCAGTGGGCTGTCTGCCTGCCCACATGTCCTCCTATCCCTCCCAGCCCACCTGGGGAGCTGGGGTGCCACAGGGGCACCACCAGGACCCCTCGCCAGTCCCAGCCCACTCACAAAGATGCTCAGCAGGATAATATTCCAGGGGAAGCGTCTCCTGAGGACGAAACAGGAGAGAGGTGAGCTAGTGACAGCAACCATGTCGCATCCCCCTGGTCCCCATCACCCAGGGGCAGCCCCAGGCATGAACCCATCTTGATGCTCTGGAGACACCCCCCCCATACCCATGCACCCCATTCTGCACGTCCCAGAGACTCACCGGGGACCCTGGCAGCAGGCCAGCACCAGGTAGGTCACCAGGAACACAGCACTGCAAGGAGAGACAGCGGGTGTCAGCCCCACAACCCCCTACCAGGATCAGCCCCTGGGCTGGGAGACTGCGGATGTGGGGGTACGAGCTGGGGGCACGCGAGCCAGCAGAGCCCCTACTCACTATGAGGCGTAGTAGATGGCGACATTCCTCTGGACAAAGGAGCGGACAGGGTGGCTGTGGGACAGGAGGGACAAGTGTGAGGGAGAGGAGACAGCACCTGCTGTCCCCTCTGAACATCCCCCCAAGAAACTCAAGCTGCCCTCTTTTTCACAACAAGGGTAAGGAAGAACCCTCTACTCACACAAAGGTGAACACAGAGATGATTCCCACTGTCACCAGGAGCTGCAGGGAGATGATGGCATAGACCTGCAAAAGACAGGGGAGTCAGCACTTGGCCCCCCACCCTAACAGGTGCCCCTGGCTCCTTGGGACTCACCTTGCGGATGAAGGTGTGACGGACTTTCCTATCGTCCCAGTCAACTGATTGGAAGGCGGAGCCATCCCCAAATCCGTTGTCTCCTGTGATAGTGGACACCCCTCAGCACCAGGGTCAGCCATGCAGCCCCTAACAGCACTCCTGCTTCTAGTGCCCTCCCCCAAATAAACCAAGGTGTCCCACTTACCAAACCGCATAGGCATGGTGGGCATGGCCATGCCCGGATGAGAGTACCCCCCTGATGCGGGGTACCCCCCTGATGCGGGGTACCCCCCTGGCTGTGCGTACCCCGCCCCTGCAGGGTATCCCCCAGGCTGCGGGTACCCCCCAGCATAGTGGGGGGGCTGGGGGTACCCCCCTGGGGGTGGTGGGTAGAGTGAGTTCTTGTCATCATAGGGTGGCGGTGCGCTGGGCTGCGACATGCCGGTTCCCTGCGTCTCCCACGGGCACCTGGAGGGGACAGAAGACGTGGGGCTTCAGCACAGGTCCCCGGGCAGGACCTGTTCTTGGCGAGTGGAGCCACGGGTACAGTGACAAAGGGGATTGTGCAGCCACAAAACCTCCCCCTCCCACTTTAATAGTGGCTCCTAATTAGTAAGGACGAGTTGGCCTCAATGCCAGCAGGTCATTGAGAGACAAGGGATGTCCCCACTGTCCCTTGGCTGGGGCCACCTGCATTCCTGTGCCTTGAGTCCCCAGCACCCGCGTCAGTGGTCAGCCGCGGGCAGGGCACAGCCACGCGCTGACTCAAGCTGCGTCAGAGACGTGACCTTTTCAGAAGAGATCTGACCTCTCCGGTCTTTGAAGCCCACCCTGACACTGCCAGGGAAGCAGCACCCCTGGCTGGTCTGTGTCTCCGGGCAGCACCACACTGAGGACAAATGGTATCACCCTGCTGACTTCCTGGGATGGAAACACAGGGTCTGATCCTCATCACAATCACACAGATCCCACTCCCCCCCCCTCCATTTCGGGGGTGTTCCCCACCCAACAGATGCATGGGTCACACAGGGGCTCTAGAACTCCTGAGTCCCCTCAGGGAGTAATAAGGCGAAGTGACACCCACGTCACCTCTACAGGAGATGGACTCTTCCTCGGGGAGTGGAGTTGAGACCCCCCTGGGGCTGAGCTCCCCTCCTCGGCCACAGCAGGCCCCCTCACAGAACCCCCGGCAGCTGTGAGCAGGCAGCCCGGGCTCAGGGCCAGCTGCAGGAGGAGGAGAAGGAAAGCAGGATCTCCAAGGCCAGGAAAACAACAGCGCTGCCAGTAGACAGTGCCAGGCCTTTACGCACCTCCCACCCCCTCAGCACTGGCACCCCAGACCCCAGGCAGGCGCCAGGACCCCCCACAATCCTCCTGCCTGCAGCAGTGATGTGATCTTGGGACCATCCCAGGGAAGGAACCAAGATCTGATCCTTGCCAGGACCAGGCTGGGAGGGGATTGGGCACTTCCTCCTGTGTGACGCCAGTGCTTCCCGCAGCCGGGCTGGACAGGCAGCGATTCTGGGGGCACACCCATACCAGTCATGCCGGGCTGGGGGGAGCAGTTCCGTGTCTGTGCCTCCATTCCTCCTTCCATCCAACTGTCCCAGCCACGGCAGAGCTGCCACAGTCACGCTGCCCTTCATTCTTGCAATGACGACAGCACCAAAAATAAATAACTGGCATGGCAGTGACCACATGGATAGGAAGTTCACTTTCTCCACGTTGTGGTTTCCCAGAAAGCACACAGTACCCCCCCGGTATCGCCTCATCTGTGCAGCCAGGGAACGGCCCAAAACAGGACCTTGACCCTATGAAAGCCTCTGTGACTGACACCGAAGTTACAGGGGGACTGGAGTCCCCAGGAAGGAACCTAGATGTCTGGAGAAAGTGGGGTGTATCTGACTGGCACAGGATCATCAGCGGGGTCCTACCCTGTGCCCATGACCGCCACCTTGTGACTGCTCCAGACCCTCCTGTTCCCACCCCATTGGGGTAGCCTTGGGCACAGGGAAGGAACCAGCCTGACTGGTCCCAGCAGCTGCCACACCCAGGGAAGCAGGCAGCTGAACCCTCCTCGGTCCATGGCACTGCACGGTCCCGAAACCGAGGTCACCAGTTAGATGGTAGGCCATGCAGGGCCAGCTCAGTGACCCTGGCATGACACGGTCCCTGGGGACAGGGTGCTACTCTGCACTGCCACGGTGACTCAGCACAGATAAGGCACATGTGGCAGGGACATGGGGCACAGGCAACCATCATCCCTTTCACAGCCCCACGGGTAGCCCAGGTTGCATCCCCACCATCCGCCCTGGCATTCCTGCCAGGCTCAGGCCCCTGCCACCAGCTCCATGGGTTCCCTGGGGTAACATAACCACCTTAAGAGGGGATCATGGTTTGGGGTGGGGGACAGAGCTCCCCCCACTCAAGCTGTCTGAGAAAGTACCTCACTCTTGAACAGCCTGGAAGCTCCCACCATTACAGCACAGGTTGGTACAACACAGCCTGGTATGGCACAGCACAGAGTGGCACAGCACAGTGGCACAGCCTGGCACGGCATGGCACAGACTGGTACGGTACAACAGGGCACAGCTGCCTCGTGCAGCACAGCACGGCTCAGTACAGCACAACCCAACACAGCACAATTTGTCCTGGCCAGGCCCAGCCCAGGCCAGCCCTGTTCAGCTCACACAAGCGGGTCAGTATGGCCCTCCTGGGCCGGATGTCCCCGCTGCCCCACACCGCTCACACACGACACAAGTTTCCTGGGGTTCAGCATCACCACTCCCACATCCCTGCCCCTCTGCAAGCTCCCTCCCGGGGGGCAGAGACATGGGACAGAGGTGTCCTCCTACGCCCCAGCCCCGGCACCCCCACACCACCCAGTGCTGATCCCCACGCACCTCCATGGTGTCACCCCACACCTTGCCGGGCACAAACCCGTGCCCACCCCTCCCGAGACACCCCACGGGGTCCGTGGGGACACCCTCCACAGGACAAGCGTCGCTGCCCTCCGACGAACCACCCCGCACCACGCCCCGATTCCCCGCCACGCCATCGCGTGGGGTCCGGAAAACAGCACCAGCGCCACCGTGGGACACCACCGTGGTCCGCGTGGGGGTCCTGTGCCCCCGCGTCCCTGCTCGCGGGACCGCGCTCCGTCCCCCCCTCCTCCCGCCGGACCTCAACCCGACGTGCCCCCACCCACTCCGGTGACGGGGGAGCGGGGGGGTGGCAGCGCGTCCCCGCTGTTTAGCGACCGGCCGCCCACCCTCGCCCAGTCCCCGTCGGCCGCCGGGACGCTCGGGAGAGCACCGGGATAGCCCCTCGCCGGCTGCGGCACCGGAGTGCGCGGGGTCAGGGGGGTGGGGGGACGAACCGAGAGGAGGGGAGTCGAGAGAACGAAGGGGACCGCCAGGGGCCTCAGGCGGGACTCGGGAACGGCGGGGGGCGCGGAGCGGGGCGGGCCACCCTACCTGCTGCGCGCTGCTCCGCTGGGCTACGGCCGCGACCAGACGGGACGAGCCGGGACGGGACGGGCAGGCGGGGCGGGGGCAGCCACCGCCCTCCGCGCCCCCCCGCGGCGGCTCCGCGCCCTGCACCCGGGACGGCCGGTGTCCGGGAGCGGGGTGCGCTCCCGCCTGTTGCTCCCCGGGACGGACCCCGCTGGCCCTCGCCCGCCCCGCCCTGGACTTTTTTCCCGACGGCTCTGACGTCACTCAGGGACCCCCTTCCTCACGCGGTGACGTCATCGGGGGGACACCCCTAGCAGCGGCGGGGGGGGGGAATCCCCTCCTCTGGGCGGGTGACGCGAGTGCTGTGCCGAGCGTGGGTCCCTCCCCCGCTCCCGGTGCCGCGGCGGCGGGGCCGGCAGGGGGCGCGGCGGGGCCGGCAGGGGGCGCGGCGGGGCCGGCAGGGGGCGCGGCGGGGCCGGCAGGGGGCGCGGCGGGGCCGGCAGGGGGCGCGGCGGGGCCGGCAGGGGGCGCGGCGGGGCCGGCAGGGGGCGCGGCGGGGCCGGCAGGGGGCGCGGCGGGGCCGGCAGGGGGCGCGGCGCGGCGGGCGCGTGACGCCGGTTGGCGGCATGGCCGCGGGGCCCGGCGGGGCGGCGGCGGCGGTGGCAGCGGCCGGGGCGCGCGGGCTCGGGGCCGCCTGCCTGCGCCTCCTCCGCCGCGCCCGCCGCGCCGCCGCCGCGCTCATGGCCTTCGCCGCCCCGCTGCTGTTCCGCCTGGGGTGAGTGAGCGACAGAGCGAGCGTTCGCCGCTGCGGGACCCCCGCGGGGAGGGAGCCACCGCCGCCCGCCTTTGTGCCGCCGCCGGGAGGGAGGGCCCACCGCCCTCCCCTGCTTGTGCGGAGCCGCCCGGGGAGCAACCTGCGGCCGCGCCGGCACGGAGAGACCGGGCTGGGGCTCAGCCCGCCCCGGCCGGGGCAGTGAGGCGGGCGGTATCAGCCCGGCCGCTGGGACCGGGGATGAGCCACCGGCTCCCCCCGCACGGTGCCGGTCACTCTCCCCTACGGGCGCCTGCTCACCGCTGACCTGCCCCGTTGCCCCGGCCGTGGTCAGGCTACCTGGTGCTGGCAGGAGCCCCGGCTCCCCGGTTTCGGGCTCCTACCGCCACAGACGCAGGGGACCCCCGACTACTGCAGGGATCGCTCCCGGTGTCCCATCCAGGGGTGCCCTCGGCCGGGAATAGGCTTTGCAAGCCGGGACGTTACATGTCCGTCATGGCACCATTCCCCGTCCCGTCCCAAATCGCTGCTGTGTAAACGGGGAGGTCCCTCCGAACCCCGCAGCCTGTTGTCTTTTTCACCCCCACATGCACGGGGGTATCTCTTGCCTCCCTTTTCCTCGGCCCATTCTCTCTCCCCTGATCCCCCGGACCATGGCAAGCTTGGGCATGTCCTCCTCGGAGCATCGGGAGGGACAGCCGGCTTCGGCCCCTCCTGGTGAGCACCCCGCAGCAATGCTCCCCCCCAGTCCTTGCTGCCCGAAGCAGCTGGAGGGCGTCTGCTTGGAGAACCAGCCCTGCGCTCACTGCCCATCTGGGGTATGGAGTACACACACACCACCTCCAGCGCCCCCGAATGAGAAAGTGGCCCTGTATGTGTTCCCTGTGGGAGTTCCAGCCCCGGCAATAGCCCCCTCCCCAAGTGGGCTCCTTAGAGGGACTGGGGTTTAATGACGAGGGGTGTCTGCCCTCCCTAGGTACAGCCTGTACGCCCGCACACGCCTGGGCTACCTCTTCTACCAGCGGCAGGTGAAGAAGGCGCGGGAGCGGTACCCGCACGGCCACTCCGTGCCCCAGCCCTACTGCTTCCCTGGTGAGTCCCGGCGAGCCCCTCCCACGCCATGACTTTGCAGTGTCCCCCCAGCACTGGCACTTTGGGGCAGGGAGGGGTTGCCATCACCGAATTGCCCGAAGCATGTTTAACTAAGAATTATCTGATGTAAGATGTGGGGAGTTTGGCCTGGACTCCCTCTTTTCCAGCTGAGGGGGTCATGCCCTGTTTCTGTCTGTTCTCCCCCCCACCCCAGGGGTGAAAATCCTGCCCATTCCTGTGCTCTCCAACAACTACAGCTACCTAGTCATTGACACTGGCTCCGGCCAAGCAGCCGTCATCGACCCCTCTGACCCACTGGCTGTACAGGTGAGACCCCCACAGCCACTCTGATCTGGTGTTTGGGTGTCTCCAGGGGAGGGGGTGGCATGTCTCTGTATTTTGGGGTTAGAGGGGAGCAAATCTGCCCCTAAACTGCAGCCCTTAAGTGCCCAAGGCAAGATGGAGCATGACAGGGCTCATCCAGCACTTGGGGAGCTGGCAGTGGACAGGGTTTAGGGGGAAACTGGTACTTGGGTTCTCTGTCTCCCCTGATCTCTCTGTCCATATTTCCTCCCCATTCCCAGGCTGCCATTGAAGAAGAGGGGGTGATGCTGGAGGCCATATTCTGCACACACAAACACTGGTAAGGGCAAGCGGTGGCCCTGGGAGGGTTGGTAGCTGCTGTGAAGGTTGCCCCAGCTGAGGTGACCCCCAGCCCTGCCCCGTTTAGTGGGGAGGAGTACAGGGGGGCACATTTAGGGTCTCTGACCTCCCTGTCTGCAGGGACCACAGCGGAGGGAACGAGGCGCTCTGCCAGAAGCACAACTCCTGCAGGGTGTACGGCACCGCTCTTGATGCCATCCCACAGCTCACCAAGTAAGTCCTGCGCCCCCCTAGCACCCATGTAAATTTGGGGGGGCTTCATTCCCAACCACCACTTGTGATATCTGCGGCACTCACCCACCAGTCCATCCCCCCAGTACCATGTTAGGCAGAGGCCTGGCACGCTCCTGACACCACTGTGCGGGGAAGGGTTGCCAGGGGAGGTGGGTATTTTGAGGTGCTGAGGTTGAGGGGACCACCCTGACGGTGCCCCCTGTTCCCGGCACAGCCCACTTGCAGACAGAGAGAAGGTGAGCGTGGGCTGCCTGACCTTCGAGGCGCTCGCCACACCTGGCCACACTGTGGGCCACATGGTGTACGTGCTGGATGGGGCGCCCTTTGGCAGCCCTCCCTGCCTCTTCTCCGGGGACCTCCTCTTCCTTGCTGGCTGTGGTGAGTGCACCCAACCCCAGACAGGGGTTATCCCGCCCTGGGATGGGCTTAGGGGTACCCCCCAGTGCCCCCCCCATGACAGGGAGTTGTGTTGGGGTCCAGGTAGGCCGTTTGAGGGCTCCCCTGAGACCATGCTCGCCTCCCTGGACGTGGCCGTGGGCTTGGGCGAGGACACGCTGCTGTGGCCAGGTGAGTGTCCCCAGCAGCAGGGCACAGTTGCTGGTGTCCCCCTAGTCCCCACTGCCGAGAGAGAGCTGGGTGGGGGGGATGCTGAGGGCTGCATATGGGGGTCCACAGGCCACGAATACGCGCTGGAGTGCCTGACCTTCGCCAGCCTCCTGGAGTTGGACAATTCCGCGCTGGAGCAGAAGCTGCAGTGGGCAGTGCAGCAACGTCAGGAGAAGAGAAGCACGGTGAGGCATGGGGGTCCCCTGGCTGCAGCACCCACCACCCCAACCCCTCATGGGGTTCCTTTGGCAGGGATGCTGCACACCAACACCCTCTTGCATGGTGGGTGCCATAGTGGCAGGGGGTGATGGGGGCATTCCCAGCTCCCAGCATCCCAGGGGTGCTGCCTCCGGCAGGGGAGCTGAGTGGCTGCCCCCACAGTGCCCCTCCACACTGGGAGAAGAGCAGACCTACAACCCCTTCCTGCGGACCCACCGGCCGGAGCTGCAGGAGGCACTGGGGCTGTGGCAGGGCACGGGGGAGGACCCTGATGCCTTCCGTGCCCGTGTTCTCAAGGAGGTGCGGAGGCGCAAGGACCTCTACCAAGCCACCTAGATCCCCCCTCCCACTCCCCGGATCCCCCCTTTCCACGGGGCCGGGTGATGGTTGGGCTCAGCGGGTCCAAGACTGTGGTTTGTTTTGCTGTGAATCTCCCTCCTGGGGTGTAGGGTTGGGGGAGGGGGAAGAGTGGACACCCCCTTAAGTGGGCACCCCACAAGTGATTCCTGCCTTTGCTCCCTCAGAATTGGGGGTCACCAGCTGTCACATAGAAGCACCTCAATCCCCTCTCAGGAGATCTGTAGCCCCCTGCCTCACTGCTGGGGCTCTAGGAATGGCACCAAGGGCTTCTCCTACACAACCCCCCCTGTTTTTCTGGGAGTCCCCAATTTCCCCTCCACCATCACCACTCGGCCTCCTCCCCTTAAGCCCCCAGTGTTGTGCATCTCCTTTCTGGGGGCTGGGATGGAGCCAGTAAGGGGAGGCGGGTGGCAGTACTACCTCCAGGCAAGGGACTCCTCTCCAGCACCCCATCCTTGATGCCGGAGCCCCCCCTGTACGCACACACACACACACACACACTAGGACGGGACCACAGGGTCAGACTGCTGCGGTATAGAGGTGCTGCTTCACTGGGGATCGGAGCCACAATCACCCCCACGCCCCAAATAAAAGACTGGATCGATTTTATACGTGTTCGTCCCTTTCTCTCCCCGTCCTGGGGACCCTCAGGCGCTAAGCCCCGCG
This sequence comes from Corvus hawaiiensis, assembly GCF_020740725.1. Taxonomy (NCBI): domain Eukaryota; kingdom Metazoa; phylum Chordata; class Aves; order Passeriformes; family Corvidae; genus Corvus; species Corvus hawaiiensis. Next base: position 25,157,273 of record NC_063219.1, on the reverse strand, counting down.
GGCAGGGCGCGGCCCCTTTAAGAGGTGGGGCCAGGGCGTTGCCTGGGAGACCGCGAGGCGTGGGGGGCACCGGGCTCGTTCCGGCGGGCGGCGGCCCGGGGGGGACGGCGGGGGACCCGGGGGGCTGCAGAGGCGGGCTGGGTGTCACTGCCCCCCAGGGTCACGCGTGGGTGGGGGGTACCGCGGTTGGGGGGAGCCGCGCCGCCCCCTCACCCGAGGGTCCGGCAGCAGGAGCCCCTAGGCGAGGCATGGAGCCCCCTCCCGAGAGCCCACGGGAGACCCCGACCATGGCGGACACTGCTGCCGAGTTCCTGAGTCTCATCGGTGCGTGCCCGCTCCAGCCCCCGCCTTGTGCCGCCACACCGCGCCCGGTGCAAGGGGGTGGGGGGGCGGGGGGAGCGGGTAAGGCAGCGGGGGACGGACAGTGGGGGATTGAGCGGGATAAATGGTGAGGGGCTCGGCCCAGCCTGCACGGGGGGAATGGAGACAGGGACGGGCACTGGGCAGGGGTGACAGTCACTCCAGGAGGGAGTGATCATCTCCTCGGGGTCACTGTCCCTCTGTGTTGGGGTCACTATCCCTCTGTGCAGGGCTGAAGGAGCTGGAGTGGTGCCTGTTTGCTGAGACACTGGCAGTTGTGGCCATGGGGGCCCCGCCGAGGGACAAGGCAGAGGGCCAGTGGTGGATGGCAGCCCAGTGGGCACCCTACCAGGGGGAAGGTGAGCCGGTGCAGAGCTGCATCCTGGTGCAAACCAGGTTCCGAGGCAAGCAGGATGGTGTGCCTGTCTCCAGCACCCTCAAAGGTGAGCCAAGGGTGGCTTCCCTCCTCCCCAGGAGGACATCCCTGTCCACCAGTCCCCAGGGCTGGGAATGGGGACAGTGCCAATGGGATTGGTTGAGTATGGCTTTGTTCTGCCAGCCTACGTGACCTGGCAGCTGGAGACCTTGGAGCAGGAGGAGCAGGAGTGCCTGGAGGTGACTGATGTGGTGGTGGCATCCCTGTGTCCTACCCGCTGCCCTGGGGTGTGGCCTGCAGTGGTGCCCTCCTGGGGGCTGAGCCCCCTGCAAGGCCACTGCGGGTAGTCTGGTGTCCCTTGTCATGCTTAGACTCCAGCTCTGCCCCACCAGCCTGGTCCCCATCCCCTACTCTGGGTGGCAGCTGGGGTAGGGAGTTTCCCACAATGCATCTGGTATTGTACCCCAATTGATAGCAGTGCTGGGGAGTGCCACCTCAGAGAAGGGGTGCCCTGGCTCTACCCTCCACCCTGTGCCTCCCACCCCTCCTGCAGCTCAGACCACACCCCACAGAGAAGAGGACCCACGTTGTGAGCCACCAGCATGGGATGACTGTCTCGAAGACCCTGCAGGAGGGAGAGGTGAGGTTGAGGGCAGGGTCACATCCTGGGAGGAGACAGCTGGCCTGTCTCACCAGGGGTGCCCCAGGCTCTGTCCCTGGGGATGCTGGAGCTGTGGCTGTCCCAGGAGGTAGCCAAGTCTCTCTGCAGGCAGAGCCACAGTGCCAGAGCTTCTGCTACAGCCGGGCCAAGCTGCGGGGGCTGCTGCTGGAGGGTGCCAGCCTCCTGCTGCTGCGGGTGCTGGCACGCCGGCACACAATGCCCCCCAACCTTGTCTTCCCAGCCATGGACACCGAGGGCAACCTCTGCACCTCCAGCTACGTGAGCCGCCAGCCAGGAGGGCCTGTGGGATGAGGGGGTCTGGGTCGGGTTGGGGATACCAGAGTGGGATGTGGGGAGTGGGGAGAATGTGGTTGACAACATGGGAGGGACACATGGGGATGGCACCTGGGGGCAGGGGTGACTGTGAGACAAGGCTGACCGCTGGCTGTACCACCCCCAGTCTGCCCTGGGCATCCAGCGGCAGGCAGTGGGCTCGGCAGAGACAGAGGTGTTTGTGATCGAGCGAGCCGTGCACAGCAGCAGTGGCGCCTCCACTGTGTGGCACAGCAGCTTCCTCCCCAACGGGTAAGGGCAGGGGTCTGCTCAGAGGCACCCCAGCCCTGCCAGTCTGCTGGGACACAGGATGGGGAGCTCAGGGGCTCTTCCCCTCTCAGGCATTTGGCTCAGCTGATGCAGATTGGCTCCCCAGTGCTGATGGTTCTACAGGATGAGTCCATCCTCAGCAAGTCAGGTACTGAACAGGGGAGGCTTGTGCCCCTCCAGCACAGGCAGCCCCTGCCCACTGTCTGGAAGCCAAGGGGGAACACCTGCCCCACCTTTCTGCTGCCAGGTAGGTTCGAGCCCCAGCTCCCCTTCCCCAAAGAGCCCCTGGACTGGGAGGAGGACATCCAGCTCTACTCCTGGTTCCTGGACAGGAAGGCAAGATGCGTGGACATGGGGACAAGGGGACATAGGGCTGTGCCAGTCTCCAACAGGGTCTCCCCTGGCGTGCCCAGGAGGCACATTGAGGGGGCAGGCTGGCCAGCATCCTTCCTCACGCTTTCTTAAGTGTGGGAAAGGACCCAGGCTCCTGTCCCCCTCGCCCTGGCACAGTGCCCAGGGGGAAATGCGTGTTCATGCCCACCTCACCCACCCTGTTCACTCCACTGCAGGATGAGCTGCAACTATCCCATGCTGCCTACCTCCAGCAGCACCCCGAGGTCCGGGCGCTGCTGTCTGACTTCCTCCAGGCGTTGCTCTTCCAGCAGCCCCATGACCCCATCTCCTTTGCTGCAGAATTCTTCGCCCACCAGCGGCCCATCGGGAGCCCCTTTGCCTCCACTGGGGCTGCCAGCCCTGTCCCCAGCTCCCCTCCAGCTAACAGCAAATAAAGCTGCCAGCGCTGCCTGTCCAGTCTTGTTTGCTTTGTGGAAACTGAGGTTCCAGGGAACTGAGGTTCAGGGAGGGCGGGGGAACTGAGCTGTGTGCTAAGGCCCCACCATGCCTTCTGGGTGGGACCCTGCCCTGTCCCAGCTGTTCTAGCCCTTGCTTAGGGGGCAGGGGATGCCTGGGGCAGGGCCAGGCTCACATCCCTGCACCTGCCACCACCCCACAGATTCCTGGGGGACACCCCTTGCCCACCTCTCTGTCGGACACAGCCTGGCTGGCAGAAGTGCCCAGAGGGAGAGCCAGAGGTACAAACCAGGCACCCATGAGAGCACCTGAGCTGCTCCCCCTTCCACCTCCACAGCCATGAGGGTCCTGGGTATGGAGTGTCCCCTTTTGCTGGCATAGCTTGACACTGCAGCAACACTGGCACCCCATCTTTGGCGTGAAGGTCCCCGCACCCGAGGGTGATGTGAGCACCCTGAGCCGCAGAGCCTGCCTGGCTGAGTGCTTCCCCCAGCAGCTAAGGGTGCATTTTGATCTCCTTATGCAACATGTGCCTGCTTCCTCCTCACTCCAACTTCTATGGCATTTCCCCTACTCCCGTGGGGCCAGCCCTCCCTTCCCACTCTGTGGGACAGTGTCCCCTGTCCCCCCAGTCACCCAAGCAGAACCCTTGGCATGTGACGGAGAGTGACACGCAGACATGCTCCCACGCCCCGGTGAGGGTGCCTCGTGTTTGCACGTGTGTGAGGCAAAGGGGAGGGAAGGGGCCTCCTGGCACGCGGGGGAACTGAGACTGTGTGTGTTCATAGGGGTAGGGAAGGAGCACTTCCTTCTCCTATCCTACTCCTCTCCTCCTGAAGGCGGGGTGGGGGGTGGCAACCACGGGGGGGTCCTTTAAAAGCTGGGCGGCAGGCACTGCACTCAGTGCTGAAATCAGGGAGCCTCAGCACCCTGGCTGGATCGGGTCCACCTATGGCATCACTGGAACCAGGTGAGCCTCACAACACTTGGGTCCCCTTGTGCCTCCTTTCCTCCTCTAGATCCCTGTCTCTCCACCCTGGGACTCCTGGCTGTGCTCCATCTTTCAGTGGGCACCCTCCCCCCCAGCCTGTCCTGGATTCCCCACCTGCCCCATCCTCTGCTCCCCCAAGCCTGGGGATGTGATTCAACCAATTCTTGGGATGTAAGTGGACTGGAGAGGGGGGATTAGGACCAATGCCAGCCCTTTGTCCTCACTCTATGCCCGCCCAGCAGCAGGAGCTGGAGCAGGATCCCCTCCTGTCCCTGCTGCCCAAAAATGCACTTGGCTCTCGGACTGGTGAAGACAGGGCTGAGACCAGGGATTTTAGGGACGCCTGGCATCTGACCCCTTTGGGTAGCCATTGGTAGATCCCATATAGCCATCCTCACGGCCCCCCGGAAAACTGGTGCTTGTCCCTCATGGGGCTCATCAGGCAGGGTCAGGTGGGACTGGAGGAAGCTCGTACCAGGGCTGCCAGCCCGCCAGTGTCCTTGTCCTCCTGGCAGGCTGCCACCTCCCCTCCTCTTCCTTGTCCTACTCAGGCCTCATCAAGTCCCTGAACAGGGGCCAAGAGCAGAGTTACAGCACTGGCAAGAGCCCCATGTCCCCACAGCACCCTGGCACTCGGGACCAGACCTACCTGGATGAGCTCATCAGCATCCCCAAGGGCAGTGGGGTAGGTGCTGCAAGGCTGTCTGAGGGTGGGCAGAGGGGGTGGGGGGTGCTGCAGGGAGCTGGAGGTGGGGAGGCAAAGGGCCACTGCAGTGGGGAATATGTGTCTTGGTCATGCCCTGGGGACATGCCCTCAGCATCCCCACACCCAGTTCAGGCAAGTCACAGCCCGAGGCTGAGTGTTTCCATGCTTAGTTTTCCAGATAGAGAAGCTGAGACAATGGGGCAAGGTGCTACCCAGCCCCAAGGATCACCCCACTGCTCACACACCTGCTGGGCCACCCATGGATGAGCCCAATGGGGCTCCCCAAGGTTGTCTGCACCCCATCAGCTCCCCCATCCTTGTCTGGTCTCAGGGCAGTGGAACAGAGAAGGGGAAGGAATAGGGTTCCCTAGTTAGGAGGAGTAGCAAAAGCAGAGGTCAGCAGTGGAATCCCACAGAATGCAATTAATGGTGCCTGACAGCCCTGGGACCCTCTGCAAATCACTGTCTACCGGGTGAGACAGGGGGCTCACTGCCCCTCCAGCACAGAGAGAGGCTGGGGGCAGCAGTACCCTCCCCAAAACTGTCAGGAAAATGTCCTCCATGTGCCAAACATATCCATGCGGGCAGCACTAGGCTAAAGGGGACTGGATGTGCAATTAGGAGTTTTGAAAGAGAGCTCCTGGCTCTGACCCGCTGCCTTGTCCCAGCCTGGGTTCAGCTTTAGGAAGCTCTGGGCTTTCACCGGTCCCGGTTTCCTCATGAGCATCGCCTACCTGGACCCGGGCAACGTGGAGTCAGACCTGCAGTGCGGGGCACTGGCGGGATTCAAGGTGAGCCCGGCTCCGGGCTCAGGAAGCCGGCGGGGTTTCGTAACCTCTCCATCGCCAACGGCTGCCTGTGGCAGCTGGCTTCCCCAGCCCGGGAGCAGGAGGGGCACGGGGGCCCTCGGCACAGGGACAGGGCACCCAGGGGTGCTAGAAGGGCACCCCTCTGACCGGCCTGGGAGAACCCCTGCACCCCCTCTCTTCCCTGCAACCCTGGTTGAACTGGGAACCCCCGGGCGGCCGGATCCTGCCCAGTACCCAGTCCCTACTGCTTCCCTCCCTCCTGCCCCCCAGCTGCTGTGGGTGCTGCTGTGGGCCACCGTCCTGGGGCTGCTGTGCCAGCGCCTGGCCATCCGTCTAGGTGTGGTGACCGGGAAGGACCTGGGCGAGATTTGTTACTTCTATTACCCCAAGGTGAGCAACCGCGGGGAGGTCCCCGGGGGTCACAGTCTGGGGGGGACCCTGTGCTTGGGCTGGTGACAGTCTTAGCAGGGACTTGCAGGGCTGGAGGGGAGCAGGAAGATGCTGGGAGAGACCTGCCTCTCCCAGGGGCTCCCCAAAGCCCCCCAGGTCCCGGTGTCCCCCACCTACTGCCCACACGCCTGCAGTACAGGGGTCCAGGGTGAGAGGCGGTAAGCAGCTACTTCGGTGTCCTGGTTTGACCTGGGGACACACGAGAGCGTCCCCCGCGGGAGTGAGCCCAGGCGTCGGGGCAGCAACGCGAAGCCGAGACACGGGGAAAGCCTGGGCGTGTTGGGGCGGGAAGTTGGGGGTGGGGGTCAAGGGAAGAGATCACATGAGAGAGGAGGGGAGGGTTAGGGGCCCCGTCTAAGTGTCAAGATCCTGATGGGGAGCAGGAGCAAGGAGATGTTGGCTGAATGACAGGTCCCCAAAAGGAGGGTTGGATGCACCCCTCTGCCGCACGTCCCTCAACCCCCCCATATCTAGAGAGCTGGGTCCTATCCTCAGCTCTCATTGGGACAGGGATGAGGAGGGGGGCACTGGCTCTCATTTAGTATCCATCTTTCATCTTGAGATTGTGTTGTGCCAGGAGCTGAGACAGGTATTTTGTGGTCCCCATGCTGCTCTGGGTGGCCTGCTACAGCCTGGACACAGGGATTTGCAGCCAGGATGCTGTGCCAGCTTGCCCAGAGCTATGGGCCACTGTGGGCTCAGGCACCTCATGGTGCCCTGTCCCCTTCAGGTGCCCCGCATGCTGCTCTGGGTCATGATTGAGATTGCCATCATCGGCTCTGACATGCAGGAGGTGATTGGGACAGCCATTGCTTTCAGCCTGCTCTCAGCTGGCCGGTGAGCCTCCCCACAGGGACCCCCAGCCTCCCCCATGGCCCTACTCCACAGAGAGCTGTGTATCTAATTCCACCCCTGGCCATCCTGCAGCATCCCCCTCTGGGGTGGGGTCCTTATCACCATCGTGGACACCCTCTTCTTCCTCTTCCTTGATAAGTACGGTGAGTGCCAGGATGAGGGCATGGGGTACTGTCACTCAGGTAGCCCCACATGTGGCACCAGTGTCCCCTGCTCTATTCTACCCCATCTCTTGACCTCTCTAGGGCTCCGCAAACTGGAGGCTTTCTTCGGCCTCCTCATCACCATCATGGTCCTGACCTTTGGCTACGAGGTGAAGGGGGGAGCTGGGGACAACCCTTTTCCTGCAACGCCCACATGGTGTCCCCACTGGTACCAGCCTGTGGTAGTGGGGTGGCAGCTCACAGTGCCCCTTCTCACTGCTTCCCAGTACGTGGTGGTGAGGCCAGGGCAGGTGGAGGTGCTGAAGGGCATTTTCCTGCCCAACTGCCTGGGCTGTGGGCGAAAGGAGCTGCTGCAAGCCATGGGCATCATTGGCGCTGTCATTATGCCCCATAACATTTTCCTCCACTCCTCCTTGGTCAAGGTGAGATCAAGGCACTGCCATGGGCGCTGTTCTGCCCAGGGTGCCTCAGGGTACACTTGGTGGGGACCAGCTGGTCCAGGCGGTGGGACAGGGGTGCTCACCTGACCCCGTGACACCCATGTCACTGGCCATGCCTAGACACGGGTGATCGACCGGTCCAAGAAGGAGGCAGTGAGGGAGGCCAACATGTATTTCCTGACTGAGTCCTGCCTGGCCCTCTTTGTCTCCTTCCTCATCAACCTCTTTGTCATGGCTGTCTTCGGCGAGGCTTTCTACCACCAGCGAAATGAGGACGTGGTGAGTGTCACTTCATGCCCACAGGAAGATGATGGCTGCACCCAGCTGTGGACACGGGCAGGATGAGCATCCCTTGGGGAGTGCATGATCTCATTCCCTGAGACATGATGTGTGGGGATCCCCCCGTGTCTGTGGGAGCTGCTGGGTGGCTGTCACACTCGTGCCTGCCATGCCTTGCAGCACAACAAGTGCATCAACAGCAGCATCAGTCACTACGCCGGCATCTTCCCCACCAACAACGAGACAGTCTCTGTGGATATCTACCAGGGGGTGAGTGGCACCAGGCTGTATCCAGTGAGCATCCATTCCCATTTGGGGGATATATTGTTCTCCCCATTGACCCCCGGGGCTGGGGGCTGTTATAACGCCACTAGAAAGCTGGGAGCTGATGGGAACGCCTGGGGCAGGGGACACTTTAGGGTGCCCACTGGAGTGTCCCTACACAGGGCGTCATCTTGGGCTGCTATTTCGGGGCAGTGGCACTGTACATCTGGGGCATCGGGATCCTGGCAGCAGGACAGAGCTCCACGATGACTGGGACTTACGCAGGACAGTTCGTCATGGAGGTGAGAGATAGGGATGCTGGCCCTTGCCCCCACAGGGAGCGGATGGGAGCAGGGAAATCACAGGTGAGTCATGGGAGGGGTTCTATGGGGAGCACACTCCCCCCAGGAGTATTTGGAAGAGTTAATTGCCCACCATTCCTGCAGGGAGCTGGTGGGTGGCAGCTTGCTAGCACCAGTGTCCCTGTTCCCCAGGAGCTGGGATGGAGACAGAGCCCGCCCACTGCACCCTGTGGGTGCTCCACGCAATGTTTCCCTAATTAGGTCCTCCGTTAATGAGTCGGAGCTGACACCTAGTGGGGCCCGGCAGCCCTGCAAGAGCCCGCTCAGTGCCCTGGCACAAAGGAGGGGAGATGCCCCCCAGGTTCCTCCCAGCCAGGGCCTGGGGGGTCGCCCTGACATGGTGCCCCAGGCACAGCGAGTGTGCAGGTCTTGCCGTGTTCCAGGGCTTCCTGCAGCTCCGCTGGTCCCGCTTCGCCCGGGTGCTCTTCACCCGCTCCTTTGCCATCCTGCCCACTGTCTTCGTGGCCGCTTTCAAGGATGTCAGCCACCTCACAGGCATGAATGACCTGCTCAACGTCCTGCAGAGCATCCTGGTAAGAGGGTGGGAGGGCATCACCTGCCCCCAAACACCCCAGCCTGGCAGCCATGACCACCTCATCTCCCTCTCCTTTCAGCTGCCCTTTGCTGTCCTGCCTGTCCTCACCTTCACCAGCCTGCACCCGCTCATGCAGGACTTCACCAACAGCCTGTGAGTGAACAGGGAGGCACAGAGGGGGCACAGTGGGGAGCTCTGGCTGCAGGCACCCTCCCTTTGGCCCATCCTGTCCCCCCAAACCATGCCATGGGGCAATTACTGTATGGACATTGTTCATTCCCACCTGCCCAGGACAGCCAGAGCAGAACAGACCCCATCACTACCTTTGTCATCCTCCTCCCAATAACACATCTGGCTCCTTGGGCACCCCTGGAGCCTCAGCATCCTCCTGGCACTGCCAGCCCTGGATTTGGAGGGTGGCCAAAGTCCACTCCAAGAGGCCCACCACGGGGTGAAATATAGCTGTGGGGTGCAGAGGTGTCCCAGTTGAGGTCTTGTTCACCTACAAACTCAGTTCCCCCAGTCCTCTGTGCCCAGTGGCACACGGGGTGGGGGGCCCTGCCCTGGCACTGATGCTCACTGCCCTGCCTGCAGCCCAGGGAAGGTGCTGATGACCCTCATCACGGGGCTGGTCTGTGCCATCAACGTTTACTTCGTGGTGGACTTTTTGCCAACGCTGCATGGCCTGGAGTACCACATTCCCCTGGGCCTGCTGCTGGCTGCCTACGTGGCTTTCATCGCCTACCTGGTAGGGCAGGGACCGCGGGAGGGGGGCGGGACAGCGTCCCTGGTGGGTGCCCATCGACCTGTCCTCTTTGCTCCTGCAGATCTGGACATGCAGCATCGCACATGGAGCCCGGTTCCTGGCCCGGGGCCACCACAGCCGGTTTAATTTTGGTCTTGCCCTCGACGTGACAGGGACACGGTGACGGATCCTATCCCTGCTCACTAACCCCACATCCCTGCCCAGCGCGTCCTCCTCACACCGGACACTGATTTGCTGCCACTCCGACCCCCGGCATGTTCTAGCCAGAGATGCACCCAGCAAGAAAAGGGTTAACAGACGGGCAGACCTCCCCCCAAGATCTTAGAGCCCAGCGCTTCTTCCCACCCCCAACCCCCGCCAATTCCGGGGTGCTGGTCCAGGCTTGATGCGAGGGGAGTGGGATAGCAGCGGGAGGTGCTCCCATCCCTTGGCACAGACGCTTCAGTGAATGAGCCGCGTCGGAGACTTCCCCTGCTCATTATTGCCGGGAACCGCCGGCCCCCGGGACCGCTAATCACCTCCGGGGACCGCTAATTACCGCCGGGGACGGCTAACCACCCCCCATCGCCCGCCGCCGGCGGGAGCAGCCTCGGGACCGGCCCCATCCCCACGGGGGGCTCCGAAACTCGGGGGGAGGGGGGCGGCTGATAAACGGCGTGTTTGTAACCTGGCCTCGGCCTCGCTGCTGCTGCGTGGCCCCGATGCGGGGTGGGGACCCCCTCGGCCCACCCGTACCCCGGGGACGGCCCCTTTGCCCCGGGCGGGGGAGCGGGCGGGGCTGCCAACGCGTGGCCGTGGGGGCGCGGGGGGCTCAGCGCCTGCTTTTTGCATTCTCCCGGGGGGAGCGGAGCGGTGGGGGCCCCACCGTGCCCTCCCCGCCCCGGATGCCCCGTTTCCCGCCTGCCGGTACCGCCGGATGCGGAGCCGCTCGGGCCCTCCCCGGGGGCGGCCGTCGCCCCCTCCCGGTCCCGCACCGCGGGTGGGAGGGGGGGGGTCCCACCGTGCTTCGCCCCCCGCCGCGGTCCGCACTTGCGAGACGCTCCCTGGCTGTTTCAAGGCTCCCCCCTCTCCCCAGGACCCCCCCCCCCACCCCACCCCAAAATCCCACTTCCCGACCCACACCGGGCGGGTGGTGGAGGGGGAATTTTGGGGGCCGGACACCCCCCCAGCCCGTGCCCCCCACTCAGGGAAGGGACCCCCCCCTCCCGCTCCCGGGGGCCGCGCTTGTTTATGTGAAGAATGTCCCCTTCCTTAAAAGGGCGATGGCGGACGGGATGGGGCGGTGCCTCCCCCCCGCCTCCGCGTTGGCCCGGCCTCTGGCTGCTTGAAGGAGGGGCCAGAGCTGTGGGGCCCACCGAAAGGCGGGGGCTCCCCCCTCCTCAAGGGGCGCAGCCGACCCGGGCTACCGGAGGAGGAGCAGGAGGCTCCCCTAGCTCAGGGTGCACCTGCCCGGGGTACCAGCCTCGGGGTGGGGAGAAGATGCACAAGGGGTACGGGGTCATCGGGATGGTCCTCAGCGGGCGAAAGGCTGGGGGGCCTGGGGTCTGCGGGGTTGTACCAGTGGGATTTGCTCTTCTCCAGCTGGGACCTGCCACTCAGAGGACCCCCAGCCCAGGGACACCTGCCTCCACCGCAACTCTTAGCAGTAAGCATCCCACCTCAGGACCTCTCTCTGCTCCCTTGGCTAAGGGGCAGCTCTTGGCAGAGCTCCCAGGACCATGGCTAGGTTGGGGAACAGGGGAAACCATCTGGGACCCCAGGCTAGGAGCAGTGGGGTGGGACAAAGGGGTCCCTGAGTGCCCGGTTGATGGGAGCCTGATGCTTTTTTGCCTTGTGCCCATACCCCACAGCCCAAACAATCCTGCTGGGCTCTGCCTACTCCTGGCCTGGGCTTGCCCCACAGACCCAGGATGGGGACAGCATCTCCCGGAGCTCCTCAGCTGCCCAGTCTGCCCCCAGGCAAGCAGTGGAACTGGAAGCGGTGCTCCAACTGCCGCTGCAGGCATTAGCCAGGAGACTTTTCTAATTGCATTAATTAAAGGACTGGCAGGGCCTGGCTGGGCTCATCAGGGTTTATCGGGGAGGGAAGAGGAGAAGGATGTGGCCAAAGGCACGGGGGTCCTGGAGGGGACAGTGTGTGGCCTCTGCAGCTGTCCCCACAGTGAGCAGCAGCCCAGCCCAGCCAGACACTGGGGATGAGGCAGACATCCTGTCCAGCTGCACCTGGGCTAACGGAGCACACCGATCAGCCCAATACAGAGAACGGAGGAAGCACAGCCTCTTTCTTCCTTTTCCTCCGGCCGGGCCAGGAGACAGTGCTGGCTGCCTGACGCGGGAGCCGGCTGCCGTGCTGCGGAGGGGCAGCGAAACTGAGGCACGACCGCTGCCCGCCATCAGAACCGGCGGAGGGGGTGGCAGGGTGCAGTGTCCCGGTTCCCAACAGCAGGTAGTCCCTGCCACCGCTCCCCGGGGGCACGTGGTGCCGGGATGTTCCACATGGAGCCGAGAGTGCGGGAACCGCAGGTGTAAATCGGCTTTTGTACTGCCAGAGTCCCGCCGGCCCCGCAGCATCCCAGTTCCCTGTGGCAGCACCTCCCAGTCCCGGACCCCCTTTCCCAGGGCGGTCATCTGTGGGCATGTGTCATGTGCTGGAAGGGGGGACGGTTTCCCTCCCAGCCCTGTTTCCCAGGGGCTGCTCCGACCGTACTATGCCGGCGCAGCCCCGGGGGGCAGAGCGGTAACCGGGGTCTGCCACCGCCCGCATCGCTGCCTCGCCAGTGCCCCTGGTCCCTACCGGGCCAGAAAGGGTGATCTCAGCTCCTAAGGTACCCAAACCGCAGGTGGGAGACGTGGAAAGATTTCGAATGAGCTCAGATGGGAAATTTCCAACCTGCTGCACCCTCGAAGCAGCGCTGACAGAGCGCACAGCATCTCCTGCCACCGAGACGGCGAGGGAGGTGACCGGGACAGGTCCCCTCCAGGGCCGGACGCTGCCTGGGCAGGGTTGGGGGGCACGGCGGTGAGACTACCCCGGCAGAGCCCCGCAGGGCTTGCGGGGGGAGGGGGCTGGGGCTGAAGGATGCTGCACTTGAGGGACTTGGGGAGGCAGGTTTCCTCTGAAGGAATTGTGCCATCCACAAGCTCCCGTCAAGAATCACTTTACAGAAAGCGCCTGGAAACAGCCCCGCTTCCCCCGCGAAGGCAGGAGGGAAGGAATTGCAAGGGGAAGTATATGTATTGATAATACAGACTTATTAATTGCCGAGATAATTGGGGGATTGCAGGAGAAAGAAGGATAGAAAAAAGCGGCGGTTATTGGTGCAGCCCCCCAGTACCTGTTGTCCCGCACCCCTGGCCTGTACAGGCAATGCGGGATGTGCCCTCGGGGGGCAATGGGGGCCCCCCAGCCTCGAGCCGCTAGTCCAGGGTCTCTGCTCCAGGGGACACCCAGCATGGGGGTTCATGTGCCGGGGGTAGCTGCAGAGGGATCCCCGGGCTGCCAGCTGGATGGGGGGGGGGGTGACAGCAGGACTGATCCTCCTCTCCATTCTCTCTGAGTCGGGGCGGGGGAGTGTGAGAGAGCCCGGCGGCGTGTCGGGGACCCCCGTACGGTCACCATGGAGCAAGGGGGGTGTCCTTCCCAGCTAAACCACAAACCACTCCCCGTCTCAGTCCCGGTCGCGGCTCGGCGGGGACCCCCACTCCTCCCCAGCGGCGCGGGTGCCGGGAGGAGGGAGGAGGAGGAGGAGGGAGAAGGAGGAGGCCCCCCCCCCCCCCCCCGCCGTCGTTGCCCTTTTAAGGGGTTCCTTGAAACCGCGCCCGGGATCCATGTTTGCAGCCCCAGCCCGGGCGGAGGAAACTCCATGTTGTAACAAAGTTTCCTCCGCGGCGCCGCTCCCGCGCCCGCCGCCCCGCGCCGCCGCCGGCCCCCGCCCCGCCTCCCCCCCCGGGGGCCGCGCCGGGGGGGGCCGCCCCCTCCCACCCCCCCTCCCCGGCGCCCATGGAGCACCAGTCCATCATCGCCCAGGTTAGCAGGGAGGAGGGGAGCGCCCCGCTGCAGGAAAAAGGTAACGCTGGGGGGGGATATTCCCCCCCCCCTCACCCCCTTCCTGTGCGGGAGAGGGGAGAGGGGGAGGTCCCCGGGGGGCTGGGGGCCTGCGGGGGCTGCTCCCGGAGGGTGTGATGAGCTGCGCGCCGCCTCAGCCCGCCCCCCTGCATCCCGCTGCCCAGGGCTCGGGAGATGCGCTGGGGCTGCAGCTCGGAGCAAGCGGGGCTGTCTGCACCCGCCCGGGCGCGGGGGGCCGTGGTCCGGCCCCCTCGGACCCCGCTGGTGCCCTGGAAGGCTCGGGGCGTTGCTCGGATTATCTGCGCTGTCTCCTCCGGAGCCGGGCGAGAGGTGCGCGCAGCGCTGGCGGGGAAACTGAGGCAGAAAGGGGGCCGAGCGCCGGGCACCCTGCTGCATCCCGGCGTCCCGTTCCCCGCGTCCCCTCCACCCCGCGAAGGGGGTTTGGCGGGGGCCGCTGCTCGTCCCCCCGGCCGGGGAACCTGCCAGGGCGGGGAGGAGCAAACGTGGGAACGGGCCCCGTCCCCAGTGGGGAGCTCCTGCCCCACGGGCTCCCCACTACGGGGCTCGGGGCCCTGGCCCGCCTGAAGGGGGGGCACAGCCAGGGCGGGGTGCAGCCCCGGCCCGGACTGCGGCAGGACCCGACTCCGGGGCCGGTGGGGCTGGGGCTGCAGCCGTCGCGCTGCCCCTGGGGCACGGGGTGGGCAGGGGCAGCCCCCGCTGCCTCAGTTTCCCCTCGCTCCGCCAATGGCGACTGCGGGAACGGCGCCCAGGGGCGGGCGCTCCGCCCTGGTTGGCCTCTCGCCTCCGGTGCACTCGAGTCGGCCAATGAGACGAGGGAGTTGCCTGGAGGCGGGGAAAAGAAGGCGCGAAAGCCCCGCCTCCCTGGGAGAGGCCCCGCCCCCAGGGCCACCCCCGAGTGGGTCTGTGCCCCTCGGGGCGGGACAGCGGGGAGCCGCCCCGGATCCACGGCTGCCCCCGCGCTCAGCCCTGCTCCCTTGTTGTAGGGTCTCCAGCCACGCAGGGGGAGCCCGCGAGGGTCACTGGTGGGGTGGGATGTGCTGGGTGAGGGGCTGTGGGTGGTCACCAAGCACTCGTGTCAGCGACACTGCTCTGGCACCGTTGCTTGGTGGGGCAGGAAGGGCGGCCGGATGGGTGTCGGGGTCTGATAAGGGTGCAGGGGCTCTGGGGCAACACCCAGACCTGGGTCACTTGCCCCCCAGTGCTGTGCTGGGGGCACCCCCGGGGTGCCCCTCACCTCCCTTCTGTCCTCCTGCAGCTACCCAGACCCCCGCCAAGAAGCCTAGAAGCCGCAGCATCCTCCAGTCCCTTTTCTGCTGCCTGTGCCGTGATGAAGGGGAGCCCTGCACTGGCACCACTGGCGCCCCACTGCTGGTGGAGGAGAACGGAGCGCTGCCCAAGGTAACCCCGCACCCCCAGCCTGGCACTGGAAGGGATGGGGGCTGCCATGCTCTGCGCATCCCCTGTGTGGCCAGGATGGGGGTGAGTGGTCACTTCTCCCAGTGTCCCCCTCTGAGTGGCCGCCTTGTTGCTACCCTGCTGACTCGTGTCCCCCTGCTGCAGGCTGCTGTCAAGCACCTCCTGCCCGAGATCAAGCCACAGGATGCCAGCAAGCTCTGCGTGGTCATTGACCTGGATGAGACCCTGGTGCACAGCTCCTTCAAGGTGGGAGACACCCTGGCCCACCCCACACCTCTTGCCACATGCTCCCCCACCTGCTCTGCCACCCCTTTCCCACAAAGTGATGCCTAGCATCCAGCGCAGCCTGGCTGGGTCAGATGGGATGTTCCTGTGAGGGGGCTGCGGGGCTGGCAGGGGTGCATAGTGGGCAGACAGCGGCCAGCGTTTGGGCAGGGGGTGCCTGGCGTGCCCAGTGCTGATCCTGGTGTGCCCTTCCCCAGCCGGTGAACAACGCCGACTTCATCATTCCTGTGGAAATCGATGGCATCATGCACCAGGTAACAGCGGGATGGGTGCCTGGTGGGAGGGGGGCATCATTCCACCTCCCCGAGGACCGGGAGGTGTCCCTGTGCTCTGCACCAAGGGGTAATAGGAGGTGTTGGGGTGCCAGGGTTGGCATGTTGCGGGGCAGAGGTGGGTGCCCCTCCTCCCGCTGGGCAGGGAGGTGAGGGGCGTCCTGGCATGGTGTCCTCCTGCAGTGGCCAGCCCCGGTTTCAAGTAATCCAGGATAGGCTGTGGTCTGGGCAGTCAGCCTGTTCTCGGTTACTTGGCTCTGGAGCCGGCCAGACGCTTCGCGCCGGGCATTCCTGTGGGGCCATGGCACCCCCCAGCCCGCACAGGCAGCCCCCACGAGGTGCAGCCAGGGAGCTACTCGCTGGCTGGGTGTGGGGACACAGGTGTCCCCTGGGGAGGGCATGCAGGTGCTAGGTGAGCCATAGCCCGTGCCAGCAGCGTGCTGCCCTCTGCCTGTGCCCGCAGGTGTACGTGCTCAAGCGGCCACACGTGGACGAGTTCCTGCAGCGCATGGGCGAGCTCTTCGAGTGTGTGCTCTTCACTGCCAGCCTGGCCAAGGTGGGTGCCCCTGACCCGCCCTGCCATCGCCCACCCCTTCTGTAGTGGTTTGGTCCAAAATACTCATTACTGTTTATCTGCTGTGAGATAAGAATTAGGAGAAATGCAAAACAGGCACCAAACTTGAAAGAATATAAAGAAGTTTATTAACAGACCTAAAAGAAGGAAAAAAAAATTATACCACCTTCAGAACTCTCCTCCTCCCCCCACCTTCCTCCCTTCTCCCACTGACAATGTGAAAAAGACAACCCTTCAGATGTTCAGTCTGTTTACCACTTCCGTAATAACCTTGTTCAGTCCATTTAGAAAGAGAAGTCTCTTCTTGCTCATGCTATGAAAACATTATCACAACGAGACAGCCGCCCACTTCCAAATATTGTTCAGTCCATTTAGGAAGAGGAGTCTCTCTGCCTGCGTGTGAGTCCTTTCCCCCGACTTGCAGCTTTTCCTGCAACTGCTTTCGAGGGTCCACTCTTGAAGTTTTCTGGGGTACAATTTTAAGGTTGAGCCGTTCAGAAACAAAAACAGAGGCCCTTCTCCTTCCCTGGGAGCAAAGGGTCTTCATCATCTTCATCTTTAGGACTATCTCTGGGAGCATCTCTAAGAACTGAGGTTTTCTCCTTTCCCATTTGGAGCAAAAGTCCTCATCTGGTCCATCTCTAGGGACTGAGGTTTTCTCCTTTCCCGTTTGGAGCAAAAGTCCTCATCTGGTTTATCTCTCCCTGTCCAAACTTCTCATGAAATTACAGCTGCGTCAGCATCTGCCTATCTCAGCGCAGGTGCTTTTGCTTATGAGTTGAACACTCCACCCCCCATATCTTCATGGAATTACAACAGGATACTCTGATATATCATAGCTTCACAACAGAATTTCAGCTTTAAGCATCTCCTCTCTCTCTTCCCTCAGGTTTTCAGCTCTTCACAGCAGTAAAAGGGTTAATCTCACCTCGGCCTTGCAGCTTTGCAGCTGGAATGTTGAATTTTTCTTATCGCAGTGGAGAGGGGGGAGAGCCGAGCCGCTCCGGCTGCCCACGGCAAGGCAGTGGGGGGGGGTTCCATGGCTGGAACAGGTCCATCGGCTCCAGGATGGCCGTGGCCCGGCCCGGCCTGGCCCAAGCAGGGCCTGGCCGGGCCCACTGGGCCCTGCTCGGGCCCTGCAGCCACCTGTCCCAGCGCCGGAAACGAGAGAGAGCTTGGAGGGGGAGTTTGCCTATTCTTAAATGTGGATCACAGAGGTGATCACAACTTTAAGTGGCTTAGAGAATTGTCCATATTCAAACTGGCCAGCTGATAGGTTCTATCAGGTCCCAGAGGAAACTGTAAGCACCCCTTAGCAAGGACGTCCCTTCCGGGACTATGCTTGCTAACCTATGACACCTTCCCAGACACCATCCGAATGGCACAGCTCCCTTGCCTGCCCACCTGCAGGCATCACTGGCCTCTTGTTCCCTGGGTACCCACAGCCAGTGCCAGCACTGGGTGGCCTCCCTACCTGCCCCTCCAAGGCACTGGCCAGGGAAACTGAGGCACAATGAGACCTGGCGGCAGTGGAGAGCTGGGTGCTGTTGTCACTGTGGCATGGGCAGGGGGGTGTGGTGTGTCATGGTGACGCCCCTCCTCTGCCTGCAGTATGCAGACCCCGTGGCTGACCTGCTGGATAAATGGGGGGCTTTCCGGGCACGACTTTTTCGGGAATCCTGCGTTTTCCATCGCGGCAACTACGTGAAGGACCTGAGCCGCCTGGGCCGCGACCTGCGCCGAATCATCATCGTGGACAACTCTCCCGCATCCTACATCTTCCACCCTGATAATGCTGTACGTACCCGCAGGGCAAGGCTGGGTGGGGTGTGGAGGTGGTGTGGCGGGGACCCTCTCTCAGCGCTGTCCTCTGTGCCACACTGTCCCCTGTGCCACCTGCAGGTGCCGGTGGCCTCCTGGTTCGATAACATGGCGGATACGGAACTGCTGGACCTGCTGCCCTTCTTTGAGCGGCTCAGCAAGGTGGAGGATGTGTACGCAGTGCTCAAGAAGCAGCGGACTAACAGCTAATGGCCCCCCCACCCTCTGGGTGCTGCGAAGGGGCACCACCGAGGGTGCCAGGTGCCTTATTCTGGGGGAGGGAGGGTCCCGGTGTGCCCCGCATCATCCTCCCCAGCCCCGGTGGGCGCGGGTGCCCTCCGTGCCTGCTGGTGGTGGGAGATGTGGGTGCCCCCGCCGGGAAGCTGGGTGCCCCCCTTCTCTGAGAAGGGGGACCATGGGTGACCCATGCCTTGCTGTGCTGAGGACCTGTTGGGGGGGGTCCCATCCTCCCCCACTGTCCAGCCCCTGCCCCCTTCCCCCCCAACCTGTGTCCCCCCTCCCCAAAACGGTTCTCAGGTCCTTTTCCCCTCTGTCCCCCGACTGGGGAGGCGGGACGGGGTCAGCAGCTGCTGCTTTCCACTGCCTTTGGGAGGACTAGATCCCTCCATCCAGACTCTGCCTGCTGGGAGGCTGGTGGCCCTCGGCCCCTCTCTGCCGGGCTACGGGACAGGATAACACCTTGTCACCCTCCAAAAAAGCAGGGAGTCTTACTGGCCTTGGTGCATAGGGCTGCCACCATGCCCTTAACTCTGCCCTGGGTGCAGCTATCACCTCGCAGGGGGCATGTCCTTGCCTCTCTTCTTGCATACTGCCCCCACCTAGGGGTTGTGTTTTGCAGGGGCAGCCCAGCCTCAGGGCTGAGCCCCTGGGCACAAATGCCCTCCATGTGCCTTGGGACACCATGTCTCTGTGCCCTCTTCACCGTGCAAGGGTTGTGCGTGGAGGAGGCTCTTTATTCGCCCCCTCCAACCTCATTTTCTTCTCATTTTGGGGGGAGAGGTGGCCTCTCCCCCTCTCCAGTTACACTGTGTCACTGGGAGCCACTCTAGTCACCAATAAGGGAGTCCCTTCCCGTGGTGGGGGACAGCCCCCCCCCCGTATCCATCTGCAGCTTCACCAAAGGCTGCCACTTCTGGGAGAGAGGGACCCCCATACCAGCCTTAATGTGCCCCTCCCAGCCTTACCCCAGCCCCAGTCCCCCAGCTGGGATGGGGTGGGGGACACTGCAGCCCCCCTGTAGCCTGGGGTTACCCTGACCCCCGTGGGGTCGGACTCGTGCCAGCGTGTCCCCCAGCTTTGAGGGTCTGGGGGCTCTCAGGGAGGGTTTTTCTGCAGGGGGGAGGGGCTGAGCTCAGCCAGGCCTTTTTTAATGTCACAATATGGACAATGCCTCATATCTTTTTAGAGGGAAAAGCAACGGTTTCCCAAAAAAATCATGGGTGCCTTTTTACCGCTGTGCCAGCAAAGGGAGGGGGGCAGTATTTGAGGGGGGTGGGTTTGAGGAGTTTTAGCTTTCCGGTGCTGTTCAGCCGGCTCCTGCTGGCACTGCCCTGTTCCCAATGCTGTGGGTAAGCAGGGATCCCCCCAGCTCTGCCCACACCCCCTGCCCTGTGGTCGGGGGTGGGATGGGGGGTGGTGCAGCACAGCCCCCTGGATCCCTGCCAGCCCCAGCCTCGTCCTGCCCCGCCAGGAGGGTTGAACTCAGCACTTTATATTAGACAAGTCAAAGGGCGCCAGCGCAGCCGCTGCCC
Organism: Corvus hawaiiensis; assembly: GCF_020740725.1. Classification (NCBI taxonomy): domain Eukaryota; kingdom Metazoa; phylum Chordata; class Aves; order Passeriformes; family Corvidae; genus Corvus; species Corvus hawaiiensis. The sequence goes on along the minus strand of NC_063219.1, from coordinate 25,137,615 downwards.
AGCGAGTGCCTGTGGGTGCTGCGGCACCCAAGGAGTACGGCCCCCACCCTGGGCACCCTTGGGAGGTCTGGGGGATGCAGAGGCGGCGGCGGGGGGCTGGGGAGGGCTGGGGTACCAGATCCAAGTGCCTTCATGTGATTAAAGCTGCCAAACCATCTTGGAAAGAGTACTCCTGAGTGTGTGCATGTGTGGGCACGGGTACATACCATGTGTGTGTCCCTAGTGGCTGTGCACAGTGCGGGGGACACGGAGCCCCCGGGGTCGCCTGAGTCCCCTGGGAGTGGGGGATGCTGCAGGTCAGTGCTGGGGGAGCACCCTTGGGTTGCAGGGTTGAGGTGTCACCCCTTGTCTGGTGCCAAGGGGACACCCTCACGCTCGAGGACAGCCCCCCCGGGCTTCCTAACTCCTTCCCCCTCCTCCTGGGAAAAGGTCCCTGGTGCCACAGGGATGGTATCCTGCCTCTTAACAAGGAGGGGGTAAATTTACTGCGTAGGCTGTGCCCCCTCCCAGCTTTGAGACTTCAGATGAGTTTGCTCCAAAGAAGGTATCAGGCCTTCCCCATATAGACTGGGGGGCACTTGTGCGCCCCCCCCCCCCCCCCCCCCAGTGCCCGGCAGTCTGCTGCCAACATGCAGGCACTGGGTTCCTGGGGGGGATGTCTCTTAGCTGCCCCCCTCCCCCTTGCCCTCATTGGCCCTGTGCCTCCCCTCATTAACGAAGTCTCTGTCCTCCCTGATGGCTGCACTAATTACTGAGTTCATTAGTGGCCCGGCTGGGGGGCCCGGGGAGGGGGTGAGCCCGCTGGGGCCGGCGTGGGGTCCCCTACCACTGTGCCGCACTGACGGATTCAGTCTCTGAGCAGAGGGCGACAGCGGCCACCCGGGTGTTCCACCCCACCCAAAACTCACTGGAGGTTTTGCACACAGGTAAGGGTCCCACGGGGACACTCGTGTGGGGTGCAGGAGGTAGGAGCTGGGTGGCACGTCTAGGGAGGTTTTGGGGGCCAAGGCAGTGGAGGGCAGAGCCCATCCCTGTGGCATCAGGACACCCCCTTGTTTGTGGCTGACACGCCCCCCGTTCTGGTTCAGCCCGTTGTCATCGCTTCGGGGATCCTTGCAGGAGGGATCAGGCAGGATCTGGGGCTCGCTGCAGCCCAGGCCGGGGTTACGGGATGCCCGCAGTGCTTCTGACCAGGAGTGCTGGCTCAGCAGGGCAGCCAAGATAAAGCTGCGGCAATCCCGCGGGGCTGGGGAAGAGATAAGAGCGGGACAGGAAGCCCGGGGACCTGCCTGCTGCTGACACCTGCACCTCCCACCTTTATGAACGCCGTGGTCATTCCCCAAAAGCACCTTCGGGCCTGGGAGCCACTTCAGTCCCTTCTCCTCTCTGTAAACATCGAGGGCATCACCAGATAGCAACCCTTGGGACTGGGGGCATAGGACAGGGCATAGGGCTTAGCTGTGACACCACTCTATGTCCCGTCCTGTCCCCCCAAGCCCCAGCCCCATGTCCCATCCCTGTACTCCCTTTCCATCCCCAAGAGAACCTTGGTGCTGCAGAGACCCCCAAGGCAGGAAGGCAAAGCCAGGAGTGACCAGGGATCTGCCTTCCAGCTGGGGTGTGAAACAGCCTGGGCACAGTCCCATAGGCAGGGTGGTGATGTGCCAGTCAGGGGGTGGGAAGGGGATGCCCCAGGAAGATGGTGCTGCTTTGCTGTCACTTTGTGGAACTTTTTCAGGGGGGAGGAGGCACCATAAAAAACACAATTTCCGTGGTCTTAGTGCTCCATATTTGGGAGGGTTTGGGGATTTTAGGGTCTGGGGAGTGAAGAACAGTGGCAAAGCCCATCCTCATGGCCTTAGGACACCTCTGATGCCCACGTGTCCTGATCCAGCCCATTGCTATCACTTTATGGAAGTTGGTGGGGTCCAAAAGAAAAAAATCCAGCATGGGCTCAATGCCAAGGGCCAAGAGGGGAACAGGCCGGGGGGGGGGGGAGGGGGGCAGGGGAACCATCCTGGGCACAGCCAGTCTGTGGGCAGGGTGCAATAACACCTGGGGGGGAAACACCCCATGAGTAACGGGGCTCTTAGGTGCCAAAGTCTTGGAGGGCTGTGGGGACCTTGACTCTGGGCTGTCCCTGCCCTTATATAGTGAGCATAGGCTGGGACATGAGGGAACAAAGGTCTCCTGGGTGCTGGCACCTGAGCACTCCACCTAGGTACACTCACCTGTCCGCTGAGCTCTGCAGGGAAGGTGAGGGGGCAGAGGGTGGGCATGGGGTGTAGGGTGAAGGGGCAGAGGGTGGGCATGGGGTGGACAGCACATCCCACGGCCACCATCACTCCTGACATCAGGGTAGCCTGGGGATGGGGCTTGGAGACCCACCTGAGCCCCACCTTGGGGCTGTGCTGTGGGGGTGCTGGGTCTGAGGGATGGGATGTGGGTGCTTTTGGAGCAGCATAGTGGGGCCAGGTAGGGTTTTGTAGGGCTGGGGAAGCAGAGACCTCCCCTCTGGGCAATGCCAGCATTCCCTGCCAGCCTCCAGCCGGGGCACATTGGGTGGCTTTGCCTGATGCCAGCTCCCTGGCCCCTCTGTCTGCTTGTGGGGAGCACTGTCAGCCTGGCAGAGATGGCTGTGGACAACCTTGGCAGCACTGGTACTCTCAGCACCCCTGTGGGGCCAGGATGTGCCCTCCGTGGGGGGCATGGATCTGCTGAGGGGTTTGGAAGCAGGGGGTCTGAAGCAGGCAGTGTATCTGTGTGTGTGTTGTGTGTGTAAGCAGTGCCATGTCATGCTGTTCCACTTCATGCCAAGCCGTGCCAGGACAAGGCTGAGCAGGGCCAGTTCCTGCCAGTCCTGGGGAGGAACAGGCCACTGTGCAGCAGTGTCACCCAGCTGCAGCTGCTGCGCGGTGGGTGCCCTGTACAAGCCCTGTCCCATGATTGGAGACAGGACAGGGCACTGGGGCACTTACGGGACCGCGCACCTGCGCACCCTGAACCCCAGTACAGACCCATTAACTGCAGTGCCAGCCAAGCTGAGGGGATGGCAGCCACACCTGTGTGCCCACAGACCTGACACCACGGTGCTGGGGGTCCCCTCACCCCATGCAGCTCCGTACAGAGGGGGTTTACAGCTGGGCTCTCTGCAGAGCAAGCAGGGAAGCAGATGGCACAGCAGGTTGGCTGTGTCCCAGCTCTTAATGACACTGCCAGCCATTAACGAGGGTGTTGCCGATGCTGGCAGGTCCCCTTGCCTGTGGTACCTGTCACCATGGTGGAGCTCAGCGCCAAAGTCACCAGGACATTGAACAAGACCACGCCGGGCATCCAGATATGGCGAATCGAGGTGGGGATGGGGCCGCATCACTGGGCTGCTTGGGGGGGTCTCTGTGAGGGAAGATCCTCCCTTTGTGTCCTCAGTACCTGGGTTTGGGGGTCTCAGTGCAGCACCCAGGGTTAAACCCAGCAGTGCTGGTGCTGGGGACAGTGGGTGCATGGGGCCGGGGTGGGGGGATTCCCCACCAGGGCTGATGTCTCCCTTCCTTCTGCAGAACATGGAGATGGTGCCAGTGCCCACCAAAAGCTACGGCAACTTCCACGAGGGGGATTGCTACATCCTGCTGTCGGTAGGGCAGTCAGGGGTCACACAGGGAACTGGGAATGGGCTCTGCCCTGAGGGGGCAGGGAGGGGTGTCCTTGTCCAGGGGCTCTTCTAGCGGGGACCGGTGTCCTGCAGACGCGCAAGTCTGGGAGCAACTTCAGCTATGACATCCACTACTGGCTGGGCAAGGAGTCAAGCCAGGATGAGCAGGGGGCAGCTGCCATCTACACCACCCAGATGGATGATCACCTGGGCTCAGTGGCCGTGCAGCACCGCGAGGTCCAGGGACACGAGAGTGAGACCTTCCGCACCTACTTCAAGCATGGACTCATGTATGTCGGTCGCCCCTGGGGACCAGCTCCCATGGTGGGTGACAGTGGGGAGGGGTCCTGTGGAGACATCCCCAGTGGGGATGGGACAGCTCTGTGTCAGTGAGGTGGGGGAGGAAGGAGGAGGATCTGGAGCTGGGCTCCATCTATCCATTACCACGTGTGTGAATGGGGGTCCCCGAACACCTCCCTGTGCACAGAGGTGGGAGGGAGATTCCAGTGGTGTGAGGAGGGGGACCCAGGGGTGACACCATGTCTGTCCTCTCCCAGCTATAAGAAGGGTGGGGTGGCCTCAGGCATGAAGCATGTGGAGACAAACACCTACAACGTCCAGCGACTGCTGCATGTGAAGGGCAAGAAGAACGTGGTGGCAGGAGAGGTGAGTCATGGGATGTGTGGAGTCTGGATCAGGATCAGGCCAGAGCTCCCCCAAGACACAGCTGCCTTCAAGCAGGGCACAGTGGGTGTGGGATGATGCTGCCTTGCCTTAGGAGCAACCGCTCCCCAAGAAGTCCCTCTCAGGGTAGGGAGGAGGAATATAGGCTGGAGGCCTGTATTCCTGAGTGAGTGGGGCTGCAAAGCCATGGGGACCCAGTGTTCTGCTGCTTGACACCCACCCTTCCCAATCCCATCTTGCTGCAGGTGGAGATGAGCTGGAAAAGCTTCAACAGAGGGGATGTGTTCCTGCTGGACCTGGGCCAGCTCATCATCCAGTGGAATGGACCTGAGAGCAACCGCAACGAGAGGCTGAGGGTATGGCCAGGGGGTCCCAATGTCCCCTCCTGGAGTAAGGGGGGTCACCAGCCACCCCCTTCCTGATCTGGGCTTATCCCTTCTCCCCTGGCTGCAGGCAATGACCCTGGCCAAGGATATCCGGGACCGGGAACGTGGGGGCCGTGCCAAGGTGGGCGTAGTGGATGGTGAGGATGAGGATGCTTCACCGGGACTCATGAAGATCCTTAAGCATGTGCTGGGTGAGAAGAGGGACATCCAGCCAGCCATCCCTGATGACAAAGTGGACCAGATTCTCAAGTCCTCCCTCAAGCTCTACCAGTGAGTTCTTCGTGTGGGTTACCCATGGGGGCATTTTCCATGGTGCCAGAGGGAGCCAGCAGCCATCTCTGCTGTGTCACACAGCACCCAGCCCCATGGACAGACACCAAGAAAAGGTCAAGACCACAGTGGGGGTGGGGATAGGTCCTTTGGGTGCCACTGGAGCAAGAGGGATCCCTGGTGCCAAGAGGATTGGTGCCCAATAGAGATGCTCATGCAAGCATCACCCTTAGATGCTGTGGCAATGCCCCTCAGTGGCCCCATAACATCTGACACCCATCTGTCCCTCCCTGTGGCCGTGAGTGAGCTGCCTGGCAGGGCAAGCTACAAACCAAGTTGCCACCATGGCACAGCAAGAGAGTCCCTGGGCACCACCTCTGCCATGATCTGGCTGGGGAAGGGGACGGGGAGGGGACACCCCCTCTAAACCCTACCACCCTGTAATGGGGATGGGGTTTTCCAACCCATTTTCTAACCCTTTTTTCCTCTCTTTTTCTCCTGTCAGCGTCTCCAATGCCGGCGGGAACTTGGTCGTACAGGAGGTGGCAATTCAACCCCTATCTCAAGACATGCTCCTGCACGAGGTCTGTCACCCATGGCTTGCTTGGGGGTGCCCAATTTCCTTGGCAGCTTTAATCCTTCAAAAGCCAAATTTGGTGGACTTTGCCTAAAGTCCTAATTTCTATTGTTGCGCCTTCTCCAAGGACTGCTACATCCTTGATCAAGGAGGTACCAGGATCTTCGTCTGGAAGGGCAAGAATGCCAACAAGGAGGAGAAGCAGCAGGCGATGAGCAGGGCGCTGGTGGGTGCTGGGTTAGGGGCTTGTGGGACAGCCTGACTGCTCCCTGGGGTGCCAGGCACTCCACGCCCATGCTCTGTGTTTGGGTCTCACCAGGGCTTCATCAAAGCCAAGAACTACCCAGACAGCACCAGCGTGGAAACAGAGAATGATGGGTCCGAGTCAGCTGTCTTCAGGCAGCTCTTCCAAAAATGGACTCTCCCCAACCAGAGCAGTGGGTTGGGCAAGACCCACACTGTGGGCAAAGTGGGTGAGTGTCTCCTTCCAATGTGGCAGGACTTCTTGGATTGGGATGGGTGGGCTGTGGGGAGCCCCTATGGCCAGAGGGATTTGGCTCACCCCTCTGCCCTTCCCCATAGCCAAGGTGGAGCAGGTGAAGTTTGACGCCACGACACTGCACGCCAAGCCCCAGGTGGCTGCCCAGCAGAAGATGGTGGATGATGGATCTGGAGAAGTGGAGGTAGGGTGGCCATGGAAGAATGTGGGACCCTCCCAGGCACCCCCTTTGCTGTACCAGGGGATGGTGTGGGGTCCAGGGTATGCAGGGCAGGAGGATGCACCAACCCTGACAGCAGTATATCCCTGTCCCACCAGGTCTGGCGCGTGGAGAACAATGAACTGGTGCCCGTAGAGAAGAAGTGGCTGGGCCATTTCTATGGCGGGGACTGCTACCTGCTGCTCTACACCTATTTTGTGGGGCCCAAGGTGAACCGCATCATCTACCTCTGGCAGGTGAGACCTCCAGGTCACTGTCCGATGGGTGGGGGACAGGGGTGTACCTCCCTGGACTGGGGGTGCTCTGCCCCTGGGGAGCACCACGAGAGTTGCCTTTTCCCAAGAGGGAAAGGGGGGCTGAGATGGGTGCTGAGCCCCCTCTGCCCTGCCCAGGGCCGCCAAGCCAGCACGGATGAGCTGGCCGCCTCTGCCTACCATGCCGTCGCCCTGGACCAGAAGTATAACAACGAGCCCGTGCAGATCCGCGTCACCATGGGCAAGGAGCCAGCCCATCTGATGGCCATCTTCAAGGGCAAGATGGTGGTGTACGCGGTGAGCACAGGGCTGCTGGGGCATGCGCAGGCGAGTGAGACCGTGGCACTGGTGGTGACCTCCTGTCCCTGTCCCCCAGGGTGGCACATCACGGGCGGGCAGCACGGAGCCCACACCCTCCACCCGCCTCTTCCAAGTGCACGGCACCAACGAGTACAACACCAAGGCCTTCGAGGTGCCCGTCCGCGCCTCCTCCCTCAACTCCAATGACGTCTTTGTGCTCAAAACCCCCGGCTCCTGCTACCTCTGGTATGGGAAGGTGGGTACTGCCGGGCACTGACATGGGTGCTGCCACCCCCAAAAGAAGTGTCCCCACCTCCTCTTCCTCCTCTTTGGCCTGGGCCAGTGACAGAGCAGCTGTGCTTGCTTGGCAGGGCTGCAGCGGGGATGAACGTGAGATGGCCAAGGCTGTGGCCGACATAATCTCCAAGATGGAGAAGCCAGTGGTTGCAGAAGGACAGGAACCACCTGAGTTCTGGCTGGCCCTGGGGGGCAAGTCCCAATATGCCAGCAGCAAGAGGTACCAGTCTTGTCCCTACCCACATCCAGGGGTAAGATGGGCCACCAGTTCCCAACCAAGGGTGAGCCTCATTCCCATCACATTGACCCCTCTCAGTCTGCAGGACGAGAACCCCTCTGTGTCCCCCCGACTCTTTGAGTGCTCCAACACGACAGGCACCTTCTTGGCCACGGAGATCATAGACTTCACCCAGGATGACCTGGACGAGAATGATGTTTACCTACTAGACGCCTGGGACCAGGTGAGCTGGGGGATCGTGGAGTGGGGGACAGACCTTTGATCACACAAGCTGATGTTCCCAGGGTTGGAGGACCTGCATCAGCCACAGTTGGTGGGTTGGGAGGCTGGAAACCTGCCTATACGTGGCCCAATGATGTTTTTTTCCAGCATTCTTGCTCCAGGGAATGCTGAGGATGGACTCCCAGTGTTCTTCCCCAGGGACAGGGCCCATGTGCCTCCAACCATGGCCCCAGAGGGCTCCATCTCACCCCAGTGGTCGACATGGTAACCTTATTGCAGGTTTTCTTCTGGATTGGGAAAGGCGCCAATGAGGCAGAGAAGGAGGCGGCAGCAGTGATGGCACAGGAGTACCTGCGGAGCCACCCCAGTGGGCGTGACCTTGACACCCCCATCATTGTGGTGAAGCAGGGTTATGAGCCCCCCACCTTCACTGGCTGGTTCCTGGCCTGGGACCCTCTCAACTGGGACGTGAGTCATGGAGGGGGTTTGAAAGACCAGGGACTCCCTGTCAGATGGGACCAGATGTGGGTCTGGCCTCACAAGCATCTCCAGGGTGTGGGCAGCAGCTTGCCTGACCCCTGCCCCTGCTGAGGGGCTGAGCACTTTTATCTCCTTCCCAGGACAAGAAATCCTATGAGACGCTGCGAGCTGAGCTGGGTGATGACAGCAGCTTTGGGGAGCTCACCTCAGTAAGTGGCACAAGGAGGACGACAACTGGGCTGGGTGGGGGCACAGAAAGCCCCCCCATCCCCTTGGCAGGGTGCCAGGAGGAGCTGCAAGGACAGATTCTCTAGTGAGCAGGCACCTGGAGCCAGCCTGGTGCCTGCATGCCCAGGCCAGGCCCTGACATGACTCTGCACCCCCCATTAGGTGCTCACATCCAAGCAAGAGGTCTTCACTGCCTCCACCACCCTCGTCCCCACCAAACTGGAGACCTTCCCCTTGGATGTGCTGGTGAACACCTCAGCCGAGGACCTGCCCCGGGGTGTGGATCCCAGCAGGAAGGAGGTAAGCTGAGGCCAGGGGGCTGGTGGAAGGGGAGACAGGGAAAGCCCCCCCCCAGTTCTTCAGCTCAGCTTCCTTTCTCTGGCCCCAGGACCACCTCTCTGATGGGGACTTCCAGGCTGTTTTTGGCATGAACCGCTCCGCCTTCAGCAACCTGCCCTTGTGGAAACAACAGAAGCTCAAGAAGGACAAAGGACTCTTCTAGGGCAGGAGCCTGGGCCCAGGGACAATCCCAGCTTTTTAGTAAATAAAATTAATTTTAAAAACAGGCCTGTGGTCTCTCCCCTCCAACCCCAGGGCCTAGCCCCAAATGTGGGGGTTATTTGGTAAAGAGCTAGCACAGAGGAAGACACAGGTCTTGACTGGGCACCAGCAGCACAGGGAAGGACCCTCAACTCCTTTCCCCTGAGGCCTTCTTTTGTCCTTGCTGCGCTCAGAGGTGAGGCACAGGCTGGGCATGCTCAGGGAGCCAGGACTCTCCCATCCCGGCACCTGCAGCTCCAGGCTAAAGGTCCAGTATACAGCTGGAGCCACTCCCTCCCTTATCACCTGAACTGCAGTAAATACGTGTGGTACCAAAGGTAAATGAGGGGACAGTGTGTCTGTGGGGACACACACCAGGGAGCACTTGTCCTTGACCCAGGAGGGGAGGAGGGCATCTCCCTTCTACTTTGGCTCTACAGGGATGCTGAGAGGCACTGGGGTGTTGCCCATGGGGACATATCTCTGTCAGGGGAGCCAGGATGGACGTGTGCTGAGGGGCACTGAACACACACAGGATGTTCCCAGGCAACCGAGCAAAGTCCCAATGCAAAAGGGGAGGCGAAGGTGTAGTGCCCATCGAGAGCCAGCAGAAATAAGATTCCAAATCAATAGAGGGTTAATAAAGAGGTTTTAATTTCACAAAAATCTATCTACACATCATTTAAAAACGGGCAGGGGGAACCCAAGAGCAAAAATTATAAAGAAGAGAGAGGAACAGGTCTGCTAAAACACAGAGGAAAGCACTGCTCCACATCAACAGTGTAAAGAACCAGAAAGTCAGGGTGCAGGCAGAAGTCAGCGGCAGGGAAGGCTGGAGTCTGGCAGCAAAACCACATGGACAGCAGCTGCCAGGGGTCCTGCACCCCTTTTTCTCTCTTTGGTGGGTGATTACAGGGATAATTAGCTCCATTAAAAACAAAGCAGATGAGTTTTTCCCAGCCCCCTCCCCGGAGCACGACATTCCCCGCGTGCCTCGTGCCAGGGTGAAGCACAGCAGGAAGCCCTGAGCTGGCGATCAGCTCTTCCTCGGCTGCAGGAAGGGCAGGAAGATGCGCGGGCAGATCTTATCTGTGCTGCACTGGGCAGGGGGAGGGGGGAAGAGCAGGCCGAGGCCACAGGTGTTGCAGAGCTCCGCTCTCTCCTCCCGTCAGTCCCACTCTGCTGCTCTGGTTGGGAAACCAGTCCTTGCTTTGCAAAGGCTCTTTGTGCAGCCCCGCTGGCCAGGGCTCCCCAGGGACCCGCACACAAGCTCCAGTTCATTGACACAAAAGCTCTGCCCCTCTCAGATTAGGGGTGTAAATCAAGAGCAAATTATTGCAGTCAGACAACAGAGGGACGAGAGGAACAGAGGGACGGGAGTTCCTTGAGTTTCTGTGCTGAATCACACTTGTACTAAGCTAGGTTGATTCAGAAGTGGGTAAATGTTTAACTGAGGAAGAGCTAGTACATGTTCAGGGCCCACAACTAAGCTTCACCTACCTATACCCAAGGACAGGTATCCCACATGGAAGGGCCAACCTTACTGACCTTTCTGCTGCAACAGTGTGAGCAGTGGGAATGACACAACTGATGGGCAGCACATCTTTTGAGGATTACACACCGATCATCCTCCCCACCGCTCTTGGGCAGGGAAAAAACTGGCTTCTGCAAGGAAGGGACTCTGTGGACACTCCTGCCCAGGTGAAGGTGCAATTGAACTGCTGTATGCCAAACAAAAAAGCTTAAATTACAGTATATGTCTGCAAATTCTTAATGACTAGAATAACAAGCAAGAACTTTTCATAAAACAAGGAACACTGGTTTCAAGCATCAGCTTTTGCACCTTGATCCAAACAAAACTGGTTTTAAACAAAAGTTACTGCACTGAAAAATCAGGCCATGTTTGCTTTTATTATAAATTAACTGGAGTGCAGCACCTTGTAAAAACAACCTTGCCACCCAAAAAAGCAGAGCTGACTTCTGATACTACAGGAATACCAGTTATTTACAGCACAAGCATAGGATGTGCTTGGGGAAAACAGGTTTGCCCTCTGGACGGAGCAGTCCATCACATTCGCAGGGCAATCAGTTCAAAGGACAACTCCCATGTCACCACCTCTTCCCACTGCCCAGAATTCGACCAAAATTAGTATTGACAATAGAAAAGTATAATGCTTTGTAATAAATTAACACACACACCCCCCTTGGGCTGCATCTCACCAGATAAACACTCTGGCAAGTCTACAACCAAACCTTTGCTCCTGGCTCAGAGACCAGGAAGATGCCACCGTGACCAGGGCCCCTGTGCTTGTCCCAACCTGGGAAGTGGGAGGGAGGTCAGTCTTCACCCCACCAGGGTTCCCCAAGTGTTCAGGGTGGGGAGGACACCGACGCCATCACTCGCTGTCGCTTGCTGCTGCACACACATGTGGGAAGAGGTCCCTGAGGCAGCGCCCTGCCAGCCTGCCAGGATAAGCTCTAGTGTGGAAGTGCCCGTGAAAGGTGCCTGCTGTCTCTTAAATCGATGGTTTTGTCTGCTTTGCTGCAGCCGATTTATTCCTGAGAAACTCCTAATGATAGTTTAAAAAACTCAGAAACTATCGCAACGGCAAAAAAGGTGATTTTCTTCTTTTTTTTTCCTTAAGGAAGTCTTTCACCTCTAAAACTCAGGCTGCAAAAATCAGAACTAGAGGCCAAAACAAGAGCAACTACTCTGCTTACAGCAACAACTTCTCTGAAATGAAGAAATGTCAGTGAAAGGAAACATCTGCCCCTGCTAATTAGTGCAAAGGTGCTGAAAAAAAATGAACTTAATAGGCCTCTCCCCCCACTGCTGAAACAAGCTATAAAAGGAGCATCATGCTTCTAAACCCAGCAGAAAGCATCACTTCTTCCTAACCATGTTCTGTTAATGCTGAACAAGGGCCTTCCGAAAGCTTTCCACCTGGTTTAGTTTCACAGTTTGAGCACTCTGCACTCCTCAGAGAGAAGAATGGAGGCACGGCTGCAGTGCAGAGCCTCTTACCCTGGGGTGACGTAAGACCATGGCAAGACCACAGTTCAATCACAGAGCAGTTCAAGTGCCAGGTGCTGCACAGGAAGGGTAATGCCAGAACGCTCTTTGCCCCCCAGAATATGCAAAGAGGCTGTGCTCACCTCCTGCCACTGCTCTGTTTGCTCCACATACTCAGCTATCCCAGAGTCACATCAGAGCAGCCCTAAGCAACACAACTCCAGTGTGAAACACGGCACACCCAATGAGAAACCTCGCCTCTCCAAACGGCACTGATGCAACAACCTCATGGAGAAAATGCAATCAAATAACAGAACTTGTAAAACAAAAGAAATCACATATATAATCTCATGCCTAAATGAGGATGACAGTGAATGGTGTAAAAAAACAACAGAGCTGCCACCAGGTATCAATACATTCCACAGCACCGACAGTTTGTTTCCTGGAACCGCATGTAAATAGCGCAGCGCTTACAAACCCATGAATGTCACAACGCATCAGCTTGAGTGATTCCAAAATGCCTGTTAGCCAGATGACTGGCAAGAGCCTGCTCAGTGATCTGGCTTTCCAGTGAATATTACTAACACAACACACGCCAGGTTACAGTCTATTGCTTAAATTGCTCTTGGAGAAAAGAAAAAAAAGCGCCGAGTGATATGTAAATCTTCGCCACTCACGCCTCACATGTGAATGGGCTTTTAAAGTTGAGTCTCTTTTTGCACTATTTTTTAAACCAGTTTATGAGCAGCTGTAGTCTTGTGACTTGTTACAACTCTTTAAGGCTCCATGCTGACAAAATTATTTGAGAAACATTAAAAATTTCACCACAGGAGGATCTCTCTGGATGTCAAGGTTTAAACACGTAGTTCAGGCCCAGGACTTGCACAGATGGTTCAACAAACCAAGCGTCCCATATTTCTACCTTTTGTCTCATGTTTTGGCCCTGAGCTGTTTGTTACTCCTGCGTGTCTGGCACAAGTTCAGAATCCTCCTTGCTCCTCAGGAGGAACAAGGTGTTTTATTCTTCACAGAGGCTGACGAACCGATCTTCCTACTTCCATGCTAAGTGGCTGTGCATTCTTTTCCGTTTCTAGTAACTCATCGAAGATATCCCTAGAACAGAAGGAAAGACCAACAGTGAAACTTTTGTACAATGACAAACCACTACGTAAGACAGCCCTGAGGGAACCAGCAACTGGATTTGCTCCACAAACTCAAGTGTCACAGATCCTGGCAAAGAGAGACGTCTTATCTGACATCTCCAAGCACTAGTAAAGACAGAAGAGAGGGGACAAACCTTCTTCAGTTCCGTGTGCCTGAAAATACATGATTTCTACCTACAAACCTCATTTTGTTTGTGTCCTGAGGTGACCGTGGCTGCAATAACACAACTGTTAGGAGCAGGGGCAAGGGCATTTACAAATATCACAGCACTAAAGGAAAAAACCCAAGCTCTATTATGATTCCTGGTGCAACACATGCACTGAGACACTGAATCTCATTCTTAAAATACAATTTAACGTATTTGTTAAAACACTATGTATTACTGACGTACAGTCCCACACCTCTGAACTAAGAGCACTTCACTTTTGTCATTCTGGAGGTATTTTTCATCCCAGCAGAGGACCAGAGGAAGAAGAGAAGCCCACTTCTTCACAATCAGTAGGTAATTTCTAGCACCAGAATTCCCCAAGACACCTACTTGTGCATGTAGAAGAAGATGTATCCACTTCGGTCTCTGTCACACTGAACAGTGGTCTCTAGAGTTCTAGACACTTCCAGGTCGTTGTAGGTGAACCAGGACTGCTTCTTGATATCATAGACATCACTGATATAATGACCTTAACAACAGAGAATCACAGAATGGTTTGGGTTGGAAGGGACCTCAGAGGTCATCCTGTTCCAAACTGCCTGCCATGGGCAGGGACACCTTCCACTACTCCAGGTTGCCCAGAGCCCTATCCAACCTGGCTTTGAACACTTCTGGGAATGGGGCAGCAGCCACAACTTCTCTGCACACCTTTCCATGCTGCACTTTGACCAGGGAGCTGGGTAGCTAGGTACCCCAGTCCAGCCACCTATGTCAGATTTAAAGGCTAAAAGACCCTTAAGATCCCGGTCCCTCAATCAGCTGGTAACAAGCACAAGCAGTTCTATGCAGCCCATAAGCTGTACATTTCCTACATGCCATAGTTACACACCATGACATTCCCAACCTGCTCCCCCATCAGCAAGTCATGACAGAAGACTTGCTTTGCTGCCTGAATTCTTCTCTATAAATAATTCTGCTATGGTAATTCTGTATTACAGATTTTTCAAGCTAGGTAAGAGATGAAGAATAAAATGTGGCATCTTTTACCTGAAGATGATGTGCTTCCAATATGGCTGACGATGCTGATGAGACGATAGGAGTGAGGAAGCTCTCCTGTCTGGGGGGAAAAAAAAGTACAATTAAAGATTTCAGGCATTCTTTTTTTCTCCACATAGCTTATGGACAAGATGATTTATACCTGTGACATCAACTTTTGGCTACTGTATTCAAAGCTGCAACCCAATGAAGGATTACAGAAACAGACACCCTGGTTCACACCAAACAAGGAGTCCTTCCAGAAGTGGGAAATGTCTATTTAATCTATCAGAAAGCCAGTGAAGGAGCCTTTCTGACCTCAGAACAGATGCTGACATGAGCTCTACACTGCAAAGTTTTCTAAACAACCATTTCCTGACCAACTTCCACTGATGTCAGAATTAATCCAGCAAATAAACAGAAAAGCCAAAAAGGAACACCATGCTTACTTCTGAAATATCAAAGACACGCCATTGATAATGGTACACAAATTCTACAGCTAATACTGGATATGTAGCCCAAATTCTCTTGTTCTGCACCTGTAATGTCAGTGGACAACACCCTCTTCACATGCAGGAAACACGCTCTATCTATTCACTGGCTTTTGACACTTTATTTTTTAATCCTCTCTTGACCAGGAAATGTTACTTACAGAGTTCACTAACAATACTCTTTAAGAGTTTCTTAGAGAAACTCAGAAGGTCTCTGCAGCTGTCTGTTTTTTTGTTTGTTTTTTTTTTTTTTTTGAGTTTTGTTTGCTTTGGTTTTGGTTGGGTTTTTTTTGTAATTAAAGTAACACAGTAAGACTTACAGATAGAAAATTTTCCATGTTTTCACTTCTGAATATAAAGACCTTTCTAGCCTCTACACCTGCTCTGTAAAACTACCTTCAATACTATAAAGAATAGCTATATTTCTTATTTGGCTTTTGAAATCATGGATCACACCTCAGCATTTCTTTTCAGCTCTTCTGCTTCAGCTTCTGAATACTCCATGTCAAGAACATCCTCATTCCCAGAGTCTTCATCAGAGCCAACGCTGTCCAGGAGAGAGCTGTTAAACTCTAGATAGCAAGGAAACAATGATAACTGCATGAGAAGCTGTGGACCACACAGGAATTCACAACAGGCTGAGGTCTATCTACCCACCTAAATAGGCGTAATAAAATTTCAAGCTTAATTTTCAAAGAAAACAGGGGATACTGGAATTTCCAAATAAAAGCTCTTTCCCTTTTCCAACTTGTCAGAGCAACAGTTAAGTATCTTGGAATTAATTTTAGCACCATCTCCCTCATACTTTTCCAAAAGGGCACTATGGCAATGACAGCTGGCTGATAAAAGAGTAGTTAACACCCAACTGGCTCTGGAGCACCAGTGGGCTGCTGACAGGACAGACAGCAAAAGAAGGACAGCCAGTCTGGTCAGTGAACTGCGAGTTCCTGCAACAAGAAGCTATGAATTACAGTTTTAACTATAAGTTGCATTAACAAAGTGCATTTTTGAATTAAAACTGGCTTCAAAATGTGACTGCTGGCAGCAGGCATCTTTTCATTGTTTTCCATGGTAAGAAGGCTGCTAACCACAGGAACTTCCAGTTTGCTTGGCTGAGCAAAATGCACGCAGCTTTCTGTAAAGAGCCGGAAGGCACCACTGCTCCCTGTACACGCTGTTCCAAACTTCCCGGGGTTCTGCAGCTACCCAACTAATTTAAGATTTTGTACAGTACTCATTAGGAGAAGTAGCTATGCTTTCGCCAGCTAAATTAAAGCTATGGAGTCCTGGGTGGATGAGAAGTTGAGATTAACAGGACATTGCTTAGGAATTTTTTCTGCTCTGTTTTTAAGAGACTATCACACTAGCTGTGATGGAGATGTTTTGCCAAAGAGATTCTCACACTGCTTGTCCTGTTAAATCATCAGTCACTGGATTAGTATAATCTTGGGAAGTTTATAGATGACTCCCTTGCTTAACTGGGAATCCTTTACTGCTGCTTTCCACACTTATCTGGGCTGTAAGGTAGACTACAGCCTAGAAACACAGCCACTTTGGTAGGTCTCTGCATGAAGCACCTGCCACAGGCATTGCTAAATGCCACTTCACCAGTGGTGCCAGGATGACTGCTGGTTCTTTGGTTCCAGCATCCATGGGATCCCTCCTAAGACAAATGCTACCAGCTCTGCATTCGAGACTAAGTTCATCTCCTTGAACAACTGCTTCCTGATGCCTTACAAACAAGACAGTAGCAAGGAAATGCTTGTGTTTAGGTCAAGCAACTGCAAATCAAGGGGACGAAGAATTTCTAGCCTTGAATTCTTCCTGGATATGAATCAGGGAAAACCCAACAGGGACTGGTCACTCAGTCTGCCAGAGCTCAGGGTGAGGGATGCCTAAACAGCATTCAACTTACTCCCCTTCAGAAGCTGACACAGGTTCATCCAGTAAAAACTGAGGGCCTTTAAAAGGCCCTGAGCAACCACAAGTATCTTAACACAATACTTTATTATCCCTCCCTCTCCCTCTTTGGAGCAGGAATTTTCTCTCGGTTATGCTTTGCTCTGCCAGATTGTATGAAATCACTCGCATGCCAGCCTCACACAAACGTTGAACAGTGCCTGAGGAGGCCTACAGCACTGTCTGGATTTGGAGGAGATAGATACTATGTTTTGGGTCCTTTTCTTCACCCCCAACAGCTATACCTTGCAGTGAGGTCTGTCTCCCTCCCATCCCCTATCTGACAGATACAGCACTGATGCATTTTCCCAAGCAAGGCCAGGGCATTCATTAATCAGCACTAAAATACCAATGCAAGTAACAATCCTTATGTTCTGACTAGGGCCAGGAGCATGCTGGCTTTTGCAGGGAATGCAAAGTTTCAAGATCCATTGTGCTTTCTCTAAGTTAATATTATGCATTATTGTATATTATATGTGGTTCATATAATATATTACACATACCTCTCTAGATATCTCTATATCTAAGTAAAAACTCAAGAGAC
Source organism: Corvus hawaiiensis (assembly GCF_020740725.1). NCBI lineage: Eukaryota > Metazoa > Chordata > Aves > Passeriformes > Corvidae > Corvus > Corvus hawaiiensis. Next base: position 25,120,417 of record NC_063219.1, on the reverse strand, counting down.
TGAAGTAAGTAATTTTTCAGATTAAGTTTTTCCTGGCATTTGCTTTCACAACCAAGAACAATAAAAACTGACCTTGAGTGCAGCCAAACACAACAAAGCACACACCAAAAGAACATGAATCCCAGCTGTCTTACTGACAGTCAGGAGCTGCACTCATACACACATAACAATTTCCTCTCAAAAGCAACATACTGGAAGAACTTAAATAAGTTTCACCTTGTAGACTTAATTCCGTGGCTCGTTTGAGGTCATCATCCTCTTTCTGTTCTCGTGCCTCCTAATGGGGAGAGAACAAAACTCAGCTCATTGAGACATTTCACTGTTTAAAATTCTTGTGGTGCTCTTTTTCCATTGAAACTGTGCTGCTCTGGTTTCTACAACAAACTTGACATTGTAAATTAAAGGTTCCGTGTGAAGGAATGTTTGCAACCAGCGAGAGTCCAATGTTCCCGTGCAACAGAACCTGGGACAAACCTTCATTAAGGCTTGTCAAAGCTCCTGAAGTTTGGTATGCAGCAGAGCGAGCCTCCACTAACACCGAATGCTTTCCCTGGATCATTAATTTGAAAAGCATCTGAATGAATTTGCAACCCTTTGCTCAGGAAAGCTGTCACTTACACACAAAGCTCCTCACACTTCGGCAAAATTTAGTCTACTTCTGACCAAAGCCAGCTGAGGACATGGTCATTAAATCCTGACAGATTTTGTTATTTTTAAGCTATTTGAAAATAGAGCCAGTGGTTCTATGTAACAGGTGTAATCCACAAAGGCAGGATGCAAAAAGACACCACTAAACAACCAGGTATTAAAAATATTACCATGACCAAGTAGCAAAGAAACCTCAATTCAACCAACACTTCCAATGTTTGGATAATATTCTGCCCCTGTTCCTCCCACCACTCTTGAAAGCCCAGAGCTACAGCAAGCCAGACAATATTTAATGAGCTGGCTTCTTAATTCAGGGTTTGAGTGCTTTCTGCACACCTGAATGCAGCACCCCAGCTATGTATTTCAAATCGAGATAACCACAGCTACCACATTTCCATGCCCAAATCATTAGAATAGCAGATTTTTGCTTCAGAACTGTAGCAGAAACACACTCAAAGGGCAGTTTTACATTATTAGCATGAGGCCTTTTATCTCGCTATTTCTAAAGGATTTGGGAATCTTTGTTAAACTAGTCGGCACTGCTGAATCAAAGCTACATCTGGCATGGAACATACCAACCAGCACCTCATAATGAGTAATGGGAGAGAAAAATCCAAGAGCCATGGAAACATCAGATCTCATAAGGAAAACCATGACAGCTTTGGTATTAATAGAGAGCAGACAACGGCACCTATTTAAAGAAAGACCTGGCTAAGTGCTTGCTTTATTCTCAGCAGCTTGGTTAAACTTGTAGAAATCAGTTACAGGTCTTGCAATTCAAGTGGAATACAGACAGCACACAACTCAAGAACCCCATTCTTTCCAAGCCTACTTTAAAGGACTTATTTTAGACTAAATTACTTGGGATCCTTTTTCCACTTTACTGACAGGGAAGGATCACATAAATGCTCAGTTCCTATATCCTTCACTAAGCATCCCCTACTCGCTAGCACCAGAGACATAGCTAGGATAGACACATCTTCAACCTGACCTGACATGGCCATTCAAAGCCTTGGCTTTGAAACCTGCCTCTTTCACTGAGTCTTGACAGGACACACTGCAAGAAGCAACTGCCAGGGAAGTTAAAGGTGGGCTGGCTTCTTGATGACAGAGAGGAAGAGTTTAGTTCAGGTTATCATAGTTTTTAATATAATGCGACAAACCAGTGTAACAAAAGCACGTGAGGAGCTTTGAGAAATCTATGGGTCTGTGATGTGATGAACAGTTTTCAAAGCACATACAAAATGTGCCCAGATGTATCCAGTGTCATCACTCTACTGACACTGGAGCTAGAAGAAACCCAACCCTTTTTCCATCTAGTTATCTCAAAAAACCCAGAAGAATCCCTTTGCAGCTACTGCCTGAATGCAAGGTTTTCCTTTAGCTTTTAGGTTTCCAATGTTGGGGAAGATAACTTAAGGAAGCAAACTATTTTTCTTACTTGCTCTTGAAGGCTTTGAGCCAGTGCCTGCTGAAGTTCTTGTTCTTCCCTCTCTCTCTCCATATCGTACTGCTGCAGCCAGTCAACCTCCCCTTGGGAGCCTTCTGGAGTTTTGTTTTCCTTATTCTCATCAAAATCTTTAGTTATCTCAGTGAAATTGGCAGGACCTGAGGAATCACAAAGTACAGTTTATACTTTCCTGGGTCTTCTGTCTGTTACCAGCGAAGTCCTCTTTAAATCACCACAATCCTTGCAGCATAGTGACATCTACTGACAGGGAGCTCACCCACCATAAAACACCCACACAAGAGTCAAATGGAAAAAGTTCCAAAGCGCAGTCTTATACTCATTTTAACTGGAGCACAATGAACCATTTGATTAATACCTGAACCCGTTCTCTTCTTAGCCTTTTATGTTCCCTCAGAAACAGCAAGTTTAACTACAGAAGCCACACACCACTAGGTTTCTGCAGCCGTGAAGCTGACACATGAATTTCTCTATAAGAAACCATGGACTATAAAAATTTGCATTGCATATTATACCTCAGAGTACTACAGATGAAGCCACAATTAAAGCCAAACCATATGCAAGATGGAAAAAAGCACAAACTCAGGTACTGTTGAAATGTGCCACCTTCTGCTTCAGGTAAGAGCCTCAATCTTGTGAACACTACGTACAGCTTTAAATGTGCATGAGGACTATTAACTTTTTAGTTCACCTTTGAAGTAAACACTATGGCAGAAGTGCTTTATGAAACATCTGGAATGAACCTTCATTCAACCACTGCATAGACTCCTGCAGTTGCAGGACAATTTGATTCTTGCTTGCAACTGAGAAAGTGTCAGGACCTGCTCCAACAGCTGACAGGCAGCAGCATGTGAAACTTCACGGTTTTGTCCTGTGCAGACTTCAGTATCTGCTGAATAGTTATTAACAAGGATAAAACAAGGCAGTCTCAGTATCTGGGAACCCTTAAACACAAGACCACCAGAACCATAATCCATCTGTCTAATCCTTTTAAGATGAAAAACAAAACAGAATTTATTACATGACCTTTGAAAACTTCCAGTGTAAGAAGAAATACAGAACTTATATTAAACACATACTTTTTGCTTAAGAGTCACAAAAGAGCCTTCAAATATTTACATTGTACTTTCCAAAGAAAACATGGAGAGAAACAAGTTTATGTGGCTGCACTCTATCACAGCTCCCTCTCACACCACCACAAGCAACACTACTGTATAAAAAGGAGGGCACAAACCACACAGGTCACATAAAATATTATTCTTACACACTGCCTTCCACCATCAAGGCTGTCAAGAGTTGTCCATTGAAACAAGTGTCATTTTTGGTAACAGTGGGGTATTCTGTTTTTAAATTAACCTCCTGGCTCTTAGAGGACATGAGCATATTGTTGGTCTCTTCTTCCATGCTAGTGGAATTAAAAACCTGACCAAAAGCGGGTGGCACACAATAAATGATAAACCACTTCTATTTCCTTCAGCTGGCTAAAGGAAGACTCAACTTCCCCGCACTGAGATCACACAGCCTCCTCCTTGTACTCAATCACGTGTCTCTGTCAGAGGCCATAAATCACTTGAGTCTCTTAAGCTTACAGGTCTACTCTCATAGAAAAAGCTTTAGAAAAAACTACAGAGATATAGTTAAATTCTTTAGTAACTAGTGACAAAATAGCTGCATTTATGAAAGCATTCTAGTCTTATGCAGCCCTCTTGCACACCAGCCACGTGAACACTGCTACTGTGCTGCTACAACAGCTACAGAAATGAAAATACTTTCTGCTTATGGAAGAGTCAGTTCTAAACAAGGCCAAATATTAGGAAATTGAATTGTCTGGCACAGGAACCTGTGGAAGCATGTGTTAATCAAGAGAGGAAAAAAAATGGAAATTAACTTTGAATCATGGAGGTGACAGACTTACCAGAATATACATTTTCACAGTTCGATGAATTAGATGCTTTATACACAAGGAAATTATAAAGTTTAAGTTCCTAAAACTCTTGAGGAAGTCAGGCAGTTTCACCAGTGCACTTGCATGTAGTTCCTACCACCAGCCATTACCAACCTGATGTTATCAGTAACCTGCTTTAGCCTGCTAGAGTCCAGTTAAGATGGTTACTCTGCCTTACCTGAGTCTAATACCGTTTTGGGTTTCTCCATCTCCATAGATTCCAGGTTTTCTGGCAATTCCTGAATTTCATCATCTCCAAAACCAGTGTCTGGGCTGCTTGTGGGCTTATCTTCATCATGGCTCAGAGACAGAGAAGCTTCCCTTTTGCTAATCTCTAAGACAGCTGCTAGCAGTTCATCTTCGCTCATCCCATCAAAACCAGCATTACCCAGCTCGGGTTTATCACCCTCCATTTTACTTCTTTTTGAACCCTAGAGATGAATGGAGTTATGATTAAGTGTTTGAATAAACAGGTATATAACATCAGTTTTACATTTCTGTGGAGATTTATTTTTATTAACCCCAGGGAGTGGGAGCTTGGCACTGTCAACATTCAACATAGTTACAAGAGACTCAATGGAGAGACAGCCTTTGTAGCTACATTTACTCCACAGAATATTCAAATATACACTACAACCAGTTTTTACAGGCCTTGTGGATTAACATACACAAGATAACCCTTGCCTTCTTCTTTTCCTTCAACAAATGTTTTTCCCCTTTAGGTTCTGATGAATTCTCAAGCCCCTGGCAAGTCAGTGCTGAGATACGAGCAGGGAAATTGCAAGTTTGTTAACAAAGGATGAAGCAGCAACATGAGAGTAACTGAACTTGAATACAGGGATAGAAGAATAGAAACTGAAATTGAGCTGGTATGAAGAGCAATTAAAATTAGGTTTTGTGCTGCAGATTTGCCATATGAAATCTTGATGTGGGTACAGGGAGGAGGGCAGGACTGCAAACCAAGTAAGAAAACAGTTTAACAGGGAAAGGGGGGAATTATTCTTTCCCAAGGAGAACAGAATGATTTTAAATTGGAAGAAAGAAAAAACACCTTAGTCTTAATCTCAATTTTCCTTTTTATAGTTCATTTTCCTAAAGCTGATGCTCATCAACTCCTACACCACAGTGATTTGCAAATAATATAGTTATTTCAATCATTTTGATATTAACTGTTAATGAGGAGGTTAACCTCCATGTATGCATGTTGACACAATTACACTATTTACCATATGCTTAAATTTCTTTTCCTATATTATTAATAATACCCCTATATTAAAAATGGGGTAAGATAGTTTCTATTAAAATGTACTTATCCAGGTCTTAATCCAAACTGCATCAGGTGGATCCCAGAACTTTGTTAAAATGAACAAAAGTACATTTTTACTGCTGCTTTTTACTCAAATACAGCAAGCATTTAGTATTAAAACTACCTTTTCAAAAAAGATTAGTAAATGAATTAGCCAACTAAACTGCTTGTTCTAGACATGTTGCCCTCCAAGAATTAGAAGTGACAAATTTAAACCTCTCCCCTCACAGCTATTTATGCACTGAGTAAGTAAAGCAGAGTACCTGCTTTTTAAGCTTTCTGATTTATCTCTCTGCACCTGTAGGCTACCAACATCAAAACTGGTTTAGCTCTTTGGCAAACCCTAGTTCCAGGCTCTCTGCCAACAACTACCACTAATTCAGTGGCTGGACTTTAAAGACTTGGCAGCATCTGTGCATTATTAGAATACAACTTTTCTATGAGACATTATTTGCATGGATTTTAAATATCGTAGGCTCTAAGACATGCTGTTTTAAATAAGCATTTTTAAGAAGTCCTTCAAATACTACTTCATCTGCAGAAGCAGAGATCACAGGAATTGCAGTTCTGCCCTGGATAAACGCTATTTGCCCCTATAACCCAGTGCCATATCCAGATGCTTTCCAGCTGTTCTCCCACACCGCAGGGACATTTTGCAAGGAGTGCCTGGCAAGGGATGTACTGGCCAGACAAACTGACCACCAAGCCCTTAATGCAACCCCATCCACAGCTGCTCTGAGAATCATACCAAGAGAAATGGTGCAGCAGCAGTGCTGCCACTTCTAAAAACCAGGACCAGGTTCCCCAGGGCAACACTGAGAAGGTCAGAGAACCTGGTTAATTGTAACAGATGGTTGGTCAGGCCTGTGTTTGAGAAGTGGCCAATATGCATGGCCACAGAATAAAATCATGTATGTGTAATCATCCCCACCAGTGTCTCTTTCCCATAACAGGCTGTAAAGCCTGTAATTAATTTGTTATTCAAATTAGTATGCTTTATTCCCACAATTTCTGCACTTACAGGGCTTGTGTGATAGAGACTTCCTACTCTTCTTCACAAACAGAACTCCAGGAAGAATCAGTTAGGACAGTTTGAAATACCTTTGAAGTCCCTCTTATGTACAGAAAAGACAAGCTTGTTTCCTTCCCGCAGCCAGGCATAGATGTGCCATGCAGGACAGCAGTCGCAGGACCTTCAGCAAAGGGTTTTCTGTATTTTTCCACAGCAATCCATTCCATCCCTACATATCCTGACCATCAGGAAATGTTCCATAATATTTAATCTAAAAATGACTGTCTGCAACTTAGTCTATTACTTCTTGTTCTATCCACCACACGCACAGCAAACAGCTCAAGTGTTTCTATTAACTTCTTCCTGTTCCTTGAAGACACAAACCTTGCTTATGTTTCTCTTTAAACTAAAGACCAAACTGAAGACCACTTGCCTGCTCTTTCTCTCAAAATCTTCCTTTCTAGACCTCTGACCATTCATGTTCCTCTCCTCTGGCCCCTCTCCAGTTAATCTCTAACTCTTTTCAGTCCAGAGCCCAAAGATGGATACAGAACTCCAGCTAAAGCTCAATGCTGAGGAAGAAAGGAGGGTTACATGACACAACGTGCAGGCTACGGTTCTGTCCAGATACTTCTACTTTCAACCCTTATGAGTGACCGTCACCTTCCAGGCCCTTTCTGAAGGCCCACTGCTTTCCCAGCTGTTCCCATCCCACATTTATAGTTGATTAATCCTGATAAAATTAGCACCTTCAGCCTGCTCCTACTGAACAACCCCTCCTATTTTTATGCAGTTTCTCTCATTTGTCAAGATCATTCTTATCTGTAGTTCTGAGCTTCATCAAACTGGCAGCTCTTCCCAGCTCTGGATATTCTAAAAATTTAATACTCAGTATCTATCATTCATTAAATACTAGGTCAGGATCCTCCCTTGGTTTGATCTTCCCATCAGATCAGAAACTGTAGATACCTTCCTCTTGTTACCTACTGCTATTCACCCAGATTTACACCTGTCCCTCAATGCCATAATCAAGGCCACAAGTCTCTGCTTCATTAAAATAACCCTATGAGCATTGTCAAAACCTTTAGTGAAGCAAAAGCTTTATAGAAGCAGAGATGCAGGAAACTTGTCCTAAGCACTAGGCCTGCATCACTCTTAACAGAAGAAAGTGGTACTGTAAGATAATCCTCTAAGCTGCTTCTATTCCCTCCTAGGTCACCATTTCTTCCCACACAACTCATCTACCTGCTAATACACTGCCCTGACAGAGGCAAAAAAAGCATCTTGGCAGCATTAATGCTAGTCACAAGAAAAAGCTCAAAGGCAATTTGAAATTAACTGTGCCATTACACCAATGAGTTTGGTCTCTTCACACTTCTATGTGTCCGCCTCCAAAGACTGTTAGCTTCAGATTCTAACAGCATTTTAAAAGCCACACTTCAAAGAGGACACAGATTGGATGTGCATGGAATTCTCTTAACTGAATTCTCTGCTTATCCCAACTTGTACTGGATCTAATTTAATCAAGGACTTTACTGCATACTTTTATTATTGACAGCACATTATACTTCAGCCCAGGAACATTATTAGTGAAAGTTACCCAAAGGACTGACCAAACTGCTAAGCAGCTGGTATACATAACCTGAAAACTCAAGTTCAATTGCAATGCAATTACCTCTGCTCCCAGTGGGAACCCAAGACAACTGTAGAGAGAGGTCAATTAGCAAAGCACTCCCTTCCAGCACTGCAGTGCTAATTAGGAGGAAAAAAACCTCATCTGACATCAATTTCACTCAGTTTATGCTAAAAAAAGCACACAGCAGACATGAGCACATACAGGATCTAGTACATGAAAGTTTGTGGGTTTTTCCCTTACCTTTTCTGGCTCTTCTTGCAGTTGTTGCTGATCTCTACTCTGTATGTTACACAACCTTTGGCTATGGGCAACAGAGCGTTTCAATGGCTCATCATCACTGTCAGAATCTACATAGAGTGCTGTGGAGCTCTTTGACTTGAAAGTGTATTTTCTGTAAATTAAACACGTGGCTATAAAACTTCACAGCATTAGTAGCATCCTACAAACACGTTTCAAAGTAACTGTTGAAGTAGTGCTTTCACACTGTTCAACTGGGGAACAAACTGCCAACAACTCGACAGTGACAATTCATTAACATGGCAGTCAGGGTTTTCAGAACAGGTTTATTTTATTGGGTTAACAGACATATCTACTGGAAGCCTGCAATAATAGCTTACAACATTAAAAGTTACTAAGTGTGTGGCTTTTGCTTTTAAGGCCAAGGATTCTGCACTTTATTACCTCACAAACCCAGACAGAATTCATTTGAGACAAGACCACAGTAACACAGAATTTGGCATAATAAACTTGAGAAGTCAAATGATTTAAGTCAGACATAGGACTTCTCACATCATTACCCAGATACAAAAAGTCAGAAATGCACAGATTTTTCAGTTTTTCTGTTTGCTCTTCTATTAAGATAAATTTTTGCTTCTTTAGAATAGAAGACAAGGGAGTCTGGGGAAGTCATGATTTCCATTTTATTACTAAATCTGGTCTTTAAGTATCCCTCAATGCAAAACCATCCAGTGTGATACCACATTTTTCACAGTATCAAGAACTGGCTGTCTCATGTTTGCAAATAAACTTAAGGAATCAGCCACCTGTTCCCAAAACACACATTTTGACTCCATAGAGTCAGAATAAAGAGCTAGATTGCAGAAGTAGAAATCATTTTGCTTCCTAAACAAGGCAAATTGCACCACTGATGTTAATTTCAGCTAGCATGTAACACCCATAAAACTCAGATATGAAAAAAGACAGTAACTGAAATAATTTGCAACACAAAAAATAGAAAACAACTAGAAAATCTTAAAATGCCTTAGAAACTATGCCCCAAAACCCCAGGCCATTGGATATGGACATTTCAGAGCTGTAACTCACCTACAAGGTGTGGAAGTGCTTACAGTACAGGAATTCACCATTTGGGAGGCTTTCAATGGACGGGAACTATTAAAAAAGCAAAGTATTTATTGCAGTAGTTACAGTCTTTAAAAAGTGTTTACTTGTCTGCTATGCATGCAAATCCATGACCAAAAAGAACAAGCAGAATACCATTATGTACTTGCTAATTACTTAGACTTACAGTAATAACTTCATCACACTATAAATAAACAACAGTTGTTCAAAACCATATATAATTCTTTAAACTTGATTCACTTCTTGGCAACGCACCCTTAGGGACCAGCTCACAAATTAAAGGCTCTCGGCTCCCATGTCAAGACAACTCATTCCTTTATCCTTTATTTTTTATTCCCACCAACATTTGAGTTCCTGCTCCCAAACCACAGTCTCCTGCTGTTGTCTGGATCAGCCAGTTTTCTGGCATATCCCACATCTTAATTTCTCCTCCCTTACCTAGATTCTTCTAAAGAAACTTCCTGCTCCATTTAATCCTTTCATGGGCTCCTCAAAGCCCATCACTATCACTACATACCTATCAAACAGATGGCAGCCACTGCAGAAATCTTTTCTAATCTTCCCCCTAAACCAGGGCTGCTTCTCTTCAGCCTAGTTCCCCTTCCACTCTCTGGTCAATCACAATGGTTTTCATGATCGAAAAAAACTCCAAACACTGGAAAGCTATTTTCAACCTATTTTAAAGTATTGCTGCTCTGGGTAGCATAAACAGTTTATTGAGTCTGAGATTTCTACAGTTAAAGGAAATTTATGGGAAACATCCACTTGCATCTCAAACAACACTAAACATTTGGCACAACACATGCCACACTGCTGAACACACACACCAGATGTGTCCTAGCTCACGATGGATACCCTGGCTACGTCACTAGTCAGGGGCTACAAGAGACCGGAGGGTTTCTTGTTCCTTATTCTGCCACACACTTCCTGTGTGACAACTGGCACATTTAATCTCTGTGTCTCAGGTCAGGCAGCTGTACAGAAATAACTGCCACAAGGAAAAGGAGAGTATTTTCAGCATACAAAGGGCTTAGATACTATGGTGGCACAGGAAAGACAATGAAAAATGAATGACAGCACAGGAGGTGCAAGTGGAAATTAGCAGAAAAAGACACAATGTTTTGACTTCTAAATAGAGTTAGGGTGCTCTGAAGGGAAACATAATCTAGATTACTTCGGACTGAGAGGCCTACCTTTTAAAAATTACTAACAGAAGCATTCTTAAAAAGAATATGAAGTTATTTTCAAGGACAGTGAAGAATACTATCTTACCAAATATTCCCTAAATAATGCCCAACCATCTCCTCCTACTGCTTCTATCATGCTTCGTTTCCATACATGTTCTTATGACATTACCATTACAAACCAGCAGCACACATCTGAAGCTGCATAACTGTAATGTTTCCTTGCCCAGACATTCTCTGGAGGAGACCTGACAACTGCCTACATGCATACATGATTAACACAGCAGGGACCAAAGTTGCACACTTACATGGCAGAATGGACGCTCCATCCCAGCGTCAGTGGCTGCCTGGTGCTTTCTGTACAGTGGGAAAGCAAGGTTAAGTATCTTGGAATAACCACCTGCTGCCCGACTTTATGGTTGAGAGACAATGCTACATTGAAGCTGTATCGTTTCAGATGAAGAATCAGGACCCTGAGAGAGATGAGAGAAGGACAAGTGTTAATCTCAAAACAGAAGTCAGAGAAAACCTATTCAAAATCCAAGTAACCCTTTTTTCCAAAGGCATTCACCGGACCAAACCAGATTATTACTTTGGGGTGGTAGGCAAATGCTGACCCATCTCTTACCTGTCAGACACAGGTAATTATGCCCCTGTCCATCACTCAACTTGTGCAATATTAAAATTCCAGAATATATTTACTGTATCGGCTTCATTCACACCCCAAAAACCCCAAGAAAAGGGGAAGGAGAAAACTCAGTCCTCCTTGTGTAGCAATAGGGAGGAAGACACAAGTACTGCTGAGAGTTTCCAAGAGCTTCTTTAGAGTGAAAGTGAAAAACAGCATGAAGATTGATTGCAGGTGCACCTCTCTCACAGCTGACCACTGTACACACTGTCCTGCTCATTTTCCCAGCTTCACTCTTCAAGGGATTTTTGCTTGCATTTTGTAACACATGCTTCCAGGAAGGAGAGCAACAGGTGTCAACACTTACCTGGGAAGCCTGTTGAACTTGTGTGTGACAACTGCAGACTTTCCATTGCACTTCTCACAGGAATACTCAATCTCCTCTGCCTGTTTAAGGGAGCAGAGAAATGATTGTGGAACAAAAGAGACATCAAACAGATGTCAACCAAAAGTACATCACATCTGTCACACAAACTCTTCAAAACAGCAGTAACCATTTAAAATTATAATCACCTTCAACTTGACCTAGTAAGAGGGCATTCAATAAAAGGACAGGCAGCAGACCTTAAAATTTGACATCATATCCACTAATACAGGTGGAATTTTTCCTGCAAGTCTCCTGGAGACCAGTGAATTAGCCACCATTATGACAAATTAGCTTTCAAAGGGAGGGTACAATCTTATGAGGTTTACAGTTTTCTCTCCCACACACAAGATTTGTTTGGGGCTTTTTTCCCCCCTAATAATCTATGGTGGAGGATGGTGCCATGAAATTTTCTCCCTCTTGCTCAAATCCTCTGCTTTGTTCCTCAAAAGCTATTCTCATCTAAACTTATCAAGGATATGCTACATGAAAGTAGAGTTCTGAACAGACATAAAAAGAGGAAGCATCCCTTTCCTGAAATTATGTAACTTGCCCATCAAACATTCCTACAGCCCTTAACCTTAAATGAAGCCAAATTACAACATTACAATTTTAGGAATTCTTTAAAACTGTAAGACCTCCACCAGCTTTTAGAAGAAAAAGCACATCAATCACTCTGTTGAAAACACTACCTATACAGGGAGGAAAAAAGGAGGTTTGTCTCAAGATATGACAAAATACAACACCAATTCACACATCGTACAGCTCATTTTTAGGTTTCAGAAGCCTCACCTTGAAGCTCTACTTACAAAGTGAGCATCCACATATTACAGCTATTTATTTTTTTAAATTATTGTACCTGCATGACCTTTTTACTCCATGCTAATTAAGGCTTGTACACAAGCTGTTGAAGCATCCTAGTCCAGGAGAGGTAGCAATTCCTGAGTGATTATCCCAATCTGACATTCTCTCCTTTGTATTTGTTTATACCTCAAGTTTTTCACCACAAAATTGGGAAGTTTGCCTATTTTACATTAGTTAATTTCTGCACAGCATTTTACAATAAAAACTTCCATATGCTGTTAATAGAAAAACCTCAAAAAAATGCAAAGTTAGTTATCTCTAGTTTCTGCAACCACTGTCACAGAAACTAATAATCAGCTGTACAATCAGGATTTCCATACGGTACCTATAACCCACACATGCTCCACAACGCATAAAAAACCCCCTCAAAGTACATACCCGAAAAAAGAGGTCAAGAGAATCCTGAATGGATCGGGAAGGAAGGAATTTCTTCCTTCGAGGAAGGTCAATGGAGAGGTCATTAAACTGTTCTCGTTTAGTGACTGTTTCACCACACCTAAAAAAGAAACATGCTTGTGCAAGTCTGATGGAAAATAAACTTGAAATTAATGAACGTTTGCATGTTTTAGGGTGAAGTGACTTTCCAGTAAACATGTATTTCTTGATCATCCTATTTTTACTCATCAAAATGGAATTGCTTGATGCTTAGGACAAAGTTGGATCTTGCAATTTCTTTTCGATGCTTTAGAAGTTGAAACATTTGTGTAAGGGTAAGAACGAAAATGCAGGAACTGCTTTGGAGAGGCAAACGATCAGGTATACAGGAAATCAAAGTGACTGCTATAGCTGAACACATCATCATTCAGTATTCTTAGGAGAAAAAAGTGAGCCCAGCCCAGCAGAAGGGCTAGAAATACTTTCAAACTGTTCTTAGAAACGAAACAGTAGAGTCCATCTAAAAAACCAAAACCAACAAAACCCCCTAATTCTTCTTACGTTTCATTTTTCTTAGGGGGGGAAAAAAAAGACCCTACTACAGTAATTTGTCTTCCATAATTACTACCTGAATGCACTTTACTTTTAATTGCTCTATGGAACTAATTAAATACATACAAACTAATATTCCCAAATACCTGTGTTCATGAAAACTCTGTGGAATGAAGCACTCCCATACGGAAAACTGCCACACACACAACGAATGCCCAAACATACTGGTTTACATATTTTTCTTCAAGAATGTAGAGAGACAGAAGAAAATGCCATTCCCTGAAGTCCTTAGAAACATCAAATTAAAAACATGGCTTCCCTTTTTTAAGAGGAAACATTACTTGGCTGAAACCCCCTTTTCTCTCTATTCCCATATAATCAGTGCACAAAGAGCAAAGCACAAAGGCTTTCCATTGGACATGTAATGAAGAAAACTAGGTGGTATGAAACTGCTTAAAGAAGGCTTGCAGCAGCACACTGTGTGGTGTGAGGTTTACAGCATTTCTAGACAAGAGAGTATTTTTCTAAATACCTAGGTTTGGATAAAACAGTTCTTAATTCTGGTTACAACCTGCAGATGAAGTCACATCAGATGGGAACACTTCCTGTCTTTTAAGGTAAGTGTGAGAAAAGCTGTCAAGCACACTTACATTTTGCAAATGATAGAATGCTGAACCTCAAACTCTAAATTACTGATAACGGGACACGTATAAACTTTGGTGGCTGAGAGGTCATCAGAAGCACGTCCCGGCGAGTTATCCTCATTAGGGACTGGCTCACTCTTCCAAGTTTTGTTTAACTTTTCCATGTCTTCCTTCAGCTGATCCAGACACTGGCTCAAGAACTCATGCGCATCCTAGAAACAGGGTAAATGCAACAAAGTGGCTTTGAACAATTTCATTCAGTGTTTTTCAAACACAGACTGGGGAAACTATGTTTAGTTCATTGCATTCAGTAATACTGAGGCAGCTCTGCTCTAACAATCACTGCCATTCAATCAAAAGTCACTGTCAAACACAGCTGAGGCTTGACAGGTGTTCAACACAGTCCAAACACTGAACAAATTGCACATTACTGTTTCCAGACAGTATGATACTTACATTCTGCATGTACCCGGAAAATCTCTCTGCAGTAGCTGAAATGGCACTTTTCACCTTCTTGAGCAGCTCTTTCTTAACCTCAGGGCTGCAGACATCCTTTTTAGCAAGCAGATGGGCAAAACGTCTGCAGAAGTCAAGGCAATGAAACACTGGTTGGTTTTCCAGGACTTTAGAGAAACAATACAGAACTCATGATATCTTATTTTAAGAGTTCCTAAAAGCTTCTCTCCTGTGATAAGTGGTTCAGGGGTTCTGTATGAAAATATCCCATATATAATTAACCTTTTCCATTTCAAGTATTTTGAGATCTCATTTGAGGCCATCATCAAACAGCACTCAAATGAACATAAAAACCAATCCACAATCTCTTAAGGTAAAGAGAAAAGTCTTATAAAGCTCTAAAAACTTATTTCTGCCCCTTTGCAATGAGAAAAAAACCTCTTAATGCTTTTTGAAAACATTTGTATTGATAGGAGAAATGATACCACACAGCACCAAAATAAGCAACACAAAATCACTAAATTCAACTTGAACCATCAGAATGGTTTCTATTTGTTTTATTTTTAAACTTCCACTCATTTTCAAGCCTTACTTCTTTCAGCAGTGAAAACATTGTAACAGAAAAAAGCTGTAGCAAAAAGAGCCATGAGGAGTTCTTTGGTTCAAGCTAGTGCTTCTGTTAGCTTTACTACAAAACTTTTGAAATTAACTTTACCTGTGCCTCTCAGCTACTGTGATTTAGTTATCTTTTACAACTGCTTTACAGAATTTCACAGGACACACACACCAAATATATGCCAAGCACAAGTTTCGGTCATGCTACATAGATGGGAAGGTGATAGGAAGATGTGACATTCCAAGACACAAAAACCCCCCAACCCAAAGACAGGGAAAACCTGTATAATCCCCTTGCATCCCAAACCCAACAACTAATACTCAGTTACCCCAAGAATCTGATCAGTTTACTGCAGCTTGACAAGTTTCTGCTACTCTGCCGAACTCCAAGAACAGAGTGTGCTGTCCTAGCCCTCTACAGCTGCCCAGTGAAGCATGTTAGAAAACCACAGCACAGTTGATAAGCAATCACTGATCAACCAGAAAAACAGTCACCAGGTTAGATGATATAGCCAAACCAAGAGAAGACAAAGCAGATGCTTTGTGTATCAACTCTGACTTGTACAGGATCACACACTGCCCATTAGGTATATGGAGCACAACCTTCAGAGGTCTTTCTACAAAAATTAGAGAAAGGACATTTCAAGAGGCACATGGAACAACCTCCGATCCCAAGTAGTGTAGAAAGACTTCAAGACGACACATGAAAAACAGAAAATTACCTCAAAATATATAAAAAATGATGAAACAAAACCACAAATGGTTCTGATAATCCTGCATCTTATTTAGTGACAGAAAAGAAATGAGGTGCACAAGTATAATAAAAATCCCAAATGACTGGATTTAGAGAAAGATTAAGTATGCAAAACTTGAACACTTTCCACAGCTACTAAACAAAAGGCATAAGCCCCCACATATCAGGTGAAGTTAGTGACCAGCTTAAACTCTATCTGGCAAAGTTTTAAAAATAAGTTTTTCTGTATCTAACTTATGTTGCAATTTCTTACATTTTCTTATGAAGCATTTCAGTCTGCCACTAGAAATACAGTAAAAGAATGCCTGTAACTCCGTACTGTAAGTTTTAAGAGCCTATTTCTTATTTCAAAAGTAAAGCTCCAAAATTTCTTTTATTATCTATACAGGCAAATGACCCTCTACAAAGATGCTTCAGTATTACCTGAAACCAGTTTCTCAGTAATGAAGGAGAAAACAGCTTCCCAGAAAGTGAATTTTACCTGATAAGTGCATTGAGTGGAATTTTTTTCCATGGGATACCCTGTTTGAGCAAATCATTAGCAAAAGACTGAATTGAAAACAAGGACTGTAGAATGGCATTCATATAGCAGGTGTTCCCCAAGTTTGAAAATCTGAAAAAAAAAAAAAAAATTGAACATGTTGTGTCTAATGGTCAGTGTGCAAACCTGACAGAGTTAAGCACAGTACTACTAAGCACAGGATATTCACCCCAGCCGCTCCCCACAGTTTCATACTGGAGCTGTTCCCCAGCCCTTCAGACTAAACTGAAAACTCATGGGAGGCAGCACTTATCAGGAAAACACCCATGAGTTTCTATGATCAAACTTTTAAAAAATGCATATATATATATACACACACACACACAAAGACAGAGAAATGAATCATCATTAAAGGAAATTAATTACCTGGAATTATTATGTCTCTGAAATTCCCAGGAAGTGAATTCAAGAACACATATCCTCCAAACTAGGAAAAATGTTCTCTGCCTCAGTGTTCATTAATTTCAGGATTATGCTTTTAACTAAATAATTATAACAAGAATGTGCATGTTCTTATGATCAAAGTATGCATGCTAGATAAAATTAAATTTACCCTTGCAACTGTTGTTGAGGATGGGAGGAAAGGGGCACTCGGGGTTTGTTCCATCCTGTGTAATCTTGATTAGATCTCATTTTTTTAACAGAAAGAGGGGCAGGCTGAGAAAGAAATCCTAGGCTTCTTTTGGCTGAAGAGGTCTGGCTGGATATGGTAGACCTGGAAACATAAAAGCATTAGAAGGGTATGATTTATAATGTTCTGCCTTAAAGAGCTATGGTCCATGACACTGGGATTGCAGCCCTATGGAAGACAAGGACTGGTAAAACCATACAAAATAACTGTAATGTATCACAGTGGAAAAAAGGTGTGACAGAGAACACTCCTTTCCAGAGCACTTAAATACTTAGCTTGGTTAAATTTCCTTACATCCACTGGTGTGCGTGCAGTGTAATCAAGTCTTTGGTCTCATAAACATTTAACAATTCTCTCTGCTGTATGATGAGAGGAAGAATGATTACACAGCACAAGATCACTGCTCCCGAGATACGCTTAAAATTCGTATCTGGGACAGAGTCTTCATTTTCAGTCTCTTTCTCTTGTAACCTAATCACTACAGACCTCAATTCCTAACATTTAAACATGGACAATGCTTCTTTTCTCTCTTGATCTTGTATCTCATCTATCTAGGGCAGAGACCAACTGCACAGCACCTGACAAAGAAGAATCCCAATCTCAGCAGGATTTAGTATTTGCTAAAATACTGTTATTAAAATATAGAATTGCATGGCATTTATCTACTTGGGAAAAACGAAGCAAGGGTTCAGACTAAACTTCCAGAGTTTATATAGAATTTGAACCATCTAGAGTCATCCACTACAACTAAAACAGACTTGAGTGATTTCACAAAGTCCTTGTATTGAAAGCAGTAACTAGAGTTTGTAGATGTAAGCAGGGCAGTTGAAGACACACTGAAGAACTGGACTGTGCTCCAGAAGGAAGAAAAAAACCAACAAACCCCACCATGTTATGCATCTAAGCACCATGTGATCAACACACAGGAAACTGAAGAGCTTAATTCCTGTGAAACAACTGCCATTTACAGTTCATTCTAGTGAATCAGCCCTACCTGTCCAGGGTGGAACTGCCAGTGGAGTACTCTTTTGAAGAGGACCGACTACCATAAAAGGATGACGACTGCAGTGGTAAAACACCTTTAAAAGAGAAAGAAAGGCAGAACACTTTGTTTCAGATTACACAGCTATTTATACAATAAACAACTTGTCTGAACATATTTACTCAAAAGGTTTAAAAATCCTCAAATATTGTTTTCTAGAACTGGTTGGGAGACTACTAATACATATGCTTAGAAGTACTAATGTGAATATTAGTGATATGTAACTAAAGGCATGATGGAGTTTAAGGTATTCAATTCAGTCTCCATCAAAGTGCAATATGAAATATTAAAAAGTCACGATCTTAACTACGTGAAAGTTAATAAATATCTACCTCTTGCTCAGAGAGACAAGACACATGTACAGAAAACCCCTGATTTCCATAGCAGTGCTCTCAAAATTCAAGGTAAATATGCAGAAGTGAAAACAGCTTCTCTTCCCACTCCCAATTCCACAGTAAATTACTATACACTTGTATATAGTAATATGATTGTTTCATTGCTATGATATCATTGTAACAGATTGTAGGAACCCAGAGTGCAGAGAATATTTCTCTGCCTGTTTTGAAGAGTTCTACCCCCCTGGACAACTTTGTTTTTGACTTCCGTCCTTGGAGAAAATTGCCTACCCTCTGGGAAGAATTAGAATCTACACTGGTGTGAACTAGGTGATAGAATATTATGTAAGATTGTCACAGGGTGAAAAATTTAGAAGATTTGGGTTTGTTAATATAGTAAATAGATAAAAGCAAAAAACTTCAAAATGGAGGACTGTTGTTGTTCTCCACACTTTCTTCTTCTACTACTCCATATTCTGCAGTAGAAGCAGTTTGGGATGATTGGATAAAGAATTCTGCAGTTCCTGTCTACATGACTAGATGATTTCTTATACACTGGTGGAAAAGTAAAAATAATGTAAGCTTTTAGTGACCATTGGTTAATTTACCTTTAAAAGACTGTGTAAATCTTGATAACAGGGCATTCTCTGCTCTGTGCTATGTCTGGGTCACATTAAGTGGCTCTATTTCTCTGATAAGACTTAATAAACAACTATCTGAAAGCAGAGAAGGCTGAATGTCCATTCGTCTCACGAACTCCTGGCAAAGACTCTAAATTTCTCCCTCATCAGGGGAGGTGTAATTACGGCATGGTTAGTGTCACAGATCCTGAGACTCTAGTGTCTCAGATGGTGCCACATTAAAAAAATGCTCTCGAGTCAAAAACCCACCTATTACAGTGAATCACAGTGTAATTTAGTTTGAATAATGAACAACCATTTCCTTCTTTCCCAGCTTGAAGTTGTTTGAGCCATGTGACTTTCAGAAATGCAGATATATGAAATAAGTTTGCAATACTGTTACCAGAACTTGCAGGGATACACTCACAGACTCTAATTTTGACTCTGAAGACAAAACCAGATTTCCATTCAGAGCTAAACATTGACCTTACTGGCTGTTCCAGCAACACATCTGTGCCATCAGAGCTGCACTAAAAACAGAATGCATCCACCAACATTCCCCATAGAAACAAGATCTTGAATGCGTTCCTCTTTATGGAGAAAGAAGCTAAGTATTTATCCATAAAACTGAAGAACAGTGCTGCTTACTAGCTTATCTACATATAGTCAGTATTTCTGTATTGTCTATAAAGCCTTATCCCACAACAGTATCCAACAGAACTTTGGTACAAACAGGACAAAAGTCCTGGCCCCAAAGAGCTCCCCCTGTAAGCTCTGGGGAAGAGATAAGGAAGTAAAAGCAAGCAGTACACATTTTAATCACAAAAACCAGCCTACAGTTCACATGAGCATTAACAGCAAAGGAAAGTTTTAAAAATAAATAAGAAAGTAAGCAAAAAGGAGTTTAAAGAAATCCCCTCCCAAGGGAAAGGGCAGCTTGGAATGCTTGTTGGAATTTTCAAACAAGCTGGCTCATAGGCTGGCATCAGCACCAAAGATAAAGGTCAAGGCCACACTAGAGCAGGACAGGCTTTGAAAATGAAGGAAAGTTATTTGCATCTTATGTACAGCTCTGGAGGAAGCAACAAAGTTAGTGGCATAGGGAAAGAAGATTAGGAAAAGACACCTCTGCAGCAACTTGCTAATCTAGTATCAAAGGGGTAAAATCATACTGGTCAAGGCTAGGTATCATTTGGCTTTACATCTATTCTTTTACCTGATGTCCTATTCTCCTCAGCCTGCTTCAGGTTCAACTGTTTCTCTCTGCTACTGTTCAAATACTTCCATGCTGGATCACTCAAGGCTTTATTATTCCTACAGAGAGAAGAGTGGAAGGCAGTGCAGTTATGGAAGATGTAGGATATTCCTGCTCAGTATTTACAACTTGTTTTAAAGCGTTTCTCTCCTATCACCTTTAATACTTGACAACAGTAGAACTTCACTCACATATAAATTTAACCAATTTATTTAAAACAAGCTCCCTTACAATTAAATCTGAATTCAAACACATGGAGCTGCTTCTTCCAACATCAACTCCCCTTTATCAATTTTGTTTTGAAAAGGGTCCAAGCACATATAGTACACATGCAATTCTGACTGACATAATTGACAAAAGAATGATGACACAGAATTTGCATGTGCCAGTTCATGCAAATCAACTGCTGGAGTAGTTTGTATTTCCCTTATTATCCCTGAACACACACCTCATTTCAAGCACCCAAGGCATTCACAAGCTGACTGGCCTGGTCCATGTGGCTGAGAGCATTCTTTTCAGAAAAATGTACCTTTACAAATGAACAAGGAACTTAAAATCAGAAACAATAGTTACTTACGTTGAAGAATCATTCTCTTTGGGATAATCTTCACTCATTTCTGAACCAGGGGGTTGTGTTCTTTTCCTCTTTTCACTGAAAACAGAAAAATTTGTGGTAATTCTTTCAGAAAGGTTAGTAAACAACCCTCTTCCAACTGAACAGAACTCCTCAATGCTTTCCACACATTTTGCGGCTATCTTCTGCAATCTCTGCTTTTATAACAGAGAAGCATTTGGTCTGCCCAACTCTTGAGCTGTACTTAAAGCTCTAGTGCCAGTACCAGTCAGAAGCTATAAAAGCATGTATTAACATCCTCTTAAAAGGAACAGCAAAACTAAAGCAAGATTTATGTTCCCTTCTTATATCTCTGTGTACTGAGTTCCACCTGTAGCTCTATAAAGAGCTGAGTTTTAACAGTATCACAGTAAGAAGAAAACCCTCCTACCGATTCTCCAACAAGCCTGTCCTGTGAGGGCCTGATGATGCAGGAGATGCCGAAATGTTCACCCTGTTGCTCGGTGTTCCAGCTCCAGCAGAATTCTTAACAGAGCCTCTCGCTGGGGTACCCAGCACCTTGCGAAATGTATTTTCCTCCTTACTCTCCACTGTCACTCTTTTGGGAGGAGTCTGCAAAACCCAAGTGGAGGGGGTCAGGGAGAAAACCCAAGAGTGAAAAAACAGGGCGATCTTTAGTCTTATCTATCATTTCCACCACTTTTTTACTTGCTACAATAGAGCATCCAGAAGCAGAGAGATGCTACTTGTAACAGATTCAGAGTTTAAACACTAATTAGACATATGTAAAATTTTGACTGAATCATACAAGTCATCAACACAAAACTCAACTGCAGTAACCACTTTCCCTTTTCATTTTCCAATGCTAAGTCCATTGACATTAAGTTTTTTTAAATCTCCTTTACAAGCTTTGATATTAAAAAAGCCAAGGCATGATTTCTAACTATCCCCAGATCAATCCTGGGTGGTATTACAATTGAAAATATTAAAAAGCTGTATTAAAACCTGCATAATTAAAACAGTGCCCTGACAGCTTAGGGTCAAGCAAGCCTCACATGTAATGCAATGGAAAGAGGTAACAATTGGTCGACTAAGGAATGTTGGTCAATTTTAGACTTGAAAACTGAACATGTCTAATCTCACCACTGCATACACAGCCTTGAGTTTTTACTGTGAGATTGTCTTTAAGTAATTGGTAGAATTTGTTTTGGGACAACGTCAGAAATAGTCTCCCTCAGGGCAGTAATACAAGTATATTCACAGAGATAACAAAGTAAATTAAAGCCAGTAGATACACCATAAAATCTGGGGAGAAAAAGAAGAACGAAAGTATTTTGAAAGAAAACAACTTCTGGGGAAAAGTCCGTGAAATTTACACAAAAATGTGAGCAGAATGCTACAAATTCAGTAACTTTATTCTGATACAAACCTGGATCAGCTGCTTTTTGATGCACACATTTGGCTGAAGTCTGCTAAACTCATTAAGACCTACACTAACACATGGTCACACACATGTAAGGTGTTCAGCATAAAACAAAGGGAGACTCAGAGCTATGAGAGAAGCAAGTCTCAATCACGTACTTTCCTTCTATTTCTACTTCTTTGCCTAAAAGCTCATATGTGAAGAACATAGTCTGACTTCCATAGCCAGACACTGATCTTTCTTACTCATACAGAAGATATCTCCTCACAAGATACAACATTGCCAACCACCCTGTACACATCTATTCCAAGCTCTCTAGAGTACAAACACTTTCGGCGTACAGTATTTACAGTGCTATTACAACATACAAGAGGAGAATGAGAGGAATAGAATAAAATAAGGGAGGAAAATTTGGAAAAATTAAACAAACCTGGTTCTCTATATAAGAGAATTGCCTGTTAGCTTCCTTCTGTGTGGTCCTGCTGCCCAGCACACCTCCAAAGCTGCCAGATCCTTGTGAGGGTTTCCCAGCTGACAGGAAAAATACACAATATTTGATTTGATTGTCATTTAACTGATTGGGATTTTTATTTGCAAAATGTTTATCTGGAGCTGATTTTGGAAAGGGCATGCTAGATTTCTTGCCAACAGACTACAATATTCTGAGTGCACAGACGTAAGTTTATGGATATCCCTCTTACTGGTCATTTAGTCACTTGGCAGCAAACTTCCTATCCTTAAAAAGAACAAAATAAAATAAGTAAAATGAAAAATGAAGAGACTCTGCACGGGCATCAGACAATCTTTCAAATACCAATACACAACATAAACAAATCCTGTATATTAATCTCTGATTATTGTTCATGAGAAAGGTATAAAACAAAAAAATGGGGTTTGAGGCCAGAAAGAAGCATTTACAGAAATACAAAGAAAGCCAGGAACAGAAGGAGGACAAAATGTGCTGAAGATGTGTGATGGTTTTGGCTGGAACGGAGTTAATTTTCTTCACAGTAGGGGCCACGGGGGCTACATTTTGGATTTGTGCTGGAAATAGTGTTGATAACAAAGATGTTATAGCTATTGCTGAGCAGTGCTCACAAAGAGTCAAGGCCTTTTCTGCTGCTCACGTCACTCCTGAGGAAGCAGGGGGTGCACAGAAAGCTGGAAGGGGACACAGCCAGGACAGCTGACCACAGGGATATCCCACACCATGCAGCATCACACTCAGTGTATAAAGCTGGGGAAGAAGTAAGGGTGGCACAGTGATAGTGTTTGTCTTCTCAAGTCACCATTACACATGGCAGAGTCCTGCTTTCCTGGACATGGCTGAACACCTGCCTGCCCATGGGGAGTGGTGAATGAATTCCTTGTTTGCTTTGCTTGTGTGCACAGCTCTTGCTTTACTTACTAAACTGTCTTTGTCTCTACCCACAAGTTTCCTCATTTTCACTTTTCTCACTGTCTTCCCAACCCAGAGTGAGTGAGCAGATGCTTAGGGCTTAGCTGTTGTTGGATGTGGTTAAACCATGATAAGATGGAAGAAAAGAAAACACAACACCTCTCCATAATGTTATAACATGATTTACAACAATTGCACTTACCAGTATGAACCCTGTCTTGATGGACTGCATCCAAATACATCCGCATTTCGTTTGCATCCTTAAATGGTACCTTATCAATTGTCAGGAAGCTGGTATCCTTTAGTGTTAGCATCAGGCAGCACAGTTTTCTGCCATTTGGTCGTAAGGTCACAGTTTTAATGTTATGGCTTAGCTGAAAACAAGAAAGCGACTATAAACATAAATCCAACTTTAAAAGGCCAAAATACTTACAAATTCAAACGAAGTATTTCAAATAGACAGGACAAGAGAGACTTCCACCAAAGTACTTCTTGCTCCACTTCAAGGAAACATTAAACCTCATAGAATTAATACAATCTGTGACCTCAGCATTTGACAACTGAAAGGACAGTATCACTATTGCTCAACAGTCTCTAGAGTCCTGGATAAGCTTTCTGAAACTTGCTTTCCTACTGAGTATGACATTTCTAAATGTAAAGGAACAACAACTTTAAGAAGTGCCATTTAGTAAAAACTTCCACATCAAGTTTGAAATACAATTTAAGATGGGGAAACTTCCAAATATTAAACACAAACTTCTCACTTCACAATTTGCTCCCAGAGAAGATGGATTTGAAATGGCTTAAAAAAATCTGCTGAGGGAGCAAGTCAGTAAGAAACAAGCTTAGTCTGTATGCAACATCGTAACAATTAAGTGGTGTCAAAACTTTCAGGGTTACGGGTGAGCACAATAATAATTTTAGTAAGAAGTTGTGCTCCCTAATGATGCAGCTGCTACTTTATTATAACCTTACTTAATTGTTACTTCATTCTAAGACACCTACAAAAACTGGCTGCTGGGTAAAGGTTCTACTATTCATGACGGTTGAGGGTAGCTCAGAAAGACTGGGAGAGTAAAAGACTCCATGTGCGCCAACGAGATTTCTTTTTTCCCACTAAGATCTCTAGCTTCTTGGAAAACCAACCCAGACACAACAGCAGCTTGTAAGAGGGGCTGGAAAACCACCTCAATCAGAAACTAAGGGTTTGTTTTAATGGGAACATTACACTCCTGAAACACTTCGTGCTCAATCCTTGTGTTTTGGGGATTGTTTTTTTTGGTGGGCTGTTAGGATTTTTTTTTTTAATATAAGCTAAAAATAGCTTCAAATGCCTAAGAATTGAATAATAGGCTCCAAGTTTTTCATCCTCTCTTAAAACACTAAGCCCAGTGCAAAGGGATTACAGTTACTTCACCATCTCAGTGCAAAACAACCCGTATCAACTCAAAATGCTGTCAGGAGAAGACTCCACCCATACTCTTCATGCACCTGTTATGACGCAGTCAGTGTCACAAAGTTTTGGTAAGTGCAGGGAAACAAAGTATTTCTCTTAATACATATCTAGCATCTAGGACAACTTGGTGAAAGCTCTGAAACATCACTAAAACATATCATCTGACAGAAGAAATTTGATGACACACCAGTCACTGTAGAAAGAAATACAATCCTGCATCCATCCAAATCTTCCATTACAGAAAAGCAAAAAAAGGCAGGGAAATCACTCACAGTCCTCTCAGGGCAGCTTGTCAAAAAAAACAGGGAATGCTACTTCTAAAGCAAGATCATCAGGAATCTGTCACACCTGAAGTGGCATGCTGACAGCCTGGGGCTGGCTCACACAGACTACACTCCAGCACAAGCCTTCTCCTCTTCCTTTGCTGCAGTCCCAGCTGCATGGTGGTTTATCAACCCCTCTACTAGAGCCTGCATTCAGTCCTTTCCCCAAACTCCTGTGAAAACCCTCCACTGAGCTCACAAAGAGATCTGACAAGTGCCAGAGACAGCAGACACGAGAGGAACAAAACCTGCCCCTTTAGGCCATGGTTAGCTGTTCTGTAGGCTCATCCTCCCCGTGGAACCTCCCTTCGAGTTGCTGTCACACCACATCACTCACCCAGGCAGAAAGGAGTGTGTGAGAACAAGCACCCAGGGAATGCACGAGGGGAAGACAAGACTGCTCTCCTCAGGAGCAACATGGTCCAATGGTGGATTAAACCAAACCTGCAGCCACAGCATCACACATGAAAAGGGAGAGATTCTTTTCAAGTCTACAGTAACACAGGTGGGAACAATCCACAGCTAATGATTTCCTCACAGCCTTGATTTCAAGGCAACACCAGCTGCCAAATTCTTTGCTGAGACTTTTCAGCATACTAAGGCAGCAAAAACCTAATCTTTCAAAAAGAAAGTGAACTTTTTTTCATAGCATCTTCACACAGAAGTAAATGGCTCAGAGAACAGACTGGTGAACGTTACTGGTGGAAAACAAGTAGCATCAAAAAGCAGAAGACAATATATAGATCAGTTTAGGCTGTTGCAAAGTTGCTAAATAGGATTTCTTTTCTTCCAACCGCTCGTGTCCTTTACATACTTTTAAAACAGATATGTATTTCTTACAGAAAAAGCACTCTGCTTTTGATTTGGGGCATTTTTCACAAAAGTTAGGACGCCTGACCTGAAAACAACTATAGAAAAAGAAAAATTTTGGCTGAATATTTCAAGAGAATCTGCATTTAAAACCTAAAACTGTAACAACTAATGTTCAGCAAAGTCTTGCAAAAGGCTACAGGTGTGTTAACACCACTACACTTCAACTGGGAAAACAGCTGGTACAAAGTGGTCAGGATCTTCACCTCTAGAGAACGCAAATGTGCCAGAAACAGAAAAGTTACAGCTTCCAAAAATCCAAAACATGAGCCACGATGCTCTATACTTCTGTAACTTTTCTCTGCTTTTTCGGCTCTTCCCGTTAAGTGGTATCTCAATGCCAACCTTGGTAGATCCTTAAATAATACATGTAAATAATTTACTGCACAGTTATACAAAGGGATTAGTGTTCAGGAAACGAGGAATGAGAAACAGTGATAGAGAGAAGTCTGCAGGATACTCAATAGCCTTGAAGATGACAGCTGTTCACAAGAGAGCACAATCCATGCACTGTTAAAACAAAAGCCTTAATGTCTGGCATACCTGAAATGTCGTTGGAATTCCTCCAACATTGTAGTGAACTACTAGACTCACTTTGTTGTCCTTCTCCACAATTTCAAAGCTCCCTTCTTTCCATTTTGTAATCCCAGTCTGCATGCTGCGCATCCGGACAGGTCCGTGCACCTTTAACAGAGCCATGCTTTCTCACAGAAAAGAGCTAACACGAGTAAGTGTGTTCCACCTTAAAAACCTGTTAAAAAGGAGAAATGTATAACTTGGCAGGCCAAATGATGGCTAAAGGAAGACGGAAGCATGCCTTGAACTTTCCACAGACGTTTGGTAGAACCGTTTCACTGTTTCTAAACACAGTGAAGAAGAGTTGGAGAGAAGTGAAGAACACTTAAGATCAATAAAATCTCTCCCAGTATGAGCAGCAGTGCACCGACTCCTTACTGCTGAAAGGTGAGCAGACACAATTCCAGACACAGAAATCCTCAAAACCCCTTAACCTCAACGGATTTAAGGGGAAAAAAAAAAAAAAAAAAAAAAAAAAAGTGCCGGAGAAAAGCCGGAGCCGGTATCAGATGGAAACCAAAGTTTTGGAGGAAGCCTAAGACAGAAAACGAGCTCGTCTTTGACTGCGCGGGACCCGCGGTCACCAGGCAGGGCCGGGCCAGGGGTCTCCGGCTTCCCTCGCTGCCCTCCGCCCGGGAAAGCCACGGGCCCGGGGGTGAGACACACAGCCCCACAGGTTCCGGAAAGCACGGCAAAGCGTATTCCCGACAAAAACCAGAAGAAATGAATGGAACAGCCCCTGCGCGCAGCCCGGGAAGCGCTGCCGGGGAGGTTCCCCCAGGCATCCCGCGCTCAGCCGCCGCCACCGCCGCTCTCAGCCCGGCCTGGCGACGGTCCCGCTCTTCCCGGGCCTGGCCCCGCTCCCTTCCCGCCACCCACCCATACAGGGACACGGAGAACACGGGGAGCGCCGCCCGCCCCGGACCGGGCCGCTCTGAGGGGAGGCGGTTGCCGCGCAGCGGGAGGGGCACGCGGCCGGCGGGAGTGGGGAGGAGGCAGCGGCGGCGACCCCCGGTACCTGCGTTCCGGCGCGTCCCGGCGCGTCCCGCGGGGCCCGGGGTGAGGCCGGGGGTGGGCGGGGGAAGGGGGCGGCAGCGGATGGCGGGAACCGACCACAGCAGCGCGAGACGGCGCGCGACGCGCGCCCGCTCACGTCAGCGCGGCGGCGCCTTCCCGGCGCGCCCCGCGCGCGCCCGCTCCGCGCGCAGGCGCCGGCGCCAGACCGGCCCCACCCGGCCCCGTCCCGGCGTCCCCCGCGCGCCGGGTGAGAGGTCGTGGCGGCGCCGAGTCCATGGCGGCGGCGGCGGCTTGAGGCGGCACCGGCTCCGCTTCCACTCTCCGACCATGCACAGTCTGGCTACGGCCGCGGTGAGTGCGTGGCTCCGCGCCCCGCCGGGCGGCGACGGGACAGCGCTGGGGATGGGGCCCCGTTGCGCGGGCCGCGCGGGGAGCGGGAGCGCGGCCGCTCGTGGCTGTGGGGCGGACTTGAGGCCGCGGGGTGGCGGAGCCCCGGTGAGCTCCGTCCCCTCTGCGTCACCGGCGGGGTCCCTTTGGCAGCTGCCTGAGTGGGGCTGCTCCGTGCCTTCCTTCCCTTCCTTCCCTTCCTTCCCTTCCTTCCCTTCCTTCCCTTCCTTCCCTCCCTTCCGCCTTGCCTGCCGTGCTACCTCCCTGCACATGGATGCCTCCTGTCGCGAATCAGTGTTTTAAGATCCCTTAAAGAATTACTAGCAAAGGTATCGGCAAAAGCAGGTTAAATATAAAAGTAGAAGCGTTACAAAGTTCGTTGATAGGGTTTGCTCTACTACTAAAGAAGCACATAGAGAAAAAACAAACAAAAGTCTAAAATTAATTAAAGTATCACCAAAATAAACCTAAAAAGTTATCCACAGAGTGTGTGGAGGGGGAGGAGTGGGGAAGAAACGGATAAGGATAGGAAAGGATAAGATAAGAAGGGATAAGGAAGACTCTCCCGTTCAGAGTAGATCTTCCTTGATTGATCTTAAAACACTCATCTGTTACACCTCTTGTGTGCCCAGCCAACCCCTCTGTCCTCTGGGGACCGGTTCTACTGCTGGCCTTGACTGCAGAGAGAAAGAGTAGATATCAGAAAGCTCCTCAGAGCAGCCGATGCTGCCTGTTCCTACTTCCCTTTTCCCCCATTGCAGTGCCCTCCATAGTTAGTGCTTGCCCTCATCCCCCTCAGGAAGCTGCCAAGGTTGGATAATGGTGCTTGATGTTCAGGCTGGCGGGAGTGGAATGGTACCTTGGCCTGGCTGGGTTCAAAAATGGAAGCTGAGTTTGAAGGCTGTGGTTATTGCTTTGTATCTCCTATGTGACTGGGTTTGTTATTTGGTTTTCACTTCTCCAAATGCACGTTCATGGCATGTGTAAGACTTCCTAGAGCTGACTGAGTCTTGCGTGTACTGAGTGTGGGAGGTGTATTGCAAAACCAGCAGTTAGAGATGTTTCAAATGAACTTAGATCAAGGGTCTGCTTGGACTAACAAGCTATTGAGTGAGTAAAGTTTTGATGAACAGGAGTTAGAGAACTTTTTAAGTTTTTCCTCTTTGTTTAAATGCTTGTGACTTTAACTGGTTCTTGGAGTGCTGTCAAATACTTCTGATTTGAAGTAATGTTCTCCAGAGCATGGAAGGGTGTGCAAGATCAGGTAAACTCTCTTAATCAGCATTTACCTTTTTATAGCACTGTAGTTCCTAAGTGTTTGTTGAAATGCATGAAGGACTCCCATTATATGCATCTCCCATTAATCCTCTGTCTGTGATCTAGTTACCTCTCTTTTTTTAAAACAATTTTAACCAAAAAATTTATTTCAGAACAGAGATCAGCTTTATTTTAGGACTCACTTGAATGTATATTTAATTTATATATAGTTTATGCTAGCTGGTAGTTCTGTATTGAAATGTTTCCTACCACAGTTAGTGTGCTTGTACTGGAGGTGACAGGGAAGGGTGTCTGGCTCTGAAAATGTGCTCAGGACCTGTGGTAAATAAAGTCACCTCTTAGTAAGGTCATGAATTGGCTCGGGAATCCCTTTGGGTGTTGTGAACATGGTTGTGATAAAGCTGTGGTGAGCCAGAGCATTGGTCTTCACACAGTGATACTGATGTGTGCAGAGCTGACACTTAGGTGTCAGGCCTGAAAACATCATAGAGTGCTCAAGAACAGACTGAAACAAATAAATGTAGCTGTAATTAGCTGTAAGGCATTGAAAGCCCTGCTTGAATCAGCTAATTCACTGCTATGGAAGTTCAAAGTTCATTTTTGGTGTTTTTGAGCAGATGGGCTATCAAACTAGTTTAAAAAGCTCATGTTATCCAGTTAGTCAATGTTCGGCTTTGGCTGACCAGGACTTTTACCAGTGTGCCTTGCAGCAACTGGTAGCAACAATCAGGAAGAGAAAGCCATTTGTCTAAATCAATTTGTTATGTGATTGTTGGAGATGTCTTTTCTCCAGGAAGGAGAAAAGGTGTTACAAGATCTTTTGTGATGTAATACTGTTGGCAAGTTTTGCTTTCCCTGTGTGCAAAAGAAAGTCTGCAGGATTTGTGTGACCCCCAGGGTTCCCCAGAATTTTGGGTCTTAGAGGGAGAAGAAGAAACAATAATGAAATAGGGAATTAGGAAAAAGATAGGTCTTTACATTTCAACTAAAACAAAAGGAGCAACTGTAGAGCCTATGAAAAGCAGTTTGTTCTGGATAAGGCAGATATTGGACATCATAAACTTAATTGTGTGGAAAATCTACTTAGTGTTCTCTAGGGATCACAAGCACATGATTGTGCTTTTAAGGGGCGAATGTATTTAAGCTTACAGGAACTGAAACTTCCAGTGAGTCTAGGAAAATAGATGGAAGTTTTAGATAACACAATTATAACAACATTATTGCTACACTGCTTGTCAATCCACCATCCCAAATAAAAACAAATGACCTCTGTTCATTCTCCCTCTCTTTTTGAGCTTCAGTGTAGAAGTTAGCATTGCAATTGCACTCACAGTTGTACAGGCACAAGAAACTTGGCAGGATCACTAATTTAGTGTGAGATGTTTTGGAAAAAAAATTACAAATTGAGTAAGTAAGTGTCCTGGTTCTGGCCAGAACAGGGTTAATTTTTGCAGTAGACAGGAGGGAGCATAGCTAGGACCCAGAGATTATTCTATACCACCTAACATAATTTTCCAGGGAGGGAGGAGGGGCTTGCTTTGGGTTTGGGGTAGTGTGGCAGAGGGAGCAGTCAGGTATTGTCAGGGGGGTTAAGTGGGGTGAGCAGTAACTTTTCTTTTCTTGTACCCTCTGTCTCTAATATTGTTGTTTTACTGTTAGTTTTCTTATCTCATTGCTGTTTCCGGTAAATTATTCCTATCTCAGCCTGTGATCTTTACCTTTTGTGCCTCCAATTCCTCTTTCCATCCAGGAGCAGGGGGACTGGGCAGGGGAGGAGGGAGGGAGTGAGTGAGTGACAAGTGGTTTGGAGTGGTTTCAGTGGGAACATTAAATTGGAGATTACCATCCCTAAACCATGACAGTGAGAAAAAAGAGGATAGGAGGAAATATGAACAGCTACAAAAATATTTTAGCCCTAGAGTACAGGGACTGATAACACTGCATTGGCTTATATATGAACATTTAAGTTAAATAATACAATGAAAGTGGCTGGAGGGGAGAGAAATCCCACAGCTGGGGAAGAATCTCTTTGGGCATGACTATGGATATAAAATAGGGACAAACAGAGGAGGGAAACCTTTGCAGAAATAAAGAAAGCTGTTGGTGTCTGCCAAAGGTTTAGTAGTCTCTCTCTATCCCCCCTGCATCCCTTCTGGGACTGCTTTTGCCATGTGGCTTCTGGTTTCGTTGCAGCCACTCTCAGTTCCTGAGCTCCCTGTATCCTCCTGTGTGTCTCGGTGCTGAGCTGCTTGGGGGCAGCATTGCTGTCAGTGCGGTACGGGCTCTGCTCACATCTGTCAGGGGGAGCACATGAAGAGTTTCAGTCTAAAAGAGTTCCTTTTCCAAAAAAGAAAGGAGGAAATACAGTCCTGTTCCCAGCCGGGATCACCGTGCACAGTGGCATGCGGAGCTGGTTGCATGCTGGTTTGGCTGGCTCAGAAGCAGCAAGTACCAACAGGGCTGTGCTTGGCTTCAGTAACAACCACTGCAGCAGTGTTTGAAAAGGTTCTGACCTGGCTTTTGGAAGTGTTCACACAGGAGGTTTTAGTGATGGTGTTTGTCTTCCTCAAAATTTTGTGTCTGAATCACCAAACTATCTCCTTAGGAAGCCTGCAGAGCATTTGTTTCCACCGAGTGCTGCTTGTACCAGCAGAGGCAGGAGACAAAGTATCACTGAAAGACTTGTGCCTTGCCTTCCCCACAGAAATTATGATACAGTCCCTCTTTTTTTTTTTTTTTAATTGAAAACTTGTTGATACTTGTCTTTCCCTGATGTTTCAAGAGAGGCAAAAGCAAAATCCTGAGTTGTAGAAAATGTGTCTTGGCTAGGAGTACAGATCTACCCTTCTCTGGGTTTATTTTGAACAAGAATCAAATCATCCTCAGATCTTGCACAAAGTCATTCTTGAAAAATTCTCTTTTAGCTCCATGCATGTGAACAAGGTACCTGGTATGAATATGAGCCATTGGTAACACCAGCTGTTACTGGCTGTGGCCGGTGTCATGCTGATGGTGAAGGAGTGAAATTTTTTCTAGTATTTGTATGAATATTTTTCTCATGTACATTGGGTGAATCTCACTAGCAGTTTCCAGTGTCATGGGTGTTTTTGGAGAGAAAAAGGTAACATCTGCCTTACTCTGAATCTGTGGAATCTTGCACTTGAAGCATGAAGTGAATGCAGGCTAAATACAGGGGGAGTAAATGATAGCTGGCTGAAGTGTGTATCACTCCCCAGGAGCTCTGCTGGCACAGACAGGCAGCAGCTTGGCTCTCATTGCTGAAAGAAGTTACAAAGGTACTGCTTGACAAGGGGATTACGAGAGACTGTCTTAACAAGTCAGGCCAGAAAATAAAGCCTTTGCATTTCAAATAGGTGAAATACTAAGACTAGTCTAAGGAAGGGATGGATCCATATCCAGAGCATCTTAATGGAGCCTTAGGTTCTGCCCTCTCAGTTGGGAGTTTCTTTTTCTGGCAGGTTTGGGTGAGAACTGGATAAAATGTTTGGGCTGAATCTTTCCTGTCTCCCTCCCAGCCTGTGCCAACAGCACTGGCTCAGGTTGACCGTGAAAAGATTTACCAATGGATCAATGAGCTGTCCAGCCCTGAGACACGGGAGAATGCACTGCTGGAGCTGAGCAAGAAGCGCGAGTCTGTGCCTGACCTCGCCCCGATGCTGTGGCACTCATTTGGCACGATTGCAGCGCTCCTTCAGGTGGGTCAGGTTGTCCATGTCTTTATTCTGTGGTGCAGCATCAGCATGTTGCAGAGCTTGTGCATCCTTGAGTTGGATCTGGGGAGGAACCGGTGGGATCCCTTATTGCCATTGCTTGGGAGTATGATCTTTGTTGGATCATGTGGTGAGGGGGGCAGATTAAGGTTTGAATGCATTACTGTGACTCCTTGTCAAATTGACTCTGTCCCAGCTCTGCCCTTGCCTGGGCAGCATGGTGGCTGCCATGTAACTTGAAAGTGATGCTTGGTGAAAGCAGACTGTTATCTGCTGTCACTGTACTTCCTTACCAGGCAAGTGCTTTGGTCTAGCTTTCTGATATTTTTCTCCTTTAACTTTCCACTCTCTGTTAATTTTTAGGAAATTGTAAATATTTATCCATCAATCAACCCTCCAACTTTGACAGCCCATCAGTCCAACAGAGTCTGCAATGCTTTAGCTCTACTACAGTGTGTTGCATCACACCCTGAAACGAGGTAAGTGTTTCCAAGTTGTGTGAGTTTTCTGAGGTATTGATATTGACACCTCAGCCTGTGTGTTTTGACTTTAGAAGCACTTTAGCTGCTTTCTCTTTATTTACTTAAGTGAAACAGACAACAGAGCTGATAGATAGGCAGCTGCCTGCTGCTTTTACTTGTTTGCATGGATTATTAGGATGACAGCTTTATGGTCCTAAATGCATTGCATTCCCTGCGTCATCCTGAGATCTTGCAAATTCCCAAAACATTGGGTTGTGGCAGCTTCTGGGAGGTCAGCCAGAGCTAAGAGTACCTTTGTGTTGATTGCTGTGTTCAAGGATCCTTGTTTTAATGAGCTTAAAATTACTTAGACAAGCAGCTTGGTTAGAGCATGTTAATAATGCCAAGGTTGTGGGTTCTATCCCCATATGAGCCATTCACTTAAGAGCTGGACTCCATGATCCCTGTGGGTCTCTTCCAACTCTGAATATTCTCTGAAATCAAAAAAGAACTCCTTAAATTTCAGCTTACAGTTATTTAGACCAGCTGTTGAAAGGGTGGAATGAACAGGACTGTCCTTCCCAGGCAAGTGTGAGGCAAGGGAGCAATAGCAGAGCCATTTTTGGAGTCCTCAGCCAGTGTCTGACTTCATGTTTTCTCAATCTGTGCCCAGCCCATGTCAGTAGGGAAAAATATGATGTTGGTTCAGCCAAAATCAGTAGCTAAAACTCAGAAGGAAACTACCCAGAGGTCCATAATCCCATGCTTCTGTTACTGCTGAGCAGCAGCATAGTTGAAGTTGGTTTTGAGCTGCTGCAAAGCAGTGTTAAACAGCAACCCTCCATGAGATGATATCCAAAGAAAAAGGGTAGTTTTACGTGACTCACCTTTACATTTAAAGTTTGAAAACTGAAAATGGAAGAAGTATTTTGGATGATTGTGCAAGAGAGCTTCCCTCCATTAGCGGAGTAATATTTCAGCATTCTACCTGCAGGCTCTATTTTTCACTACTGCCAGAAGGCAATGTGAGGACTCTTGGGGAAAGGTGTTTTTGCACATTTAAGCTCTGATGATGCCTAAAGCTCAGCCAGTCTGTATTTCTGACAGAGGCTTTGCACAGGCATTGTGGCTGACTGTCCTTGCCACTGGCAAAGTGCAGGGTGAAATGCAGCAGTGAATGTACAAAACAGAGGGTCTGGGTGGCAGGAGGAGGTAATAAAAACAGGGTGTGCTCAGTTCCTGGTCAGCTGAAGCAAGAATGCAGGTAACTGGCAGATCAGGTGTTAGGTTTTGTGCTGTGCCCCAGTGCAGGATTTGCTTCGTGCCTTTCCATCAGAGAATTAGCTGTTACCCACTTTTGAGGAGCGGTAGCAATGGGGTCCATCAGGAATAGTCTGAGGCTCTTTATGGTAATGCTGGATTGTGTGCTCACTTTTTTTTCCCTTGTTGTTCACATTGTGTGTTCTCTCTTTCCTGTAGATCAGCCTTTCTGGCAGCTCATATTCCTCTCTTCCTGTACCCCTTCCTGCACACAGTCAGCAAGACCCGTCCATTTGAGTACCTGCGGCTCACGAGCCTCGGAGTCATTGGTGAGCAGCCAGACTAATGCTGGAGCACTGATCTCTTACTGAGTTAGAACAGTTCATGCTGTGGGCATAGAGCCTTGGATGACCAAAGTCAGAGGTCTCTTGTTACTGGGATTTTCAAGTCCTGTAGTAGTAAGAGGAGGAATTGCTCCTTTTCCATTGTGGAGGCAAGCTCCTCTTCCTTTTCAGTTATAAAAAACCCACTGAAGTCTAAATGCGTTGCCAAAAATATGTTTCTTTGAGTATCAGTACCTGCAGACTTGTACCTTCACTCTCAGCCCTCCCAGCTAGACACTGGAATGGGTGGGTGCAGGCTGGGCTTTCTTTGGGTTTCTGTCATTGATTGACTTGGGTGTATTTTCCCTGTCTTCCCCTTATCCTGTTTTTTTTTTTATGTCTTCTTTCTGCCCAAATCATTTTTCTTTCAATACATAAAGAGTCTTAAAATGCATTTCTTCCTTCCAGAGGTTGCTGTGGGCGCCTTGATCCTCCTGTGTTTGGGTTCCTACTGAGGGAGAGTCAAGAGTGCATCCCCTTTCTGAAAATTAAACAACCCCCAAACCCAGCTTGATTACTTTTACCCTGCCTAAATGATTTCTTCCCCAGCCATGTGCTGCAACATGTTTAGGATGATAGTTGTTCTGCCTGCCATTCAGACTGAATGGTTTCCAGGGAGGGCAGAGCACAGGCCCTCTTTGAAAGGTGAGATTTTTTGAAACAGTTTATCATTTCCTGATTTTGGGTTTTGTTTTTACTTCAAGGGGCCTTGGTGAAAACTGACGAGCAAGAAGTGATAAATTTCTTATTGACAACCGAAATTATCCCCCTGTGCTTACGCATTATGGAGTCTGGCAGTGAGCTCTCCAAAACGGTACCTTTTTTGTTTTGTTTCAATAAAGACACGTAATTGTTCATTTCTGACTGACCAGGCAGCCAGTGCCCTGCAGAGTTGGCTTCTGTGCTGTTGGGACAAGTCTGGGTGGAGTTTTTACCTCCTTAAATACCAAGCAGATCAGGACCTGAGGCTGCCTGAGTGGCCTGGCAGTAGTTGGCATCTTACGCAACCTGCATCCAGTCATCTTGTACACTGTGCTTTGTGTCCACTTATTTTGTTTAGCCAGAGATGCCAGGCATTGTGTACTGTCCTGTATTTTCTTTTGGCTTTTAACTATCACTGAGTAAAGCATTTGCTGCCTGCTGGAAGGCTTTTCAGCTCTGGGGCTGACTTGAAAAGAGCACCACACAAAGGGTGTCCCTTTTCAGGGTAGATAAGTTGTTTATATGCTTTTTTTCCTGCTTTCTCCCCATTCTAGGTTGCTACGTTTATTCTCCAGAAAATCCTCCTGGATGACACAGGGCTGGCATATATCTGTCAGACTTATGAGCGGTTTTCCCATGTTGCCATGATACTGGTAAGATTATTTGTTTTTAAAGCATTTATATCTAAAAAGGAAAAAACTATGCTGTAGCAGCCAGCTTTTTCAGCAACTATTTTACTGCTGGCTGGCTGGAACACAGGATGAGGGAGGCAAATTGTTCCTGGGCTAATTGCTTGTGGCACTGTAGCTCTGCATCCAGGTTTCCTTTGTATACTTCTGGTTTACAC
Organism: Corvus hawaiiensis; assembly: GCF_020740725.1. Lineage (NCBI taxonomy): Eukaryota > Metazoa > Chordata > Aves > Passeriformes > Corvidae > Corvus > Corvus hawaiiensis. The sequence goes on along the minus strand of NC_063219.1, from coordinate 25,083,436 downwards.
GTCGAGAGAACACATATTAGTTGTGATATACTAAGTCCCCAAGACAAAATAGGTAAACCTCTCCAGAGAAGAAGAAGATTTTCCGGAGTTGTGGACGTTTCCAGTTATTGGTGGGATGTGAATTGATTTAATTTTATGTAAGAATGATCACACAGTTCAGATCATGGATCTGTCTCATCCCTGTCTCTCACAACATGTTTAAAGAGCAGGGCAGGTATATATGATACTTGTCCTCATAACAGTCTCACAGCTGCCAGCTACTTTCAGCTTTGGATTTCTGGGGCCACTTGTGGGTTTCTGTGTAGTAACCCCCAGTGTTTGTCCCATCCGCCCCTTGAACCCATGGAAACTTTTTGCACCCACAGTGTCTTTGACCAAGGAGTTTGACAAGGTTTCCTGTTTGCTGCCTGGAATGCCACCCTCATTTTTCTTCCTTTCTGAATCTGGCTCCTACTAGCTGCTGCATATGATCTAATTTTTGTGTTGGAATACAGAGAGCAAATAAGTTCTGTCCTTTCCGTAATCCCTGTAAAGGACAAGTTTGGGTACTCAAAATTTGTTCATCCCAAGAGTAATAGCCCCAGCTTGAGCTTTATCTTTGAGCTTGCCAAGGGGAATACAAACCTACCCTGGAATAGTTATTGCCATGCTTCTGTGTGCATTTGTTTGCTTTTTAAAGGGTGGTCTCAGGAGAACAAAATGCAGCAGTAAGTTAAGCACTTAGCAATGCTGGTTCTGTGACTAAGTGTTAATATTTTCATTAGGGATATTTACTTATCTGTTTTCACAAATGTAGAGAAAACATTGCCTCCTGTTCACCCACAAACAGCAAAATAGGAATGATTTTGAGCTAATGTCCCTAATATCCAGTATGATGTGATTTTTGCATTCAAGAAGATCAGTTTTGATGCAAATACATCTCAAGGTGCAAGGTGAAGGATACAATTAGAAACTGAGGTAGGGGAGGGAAGGAGACCATGCCATTCCCAGACATGAATTCTTCTTTGAACATAGAAGGAGCTGGGTGTGTAAAGGTGGTTAGCATGTGTAGTCCCACCACTGAGTGAAGCACTGGCAGGATCAATATTCCATAGTGAAAGAGAGGAAGATGAAAATGTTCACAGACTTTTTTGTTGTCTGTTTCAAAAATCAGGATACTGCACTCCTGTCTAATGAGGGTGATGATTTACTTCCATGTCTGCTGATAACTGAGTAAGATGTCATACAAGTATTATTGCTCTTTTAAAAGAGAAAGTGAGTATTTTCCATCCAGGAGCTCTCTGAGGAAACTTGTGGTTATTTATTTTGAAGAAATATTGGTATCCTGGGGAATTGCTAAGAACAGGAAGCTTGCAAAAGGGCAGATGAGGGGGACCTGCTAATTGCTAACTGCCAGGATAGACAAATACCGGTGAATTTGGCTAATGGGGAAAATGGTTAGTGCTAGGCAATGTAGTTTACAGGAAAAAACCCAACTTGTTGGGCAGATGTGATTGACTCCTAAATACAAGCCAGCAGTCTGTTAAATTCTTCGGAGCAGGTGTGCGAAGGCAGCCACACTGCTTGCTCAGCTGGGCACGTTCAAAGGTGCAGCCATGTGCAAAGTCCTGCTTAGTGTGAGAAACAGAGACTGAACCAGGAAGATCTATCTGTCTGTGCCTTGCTTCCCTGGAACAGCTTCCTGAGGGATATAGCAGAAAGAAAAAATACACTGCTTGGATGTGTGCTAAGACCAGATAAGGATCTTGCTACATGTGGTGTGGGTGACCCCAGTCCTATGGCCTGGCTTTTCAGGGTATTGCTATTGTCTTAAAAGGATGTTGAAGTGAAGGGAATGCATATGAGAACAGGAGGTGTTGCAGAGCTTGGAAACACACCTCATGGTGTCACTCAGCCTGAGCTTATCCACATGTTTGGAATGTGTCTGTCTTCCATGAGGGGGAAACCCCAGGTTCTCTTTTATCTCACAAAGAGTTGCTAAGCAGTCCTAGGAAGGTAAAAACCAAACAGAAATGAGATGAGCTTTCCCCAGGCTGCTGGGAGAATCCTTTCCAAGTCATGGCAAGCTGCTCTTCTCCAAGGCTTCTTGGCAAGCAGCACCAGGCTCTGTGCAGCGGTACCTAGATAAAAGGTAATAGGCTGTGCTGCGCAGGAAGCCAGAGTGAGTGATTTAATTATCTTTCCCAGTCTCTGCTGGTTGTGAAGCTGTTCTTTTAAAGACTTTAACTGGTGGCACTGGCCTCTGTCAAACAGGGTAAAATGGTCCTGCAGCTCTCCAAGGAGCCATCGGCACGGCTGCTGAAACATGTCGTCCGCTGCTACCTTCGCCTTTCCGATAACCCCAGGTAAACATTTTAGGAGTTTGGGCAGGGGCTTCTCCTGTGCCCATGGAAGCTCAGTTCTTCTCCACAGTGCCCACCTGGGGGGAATCAAGGTTCCTGGTCTGTCAGCCTTAGCTCAGTGTGGAAGATGGGTGGGGGTGGGGTTTTTGCTTTGATTTTTTTATTGCTAGCCACAGGAGCTTTTATGGTACGTGGGAGAAACAGTGACTGTTGGGGGCTTGTGCAAATTCCAGCTGTGCAACTTACTACTGTCTAAGCTCAAAGGTAGCTTGAACAAGATACAAAGGAGGGCCTGAGGTGGAAGGTACACTATACTCTCCCTCTTCTGCATCAAACAGGCTGTTAGCAATGGATGAAATTCAGCTGAGAGAATACAAACTGATCTCCTGCTGGCCAGTAGCTCTGCCCAGAGCTGCTGGGTGTGTTTGTTGCCTCAGCCTCTCCTGGCATCGCATCACTTTGCTGCTGGGTGTTGGGGTGCAGGGGCTGCGCAGGGGTTTGGTGTTGGGGGTGGGAGCTGTGCTGGCTGGCTGAGTGCCACCTGCTGCGGTGCTGCTGCTCAGTGTTTTCATTGGCTGGCTCTGCTGGGGAGACCTCCAGGCAAAGGAACTCTGTGTCCCCAGTGGGGTTTGCTCCCCTCTTGCCCCTGTGAGTTTATTTGTTGGGCCCCGTTACTTGTCTCTTGATGTAGGGCACGTGAAGCTCTCAGGCAGTGCCTTCCTGACCAGCTGAAGGACACCACCTTCGCCCAGGTCCTGAAGGATGACACCACCACAAAACGCTGGCTGGCTCAGCTCGTCAAGAACCTGCAAGAGGGTCAAGTCACTGACCCACGGGGCATCCCTCTTCCTCCGCAATGACTGCTGGGGGAGGTGGGGCACTGGGGAAGAAACAGCTCAGGTTTACAAAGAACCAGGAACAGGTGACCTCTTCTGCAACAAACTGGGCACGCCAGCTGGCTGCCAGCCTGTCGGACCATCCCACCCAGCCAAAGGGCTGCTCTGTAGCAGTGCAGCAAGCCTCCGGGGATCCCAGCACCAGCAAATGCTGATACTACAGCTTCAAAAAAAATCAATAAAAACAATCTCTATAGATCCCAGTCTCTCCGGGAGGCGTGGGTGGCATCTCTTCCCCCACCTCCAGTCAGGGGGCAGTGCAGATGTCCGCTCTTACAGCAAGCTCAGCCTCCGCCCAAGTGGTGCACGACACCAGGTGTGTGCACCACGTCCTTCCAGTTCCTTGTCAGTTCTTGTTTACATGTCTGTTTAGATGAGTGAACTGAATAAAAGCCTATCCAGTTGTTTTATCCCCTCCTAATACTGCTACTCAGCTGCAGGTAGCCCAGGGACAGCTTTCTTCCCTGCTAGCACATCCTTGCTCATGGCTCTGCATCCGGCTGGCACAGTGAAGTTCTCTGTTCTTTTCCTTTGGTGTGGAGGAAGTGGCTGGAGCCAGGCCATTGCAGTGCTTGCCACAAGAGGAGGGGTGAATTACTTGCAATGAACCCATGTGTCATAAGCTTGCTTCCCAGGGCTCTGGGGAAGGACAAGACAGCAGGATTGTGGCTCTTGTGCTGTAAATAGTGCACTCCTGCAGCTGACCAGCAGCCAGGGGCTGATGTGTGCTGGCCTCTCATCTAGACCTGGGAAGGCTGCCGGCTGGCTTATCCCATGGAGCTCAGTGTGAGGGCACCTGCCTTGAGGTGGTGGGCAGGCCACCGACTGATCCCGTGCCGCCTGCAGGCTCCAGGTATGCTGCCTTCTGCACCCACTGCTGCCTGCCAGGTGGCCCTCAGTCCTGTCCCCTACCCTCCCCCCTCCTTCCACTCCTCTCTGCCAGCCGGGTGCATCCATTTCAGCTTTGAAACCTGCCTTGGCATCTGCCATGGCCCCACTGCAATTAAACTGGACCAGCAGCCACTTACCTGCCTCCCCTGTGCCGAGGGCCTAATGTGGCCGCAGCGGGCTCTCAGAAGCTGTGGAGGAGCTCCCAGGCTCTATGGTAGCAGAGCCTGTTCTTGGCTGCAGGCAAGTCTGGGCAGCTACTTAATTTCTCCCCCCTCTTCGAGTAGTCCATTTTGCTGATCATCTGCAGTGTCGTGCCAACAGTGTCTTAAATCCCACCATTTCCCTTCCCTCCTCCCCTCAGCCTTGCATAACAAGGGCAGAGCACAGCCTCTTCCTTGCCCTCGGGTTCCTGTTTTATAACCATTGCCTTTTCCCTCCTTTTCACCCTGACCTTGCCAGGGTGTGAAAATGCTTCTGTGTGGTTGATTGGTTTTTTTTAAAATTCGGATTAATAAATAATAAAACCTCATCCAGCACAGATTGCTCCTGGTCTGGTCTCTCGGGGTGGGGGCAAACGGCGAGGTGGGGGCTTATTGCAGGTGGGAGGAAGGGTGGGATGTGCCGTCTTGGGGATGTGAGCTGGGAAGAGTGGCTTTTCCCAGTGGGAGCTGGCTATGTCCCTGTGGCGCCGCATCTCTTCTGGGGCAGGTAGTGTGGAGGGGATGCTGCTCTGTTTTGCTTTGCAGGCAGGCAGCGAGCCTGCCAAGGAGAGAGGATTCGCTGCCTCCCCACAGCGTCTTTGCAAGCGCTGCCGCGCTCCCCCGGTGTCCAGGTCTGTTAGAGCATCGCCCACCCGAAAGTTTAGTCCCTGCCCCGCACCCCTTGCCCCCAACTCGGCCTGCCCTAAGGCTGCCTCAACTTGGATCCCCGTGGGAGTTTTGCCTCTGGATGCTCAAACTGTGCCCTGCTTTTTGGGTCCCGCATCGCTCCCAGCTGAAGGGTTCCGTGGACCACCGCGTCCTGGAGAAGACAGGGACACACTGAGGACACTCTGTGGATGGGGAGATTGGTCTGTGCTGGGTGCAAGCGGGTCTGGGGACAGACGAGCTCAACCGGAGGATGGGAATGGGGGCTCGACCCCAAAGGAGGGTGCTCCCAACCCCGCCGGCCCCTCCACTGCCTTCTTTACCCGTCACCCCCGCCCTCCCCCCCCGCCTCGGGAGTGGCGTGACCTTAATCCGAAGCGACCTTGAGAGAGGCTGCGGCTGCGGGGCGTGCGGGGGCCGGGGGCGTCCCGCGGCGGCGGGGGCCGGGGGAGGGCTCGCCGCCCAGGCGCTGCCGAGGGGCGGGCAGCCCCGGCTCCGTGCGGCCGCCGGCGGTGGAGCGGAGCGGAGCGGCAACGGAGAGCGGGTAAGGGGCTGGGCGTCCGGTCCTCCGCGGGCAGCCGGGCGTCCTGCGGAGGGGAGGGGGCGGCGGCGGGTACGGGGCTGCGACCTCCAGGCTCTGGGACCCCCCAGGCTCTGGGACCCCGTGTCTCGGGCTGCGCTGCCCCGGAGCGGCTGCACTGTTGGGGTGGCGCGGGGCGGGAGGAGAAGTGCCGGCGATTTTGTGTCCTTTGCCATAAGGTGTGATTTGCCCCCTGAACCCCAAATCCCTTGGGGTTTGCCGCTCCATCCCGGAGCCCCTTGTCCGTTCCTCGCCTCGCTTCCAAGCCCTTCTGCCCCCGTCAGACACGGGCAGTTTGTAAGCACAGCGGGGCAGCAAGGTGTGGGGTGCCTGAAGGAGGGTGAGGGGATCATCCCTCCCTGTGCTGGCACGGTCACCCGTAAGGTGGCATTTTATTCTGCCGGGGGACTCCACACTGGAACGGCTGGGGACTGCTCACACTCGCTGGCCCTCCAGCTCTGCTGGGGCCTGTCACCATCAGGAGAGACGCTGCAATGGCTCAGAGTGTGCTGGGGTAGCTGGGGATGTTTCTGGCAGCAGGCAGCTGCCCTGCGGGAAACTCTCGGGTTGGGTTTCTCCACACCCTGGCTCTCATCCCGCTTGGCTCAAGAATGTAACTCAGACTGGGGCAAGGGAGCCTGCATGGGGCCAGGCTGTGAGGGGCTCGTGGCATCCCTCACATAACAGGAGAGAGCAGAAGAGATGCGTCCTTGCATCCACATGCCCTTCCTTGTGCTTCCTTGGGCTTTCTTGGGCTGGAAGGGATCATCCCTTCTTTGCTGCGTTTGTGGGGAGGGCACTGCTCCATGGTTGGGACTGGGCATGCTTGGGCCGTGCTGGGAGCCTGGAGGGGCTGGCACTGGGCGAGAAGTTTAGCTCCAAACTCAGTGTGGTAATGGGCCCAAGGGCTGCAAGCTGCTCCCTTGCACACTGCCACCTTGTACACATGCATGGCAGGGTGCCAAGAGGACAGAACTGTTGGTGGCACTGAGCCCATCTCTGTCCCAGTCCTGCATGTCTCCCTGCTTCTCCAGCCCTGGTGCCTCTTCCTCCACCCCAGCTTCCCTAAGACATGCCCATCTCTCTGATCTGCTGCGGCACAGGGGCTGCAGGGCAGGTGAGCACCTGGAGCTGTGGCTCTGCGAAGTGGCTGTGCCAGGCTGGGTGCTGCTGGAAAGCAGGAGGGTGCAGGTGGATGGGTGACTGGGGTTGTCCCCCCTGGTTCCCTGAGGGCCATGGGGTGCAGGGGCTGAGAGCGCACTGCAGGGGATGGATGTGGGACGCTCCTGGAGCTGTGCTGGCCAGCATCAGGGCACCAACTCTGCAGGGCACAAGAGGAGTGCTGGGCTACTCTCTGTTTTTGGGTGAGGGCACTCCAAGTCCTGGGCCGGTGGGTCAGCGCCCTGTGGGTTGGATGTGGGGGGATACAGGCACTACAGCAAGTCCTTGCAGTCTGAACCTTGCAAGAAAGATCCGTGTTGGGAAGGCACAGCCCCAGCACTGGGCACTACTAGGAAGGATTTGGGATGGCACCCCAGCTACTCCATGTCTCCAGCAACATGTGAGGTCCCCAAGAGTGGACAGGTGGTCCCTATGTGGCCTGGGGACAGCCAAACAGCCACAGCTTGCCCCACAACTAGGATGTCTCCCAAGAGCAGGGCTACAGCCCTGGCCAGTGCTGTTCTGCCCTGCTGAGGCACACTGAGCAGGGGATGGCTGCTGTCTGGCCCGAGAGCCCACAAGGGTCTGGCAGTCGGGCTTGGCAGCTGCCTGCACGCTGACAGCACCAGCTATTCCCAGCCCTGCCTCACCGGTGCCTGTGCTGAGTCAGGGGCCTAGGGCACGGCTGCTACCCCTGCACCCTGGTACAGAGCCCTTTGCTCTCAGGGACCCTGGGTCCCCTCCTGCACCCAAATCCCAGCCCACCAGCTGTGGCATCCGCTCCTTGAGGGCCCAGCTCCAGCACCTGGCTGACAAGCACATCCAGTGATTTGTCAGAGTAATTAAAGTCTCAACAGCCTAATCAAGGTCTTATTGTCCAGTAGTATTTATAGTCCCACTCACTGCAGCGTGCTCCCTGTACAGCTGCGGGTGCAGTCACTGCCTGGGGTGCTGGTATTCCCTGGGGAGAAGAGGCTGTGGGAGCTGAGGGTCATTGCTCTGTGTCCCCTTCCTTGCTATCACAGCTGCACCTCTCCCTTACTTTCAAATTTGCTGGTTGGGGTGGTTTCCTAGGTGGTGGAGGCTATTCTTGGGCACCACCAGAGCAGTTTTTCCTGGTTTCAGGGGCTGCTTCTTACCTGGGAGCAGCAGGGCTCTGGTACCCACTGGGCTGTGGGGCGTCAGCGCTGGCAAGTTTTTCTGTTTTCCACCAACACCTTTTGAGCTCCGGCTTCCTGGTAACACAGATTAATATTTCATGAGTATGGCAGTGTGAACTCGACACTTAAGGAATGCAATGACCCAGCAGGAGACAGACATAGGTGCGCTCAGATGCGGGCAGGGGCACACACATCTCGCACACACATGGGTACAGCTGGAGCCCACTCGGCGGGACCTGGGCACAGCATGAGGGTCTGACCTTGCTTCCCCCAGCCACCCTCTCTCTTCCCTCCCCAGCAGCTGCCAGCGTGGAGAAGGCAGAGCTATGGCATCGCTGCTGTGCAACACTCGTGAGTGCCCCAGCGGAGGATGGGTGCAGGGCAGGGCATTGGGCCATCTGGATTTATGCCAAGGCAAATCTGGCTTCTGGGTTGAGCTCACCTTGCTGCACTCAGAAGCATACCTACCCCACCATGGCCATTGGGATTTGGGCTTGGAAGCGCCCAGGGTGGATGGGAAGGGTTGATGGGGAATTACCTTGTGCAACTCTTCTGGTGAAGGGAGTTTGTTTCTGGTTCGTCTCTCCTCCCTCACGGGTTGAGGGACCTTGTGGGATCCCGGAGGTGAGAGAAAGAAAAGTACCAGGGTGCAGTGCCTGGATACCCCCACCCTCCGTGATGCAGCCCGTGCTGCCCCCAGGCATCCAGCTCACAGACACGCTGGAGCAGATGCAGCAGGGGACCCTGATGCGCAAAGTCAAGTCCAAGAGCTGGAAGAAGCAGCGTTACTTCAAGCTGCAGGAAGACTGCATGACCATCTGGTACCAGTCCAAGAGGACAGGCAAAACTGAGTCTGCCTGTGAGTACCAGCTGCTCTGTGTTGCCCGAGAGGCCGTCAGTAGGTTTCAGAGTGAACAGGGATGTGAAGGTACGGAGATTCTTGGGCCATGCTTGCTAAGGGTGCTGGGGCATTGAAGAAAGGCTCTGCATGTGAGATCTCTTCTCACCCACATGTCTCCATGAAACATCCTGCCTCCAGCAGGACCCATGGGTCAAAAGGGCTGAGTAGAAATTGCAGCTGATACAAACGGAACCTCTGGAATTCCAGTGCAGGAATAAGCAGACAAAGGGGCAGATGGATGACTGGCTGACTTGATAGCTCAATGGTTAATGGATAGATTACTAGCTCAGTGGGTGGATGGATGGATGGATGGATGGAGTGGAAGAAGGGATGACTGGAAGGATAGATGTCTGTGGGCAGGGCCCCTTCCCCTGTGGTCCTTGTCCCCTACAGACAGGCCTCCCCTTCCTCTGCCCCAGTCTCCATCAGCGATGTGGAGACAGTGCGGGAAGGGCACCAGTCGGAGGTGCTGCAGAGCGTGGCCGAGGAGTTCCCCCCTGAGTGCTGCTTCACCATTGTCTTCTACGGCCGTCGTGGCAACCTGGACCTCATTGCTGGCTCGGCGGAGGAGGCACAGTGCTGGGTCCAGGGCCTGCGTCAGCTCATCGAGGTGGCCACCACCATGGACCAAAGGGAGAAGATAGACCAATATCCTTCCTGAGAGCATCACTCTACCCCCCACACCCATTGCTGATCATTCCCCAGGCCCTGCATCTTCTGCCTTGCCCCAGCATGTGTGTAGCTATTCTGGGTCTCACCATCTGCATCAGTGTAGGGCACAGGAAAAGGAAAAGATGCGCTCTGATACTCCCCAGCCCCATTTCTCATAGCCAAGGTCCTTTCCCTTAACATTTGCCCTGGTTTCTCGCACATGGATTCGTGACTGGTTCCAGAAGGCTGACAAGAATAAAGATGGGCGCATGAACTTCAAGGAGGTGCAGCGTCTCCTGAAGATGATGAACGTGGACATGAACGAGGATCATGCCCTGCGGCTCTTCCAGGTAACCACAGCACCTGAGAGTCTGGAGGGGCTGGAGAGAGACTGGAAGGGCTGGAACAAGCTGTACAACACCTCCTTGCAAAAGGACCTGATCACTTTCTTCCACCCACCCATCCACCCATCCATGCATCCAGCCATCCACCCATCGACCCAGCCAGCCAGCCAACTACCTGTTTACCCAAACAAACACACATTTGTTCATTTATTTGTTAAACTAACCAGCCAAGGCAGCTCTTCCCCCCATTCATTTGTCCATCCAGCTGCTTATCTGTCTACCAAGCTAACCAGCCATCTGTTTTTTTATCCCTCCCTCCCTCCCTCCCATCAATCCATCCATCCATCCACCTAACCAGCCCTCCATCTGCCCATTCATCCATTCCAACATTGATCAATGTCTGCCTCTGCCACTGGCATGGGGGACTCTGTTTGGGGAGGGAGAATTCCCTCACAGCACCTTCCGTGGCCAAGACACCCCGTTTTGCCCCATCTGGGTGCTGAGGGAGCTCCTTTGCAGGATGCTGACAAGTCAGAGTCGGGGACACTGGAAGGGGAGGAATTTGTACTCTTCTACAAGTCTCTCACGCAGCGTGAGGAGGTGCTGAGCCTCTTCCAGGAATTCTCTGAGGATGGAAAGAAGCTGACGCTGCTGGAGCTGGTGGATTTCCTACGGCAAGAGCAGCTGGAGGATGAGGGCACAGAGGAGCTGGCCATGGAGCTCATTGACAAGTATGAACCATCGGAGACAGGTGAGAGCTGGCTCAGACATCATCTGTACTCTGCATGGGGGCAAGGAGGGGTCACAGACTCACAGCCCCATGGTAGGAGCATTCCCAGCCCCATCCTGCTGTGAGTGGGCACAAGAAGAAGACTCACCAAGGTGTGATCTGGGTGCAGTTCTGCTTTATTTAGTCCGTTCCTGGGCCTTTTTTGTGTAGAAGGTTGACCAGCCATGGTGTGCAAGGTCCAGCTTTGGGGTCCACTGCCCACCTTTCCCCGTGGCATGTCTTTCTGTGCCCCAGACTCTGGCATCAGTTTGGGGATTCCAGGAGCCACTAGCAGCCCTGTTTGCCCCCATTCTGCCTCTTCCATGTCCCCTGGCTGTTGCTGAGCCTCCCCCTGTGCCTGCAGCCCGGGCTCGCCATGTGCTGAGTGCTGATGGGTTCCTCATGTACCTCTGCTCCCCGGAGGGCTCCATCTTCAACCCCCAGCACCGGGCGCTGTGGCAGGACATGAGCCAGCCACTCTGCCACTACTTCATCTCCTCCTCCCACAACACCTACCTGATAGAGGATCAGATTCGGGGCCAGAGCAGCATCGAGGGCTACATCAGGTAAAGGGACTGCTCCCTTCCAGCTGCCCTCCAACACCCTCCCACCTCAGTGTCATGTCCTCAGCAGCTCCATAGGGTAAACCCCAGAAGCTCCTTTGCTCCTCTGTGGTGCACTCCTCTGGCCTTGCCCTGCATGCAGCAGCATCCCCACCCTTGGTGGGTGTCCCCTGGTCCCTTAGGGGTGACACCCACGGGCAGAGGGGAGGGCAGGGAGCTGGTGCCCTGGCTGAGTGCAGGGTTCCAGGGGTGACAACCCACCCCCAGGGCTCTGAAACGGGGCTGCCGGTGCCTGGAGGTGGATTGCTGGGACGGGCCAAATGGGGAGCCCATGGTGTACCACGGCCACACCTTCACCTCCAAGATCCCCTTCCGGGAGGTGGTGAGCACCCTGGGGAAGTACGCCTTCAAGGTAAGGCACCCTTCCCCAGGTGCTGGTGGTCGTGGGTGGTCCTCAGTGGGTGGGGACGCATGGTAGTGGTGGGTCCCTGGAGGGGGAGTGGTGCTGAGGCTCACACACCTGGTGATGCAGCCGGACTGGTCACACTGCGGGAGAGGAGGGCGGCTGTGTCACTTCCTGGGGACAGCCTGCACTGTGCTGTGCCAGGGGGTGGGTGCTCATGCAGACAAGGTCTGTTGGGGGTGCAGGGGTGAGATGGGATGTGGGGGGTACTGGGGGATTGGAGGGGTATGAAGGTCTCAGGGGACAAACAGACACAAGTGGCTCCATCCTGGCACTGATCATGCCTGGATGAAGCCCTTGTGAGAGCTCACCAGCCCCACCAAGGCTGATCTCCAGCTGTGCATGTTGCTCCTCAGACCTCGGACTACCCAGTGATCCTGTCCCTGGAGAACCACTGCAGCATGGAGCAGCAGGAGGTCCTGGCCCAGCAGCTCAAGGACATCCTGGGGGAACAGCTCCTGACCACTACCATTGATGGGCATGTCCCCACCCAGCTCCCATCCCCAGAGGTAGGGACAGAGCACAGCTGTGCAGGGCATCTCTGTCCTGCCTTGAGAGTGTGCTAAGGAAGTGGATCTGCTGTTCAGAGAATAGGCCAACCTGTTCCAGCATTGTCCTGCTCCACTGGAGGATTTGAGGACCCTGGGGGTGGGTGTCCTCATGTTCACAGAGGTGCCAAGGCTGTCCCCAGGGTTGTCTCCCCATGCCCTGCAGAATCAGAGAGCAGGGCAAAACGCTCCTACCCCATCCCCTCCTGAGTGCTGAAGTGATCTGGTCATGCTGGCCTCCAGCAGTTCAGGATCCCAGGGGACATGGCCATGGAAGCGCTGAGTAGCCCAAGGTGCTTCTCTATCCTCAACCCCACAGGAGCTGAAGCACAAGATCTTGCTGAAGGGCAAGAAGATTGGGCGGCTGGAGAACACCCTGGATGGGCCAGGGGATGAGGCGCCTGATGTGTCTGACAATGACAATGGGGCAGAGGCAGAGGAGGAGAAGCGGAGGGCAAAGGTAAGTGGCCCAGGCTGGGGACCAGCTGGGACCACTGAGTCCCTGGACACAGGTATGAGCTGTGGTGACATCCTACTGCATAGAGGGGAGACAGAGACTGCAGAGACATCACCAGGCAGGGAGGACAGCCCTTTCTGCCTCTGGCCATGCCAGCTCCCTCCTTGTTGTGGTGGCAACATATTGGAGGTCCCCTGCTTGCTCTGTTCCTGCCAGGAAGGCTGCTCATAGTAGGGATGCTGCCATCCACCAGCACACCTCTGGCTGCTCTTGCCTGCCCTGGCTCTACAGGCCCTGGCCTGGCTGAGTGCTGGTGGGTGGTGCTCCCATCAGGAGGGACCCAACATGGCTCTGCCTTGCAGAAGGACAAGGAGAGCCTGGCACAAGCATTGTCCGACTGTGTCATCTACTGCAAGAACGTGCCCTTCCGGGGCTTCCAGAAGGCCCGCAGCCATTCCCGGCCCTCTGAGATCTCCTCCCTCTCTGAAGCCAAGGCCAGGAAGCTCATCCGGGATGAAGGTGAGATTAAGGGGGCAGTGGCACCGGGTGACTGGGACAGAGTAGAGGGGGTCAATGGCTTCCTCGTGGGTAGTGCCAAAGCCCTCCCTTTCTGGGAGAAACAGGGTTCAGTGGGGCTGTACTGTGGGGTTTGGCTCTGGTAGGTGATGAGGTTATTGGCTTACAAAACAAGGCAGGACACCTGGATTCCTGAGCAGGGAGAGGGATGAGAATTGGTGGGTGGGTGCACAGGTGGATGGATGGATGGATGGATGGATGGGCAGCACATGTGGGTGGCTGTGCAGGCCAGAGAATGAACCCACAAGTGGCTCTCATGCTCTATCCCTAGGAAATGAGTTTGTTCGCCACAATGCCTGGCAGCTGACACGCATCTACCCCAGCGGGATGCGGACTGACTCCTCCAACTACAGCCCCCAGGAGATGTGGAATGTGGGGTGCCAGATCGGTATGGCCGGGGTGCAACAGGGCTGTGGGCTGTGCCAAATGCCACCATCAACACCTGTGTTAATGCCAGCTACAACCCTATCCGGAGCCAGGTCAGGTTGCTGGCTCTTGTGCTGCCCTGGGGGTGTCCAGGAACTAGTGCCTTATTCCCCTATGCAACCCCACATCTCTCTAGGTATGGGGACAGGCTGGTTTTCTGCTCAAAGCAGTGTCTCCAAGCTGTTCTGAACCCTTTTCCCTGCCACCTCCCTCCAGTGGCCTTGAACTTCCAGACAGCCGGCACGGAGATGGACCTGTGTGATGGGCTCTTCAGCCAGAACGGCTGCTGTGGCTACGTGCTCAAACCACCCTTCATGAGGGATGAGGAGACTCTCTTCAACCCTAGTGACCCCAGCAGCCGGGAAGGCCCTGGCCCCATCACCCTGACAATCCAGGTACAGGGTTGTGGAGAGACCCTGGGGAAGCCATGATAGTGTGCTGGGGCTCTCTTGGTCCCAGACAGATGGGGACACTGTTGGGCAGTGTGGAGCCAAGTAGCCTCACAACAGATAGACTTGGCTGCTCCCCAGCTCAGGGGGTTCATGCTCCTTCCTGCAGGTAATCAGTGGGCAGCAGCTGCCCAAAGTGGCCAACAGCAAGGAGGGAGCCATCATTGACCCACTGGTGCGTGTGGAGATCTACGGGGTCCCCGCGGACCAGGCGCACCAGGAGACCAAGTACATCGAGAACAATGGTGAGACCCACAGTGGTACCAGGCACAGTCCCTGCTGTCCTTCACTCTCTCAGCACCTGCTCTCTCTTCCCAGGGTTTAACCCCCGCTGGGATGAGACACTGCAGTTTCAGCTCCACGTGCCAGAGCTGGCCCTCATCCGCTTTGTGGTGGAGGATTATGACAAGACTTCCAGGAATGATTTCGTGGGTCAGTTCACCCTAGCCTTTGCCAACATCAAACCCGGTGAGTGGCTGCTGCTCAGTGGTTTTGGGCACCCAGGACAGCCCTGCAGGCATGTCTGGGGCTCAGTTGAGTACTAGAGAGGAGGGCGGGACTCCAGTTGGCCAGAACCTTGCTGTCCCTTCCTGCAGGATATCGCCACATCCATCTCCTCTCAAAGGATGGCACCAGCATCCCACCCTCTTCGCTCTTTGTCCATATATGCATCACCAAACCACCTGGTCCTGAGCAGGACTGAGCTCATGGGGTGAGCAGCACCCAGATGGAAGCCATAGAGCCAGCTCCAAGCAGCTGGGGCCATAGAGCCAACCACCTTGCCCTCTTGTTGAGCTGTTTCTGTCATCCCTGTGTCATTGTTGCTGCTGTGACTCCTTCTGCAGTAGCCTCCAAGGGCTGGTAAAAGCACTGACCTCCCCTTTCCAGGTTCAGGTTGCTGCTGCCCATGCATGAGTGTGGGGTCTACACCAGTGCAGCTCCCTGCACCCTCCACAGGCATCCTGCCCTGGCCCACGGTCACAGCTTGACTGTGGGAAGGAGAAGAGATGGTGTGTGGCCCAGCTCTGCTGCAGGGGCTGGTCCCCCTCCAGCCAGGGGAGCAAGGCTGGAGCCGAGCAAACCCTAGGGCTGGGCACAGCTGGGAGTAAAGTTGGTCCTCACTGCCCCCTAACCCTGCAGAACCCCATCACATCCCTTGGCCCCTAGAGCCCCAAATTAACCCTTGTCCCATCCTTTCTCTGTAAGCAACCTAATAAATTGTTCAGTGACAAACAGGTCCGGGTCTGGGTGCAGCAGTGCTGGGGAGATAGGGGGAGCTGAGCTTGGCTTTGTGCTCTCTTCCTCTGTGGGTACCTGGCCCACTGTTCACACAGGGGTTCCAAGCAGCCCAAATAAATGGTATTAAAAGGAACTGAGGGATTCCTTTTATACAGTTGTGTATTTTACAACCCATATACATATATGCCTGTACACACACATACATCTCTGCAGCAGGCCTGTGCCACCAGCACCTTAAAGCAGTTGGGATTCAGCCTCACTGTGGCGTGCCATCCTTCTCCACAGGGCACCCTCCTTCTTGCTCCATCCTGGGGGGCCCCTTGGCCTGGCTCTCCCTCTGCACAGTGTGTAAGTGGACAGTGTGAGTGCTGGGGTCCTTTCCCACCCCCTGGCTAGGGTCGACAGCCCCGTGCTCAGGGTGATGCCGCTGGATGTGTTTGATGACCTGGAACTTCTGCTTGGCCTTGTAGGGGCAGTAGCGGCAGAAGAAGGGGTGCTCGTTGGTGTGCGTCAGGTAGTGGTGGCGCAGGCCAGCTGCCCAGCGGAAAGCCCGCCCGCAGGCGTTGCACACATAGGGCTTCTCCTCACTGTGCTTCTTCAGGTGAGTCTTGAGGAGAAAGCGGGTCTTGAAGGCTTTGCCACACTGCTCACAGATGAAGGAACGGGCTTCCTGGTGCCGTGTCTCCTTATGCACCCGCAGGGCATCCGCACGGTTGGTGCAGTACTCACACTCATCGCAGCAGTATGGCTTCAGGCCTGTGGCAACAGGGAAGGGGATGGCACCGGGATAGGGGCACAGTGCTCCCCAGTCCACGGGTCTCACCATCCCTATAACAGAGCATCAGTCCCCAGGGACTTCCCCCCACATCCCATTTTGTTAGCAGGCACACCAAGATCCCCATTTCCAAGGCTCCAAACAGTGCCTAGGGTCTGTGCCACCCAAACTTCCCTCCCACCTGAGAGCACTGCCCCCACCCCATTAGCACAGGATGATGTGCTGCCCCCTAAATGTCCTCCTCCATCACCAGCTGGGCCACTGGCAGAAAGAGAAGCATGGAGCAGCCCCAACACCCTCCCTGGTGCTTGACAGCCTGTCCTCAGTGGGCAGCACTCACCTGTGTGCTTTGTCATGTGGTACTTGAGCTGGTTGACCCACTTGCATTTGTAGCCACAGTCAGGGCAGAGGTATTTCCGCTCCTCCTTGTGGATCCGCATGTGATACTGGGCAGGAGGATAGGGTCAGGATGAGACCATGTCCCCTGCCTTGGGGATGTGCAGGGCTCTGGGGTGGCAATGAGAGGCTCAAAGACAGCTCTGACATCTCCAGCTGCATGGGACAAGGAGGGCTGTGTGCTTGCTTGGCAGGCTATGGGCAAGGGGGATCCACAGCAGGGTGAGGATGAGATGCCTGTACTGTTGAGCTGTTCTGTCCCAGCCTGTGGATGGCACAGGCTTTGTTCCCCAGTTTGGTATGTAAGGCAGAGTCAGGTTAAAAACCCAGCCCAACAGAGCTGAGCACATTGCACAGCCTCACCCAGGTGGCCCCAGGGAGCTCCAGCTCAACCTGGCCATTAAAAAAGTCAATACTTCTTTTAGCAAAACCAGACTATTTTTCCCTCCATTACCCTATGCCTCCATCACCCACGCATTTCCTTTTCCAGGAAAAGCCCTTTACCACACATCAGGATGCTAATCACCTACAAAAACGAGGGCAGGGTCATGCTCTGCTTGCAAGAAAGCTGGAGGTTTCCCTGCACCGTCTAACTGGCACCACAGAGCATGCCGAAGCCAGCAAGCAGCCAAACTTGACTTTGAATGGTGCAAGGCTGCACCCAGAGAAAGTCAAAGATGTCAGTAAGAAAAGTGAACACAGACTGCTGCCCACCTTCTTGCTTTGTTAAAAGTCTCCCTCACCCTTAAACTGCAACGGCAGAGAAGAAATGTATTGTACTGACATGACTTTTATCTGCTTGTCTCCTATTTCTGTTCAGTATGAGCCACTGAACACAGAGGATAAAACCTCCCCTTGGGAACTTCTTCCCCAAAGCCCTGTGGCTGGATGCCCCTCAAGCCACGCAGACGCAACAGGATACATTCCCAAGCAGAGCTCTTACCTTGAGACGTGAGGGGTCGGCGCAGGCATATTTACAGAGGTGGCACTTGTAGGGCTTCTCTCCAGTGTGGATACGGATGTGCCACGTGATTTTTTGCCTGTTCTTGGTGGTGTACTCACAGTCCGAGCACTTGTACACGCGGGTGCCCCCATGGCCCTTCATGTGCTGGTCAAACACAAGCTGGTGCTGGCAGGCAAAGTCGCAGAAGGGGCAGTGCAGGGGTTTGTCCTGGGGGGCAGCTGGCTCGTGGCTCTCCATGTAATGCCGCACCAGCTGCTGCCGCTCCTTGGCTGCAAAGCTGCACAGCTCACAGCGGTGGCTGAAATGCTGCGTCTTGTGCTCCTCCAGTGCCTCCCGGGTGGCGAAGGTCTCCTTGCAGGTGCTGCACTCCAGGTGTGGGTGCTGCTTCTGCACGTGGCACTTGAGCGTGGCCTCACTGTGACACACGAAGTCGCAGCGTGGGCAGCTGTAGGAAACCTTTTCCTCATGCCGCCGCAGGACGTGCTGCTTGAGGGCCGTCTCAGAACTGAAGCGAGCCTCACAGCGGGAGCAGCCGAAGTTGAGCTCACCATGGTGGCAGCTGTTAACGTGGCGGGTGATGTCATTCTGCAGGTAGCTGCTGTAGTCACAGAGCGGGCAGAAGTGGGTGGGTGTCTTCTCATGCACCCGCAGGCGGTGGATGCGCAGCTTGGAGTTGGTGCCGAAGGTCTGGCTGCAGATGCTGCAGGAGATGCGCCCCACGCCGGTGTGCAGGGACTGGTGGGCCTCCAGGCGGTAGCGTCGCGTGGTGCTGAACTCGCAGTAGCGGCACTTGTGCGGCTTCACCCCCTCGTGCTTGATGCGGACGTGCTGCCGCAGGCACCGGGCCTGCTTGCAGGTGAACTCGCACTGGCGGCACTGCAGCTGTGGCCGCTTGCTGTAGTGCTTGCGGTGCAGCCTGCGGTGCAGCCGCAGGGCTTTGGCCACCTTGGAGGTGAAGGGGCAGGAGGTGCAACGAAACTCGCCCAGAGTCACGCAGCCCCTCTTCTTGTGCGTCTTCATGGCCCGTTCCTGGTGGCAGGTGAAGGGGCAAGTGGGGCAGGAGAAACGCCTCCTCTTGGGCAGGGTGGCTTTTGGTGGGGCTGCATCCAGTGGGAGCTCGCTGGGCTGGCCTTTCTCAACACTGGGTGGGTCCCCCTCAGGGAGTTCGGTCCTTTGGGGTTCGTCCTCCTTGGGATGCATGATGTGCTTTTCAGCACAGTGGCTCTTGAGTGCCCGCCGGGAGCGGAAGGCCTCAGGGCACAGGGAGCACCAGAACTGCTCCAGGTTCCGGCAGCCATCCTCCACATGAGAGGTGATGGTGGTGACACGGGAGCACACAAAGGAGCAGGCATTGCAGTGCAGCTTCCCTCCCTCCAGTCGGTATTTCTCTGAGGGCTTCCCAGGCTGGGAGGCACCAGCAGCTCCACCTGGCTCAGTACCTCCCCCTTGCTGGGGAGGCTCTTCTGCCATCTCTGTGCTGTCAACCAGCAGGGATTTCTCAGAGGCATGACAGCCCAATGTCTGTGCCCCAGCCAAAGGACTGCCTCCTGCTTGTGTTTTATCAGGCAGCAGTTCAGCTTCCCAAGGGCTCTCAGTATGCCTGGACTCCTCTGAGCCTCCCTTCTCGCTCTCTGCCATTTCTGTACCATTATCACCAGGCTGGTGAGCAGGTTGGCACAGTCCAGGTGCCTCCTGACTGGTTGGTTTGAGGATCTTGTTCTTCAGGAGAACTGGGCACTTCTTCAGGAGGTGGGTGTTGAGTCCCCTCTGCTGTTTAAAGCTGGCGCCACACTCACGGCACACAAGTGGGGCCCGGTGGCTCTGGCAGCTGGCTTTGGAGTGCAGGGACATGGATTTCTCCTTCCGTGTGATGTACGAGCACTTCTCGCACTTGAAGACCTGGCTCTCCGACTGCACCACCAGCATCTGCACCCTGCCCTCCAGCACCAGCGTCTCTGCCTGCTCCTTGTCCTGCTTCCGCAGAGCCTTCAGCACTGACTCCGAGCCGCCCCTGGCATTGTCATCAGAGGTGGTGACATCCTCTGGGACAGGCAGGCGGCCCTGTTCACGTGTCTTCAGCATGCTGAGCCAGGCCTCTGGCAACTTGGCTTGGCTGGTCTCTCTCAGCTCCGTGTCTGCCACCAACTTATGGTGGTCTGAGCATGACCCCTCAAGGTGGCCCATGTCCTCCTTTAGGGCATCTTTTCCCTGGTTGTCTCCTGCCGCTACACTGCCCTTCACCACTTTGTCTTCCTGTACATTTACCTCCTCTTCCTCAAAGTCTGGGATGTCTTCAAGTGTATTGCCACTGTCCTCCAAGCCAAGGCCATCCTGGGAGCCCAGCATCTCATAGGCTGCGGGAGGCTCCTTGCAGGACAGCATTTCCACACTCTCTGGCTGGGTCACACAGGCTCCTCCAGTCAAGTTCTCCAGGAGAGGGTCAGATGAGACATTCAGTGCCTCCAAGTGCAAGGTGCAGCTCTCTGCCACATCTTCAGAAACAGTGAGCTCAGTAGAGCCTGTGGCAGCATTTCCTTGCAGGCAGTCATCTTCCAGGGCATTGCCAGCAATAGGACAGCTCTGCTCCCCCTCGCCCACACCTCTCTCTGCCTCACTGCTGCTCTCTGGTGGAGCAGCATCCTGCTCAAGGAGGGGCACCACGAACACTTGCTGGTAGCCCTCTTCTCCCTGAGACTCTGCTTGGGATGGCTTCTCCTTTATCCACTGCTCCTTGCCAGTGAGGGAGGAACTGGCATCCACATGCAGGGCTGCACCGAGCTCATAGCCAAAGAGTGCCTCAGATGAGCTGATCTCCAGCTCCTTGCTGGCGTAATTTTCCAGCCAGTCCTTGTCACCAGGAACATAGCCATGAATCTTGCGCTTGTGGAAGAAGAGGCTGGTGTTACTGAAGGTGCAGTATGAACACAGGGCACAGCGAAACTCCTTCTGCTTGGTGTGCTTGCAGTTCTCATGGTTCAGCAGCGCCTGCTTGTACTTGGTCTGGTAGG
The DNA here is from genome assembly GCF_020740725.1 of Corvus hawaiiensis. Taxonomy (NCBI): domain Eukaryota; kingdom Metazoa; phylum Chordata; class Aves; order Passeriformes; family Corvidae; genus Corvus; species Corvus hawaiiensis. The sequence goes on along the minus strand of NC_063219.1, from coordinate 25,063,011 downwards.
TGCAGTACTGGCACTGGAAGACAGGCACCTGGTAGTTCTGCGAGTGCTTCGCCTGCATGTGCTTCTGCAGCTCGTACTTGCGCTTGCAGGCGAAGCCGCACACCTCGCAGATCAGACTTTTACCCTGGTGCCGCAGCTTGTGGCTGCTCAGCTGGTCAGCACGGTGACACCGGTATGAGCACTGGTTACACTGGTATCTGTAGGGACAAGCAGAACTGGTCAGGCAGCACAAGGAACTGGGGCAGGCTGAGCTTAGTCAGGCGTGCTGAGCTCTCTTTCCCCACCCCAGACAAATGGGGAAGGGGTATTGTTCGATTTGCCAGATCTGACCTTTGCCATCCAGACAGCTCTTACCACAGGCCATTCCTCCCTGCTACAGCCCTTGGCACTGCTGGTTCTTTACACCCCCAGCCTGAGGACTGGAGATAGATTACCTGAGTAATCCATACAGTGACCATGTCAGACACACATATGCTCACATGTGCACACCAACAGCACTTCCAGCATCCCTGGAGGAAGGCTAGACCCAAATGAGGTGATAATTTGGCAGTCCTGAACAGGCCTTGACCCACAAACAACAGCAGAGCCATGAACCCAAGCTCAGAGTTGCACCTCTGAGGTAATACACCTCCTTGGTGGCATAGAGACAACAAAAATAGCTTTGCCTCCACAGCACCATGCTGCAAGTTCAAAGACCACATTTCTTATGCACCAGACAGGGCAGGCCAGACATGAGAAAGTCTGGCACACAATGCAGCCAGGAGAAGCAGACCCCTAGAGCAGGATCTGGGGAGCCTTGACTATGCTGCCAGGCCAGTGGAGCAGGGGGTCTTACCGGAGATCTCCAGTGTGCTTCCGCATGTGGACGTTCAGGTAATGCTTCCACTTGGTGATGTACCCGCACTCGGTGCACATGAAGTTCTTGTCATTGGAGTGGGTCAGCATGTGTTTGGACAGGTAGCTCACATCCCGGCACGTGAAGTCGCAGAGCTCACACTTGTGAGGTTTCTCTCCTACATGCAACACACAAATGCCTTCAGCATGACAGCCAGATAAAGCAACACGGCAGAGAAACCAGCTCAGCAGGGAGCATGCAACAACTTCAGCCAAGTGATCCTGAGGTGGCAAAGCTGGTGGTGGGACCCAGGAGCCCTAACTCAGCCGTCTCTACCCACCCAGGGCCAGGACAAGACACCTTCCCCATCCCAGTTCAGCTTTTGGGACCCCTACAGGGGACACCCACCAGTGTGCAACAGCATGTGCCGGATGAGCACCCGCTTGTGCGCGGTGGCAAAGGCACACTCAGTGCACTTGTGGATCTTCTCATTGGCGTGCATCTTGCCCACGTGGTCGTGAAACTCCACAGGGTTGAAAGTGGCATAGGGGCAGAAGCTGCACTGGAGCTGCTCACTGCCCGGGTGCCCCTGCTTCTTGTGCTTGCGGAAAACGTGCTTGTTGGAGCAGATGAAGTCGCACTGCTGGCAGTGGAAGGCGTAGTGGGTTTTCCGGTGAGCCTCCATGGCCTCAGCCGTGCCGAAGAGCAGCGAGCAGGCATGGTACTTGCACTCCACTGCCTTGATGCCATGAGCATCCTTGAGGTGACGGACAAACTCCTTCCGGTCCTCTGCGCAGTAGTCGCAGTCCCCGTGGAAGCAGCTCAGCCTCTTGGGTTCGGCTTTGTGAGTCTTCAAGTGCTCCTTGAGGGCTTGGCTGAGTCGAAACTTCTCCTCACAGACGGGGCAGGAGTAAACATCGGAGTAGAAGTTGGAGATGTCCTCGTGCATGCTGGCCATGTGGCGGTTGAGGGCGTTCTTCTCCACTGAGCTGTAGTGGCAGAGTGGGCAGCGATGAGCCTTCTCGCCCGTTTCCCGCATCATGTGGATTTTCAGCTTGCTTTTGCTGGTGAAGTACTTGTGGCAGTTGGGGCACTGCAGGCTGGGGTCAGGGAAGTGCAGGTGGAGGTGCTCTACCAGGTGCGTCCGCTTCTTGAAACATCGCTTGCATTCGGGGCACATGTGGGTTTTGTAGAGGTACTCGGAGCCTTCTGCAACATCCCCTGGGGGAACAGAGGAGGGGGAGCAGTTAACAGGGAAAAGATGGAGAGCACAGGTGGGTGTTCTGTCCCTGATCCAGTTGTGCCACAGTGAGGGTTTATACATGTGCAGTCACACAGCCACCACCTACTCAAGAGGGACTGTCCCCACCCCAAGCCACCAGCACACTTCAGGTGAGCTCTTTCCAGCTCAACACTGGCAAAGCGCAGCCTACATCAGGCCTGCCCACGTGCCCCTGGTCCCCAAAGCCAGGCAGACCTTTGCCTAAACCTGGCAGCATGTGTGAACAGGAAAAGAAGGGACGTATTTGCTTGGGCAGAGGTTGGGGGAACAAGTGCACTGGTACATGCAGGAGATATGAGGTCACCCATCAGCCTGGGCCACATTTCCCTGCCAGCCCTGAGGATGTGGTGCTTGTTCACAAAGCCTGACCACGTCTTAGTAGGGCCCCACATCCTACCTTTGAAGTGCTGTGCCTGTGGCACTCCAACTTTCTTGGGAGCTGTCTTCCCATTCTCTTTGGCCTCAGCTTCGCAGAGGCTCTCTCCATCCTCCTCTGGTGATTCATCCCCACTGCTGTCGGAGTCCTCTTCTCCAGCTGATGCTTTCTGCCCCTTGTCCCCAGTACCCTCAGGCTTTGCTGGCCTGGCTTCTACTGCGCTGGCTTTCCACCCAGGGTGGCAATTACCTGCCTCCTCCTGCCCTTCTGATGCTGCTTCAGTGGGGAAAGACAAGAGATCATCACATTCCAGGCAAGAGGAAGCCACCCCCACACAAATGCAGAAAATCCACCTGGCTGAGATGGAGAGCACAAACATTGCTGCAGGGAGGCAGGAATGCAGAGTTCCCAACCCTCCAGCACCGCAGCTTCACCCCCCACTCCTCCAGTTGTAACTGGGATGCACAGACAAAGCCAGCCTCTGCAGCACCCACAGGCCCCAACCCCCCCCCCCAGCTATACCTGATGGCAGGACGCAGCACTGGTCGAGGCCATGGGGGTCTGAACTTGGGGGGTCGCCTGTTGCGGGCATCTCAGAGGGGGACTCTATGGTGTGACCCTTCCTGTGCTGCCAGAAGAGCTTAGCATTGGCCGTGATGAAGTCGCAGTGGCCACAGTGGAAGGGGAAGTGTGTCCGGTGGTGCTGTTCCATGGCCTGGCGGCTGGGGAAGAGCAGCGGACAGGCCCGGCAGGCGCAGGACACGGGGGACGCCCCGTGCAGGTGGCGCAAGTGGCTGCGCAGTTGCTTGCGGTCCTCTGTGGTGAAGTGGCAGCCCCTCTCGGGACAGGACAGGGCTCCCAACGGGGCACGGTGGGTCTTGAAGTGCTCCTTGAGTTGGCCAGGCTGCACAAACGTCTCCCGGCAGATGGGGCACAGCAGGCACTCGGAAGCAGAGCTCTCCTGTGTGCTGGCTCTGGGCAGCTCTGAGCCCACAGGGTCAGTCTGGCCCTCGCTGGCAGAAGCCAACAGTGCCCCTGGGAGTTCCAGGTGCTCTGGGGGGGGAAGCAGCAGGCACTGGTGCTGGGACAGCAGGGAGGCCTCTGAGAAGCTCTGGCCACACCTCTCGCAGAAGTACAGTTCCACCACTTTGACCAGAACCTCTGCAGAGAGCAAGGGATGAGTGTTAGAAACAGCTTTTGCCAGGCCCAGAGCTTGGGACTGGTGGTTCAGTTCCAGCTCTGGACAAGGAGAATAAACCCCTATTGCCACAAATTACAGTTTGGGAACCACATCTCCCATAAGAGGGGAATACCACCACCCAGGTGACCACAATAACCAGTTCTGTCCCTTTGCACCTTGGAGGCATACAGAAATGAGAGGCTGGTCTGGCCCCATTCCTATTAGGATGCACCCACACCAGATCCACGTGCGAAGCATGCTAGGGGGCAGCAGCCCAGGTGGAGATCTCTGGTCCCTACCAACAGCCTGGAGCGACCCTCTCACGCAGCATGCAACTCCCACAGCCGCTCTCCCCATCCACACACCCAGCTGGTGCCAGGTCTGTGCCCAGTGGTGGCACCAGACTCATGATGCAGGGTCAGAGATCTGAGGGCACCTGGGACAGGGACCCTGGCCAGACCTTTCTCCCTCTGCTGAATACAGTGGGGCCCATTCTGCGCTCCCTGCATCCCATACCTGTGGCACTAGCCGCGTTGCTCAGTGTCACATTGCCAGCCACTGCCTCGATGAATATTTCCACATTGCTTCCTTCAGAGTGAGCCCCTTCCCCAGGCATCGATGCCTCTGCCAGCAGCAAGTCCTGGCTGGCAGCCAGCGGGGGTGTCCCAGCCAGACCAGTGCTGGCCACACCAGGGCTTCCCACGGCTCCCACCTCTCCTGGTGTGGGCAAGAGCAGCTCCGAGCACAGGGACTCCATCTCCCTGCTGGCACCCTCTGATACAGTCACTGCTGCACTCATTGCCACCAGGCACTGCCTTGGTGCTGGGCTGGATGACCTCTCAGTCTGAAACAGAAGAAAGCACTTTAAATGAGGGACATCTCAGGGCCCAAGAGGATTTTGGGGAGCAGCCTGTGGTGCCAGGCTGAAGGCAGGGTATCTCAGTGCTGACTCCTTCCTGCTGTGCCTCAAGCAGGCCGCTGGCAAAGCCCTCTGTCACGGGGGAGACAAGAATGCAAGGACACCTGTGCCCTCTCCCTCAGCCCAACACCGCGGGCTTGCTCCCTGGGTCCAGCTGGGCCGAGCCCCGAGCCCACCCTCAGAGCTATGCCCAGTCTCCAGCCAGCAGGTGCCTCCACGAGTCCCGCCCGGCCAGGTCCCCCCCCCAGCCCCTCGCCCTTCACCCCGGGCTGTTCCCAGCCCCCCCAGCCCCTCATCCCAGGCAGTTCCCGGCCCTCCCAGCCACTCACTCCTCACCCCGATCTGTCCCTGGCATCCCCAGTCTCTCACCCCTTACCCTGGGCTGTCGCCAGGGTCCCCTCAGCCCGGGCTGTCCCCGCCGCTCCGGGTCCCCCTGCCCCGGCACATCTCGGTGGCGGTGTCGGGCGGCGAGAGCGCCGCCCTTTGTGCCTCTCGCGCAGCCGCTCTGCCCGGCCTGGCCGGCCCCGCTCTATGGTGCGGCCGGAAGCGGCGCGGGCGGGAGCGGAAGCGGCGCGGCGCAGGTGAGCGGCGGCGGCAGCGGCGCCGGGGGAGCGGGGGCGAGAGCGGGAGCGGTGCGGGTTTCTCCGCGGAGCGGCCGGGGCTGGGCCTCTGCTGCGGCGAAGGCCGGTGTGGATCCGGATCTTTTGCAGGGGAGGGTGGGGCTCCTGCAGGGGGAGGTTGCGGGACCCTGCCCACCGGCCGCTGTGGCCTGGGAAGGAGGAAGGTCACGCCTTGTTCTAGTGGAGGGGGAATTCTGCACCTTGGGGAGCAGAGCGTGTCTGTGCGTCTCGCGGGGAAGGCTCCTCCTCGTTCCCAGTACATGATAGACCTGCTGAGGGAGATGGAGAAGCTTCAGGCCCCGGGAGCATGCGGCTGTAATGCGGATATGGAGGTGCGCCTTCTACCACCGTCGTGTTCCCGTTCTCAGCAGCAAAGACCCGGCTCTTGGCTCAGCCTGGGGATGTGCTTCAGCTTTTTCAAACGATAAACCTTAAATAATTGCAGTGCTCGTGATTTATGGCTGTTTAAAGAATAAAACTCTGTAAATCTCTGGGCTTGTTGTCTTGACTGAAGAAGCTACAGATGCTCCTGTGCTTCTTCAAGAGCCTCCTGGCCCTCTCCTGCTAGGCTCACCCAGTGGCCAAGGGAGGAGGTTCCTGCAGCCAGCAGCTGTCTGAACACTTGGTAATAAGCACAGATGTGGGAAATCCAAATGTGCCAGGCAGCCTTTCACCTTGAGGACTGGCCACAATAAAGGCCAGGGAACTGTGGGTGATCTGTTGTGTTCCTTGCTACCATTCAGTCTTTCCTCGCAGGTTTGTTTCCAGAGTGCAGGAACCATGCTGTGGAAAGGAGCTGCTTAACCTCCCACGATGCCCCTTTCTGACTTTGTCTTAGCTCTGAAGGACAACCCATATTTCGGGGCTGGGTTTGGCCTCGTTGGGGTGGGCACAGTCCTGGCAGCAGCCCGTAAGGGGGCCCAGTTTGGACTGGTGGCTTTCAGGCGCCACTATATGATCACCTTGGAGGTGCCCAGCAAGGATAAGAGCTACCAGTGGCTGCTGAATTGGGTCTCCCACCACGCCAAGCACACGCAGCACCTCAGTGTTGAGACGTCGTACCTGCAGCATGAAAGTGGGCGTGTCAGCACCAAGTTCGACTTTGTCCCCAGCCTTGGGAATCATTTCATCTGGTAAGGGAGGGTAGGAGAAAGCAGTTTGGGGATTGAGTGTCACTTTGGCAAATTGGGGGGCCTATAGAGGCAGCAGAGAGGATCCTGCCTCCTCTCTGGGTCTGGGTTAGGGTGGGGGATGAAGAGTAGCAAGAGCAGCCTGTACCCAACAGTGAAATGATTTCCTTACCTGAGATGAGTTTTCTTGATGCATGAACCAGGCAAGGCACAGCCAAGCAGTGCTGGATCACTGTACCCCCACCTGTCTTCCTGCCCCAGGTATCGCAGGAAGTGGATTCGCGTTGAGCGCAGCCGGGAGACGCAGATGATTGACCTGAACACAGGGACTCCCTGGGAGTCTGTCACCTTCACTGCACTGGGCACTGACCGGGAGATCTTCTTCAATATCCTTCAGGAAGGTCTGATGGGGAACTGTGTGGGGTCCTGCTGGGAACAGCCTACTCCCTGGAGATGTCCAGGGCTTCCCGGGAGATCCTCTTCCTGGCAGCTGTCCCCTCTGCCTCTCTCTGCAGCCCGGGAGCTGGCGCTGCAGCAGCAGGAGGGGAGGACGATCATGTACACGGCTGTGGGAGCAGAGTGGCGTCAGTTCGGCTTCCCCCGCCGCCGCCGGCCCCTCAGCTCCGTGGTGCTGGAGGAAGGAGTGTCAGAGAGGCTGGTTCAGGACGTGAAGGAGTTTATCAACAACCCCAAGTGGTACAGTGAAAGAGGCAAGGCTCTGGTGTGGTGTGCTCTGTACCATGTGGGGTGGTGCAGGATGCTCATGGTCCTCTCTGGAATTGGCTGTGGAGAGATTTTTCCCTGCTGCTTAACTTCCCCAGGTGTATCCTCTTTGCATGCTCAGCACAGTACCACAGCTCGGAGGGAGGGAGCACAGAGCAATCCAGGTGGTTATCCTAAAAGAACACTGTCTTCTTAGGGATCCCCTACCGAAGAGGCTACCTGCTGTATGGTCCTCCTGGCTGTGGGAAAAGCAGCTTCATGTGAGTATTGCCAGCTGCCTGACAGCAGTTTACCCACCAGCTGCCTGCTCTGGGCCACAGCAGTCTTGGATGAGAGGGTGTGGATGAGTTTGGGTTTGGAATACAGGAGCGAGCTGTGCCTTACGTGTGGTGCCTGTTGTAAGCATTTTCATTGCTGGCGCTGTGACAGGTGAGGGTGACAAGCCCTTTGTGCCCTTGCTTTGCACAGTGCTGCATGGCATGGGCGGGCTGAGCAGGGGCTTCCGCCTGCCCCTCAGATCTGATCCCTGCTGGGAAAGGACCCCTCTGTCCTCTCCCCTACTGCTGGGTGGAGAAATCTGATTCTTCCTTGACTCCAGGCTTTCCCACTGTGATTCACCCTTGTGGTTTGTGTCCTTTCCAGCACAGCCCTGGCTGGGGAACTGGAGTACAGTATCTGCCTGCTGAGCCTCAGCGACCACAGCCTCTCTGATGACCGGCTCAATCACCTCCTGAGTGTAGCACCGCAGCAGAGCATCATCCTGCTGGAGGATGTGGACGCTGCCTTTGTCAGCCGGGACCTTGCTGCTGAGAGTGAGCACTGCCCCTGTTCCTGGGTCAGCAGCAGGAGGGAGGTTCCCTGGCTGTACCAAGAAAATGTTTGGACTCTGGGCTGCTCAACCGCACCAACAGAGACCAGGAGTGGGGGAATGGGGGAATCTCTCAGGCCTCAGGGTCCAAACTGGAGCTTGTCTAGTTTTGGCTAGACTGTAAAAGGCAATTTGGATCCTTTATCCTCAGGCAAAGGTCATTCTCCTGCCCAGCTACTTTCAGCATGAGGGAGAAGGTGGCTTTCCCTCATTCTGTGTTTGTGTTTCCATGGGTCCGTGCGGGCAGGGGAGGTGAATGTGCTGCCAGCCAGGCAGAGGGTCAGTCTCCAGGCAAGGAGTGAGTGGGGAGCTTGGCATAAGCCTCAGGTGATAGGAAGGTGGCCCGCAAGCCAACGGCTACTATCTCAGACACCTCTGTTCCCAGACCCGGCTGTGTACCAAGGCATGGGGCGCCTGACCTTCAGCGGTCTCCTCAATGCACTGGATGGCGTGGCCTCCACAGAAGCCAGGATTGTCTTCATGACCACCAACTATGTGGACAGGTCAGAGCTGCCCCCTGGGAGGGAGGGGAGTGGGTAGCACAGGAAAACCTTGCTCCCTTTTGCTGGGCTTTATTTATTCAATCTGCCAGCATGAAGACTGGGGGTTCAGATTTCCCACATCCTCCCTTGGGATGCAAATCCCTTGACTGCTAATCAGGATCCCTTTTGCTGGACCCTCAAATGCCTACTTGCTGTTCAGAATATGGTTGTGCCCTTAAGGAGTGGTATCACCTTCCTGTCTGTGGGGAGCTGCAAGTTTGGGGGTTGTGTCCATGCTGTGAGTGGAGCGCTCGCCCCATGTGCAGCCCACTGGGTTGGTGGGATGCACCCTGGGCTCATGGTGCCTGGACACTGCCTGCTGTGCTGTGCCAGGCTTGGCTCACTCTGGACCGAGCTGGCCTAGGGGTTTGTTCAGAGGTTGCTCATGGGACAGAGATGGGCAGAGCTGTTTCCCAGGATGTTCTTGTCCTCCTTTGGAGTCAGTCCTTCCCCAGCTCTCTCCTTTCTTTTGGGTTGATTTCCTCCTCAATCTCCCCAGGGATGAGCCTGCTTTCCCCCTTTACCATCTCACAGTGCACAGCACTTTGCAGATAGGACATGGGTTGTGCTAGTGTGGACAGGGGCTTCCTGGAGGACCCACCCTGCATAGATGCTTCTGATCGGGTTTCCCAGGCCCCCCCCTTTGTCTCTTGACAGGCTGGACCCAGCCCTGGTGCGTCCTGGCCGTGTGGATGTGAAGCAGTACGTGGGCCATTGCTCCCACTGGCAGCTCGCCCGCATGTTCCAGCGCTTCTACCCCGAGCAGCCCCTGGCTGCAGCCCAGAGGTTCGCGGAGCAGGCGCTGGCCGTCTCCAAACAGATCAGCGCTGCCCAGGTGCAAGGCCACTTCATGCTTTACAAGACAGACCCTGAAGGAGCCACTTCAAACATAAGCTCCAGCCTGCTGTGACCGGGGGCCAGCTTTCCCTTGTCACACTGAGAGGGCTGGGACAAAGATGTGACTGTCCTGGGGATACCATGAAGCTGCTCACCTGCACAGGCCAGGTCTCTGCTCACTTCTACCCCTCTGATTTCTTGGTTTTGGAGCGTCAGAGCTGCCAGCCTCACAGCAAAGGAGGGAATCTGGCTCTTGCTGCTCCCTAGACTCGGGTGCTACAGTGTGCCTCATGTTGGGATTGCTGTAAGCTACCAAGGCTCCTGGTGTGAATCCCCTTCCTTGTGGGTCAGCCTGGAGGTGCTCCAGAAGGGCATTTACCTTTGGGCAGGACATTGGGGTTCTACACTGCTAAAAGCATCTGGTTTTTTTAAAGGATAATGGTCTCACTGGTTTGTGAATATCCTCTGTGAAGTGCACAACACAGCTTTTGTCTCACTGGTCCGTTTTCCTGTTAGTTGTCCCACTATCCAGCTGCTGGTCCAGAGCCCTCCTGACCAGGGCCTGGCAAGGCCAGTACAGCAAATCCAGAGTGTTTCTAAAAAAAAAGCAGCTCCTAAGAGACAACTCATTGTTCCTCAAGCTCCAGGCTGGTGCCACTGGTCCTGCTGAGTTATGATGCCAAGCCACAGATCTGCTTGGATATTGCTCCTAGGTGGACATGACTGTTCTTCCCACCAGAGGAGATGTGGGGCCCTGGAGCTATGTAAGGGCAGATGAGAGGCTTTGGCCAGTTACAGCATATTTTCCCAAGAGCTCTCCCCTTCCAGTCCCTCTTTCAGAACCCTGAAAATCAGTTGTCCCCAGAGCCAGTCCTATGTTAATGTGGTCAGTTGCATCACCTTGCTGGGACTGGGGGGAGTGGGTTCCAAGCCAAACCCAAATTGTAGATCACTGCTTAGCCCTCCTCTTGGCTCCGCCCTGTGGGGCCAAAGGCATAGCCAAAAGCACACAGCAATACACAAGGCCAATGGCACCTGGATGGATTTTGGTGCAAACAGGAACTGGTTTAATGCAACCCCAGACTTACAAAAATGTTTCTGCAAATGCTGCTGGTTGGCATCTCAAACCCTGTGTTTGGCCATCCAGCAGAGGCTGGCTGCTCAGATCCAGCCTCTTCCCTCAAAGCTGGGGGTCAAAACTGGCCAGTGAGTGACTGGCAAATGTCCCACAGCTGTCTGGGAGGACAGGAAGTGTTTGGGGGGGAGCCAGAGGGGCCCAATGCCATCACACACAGCATCTCTCTCTGCTTGCTTTTAATAGTGTTAATGCTACAGACGCTGCCGGTGCCTTTCTGCCCGGCCCGAGGGCTTTTGCCAGTTAAGCCTCACAACAGCCTTGTGAGGTAGGCAAGTGACACAGGTGGACACCAAGCAAGGGGACCCAGGTCAGGTCAGTGTGCAGGCTCTCTTCCTCCCCTCTGACCTCGAGGTTTCGTTTATCCCAAGTTCATTTCCACATACTGTTGCAAAATGCCCTCTGCTCCAGGCTGACAGCAGTGAGTCAGAGAGGGCCCTTCCTAAAGCACTATTCCCAGGGAAAAATCCCTTCCCACTAACATATCTGGCATTTGATTGAAGTTATCCAAATCCTCACTCTGATTTCCATGGCTGAATTCCCATGCTCCAAACATGGCACAGCAACTTTGCTGCTGAGAGTAATCCTGGCACACCAGAGGAAGCCAAGGAGCTTCAGCTGCTGTAAGGGGCAGAGATCTTCCATGTTTCTTTCAGGATACAATCAAATGGCTTTCTTGGAGCACAGCAGTTTCACCAGGGAAGGCAGGAGGCAGCAGAACAAGCACCAGTGTCAGGTAAAGTTTGTGCCTTTTCACCCAACTGTGGGCAGGCCATTCCCCCAGAAAACAGCTGAACAAGGACAGAGCAAGCACTGAAGAAAAATTAGGGTTCTCTTCAGGGCACAAGTGCTCAGCCCTCATCTGCAGGAGGGCACAACATCTGGCTCTCAGATCACCTAGCCCAGGACAGGTAGTCTAGGCTCAGGCCAAGGAGGGAGAAAAAAAAATTATTTTAGAGCATTAGGGTTGGAAATAGACCAGTGTTGGAAATTTAAGCACAGAAGGTTCTTGGGCAGCATGTTAAACCAACCCCTTCAGGTCAAGACCAGATATGGAGTAAGCAGGGCAGCAGATGAGGAGTTCTTAGTCAATAATGGGGTTAGTGCAACTTTCATGTGCCAAAGATCAGTCAGACAGATGTGTGCACTGGCAAATGCCCTTGTGGCACTGCTATTCTTGCACTTAGCAGAAAGAGGAAGACAATAACAACCCATGTGTGGGCACAAGAGGTGGGGGACAAGGCACAAACAAGTGTGAAGGAATCAATATTGTCTAGGTGAGGCAGAGAGCTTATACTAAGCCAGGCAAAGCAGGGAGCCCTCCTGCCACCCAGGAGTGCCAGGGGAAGGCCTCTGCCTCGGTCCTGGTTGTAGGGAACAGGGAAGGAATTGAAAAATACCAGGGATCAACACCTTCGCTCCAAAAAGCAACAGAGGAGCAAGAGGGCAGAGGAAACAAAGGGAGCAGGCTCTGGAGAAGACCCAACAAATTAATTTAATAGCAGTGCCCCACTCAGAGGCTTGGGGATCACTCTTCGTAGCTTTGGATTGGGACACCGTTTAAATCTGTGGAGCAGCAGTAGAAGTAACTGCACCAAGTTAGTTTAAACATCAAATCCTCATTTAAGCAGTATCAGCTTGATTACAGGAGTTAGCAGTATCCAAAATACTGGGGCAGGTATTCACTTCTGGGTTGTCAGAAGTGCCAAGAGACAGCCTGGCCTTGGAGGGGGATTCTGACAGATACAGGTTACAAAGCAGAGTGCCCTCTTCCAAGGTTCCCCCCATCAGCTTCAGCCTGCACAAAAGCAGTTGAAAAACAGGGCAGGAGCTCCAGCTAAATATGGGCTTCCTGGAGAAGCGGGAGCCAAGGTGAGGCCTTAGCCACCAGACGGCTGTGACCTGCCAATGCATTGACTTAAGCTTAACTTGGATCTCCTGGCTGGGACTGGGAGATGCCCTGTGTAAAGAGGACTTGCCTGGCCAATCCCAGCAGTTGAGAAGGTGCTCTGAGAAGGAATGGGGGACAGAGCGAGTGCAGCTGAGCTCCAATATACTGCCCTGGCACAGTCCCAGCACTTGGTACCACCGCAGCTCCACTGGGACACTGGCTTCCGGGGAAGGTCTTGCCACAACTTTGGCTCTGCCATGGCACTATGCTGGGCTCAGTCCATTTGCTCTGTAGGTGTACATATTTCTTGGCATTTCACCTATAGGGATGATGGCTGCAGATCCCCAAAACTACCTCTGTCTTCTGGGTCCTCTGAGACCTAGGCTGATATGATCTGTCAAGATTCCACTTCTCTAATGCTAGCGACAGCCAGTTGCTCATGCCAGGATGCTTTACTCTGCACATACCCTGGCAACACTGTCTGTCTCAAGCTGTCCCATGTGCCATCTGCCTCCTCCCTTCCATGGGGTACAGTATCTGCTTGCTACTGCTTCACCAGAGCATTCATTGTTCTCCCCAGAAACAGCCCTTTTTTCCCCCAGCCCAGCCCCTCATCATTCCTGCTAGGAGCCACTCTCCTTCTCAGGATGGGCTTCTTGATGTCCACTGGGCCTGAACACCCCTCGCCCTCTTGGTGCTCTAGGGTAGGAACCACGCTCCTGAACTCTGGACCTCTCCCACCTTCCACAATCCCAGGGCCTATGGTGGCCCTGCCAGTTGGGGGCAGCTTTGTGGTCACTGCGGTTGAACATCAGGTTCTCCTTTTTCCTGCCCTGGGCCTCAGTCCCCTCCTCTGTGCTCCATTTCTCCACGTCATGGTGCTCCTCTTTCAAGTCCACAGCCTCTCTTGCTGGTGAGGGCTCTTCAGGGCAGATCCCCTTTCTGTCAGCCAAGGGAGCAGCCCTGCTTCTACTGTGAGGCTTTGAAAACTCCTGGCTGTGCCGTCCAGCAGGTCTCCGCTCCGGTCTCCGGCTGAAGACCCTGGGCCCCCTGGAGCCATGGAGCGGATGACAGGCTTCCTCTCCTGGTTCCTGCGAGCCACTGCACAGCTGCCTGCCTTGGCCTCTGGAGCCTGGCTTCTCCCCTCTGTGCCTCTCCCTCTTGCTCAGTTGCTCTCTGGGCACAGCAGGCCTCTCAGGCCGCGTGGGTTCTGCCCTGGCCTCCGACGCCCCAGTTGGCTCGGGAGCTGAGGCTTGGCTTGGTGGCTGGGGCACGTCCGCAGCACGGGCACTCACCGACAGCTCAGAGGCAGCGGCTGCTTGGCCTGGATCCACAGCAGCTGGAGGCTGAAAGAAAGAAGCCACCAGTGAAGGAAAGGACAGGGGTGTCCCCACAGCAGATGCCAGTGCTTAGTCCTGCAGCCCAGAGCCCTCTCAGCAGCTCTCTGCCCCCAGTGCCATACCGCCTGGAGGCTGATGAAATATCGGTTCCTCTCTGCCTCGGGGTCGATGATTCCCCCTTTCTCTTGCTGTCTCTTGAAAATCAGGCGCAGTTCTTCCTGGTGCTGCAGCACCTTGGCATCTGGCCTATACAGCTCCTGAGTGGAAGAAAGCAATGCAGGGTAAGGGCTCTCTCAACACCTAGCATGGATAGGCAGTGGCAAGGCTGGGAGCTACTCCCCAAACCCTTCTTTGCACAGTGCCAGGCAACTTGCTTCCTTCTACCACATTGACCAGGCCTACAGATGCATGAGAAATCCCTGGACAAAGGCACAGCATCCCAGTGCAGACCCACTGTTTCTGCAGTGACTGCTGTGGGGCAGAATGCAGAGCAGCTACCATCAGGTCACTCTCCTGACCTGATTGTATGCCAGTGAGGGCAGGGATGTGCCCCATGGCAGAATCAGCTCTCACTCAGCACATCTGCTCAACTCAGGGCTATACAACTGAACCTGCTCTGTGAGCTGCCCTTTGGATGGGACATCTACGAGGACCTGAGAGAGAGTGCATGCATTCATCCTTTACAGTGTCCCAGTTGAAGCCACAGCTGGGCAGGTGAACCCCCATCTCTTACCAGAGGGTGCTGTGGGGGTGGTGCTGCCTTCAGAGCAGAGAGGTCGTAGACCAGGGTTTCCCGGCAGACAGGGCACTGCACACCAACTTCCTGTGGGGAGGCAAGAGGTGACAGCAAACCCTGTCTGCAATCCAGCTCACATGCTGCCCCATAACCCCACCCTAAGAGTGGTCTTCTTCACTCTTCTGCCAAGGTAAGGAAGCCCAGAGGGGTTCCAGCAGCATGAAAGCAGCCTGGGTTCTCAACAACTGCTAGGGAAGGTGTCTCCACATGAGGCATGCTGGGATTTGTGCTCCAGCAGCTGACTGCTTTACAAAGCATCCCTGTCAACACGTATGGCTTCAGTCCTCAGCCTAGGATCTATTACTCTCTGCTCCAAAGGAGTGTGTCATCTAGGCAGCACCTCTTTGAAAGGGTTTGTAGGAAGGAACCTTTGACTTGTTCCATGCTCAGCTGTGCTGTTTGCTCCACAGCTGACAACTGTTCCAACATGTGCTAGGCAGGTTTTATCACCCCAAAACACAGGTGATTGTGTTTACCCTGCTGCAACCCCCCACAGTTCAAGGACTAGGACTAGGGAAGGAACTCTCTAAATCCTGTGGTTCCAGAAGTCTAAAAATGCAACTCCCTTGCCCCCTCACACAGCAGGCACTGACCCAGAGATCCAATAAACCAATTTGTTTGGTTCCAATCTCCCTGGAAAGGGCCCTTGGAGATAACTTAGTCTAGTCCCTGCTCTGATTCTCAGCACAGGCTCCATGTCCCAAAGAGCATGATACAGATGTTAGAAGGGTCTGTGCAGGGGGCCAAGGAAGTGGGCCCAGTACCTGTTTGGGGGATGGTGCAAGGTGCTGCTCTCTCTCCTCCTGCTGCATGAGGATCTCCTCCTCCATGTGCTGGGCATAGCGGGCCAGACAGTGGGAGTGGAAGTAGTGGTAGCACTGGGTTTTTGTGAAGGCTTCCTTCTCCTGTCAAGAGAAAAGAGTGCCTTTGAAGGATTTCTAAGCAAAGGGTTGTGTAACCACCCAGCTGAGTTGGGTTTTCACTTCCATGTCAGTGGTGGCCATGGGGAACTAGGGCTAGTGGTGGCAGAGGCACCTAACACCTTCTGTTGGGCTGCATCTCCACTCCCTCAGCAATTACTGAGACGCTGCTTCTTGTTTCAAATGTTAGAAATAGTCCTAATGTCAAGATGCAAAGATTTTATGACTGATTTCTCCGCATGTGTTCCTGTGTAAGCAGCAATCTTCCCACCTGATGTGCTCTCCTTCCTAGGCAGGTGCTGACTTTCCTTGCAACCCTGATAAGGCCAGCTTCCCTGTCCCCACAGACCTCAGCACCTGCATGGATATGTTCTAGTCCCTCCTGACCACCTGTGTGCTGATCTCCAGGTGAGGTGTAACCAACACAGGGAAGCTGAAATGCACCATCAACTAGTCCCAAAGTCTATGCTTCTTTGGAGACGCTCCAGCATCTCTCACTGCCCCATGCCCATTTTCTGTAGAAGATTATCTAAAGGCTGATGGGAAGAGCAGCATGTATTGCACTAGGAAGGGCCCTGTGCAGCCAGATCACCCACAGAATGGGGGGCAGGGGACTGCTGGGGAACATCTTGGTCCCAGACTGATATCCCAGTGTCAGACTTCCTGTTCTCTTGCCTCACTTCCCAGTCAGTCTGTGGGGTCAGGAGACACATGCCTACCTGGAATCCATAGAGGCAGATCACACACTGTCCTTGAGGAATATTATTGTCAGTGAGGATCTCCTTCCCCTTCTGTGAAAGCATTAAAGCAAACATTTTACTCACTGGCCTGCCCATGGGCTCAGAGATGTCCCACCCCTTGGGCAGTCAGGGGTCAGTGTCTGTGGCTGGTCACCCCCAGCCTCCTCCAACTCTCACCTCGATCAGTTCATAGAGCACCTCTGTCCCCAGTCTGGCTTCAGCGACACTTCTGAGGGTCTGGGAAATCCTACAGCAAAGCAGCAGAAATCCTTAATACAAATTTAGCTACCTTTTCACTGTCCCACATACCTGCGATCTTGCCATGATGACAAGAAAAAAGAGAGGACTGGCCTTCAGACTTTGCTTGGAGCACAGGACAGGCACACACATATTCACATGCAGTCCTGGCTCCCCACAAGCCAGTGCACAGGAAGCCTTTGTCATGACAGGACTTGCAGGAGCAGATTTGCTGATGGCCTCAGCTTGAGCTCACCCAGCACCCTTTGGTTTTGGTGAATCCCAGGCTTTGGTGAATCAGCAGCCCCTGAGCAGGGGGAGCCTGCCTGAGTGTTGGGAGCTGCATCCTCACGTGCTGCTGGTAGGCACCAAGGTCTCTGCACACATTCCACTGTGCCAAGGACCGAAGCACAAAGGCAAGAACTGACTGCCCAAGGACTTGGATCAGTCCCACCTCTGCCAGAGCAGGACCAGCAGCTTTCAAGGCCCTGGGGATTCAAATTACATTCCAGGGGGACCACAGGGCAACAACCACAAGGTGGACCCCTCTGTGTCAAATTCGGCACCAGTGCCTCCTGAGAAATTTAGGACAAAGTAATTTAGGGACCTGTATCCATCTCATCCCTGTATCCCAGACATGGGAAGTCACATGAATTACAGAAGGCTTGTCCAACAGTTCTGCCTCTCGGATCTCTGGAGGAAAGGATCGCCACTCCCCGCCCTCCTGGCACTCACTTTTGAATTTGCTCATCTGACAGCCCCCGCGGATTCCTGATGGAGATCTCCGGAGCTTTATCAGGATACTAAGATAAAAGAGAAACACCCAAAGCACAAGGAAGGTGGAGTGGCCCGCGGCCGGGAGGTGCAGGGGCGCGGGGGGAGCGGGAAGCCTACCTGAGGGGGCACGGAGAGGACCAGGGTGAAGCGGACGTACTGGGAGTCCTGGTCCTGGGCCGTGGCAGGGTGCAGGGTGATGCTGATCTCCCAGGGCTCCCACCTGGAGAAGGGGCAATTCGGGGTGAGGAGGGCGGCGCGGGGCCGGGCCGGGGATGGGGAACGCGGGACGTACCTGCCCAGGCCCCGCGCCACCCGCAGCTCCTCCAGGTAGATGGACTCCAGCACCTCCACTTCCGGCGGCAGCGCCCTGCGGGAACCGACCGGGCGGGGGTCAGACGGCCCCGGCGGGCTGGGGGTGCGGGACAGCAGGGGTGCGGGCACGGGGGAGGGTGCAGAGACCGGGGAAGGTACGGGGGCTGTTACCAGTCCGTCGCCTCCGCTTCCTCACCGGCCGCCGCCATCTCCCCGCCCGCCCCGGAAGCGGAAGCGGGCAGTCCGTTGCCAGGAGACGGCTCGGCGGCGGGTCCGGGGCAGGAGCGGAGCGGGGCGAGGCTCATCCCGCAGCGGGAGTGCTGCCCTCGGGGCTCGCGGCTCGTCCTGCCGTGCGGCCGGTGGGCAGGAACAAAGCCTGGGGCGGGGGGAGGACACTCGCCCAAGGGAACGGGCGCTGGGTGCAGCCCCGCGGAAGGGGAGACGTTGCTCCTCACTGGCCTCTTTGCGTCGGCAGCTCAGCGGCCCCGTCCCGAACGATGGAGAACTACCACATCCTCGAAATGGTCGGCGAAGGCTCCTTTGGGCGCGTGTACAAGGGGCGCCGGAAGCACAGCGCCCAGGTGAGGGGAGAGGGTTGGGGCTCTGTTGTATGTGGCTGGGACTGATTTCTGGTGCCTCTTGGGTTCTAAGACTCTGCCAGGCCTTTGGGACTCGGCATTCATTCGGCTTTCTGCTGACATTCCTGACCAGCTCCTGCTGGCACTGAGTCATTTGGATTCAAGGGACATCAGGAGCGACCTCAAGACCTCACAGCAGGGCCAGCGCTAAATTTAGATCCTCTGAAACCCTCAAGACAAACACCCTACAGCTGGTGCCTGACTATTACTGGGATGAATGTGTTTTCCTCTTATCAAATTGAACCTCCCTCTGTTTCAATTTGTAATCCCTGTGTCGTCCTTCCACGTGTTTCAGTCCCCTCACCATCATGGGTCTCTCTGCTATACCCACTCCAGCCTACTGATGTCTTTCTGGGCCAAAAACCTGGCCACAATATTCCCAACATGGTCCACAAGGTTCAAAATAAAGGCCAATAATCACTTCCCTGCAGTTCCTGCCTGTTGATCCAGCCCAGGGTGCTGCTAGTGTTCCTCATTTCCAGGGCACACTGCTGGCTCATGTTAGACCTGCTGTTCACCAGCATCTTGAGGTCCTGTCCCATGTTT
Source organism: Corvus hawaiiensis (assembly GCF_020740725.1). Taxonomy (NCBI): domain Eukaryota; kingdom Metazoa; phylum Chordata; class Aves; order Passeriformes; family Corvidae; genus Corvus; species Corvus hawaiiensis. The sequence goes on along the minus strand of NC_063219.1, from coordinate 25,044,367 downwards.
CTGAAGTCCTGGTTTTATCTGTGTTCACTGATTACATTTCTTTGCTTTAAATGCCAGTGTGAAAAGAAGTGTGAGCACCAGTGCTGATGTGCAAGGGCCTGGGGAGAACCCTAGGTCCAACGGGCCCAGTGAACAAATATCTCATTGTTCTATTGTCTGTGTTCAGCTGGAAAGTACTGAGTCCTGTTTGGGTTAAAAGCAGCCTTTGCCAGGGTGGGTCTGACCAGGAGCCTGGTCTGATCCCAGCTTTTCCTGCTTTGGAAGGTGGTGGCCTTGAAGTTCATCCCCAAGGTGGGGCGGTCTGAGAAGGAGCTGAAGAACCTGCAGCGGGAAATTGAGATTGTGAGAGATCTCCATCACCCCAACATCATCCAGATGCTTGACAGCTTTGAGACTGCTAAGGAGGTGAAGGGGACTACTCCAGGCAAACGCTTTTTCTTGACTGGGGCAGGGGAAGAAGGGCTGTCCCCTGCTGTTGTAGGGACATCTTTCTCGGGAGATGGTAGTGACTTCATCCCAGGGTCTGGTTAGTGTTTTTCAGAGCCCTTTAGTATGTGCTATGTGGGGAGCCAACACCTGTGTGGGCTGCATGGGCTGTACTAGGTCATATGCAGAGGTGAAGGAGCTGACCAGGGGGTGTGTGATGCAGGAAAAGTGGTTTGAGATCACAGTATGAGTGTGACTCTTCACTCATCAGTCTCTCCAGAGACTGGCTTTTCACTGATTTAAACTCTCACGGGTAGAATATGATAATAGAGGATTGAAGACCTCTATGGGACATGGGAACATGAAATGAAGTCATTAGACAGCAGATTCAAAACAAGCTCAAGGGAGTGATTCTACCCACTGGGCTTGGAAGTACCATTCTGGGCTTGTCCTGTCCTTCCCTCTTCCCTTGTTTCTGCTGGTTGTCTTAGATATGGACAGCTACAAGACCTCTGCCAAGTGCCAGGTCCTTGCTGCAGTGCAGCCATGGGAGGTCTATTCCATTCCAAGTCCCAGCCCAAGCTGATGGACTTTGCACGATGACACCCCAACACCTCCCTCAGATTTCTTACCCTGCTCTGTCCTGGTCCCTAGGGCCTGATCTCACCATGCTGCTCTTCCCTCCAGGTGGTGGTAGTGACTGACTACGCAGAGGGAGAGCTCTTCCAGATCCTGGAGGACGATGGGAGTTTCCCTGAGGACCAGGTGTCTATCATGGTAGTGGCCATGCAGTGTTTGCTGCAGGCTGGAGAAAACAGGACTTGTCTGCCTGCAGGCAGAGGGTCTCTGCTGTGAGCCAGGAGATGTCAGGAGGGTGAGGGTGCCTCTGGGGCTTTACCTGGCAGAGCTTCTGGAAAGGATGGAGAGGAGGCCAGGTTGGCACTGTGGGACAGTGGGGTCCTGCAGAGACCTCAGTTTCTCTGTTCCCTTTCCAAGGGCCACAGCACCAGACTGCTGCCTTGGCTATTGGCCTACTCCAAGAAACTGCTGGCCCACAGCTGGGGTTGGTCCCTGCCCCAAGCAGGACAGAAGTAGAAGTAGTGTGGGAGCCAGGCCGTAAGGGACCTGGCCCCCATGGTTGTGCCAGTGGGTGGCACCATGGGACACAGGGTGAGGCTTCTGTGTCTCTGGCAGGTCCAGACCATAGCTGCCCAACTCATCTCCGCTCTCTATTACCTGCACTCCCACCGCATCCTGCACCGTGACATAAAACCCCAGAACATCCTGCTGGCCAAAGATGGTGTTGTCAAGCTCTGTGACTTCGGGTGAGTGCTGAGGGAGATGCTTGGCCTTGGAGCAGCCAAGGGATGTCCTGGATGCTGTAGAGGAGGAGTGGGGGAGCGTGGAAGGGGGCCTGGATTCTGTGCATATTTAGAGGTTAAGCAGAGAGGAGAGATTTTGTCCTCCAGAGGGAAGAAGTATTGGTAAATTCATAGGGAACTCCCTGGGAGCTGCAACAGATGTTTCAGCCTGAACTTGCGATCTGTGCTTTGCTCTGAGCAGCTTTGCCCGTACCATGAGCATCCACACCATGGTGCTGACCTCCATCAAGGGCACCCCGCTGTACATGTCCCCTGAGCTGGTGGAAGAACGGCCGTATGACCACACAGCAGACCTGTGGTCTGTGGGCTGCATCCTGTACGAGCTGTTTGTGGGTACTCCTCCCTTCTACACCAACAGCATCTTCCAGCTTGTCAGCCTCATCATCAAGGACCCTGTCAAATGGCCCATGACCATGAGCCCAGTGTTCAAGGTAAGGGCTGAGGCCCTGTCTGCAGGGTGAGATCTGTTAATGCAGTTTTGGCCTTGCCTGCTGCTGTAGTGGGTCACTCTTAGCTTTTATGTCCCCTAACAGGGACTTCAGAACATAGAAAAGCAATGAGAGCTGGACCTCCTGGAAGGGGAACCCGTATCACTGTTACCAAATGTCTGCTGTCCATAAGCTGGGAAACTGGGTCCAACAGCAGAGGAGTGATTTATTGTGTTGGGAGGTGAAATGTCTTCCCATCTGCCCTAGGCACTAGAGCTACTCCTTTCCCAGAGCTAGGCAGGAAAGGCAGGCCTCCTGGGTGCCCTCACTGGGGGAGACTGGTGGGTACGTTGTGCTCACTGGTGGGTGCTGAACATGTGTCAGTGATCCTGCTGCTCTGCTGCTCTGCAGAGCTTCCTTCAGGGTTTACTAATGAAGGACCCCCACCAGCGCCTGTCATGGCCAGAGCTGCTTTCTCACCCCTTCATTGCTGGACGGGTTACTGGTGAGTACTTACTCTTTTTTCCAAAACTGTCCAGGTCTGTTTCCTTCTACTACTGGCTGGAGACTGGGAGGACCTCCCTGCCCTGCTATTTTTACTATCCTGGTCAATGCCTCCCTCCTCTCAGCTTTTTCCAAGCAATGACTCCTAGCTCCTGCACCTGGTCTTGCTCTGGGTCCCTTGGGATTCCCCTGGGATCTCAAGAGAGATCACTCTCTCTGTGTCACAAGGTAGAGCTGCTGCTGAAGTTCTCCTCTTGCCTCCCCAGTGATTGATGACACAGAAGAGCATGTGATCTCAAACCCCTTCACCACCAAGCTGTCCCCAGAGCTGCAGGCCCTGAAGGAGCAGCAAGTCCATTCCATGGCCCCCAGGAGCAGCCAGTCCAGGATCCTGAGAAAGGCCCAGCAGAAGATGGCTGAAGAGAGACAGAAAAAGGTGGAGAAAAGCGTGGGGTTCCCCTGGTTTTGTCTGACAGTCATGGCAAAGGAGGGGCACTGGAATGGTTCCTGGGGGGAAACACATGAGTACATGGGTCAGGCTGGGGTGTCAGTGACACACAAGGCAGGATGTGGGGTGCTCATGGTGGTGGAGTCTAGGGGGCTCATCTGGCTGAGTAACCCTGCCCTGACCCAACTTCTCTGCCATCACCAGGGGCAACTGAAGGCAGGTGATGCATCTATGAAGGATTCTGACAATGGACCTCCCACGCATAGACCCAGGGCAGCATCACGGAAGGCAGCCCGTGAGGAGAGGGAGCCATTGGCTGCCTCCAGTGAGAAGAATCCATGTCTCCTGCAAGGGAAAAGCAGCATAGCAGAGTGGGAGTTTGAGGAGTGTCCTCCCAACCCAGGGTGAGGAAGGCTGAGGCTGGGGCAGGAGGAAGAGGGAAAGAAAAGGTCTTTCACTGACTGTACTGTTTCCTTGGCCAGGCAACACAGCCTCTCTCGAGACTATGAGTGGGAGTTTCCTGAAGCAGGTTCCCATCCACAGCCTGGTGCTGGCAGGACAGAGCCCTGGGGCAGGCACAGCACTGAGGCTGTAGACTTGGAGAGTGAGGTAAGATGGTGTCTTAAGTGAGGACAGCAGGGCCCAGTTGCCAGGGGCTGGTACAGAGACCCTGGGACTGGCAGGGTCTGTGGCACCAGTCCTCTCTCCTCTGTGGCTAGGAGCTGGAGAGCGATGAGGAGTGGCAGCATCTGATTGAGGGCACTGAGCCCTCAGCCATGCAGCTGAGCATGCCTCTGAGCCTCCTGAGGGACCCGGCCTTCCAGCACCATGTCCGGGACCACCTGGCAGACTCTGCTCAGCAGGTAAGTGATGGCTGGCCCAGGCAACTAAGACTGGAGACTTGGATGCTGCCTTCTTCCCCAGGGTTGGGTTGGAAACATTTGGAGAGTCCTCAGTCCAGCCAGCAAAAAGATCTTCTGCTTTTCCAGGAGTTGTAGCTGTCCCATGCACTTGGCTTGCCATCTGCTCTTCTGCTGTCCTCTGCCTGAATGGGTTGAAGGGCTGCTCCGTGGCTGGTGGAGAGACCAAAACTGCTGCTCATTATAAGCTCTTCTGGCTCCTCTGTGTCCAGGTGCTGGAAGGGATGCTGGAGGGAGCCTCCCATCTTCGTTCTGTGCTTCGTGTTATGGGCAACCTCCTGTCTACCCAGTGTGATGCTGAGCTGCTGGACCACTTCTGCCAAGAACTGAATGTGCCTCTGTCACTGCTGTGTCTAGCCAAGCAGATCCTGGAGACTGGTTGCACCAAGCAGGTGAGTGTAGAACCCCAGAGAAATTTGGGCTCCTTCCAGCCCTGCAGAGTGCTGGTGCTGAGGAGGCCCTGGTGTCCTGCTGGATTTGGCTCACAGATTCCTCTTCTAGGCACCCTTGAGAAGGGGGAGGTTCTGGCAGGGAAGGATCCTGTCACAGTGGTGTGGGGATGGCCAGCAGACAATCCCCATTTGTGGTTTCTTTCTGGATTCTGCAGCAGCCCTGGTGTATCACTGTGCTGACAGACATCCTCATGGTGACCAAAGTTTATTTCAGCAGTGAATGCAGCCTGGAGGAGAGTGGGCGAAAGGACAGGTAGGAACAACTTTTTGTTCTCTGAGGTCTCGTGTGGCCACTTTGGGGACCTGGCAGTAGGTAGAAGGGTGGTGTTCATAGTCTGCAGCTGGAGTTGCCTCTGTGGGGAAGCATCATGGTCTAAGCGCTTCATGCCATATTGCTGAGCTTACAGAGGAGCACTTTCCTTGAATGGGACTAATTAAAGGAAAGGCACAGTTGACAAGTCCAGTTGTGCTGCCTGCTGACAGCAGCTCACAGTGTGAGTGTGTGCTGCCTGCTCCATTAGCCAGCACCATGTGGGCGTGTTCAGATCCTGTCCTCACAGCAAGGGGCTGTGTTTCTCTGCACTCATTTGCCCCTGGCCCCCCCCCCCCCCCCAGCCTGCAGGCCTTTCAGGAGAGTGCTGACTGCTTCTTGTCCCTGCTGCCGGAGCTGCTGGCTGCACCAGTTGACACTGAGATGAGACTCTGCCAGCAAAGCCTCCTGGTAAGGGTACCCCCATCTCCCTCTGCCACACCCTCTGCCCCAGGGACAGAAGCTATGGGGTTGTCTGTGTATGTTGGGGGAGCACAGGCTGAGGACTGTGCTCCTAACTACGGGGTCTAATGTATTCTTGTCAGGGCAGGCTGTCTGACCCCTTGGGGTTTTTGTGGGGAATTGCATACATAAAGAAGGTCTCTGAGGGGGCACCTTTGCTGGCTTTACCATTCTGGTGTGGCTTTACCAGCTGAGCTGATGGCAGGCACAGTCTCTTGTACACACGCTGGCACCAAAACTGTCACTTTGCCAGACATGCTTCTGGTTCTGCTGCCAAAAGTTCTGCTGCTGGGATTGTGCTGGGTGGGCACAGCAGGTTCTCAGCGTTGGAGTATGATTCACATGTGGCTCAGGCAGGAAATGCATACAGGCTCACATTTTATATCATCTTGCTTTTAGCCTTTGTTTTTGAGCTGCATGTTTTAGAGCCAGAAGAATTAAGAGCAAAAATAGCTGTTGGACATGCTCTGCCAGGCTGTGATAGAGGTGAGAAGGGACATGTGCCTCCATATGTACCCCTCACTTCGGCAGCGTGCAGCCATATGTGGGTCCCGTACAGTAACCTAGCTGGAGTGGAGGTCCATTGGAGTGGAGGACCATTTGGAGGTCCCTGAAGTTCCAGCATGAGTCCTTCTCCCCATCTCTGCTGTCCTCCCACAGCTTCCTCCTGTGCTGTCCTTCTCTCCCCTCCCACACTCAGTCTGCAGTGATGGCAACCCCTGTGTTTTTCCCAGTGCTTCACCCAGCTCTGTGAGAGCCTGGACACGACAGACCCCTCTATCTCTGCACACTTCTACACCAGGCTGCGAGAGGAGTATCAGCCCCTGCTGAACAGACTCCTTCAGGGATCCATCTCAGAGCAGCCTGCTCTTCGAGGTAGCAGTAGTAGCAGCTCGCCACATCTTCCTGGGGTTTCTTCTCCCTCCTGCCCTTGGGCTCCATCAGAGCACTGACGGCCATTGTAGAGCTGTTGGCCAGAAGAGGTGGCTGAAGCTTATCTGTCCAGACCCCTGCTAACTTGGGCTCTCCTCCCTCAATCCCAGATCTCACCCTCCTCATATCACAAGACTGACTTTTCCTCTCTTGCCATCCAACCCCATCCTGCTGCCCCTCAGCACCTTCAGCATGACTCCCAAGCTCTGTCCCTGTGCAGGTGCAGCGGCGGAGGGCAAGTCAGCCCATGACCAGAGTCCATGTGTGGCAGACGTCTTCCTGGCTGCGTTGGCTGCTGCCTGCAGCATCCCCCTGGAGAGAAACAGCTGTTGGGAAGCCAAGCAGCAGGTCAGACCAGCTCTGTGTACAGGGCAAAGAGGTGTGGTCTCCACAGGGGCAGCAGCCCTTTCCAGGAGGATCTCTTTCTCAGCAGTAGAGTGGAGGGCTGGGATCCTCTGGCTTTATTGGCTGCAGGGCTCATATTTGTGGGCTGCACCTCCCCAGCCAGCAGCTGACCCTAGGAATGTACGGATTCTTGAATCAATTAAGAGACTCAAACTTAGGATCTGAACTGTGAGATGGGCTAAGTAAAGAACTAGGCAATGCATGGAAAACATGAAGAATTCTTTTATTACAGTGATATGAACTGTAGGAAATCTGAAATTGAAGGGGCAGTAAGAGGGAAAACAATTACAGGTTTACATTTGATTCTTTAACTCTGAGTCAACAAGGAGGGAAGCAGAGGAGGAATCTTACCTTGCTCATCTCAGCTCTGGGACTGTGCATCAAAGCCATGCTAGGTCATGGCAGATAGGCATTCCTGAGTAGACACAGGCAAAATGTAGGAAGCAGATGCTTTCTTTCATTAAATTGTTGCTAGCATTAAACTTCTCTAGTCTGTGCAGTCCTTTAGGTACCCAGAGTGCAAAACAGGCTGATTTCTGCAGGTTACTCATGCAGTAGCTGAAAAGCTTATGGAAGGAGAGAGCCAGCAACTTGCAAGACTGCTGGGGAGATTGGAGCACCCAGGCTGCTCCTTGAACATCCTGAAGGTAATGGCCCCATCCTTTTATCTGTCTCTGCCCAGAGGTGCCTGGGCCTTTGCTCTGGAATTAGGAGCATGGGGAAGAGGGAACCGTGGGTTTAGCCCTCAGTGCCTCCCATCTGCCTGGTGTCAGTTATTGAATAAATGAGCTTATGGTAGCCATGGGGTGGAACCTGTCCTGGTAGGCATCTCTTCCCTCTGCTTTGCAGATCCTCTACGCTGGCTGCCATGCCTGTCCAAACCTGTGCCAGTACCTGGGAAGGAGCCAACCACTGTGGGATTCCCTCATGCAGCTCTTGAAGGGTGAGGTAGGACTGACCACAGCCCCGGTGGTGGAGTGGGAGCATGGGCAAGCAGGATGCATTCCTCTGAGCACTGGTCAGCCCAATCCGTGTGGGAAGAAGAGTTTAGGGGAGTTTAATCTGAAGAGTGCAGTTCTCCTCCGGGGCCCAGAAACACCTTCTTCTCCCCTGCTATGACTCCTGTTCCCTTGGTAGGTCCCTGTGGTGGAGGTGGCCCAGGAGGCAGCCTGTGAAGCCTCTCTGTATCTGCTGGCCCTGCTCACCCTGCAGCTTCAGGCCTCCCCTCCCAGGTAAGCACCCACCTGCACTCATGGGTGGGAGAGGAACATGCCTTGCCTTGAACAGCCCTCTGTCCTGCACCCTGCCCAGAGCTGGGAACCTGTCCCACTGATCCCTCTGATCCAGACATACCAGTGGAATTCTGGGCAGTGTGGGTGGGTGCTGAGGATGTGGTGAGGATGACCCAGTGCGGACAAGGAGGTGCTGTGAACCAGGGCTCCTCCTGAAACATGGCTGCTTGCCAGCCTTGTGGGTATTTGGATGCTGCCATTCTGCATGATGTGAAGCTGTGGGAACATAGTGATTGTCTCCTGGTCCTTGCATTTCAGGCTTGAGGAGGTGGTTACCCTGGCTGTGGACCTCATCACCCAGTCTCCTGTCGTGTCCCTCGTGGTAAGCCGCCCCCACTGCCAGAGCCACCACTGAGAGCCTTGCAGACCCCTGCATCCCATTTGGGCCTTACTGTTCCTCACTCAGGGTGGGATGAAGGGTCAATAGTGACCAAGCAGATGGGAAAGTCCCAAAGGTGCTGAGCTCTCCTTGTCCTGCAGGGTGCTGCAGCATTCCTCCTGGCACAGCTCAGTCAGCATGGGGTGGCTTTGGAGCTTAAGGGAGAAAAGATCCTACCAGGAGTGACAAATGCACTGACAGCGCCTGCAGAGGTATGGGATGGGGACAGAGAAGCTGGGGAGCCATGCATACCCCTCTGTGGAGGTGTGCAGAGATGGGCCCAGAAGGGTGCAAGTGTGATGCTGCTGCCCTCAAACCCAGCACCCAGCTCCAGACTGTCTCCCACTCTCTTACAGCTGTGGCTCCCCCTGCCAATGGGTGCTGGTCTCTATGATGGGCTCTTTTTCCTCCTGCTGGAACTCCTTGAACAGGTACCAGTCTGGCCATCTCCTTTGCCTTGTCCCTGCCAAAAGGTGTGGTGGCAAAAAGGCCTGAATGCAGATTGGTAATGAGGCTGAGGGAAACCAGGGAACTGTGCAGCTTTGGCTGAGCTGTGCAACCCCATGAGAGTCAGCTTATCTCCCTGATGAGAGATGGGTGGGGAGGGAGGGGTGATGGGAGAGTGGTGGGCAGGGAGGGGTGATCCATGAGCACACTGGAGTGAAGGAGGGCAGAGATGCCCTGGGCTTGACACTATTGAAAGGTGCAGCAGGACCCGTGGGCCATGTCCGTCTAGCCCTGACCTTCACAGGACCATGGGGCTGGCAGAGCCATTTATCAGAACCCTGGGGAGCCACGGAGGACCATGAAGGCCTCTGACATCTGCCTCTCTGCCTCTAGGAGGATGTGGCCTTGGAGCAGGGCTTTGCTTCCTCAGAGCTGTGGAGCCTGGTCTGGCATTGTGTTGCTGTGGTGCTTCATGTGGGCACCAACAGGGCAGCGCTGGAGGGAGACCCGCCCCCAGGTGCTGGTCACCACATGGCAGAGCCAGACTGGAACCTCCTCTCCCCTCAAGGTAGGAGCTGCAGGACAGCAGGGCATCTGCCCTGGACCCTGCTTCACATCCTGCTCTCAGACTTGCCCATGTTTGTCCCTGTTCACATCTGTTCCCTGAGGCCAGAGGACTCAGGTGGTTTTTCTTGAAGATTGCAGTGTCTTCTGAGGAGAGAGGGCCGGGCTGGCCCATGCTGTGTCCAGTTGGCAGTAGCTCAGCTGAGCTGGCTGTGGAGGAATGAAAAAGGGTGTCTATGCTGCAGGGAATGTCCACTCTGGCAGGTGTGACCACCTGGGTGGAGGTTTTCTGGTTTTGGGCAGGGAATCACAGAATCCACCTTGGAGCAGCCTTGAGGTAGCACAGACAGAAGTGAAGGGACTTTACGGCCTTCTCTAGCTTTGCCCTTCTGCCTGCTGTTTCCCCTGCAGGAACCCTGTTCTTCCTCAGCCTGGCCCTCAGAGTCTTCACTCGTGAGTCCTACCAGTGCCTGCTTCAGCTCACCCAGTCCCATGGTGTCCTCATGGTGACACTGAAGAGACTGCTGTCCCCTGGCTTCTTGGCATGCCTGGCACAGATGTGAGTTGTGGCAAGGGCTGGAGTGGGCAGAGCTCAGCTGCTGAATGGGGCATGGACATGAGCACACCAAGGGCTCAGAAGTTCCTGACCTGGCTCTTGCAGAGCCTCTTAGTGTCCGGTGCAGGGAATGCCCTTTGCCCCTTGCCCTGAGGTTTTTCTGATCACCTCTGTATTAAGCCCTCTCTCTTTCACATATTCAGGCAAGCAGGAAAGGATGGGGACCCTGAGGTTGTCCCAGATGTGGTCATCCAGGTCTGCCAGCTCCTCTGTTTCCCTTTTGCCCTGGATGTGGATAAAGACACCTTAGCACTGATCATGGAGGCTGTGAGAGATACCCAGATCCCTGCCCAGCTGCTGCAGGTACTCTCTTGGCCCTGTGTTCCTCCTTCCCCCCATACTGTGGTCACACCTCCCTACGTTGCAGTCCCCAATGCATGGCACCACTTCACATCATGTTGGCAGTTCCTGCCCACACAGGGATGTCAGCTGGGTGCTATGTAGCCCTTGGAGAAGCCTGACTGGCTGCTAAGCTTGTGCTGACCTGCTGGCTGCATTCAACTGCTGCTTGGCTTGGCTCGGCTCACACGTGAGTGCAGTGCACTCAGCAGTGCTGTCTGTCCTTTTTCCTTAGGTCTGCGCTCGCCATCTGCCCTTCTCGTTCACCGAGCTCCCCATGGGCCTCTTGTGCCATCTTGTTGTGTCTGATACACAGGTCATAGACCAAGTAGTGAGGGAAGCTGCTGCCTCGGAGCACATTGTTGCCTTCTTGAAGTCTGTCTTGTTCTCAGACAATGTCACGCTCACAACTGACCTCCTGTCTCTCTTGGCCCACGTGGCCCGGACCTGTTCAGAGCACCTGCTCTTTCTCCAGAGGATCCTAAGGGACTCAGATGTGGCTGACCAGCCACTGACCTACCTGCTTAGCCACCAGCAACACCTGATACGGGCCAGAACCTGCAACTTGCTGGGCAACCTGCTCCGCCACAGCTTTCCCCCAGCGCTGCAGAGCCAGCCCGGTTGGCTGGAGAGGCTGCTGGAGTGCCTGTCGGACCCGGAGGGCTGCGTGCGCAGGGCAGCCACCTTTGCAGTGGGCAACGCCGCCTTCCACGCGTCTTGCCCGGCGGGGACCCTGCGCAGGGCCGTACCCACGCTGACCCGGCTGCTGAGCGACACGCAGGCCAAGACGTGCTGCAACGCGGCCCTGGCCCTGAGCAACCTGGGCCAGCGCGGGGCGGAGCTGCGGGATCTGCTAATCCAGAACAGGGCCCCCGACCTCCTGCTGCAGGTGACCTGCCAGGACCCGCGCAAAACCGTGAGGGAGGGAGCCCTCGAAGCACTGCGAGCCCTCAGCCAGTACCCCGGGATCCAGCAGGTACTGCACGGGGACCTCGGCTCCTTTGGGGGACCTAATGGAGTTGTGGGGACAAGGGTCAAAGTGGTGGGTGACTCCTGTCCCTCTCTTGGCTGTGCAGGTCCTGCTGGCCCTCAACGCCACCGAGAGACTGGCCGCGCTGGCCGGTGGCAGTCCCCGGTCGCATTCTGCCCGGCACTGCGAGGTGCTCCTCCGCCGCCTCGCAGCTCTGCGCGGCCGCGCGGGGCCCAGCCAGCTGTAGCCGCAGACCGGCGCTGGGCGGTGACGCCCGGGCACCCCGGGACGCCACCGACGCCTCCTTCGCCCTCCTCAGACTCTAGCCGGACCTTCCTTGGAACTCGCGTTGTCCGCTCGAGGGGGACTCTACCCGGCCTTCTTTACCCGGGGTGCCCCCCGTGGGAATCCGGCCCTGGAAAAAAATGCCCGTTCCTTTCGAAACCGCCTGTTTCCCGGCGGCTCCCAGTGCCGTGCCCGCGTCGCGGGGCTGAGCTCCGCCGCCAGGCTCCGCCGCGCCGCCAGGGGGCGGTGCACCCCGTGGCGCGGTGGCTGCCGGGAGCTGTAGTCACGTGGGCCCGCCGGCTCCCCATGGTAACGGCGGCGGCGGGTCCGGCGGGCCCGGGTGGGCGGTGAGTACGGCGGGGCCGCTCTGTGGAGCGGGGCTTTGCTCCCCGTGTGTCCCCCCGGGTGCCACCTTCAGAGTTCCCTCACTGGGGCGTAGGGCCCTTGGCCCCCTCGCTGCCTCCCCGGCCCCTCCGCCCCATAGCCGTGCCCGAGCCCCGAGGAGGCACCTCGCTCCATCCCGGGCCTTCTCGCGGGGCTCGCCATGGCCTTGCCCTGTGGCCCCGTGGGGCTGCGGGAGTGGGTCGGGAGCGCTCTGTAGCGAGACGTGCTGGGGTTGGTGGCCTGGGCGGCGCTCCGGGGCCAGGATAGAGCATCCTGGTAGCACCTCTGGCCTCAAAGACTTTCAGTGGGAGAAATGAGACACAGCATGTTCCCCGGGCGAGCGGCAGGGAGGAAGAGCTGGTTCCCCAGCCAGCCACGGCCCCAGAGAGCCTCTCCAAAGGTACTTGGAGTATCAGGATGGAGCTGGGATTGACCAGGCCCAGGTGGGGTGCTGGGACATCTTGGCTGTTCATCCTTTCATTGAGGTCTTGGCTTGGCTGCTCTTGTGTTGTAAAAACGAGCCGATGAGTCTGAAAGGTGGAAGGCAGAGCTGAGTTGAGACAAGCCTGGACTATTTCCTGAATGGCTCCAGGTTTGGGCAGGGAATGAGGAGTGAAGGCATGGGGAAGCCCTGTGGCACTGTACCAGCCTCCTGTCTCCCTTCACAGCTGGGCTGTGGATGTCTCATGGGAGTCAGTTCAGCCCCTCAGCTCCACATCAAAACCCTGCCTACATGACTCCCTGAGATGAGGCTTGTCTTTCTCATTGTGGTGTGCTCCTCACAGAATGGGCAGATGATGTCTTGTGACTCTTGGATAGTTTGGGGGAATTTACAGTGGATTGTTGGCCGTATTATAGTTTTATAGAATAGTATTTCCATGATTCTTACTGTTTGTACCCAGCAGATAGTAGCATTTGTCTGTTCTTTTGTTGCTCTCTTGCTGCAGTTGTTTCATGTTAGGCAAAGTTCATTGATCACAATTGCCCCCTTCCACACCTCAGTTGTCGGGTCCTCAGCACAGCAGGGATCCCATTTCGAAGAGGAGCTGAGGGGACAAATGTCACCATCCCCAGATAACAGTGCCTGCGTGGAGATGTCAGATCACTGACACAGGCTGGGGGCTTTGGCTGCTGTGTCAGCCTGGCTGGGTGCCACTCCTTGACATTTCCCAGGTTCCTGCCATACATCAAGTCTGGGAGTATTTGGCAGCTTCTCACCTTGAATCTCTGTTTCTTCTCCACTCCTGAGCTCTGAGAGATTGCTGTATGGAGTGAGGGTTTTGCAGTGCCTTCAGAAGAATTTTTCCCAGCCCTGTCAAGACATGGAAGAGTCCTCAGCACATACTGAAGGACAAACCTGGGAACCTTTTCTTCTCCTCAGCACATACTGAAGGACAAACCTGGGAACCTTTTCTTCCAATTGCAGATATATTTCAGTAAAATGTATTAAGAACAGAGGATGGACTAAGAGTTTATGTGTTTTGAACTAATTGGGTAATTCTTGTCTCCTTGCTATGTGTTGATGTCTTATAGTTGTTTCACTCACTCCAAATCCTCCACTTTTTAGTTTTTCTACTAAAGGCCAGCCTGCTAAGACCAGATGGAGCTGTGCTGACTGCCCTCAGTTCCTACACTGGTGGCCAAACTCTTCCCCGGTCTTGCCATGTAATTCTCCGGTACCTTTTCTCCCATCATGAAGCTCAATTGAAAATGCTGTCCCTTCAGTTTGGATCTCCAGGAATGGGCTGTAGACCTCCTTGATGAAAGGCTGTTAAACACCTCATGGTTTAGCTTGTTGCTTTTTACCCAGACTTGTTTCTCTCCTCTCGTTTATGCTGCAGTAGGACTGCTTCTGTAGCCCATGTGATGAAAAAGTATAAATCAGGTGTGGGAGGAAGGGCAGGCACTTGCCAGCTTCACTGCTGAGGAAACAGAGCTGCATGGTCTGCTGTCACTATGCAGCAAGTCTGCTTCAGGGCCTGGGGAATCTGCCAGGGAGAAAAGTTTATATCCTTTGATAGCAATAGGGACTCCATGCTCTTTGCCCTTTGCTGTGGCCCCTGCACTGTCTGGTCACAGCTCTCCTGGGGTGAGCACTGAGCCAGCCCTTTATTGTAGGTGTCCCTGGTGCACTCAAGCTACAGTCCTGGACTTTCTGCCTAACTATGCCAGAGTTCCTCACCTAGTCTGGCAACGGTGCTTCAATGCCCTTAGAGTGGTGGGGAAGTCCCTTGTGAAGTCAAACACATGACCCTTCAGTCCCCAGCCCACCCTGTGTGTGTGCATGGACGGAGGCATTTGCTGCAGCACAGGGTGAGGTGGTGGCTCGATTCCAGCTCTCCCATGGCTTGGTCCAGCATCCTGTTGTCCCTGAGGTCTGCCTCCACCTTGGGAAGGGGAGCACACAAGGAGCTACTCTCTTTCTCTTGCAGGGCAGTGCTCTGCTTACATAAAGGGTCTCTTTGGGCAGCCGTACACTTCTCATACTTTCTCTGTTCAGTGTGGAGTGGAGTTCAGCACACAACTATTGAATGGAAATGAGCAACCCTGGCACAAATGTAATCCTGGGATGAAGTGGAATTTGCTGATGCATCCTCACAGAGGTTGATTTCTCACTGGTATTTTTTTTTTTTTTTTTTTTTTTTTTTTGACCTAAGTGGCCAAGAAAAACTTGGTGTCTTGATTAGGACAGAAATTGATTATCATCCTCTGGATTTGCACACAGAATGTGGTTCTGCAAGGATGACACTGGAGGTGAGAGGGAACAGTGATGCTTAACTGTGGCAAAGTGGCACACCAGGCTGTTGCACCAACAGCATTTCTGTGGTAGCTAAGCTGTCTCTGAGCTGTCTTGTCCTCATGAACAACTTGTGGCCAGCAACACCCTCTGCTCTTCAGCTTGTACTTGCTGGTAGCCTCAGGCACTGCTTTGGCATGGTGTGTGACTGCGGTTGAGGCCACTTGTTTCTTGGAGCTGCTGTAGGGGAGGAAGGGGGGTGGAAACACAAGTTGAATATGCTGTTGAAACACAAGTTTGTACCTAGCTACCAGCTGTTGGAGCAGCTTTAGGCACTCAGTTGGTTTCAGATCAATGTTGTTAATCTTGTTCAAAGTTTTAAATTTTTTGAAGGGATACAAACGCTTATTTTGAAATGTATATTGTTTTAAAACCTGTGTTTTGCGTTGTTGTTAACTTGCTTGTTCAAGCTTTAATCAAAAGTCCCAGAGCTGCGACTGAGGAACTTGGTGTGAACTCAGGTCTCATTTAGAAAAAAATGTTACCCTTTTTAATTGTCAAAACAGAATATGCACCTTGCAATGGCATAGAAAACAGTAGCAATTGCAGTTGTCTAACCTCTCCTCCTTTGGGCTGCGTGTGACTCACAGCACATTATCAGGTCAGCTTGCGGTGCATGCATTTACAAGCTCTTGTTATTTTAAGTGTGTCACCAAGCTTCGTTTAAAATAACCTCCCCAGCCAAACTCCTTTAACAGTGGGATGATGTGCATACCTGGGCTCTTAAGGTCTTGTCCTTTCCTGTTTGGGAGAGGACTGTGAGGAGCTGCCACGCTGCCATTGGAGGAGCACATGCTGCAGCAGGGCTCGGGCTGGAAGAAAGGATTTTGACTGATGCTCCTGGGGTGCACAGAGACTGGGGCATGTGTTGGTCCTATGCACTTGTGACGTGACATTTGTACAGGCTGTGGCAGCGCTCCAGCTGATGTCCCAACATTTGTGAGCAACCTGTGTGGCAATAGAAGGTGCTGGCAGAATCATTGTAAGCAAGTGCAGCTGTACAGTCACTCCAACAGTGACAGCTTTGGCCTCTGTATTGTGTGTCAGTAAGTCCAAGCCAAGATCCATTAATTACTGGGTTGGGTTTGAATTCCAGCCTGGCCAGTTCACCCAGGGCTTTTCCTAGCTCACATTTCTACAATAAAATTTCAAGAGTGTAGTTTTATTTCCATTGTGAGATGCAGAACAGACTCCAGCTCCTTTGTCATAGGGTTGGATTGGCAGAACTAGGGATTGCATCAAGCTGTGACCTTTATCCATCCCAAAACTCCAACTGAATTACAGATAAAGGGAAGACTTCCCTGACTGGTAACCAGCAGGGATTTACTGTGGGGCAGGTGATGTTGTTCCTGCCCAGAGCCACAGAGATGTGGCAGCTGCTGTCCTATTGTGACCGCAGCCTGGCATGTGAAGGTGCCTCCCTCCATCTCCTGGATGCTCAGCAGCTGCTTTGTCAAGCTGTCCTTGCAGTAAGGATTGGAGACACTTTTCAGGTGGACATTAGAGTTGGCTGTGCTGGCATGCAGGAGGTGGGACAGAAGGGTGAATGGCAGGAAGGACAGGCAGTATGGGCTGGTGCTGCCAGTCTGGATGCATCCTGACCTGCCCCTTGTGGGGGCATCTTCCTTTCATCCTTCCTGCCCCTTCTGCCCCTATCTCTGAGCTCCTGTGTCTCCACAGGGAAACAGGGGTGATGACTAGCTGTTGGCCAGCCTAGTCCTTAACTGAAAGCTGTACTAAAGGCCCTACCACTTTCTTATGCAGCTGCTGCTTCCAGCACACCCCTCCCCTGTGCTGGCCCAGACGCTTCTGCAACTCCATGACAAAACTGCTCCAGAGAGAGGCAAGCTCAGCACATTCTTGTCTGCTACTGCGGGGCTGGTTTTCAGGCAGTGTTAGCTAAGGCCGTGCCATGGCCAGACCTCCACCCTGGCAGCCACAGTTGTCAGCAGTACCCCCGTGTCTGTGTCAGTCACATCTGTGCTACCGTTGTTACTTACTCCTGATTGGGGTCACACAGGGCTTCTGCTGGCATTTTCACGCCTGTGTATAAGCTGACTGTAAGATTCACAGCCCTTGTTACAGCTTCATTAGGCCACATCGCTTTTATTTTTACAGCAGGATGATCCACTGATAGCTGTAAAGCCGGGTGGAGATGAGGTACAGATGGCTTTCACTGCAGGCCAGTTTTGCAAGGTCATTCACTGCTGGGTGACAGTGCAGGCGATGGCCAAGCTGGCAGCACATGTGATGCCACAGTGACAGACTCTCTAGGCAGGAACACTTTCATTCTCCTTGAATTTTAATTTGCTCTTTAACACCTCCGTTCACTGGTGTGCTAGGGTCACTTTGTGGTCTGAGTGCGCTTGGGAGCTGGGTGCATCTGAGGGGCAGTGTGTGGAAGCCAAGCTTTGCTCCCTTGTTTACTGGTGGAAATTTGAGCTGAGCAGGTGGTGGCATCTGAGCCACAGTTCTTCACTCTGTGCTAATCACTGTGAATGTCACAACACAGCCAGGTTTGCTGCTGGGGGCAGACTGGGTAGCAGTGGAATAGTGTTGTACATCTCAGTTATGAGATTCTCTTCCCTGGAGATTGGAGCCCCTCTGGGCTGCAGCTCCCACTTGGATGCAGGTGTCCTGTCCTCATCAGGAATTCTCAGCTTGACTGTACAAGCACTAACAAGCAATGCAGCCCTATGGGCATGGAGTGGACTTGGCACCTTCCATATTTCCTTGCAGAGCTTGGCAGGGTAGCAGCTCTCCTTGAGAATGTGTAGCTCCTATGGGATCCTGCATGGGATGTTCCATCTCCTACATCCTCTGGCTAGGATGCTGCTGACCTGGTATGTGCTGTTCTGGGGCACATGAGACTGGAGCTGATTCACAGATTGAGAAGATCTGGCAGGTGTAGGTCTGTCTGACCCAGCCCTGTGATGGTGTGAGCTGCTGTCATGGTGCTACAGAGCAACCTCAGGGTCTCCAAGCTACACTTTAACTACTGCATCTGAGGCTTGTCTTTCAGGTGAGAAAGGAGTGCGTATGTGTATTGCAAGAAAAGCGAGAGTGTGATGGTTGATGCACTCCTTATCCTTCTTTTTATACCTTTTTTTTTTTTTTAAACATGCAAGAATGTGAGAGCTAGAAGGTGGAAGAACCAGCCAGCCTGCTTGGAATACAAATTCCTATCGCAGCTGTATCCAGGGGCCCTCTAGGCATGTGTTAAAGCAATAACTGGCTTGTGGTTTGTTTTCTCTTTTCCCTTCTCCTCAGGCAAGAGGATGTTGCAGGTATGGTGCAATAGTTCATTCTAGGAGGATTCAGGACACTTATATCTGCAGCTCTGTGGTCTGCCAGTTTGCTCCTTGCAGGAGGCTTTTCTGTAGGACTGCAGTGGGGAGAAATGTATGTGCACAGTAGTGCCAGTCTCTGCTGGAAACCGAGGTGTTGATGTTAGAACAGCGCTGCATTTGCTGCTTGCTGCCTTTTCAGTCCTGGGCTTTACAGGATGCCCTTAGCCCTCACTGAGCTTTTCTACAAAAAAATGCTCCTTTTAAAAGCAGGGGCTGAGGTTCTTGCCTAGTTGTGTAATGTTATGAGCTGAAGCTTTAAGGAGCAGGGACAAAAAATAAGCAGATGTTTTGGGGCTTGTGGTGAGTCGGGAGGCTGATGTCAGAGACACAGACCTGTAGGAGTGGGTCCCAGGCAGGCAGCCTCTTGTTGCAGACGGGGCTACTGTGCTGGGGCTGCTACCCCATGGCCCTGGCTGGTAGTCAGGCAGCCCCATGTGTTTACAGGGTACAAGCTTTCCTGCAGATGGCCCTCTCTACATTTTTCTTTGCATCCTCTGGTTTCATGTGAGATGCCAGCTGTTCTTTTACTTGGTCTTAGGAGGCTCTTGGTGAGCTCAGTAGATGGGAGATGTGTTTTTCATCCTGCAGGAAAAGCAGCTCACCCTGCTTTCCTCATGTGGCATTGGGCTGGGTGCTGTGCCCTGATAGGGCAACAGTGTCTTTCATGCTGTCCTCTTGTTTCAGACCAGCAGAGATGCTTCTGTAGATGACTGATGTGCTTGTGCCTCACGTGCTATGGCTCTACATGGCATCTGCAGGACCAGACCATGCTAATCTGGGCCCCAAACAGCAGAAGAGCATTGGTCTGGCGTCAGGCACCCTTCTGGCAGAAAGACCTCAACCGTGCTGGACCTGGCGGCTCGCTCAGCAGCAGGCAAAACCCGTCTGGAATTTAGAGAAGAGATATGTGAGTGCTTTCCAGGATCGCATGCTGCTGCCCTCGGGGATCCCTCTGCAGCAATCCTGCTTCTTGCGTTCACCATCGCTATGCCATGTGCAGCCCACTGAAGACACCCTCTGCAGCCCTCCAGACACTGGCTCTGTCACGGGAAGGGTGATGTCTTCCATGCTGATGGAGCCCTGCCTGCTGGCAGAGGAGCGTCCTGGGGCTGGGGTCAAAGGCTCTGCCCTCAGCTCAGGTCAGCAGGCTGCCAGCTTCTGTAGACCAGTGCTCAGTAACAGCTCCTTCCTACGGCCAAGCAGTGCTAAAGTGCCTTTTCTGCAGTCACTGAAGATTAAAAAGGTGGAAAACACCCGGAGTTTTCCTGCTGCTTCACAGTCCCACTCTGGGGACACTGGAGACACTAAAGACAACTTCCCTAGCAGCCTGATCAACAGAGCAGTGATGAACGGCAACCTTGTGTCAGAACAAAACACAATCCCCTCCCTTACCCCTGTTCCAAGCAGTGTGATCCTCAGGAAGGACCAGTGCTCGTGGGAGGACGCTAAGGGGAGACTTCACAGCTCAAAAGAGAAAGAACCGGAGAAGAGCCTCTTGAAGCCTGTGCAGCAGCTACCTAGTCAGGCTGCCACAGGCAAAGGCTTTGGGTGCCAAGTCGAAAGTTCTGGCCTTATGAATGTGGGCAGCCTGTCCAACTGGAACAGCAGGAGGAGGCAGCATGTCGGAGCGCAGATCACCCGGAAAGAAAGCATCACTCCCCTGAACTTGGAGCTGGGGAGCCATCGCCTTAACAGTAACTCGAGCCTTACAGGCACCTGTGGGGCCATTGCCCACACTAAGCAGATCAGCCCCCATTCCTTGGCCTCGGGTGCTGGCGCTCCCGACTGCAGCACTGGCTGCCGTCCCGTGGGCATGCTGAGCCCTCAGTGTGCTGGGGACCGGGTGGTGAAAACAGAGCCTTTGTACTTGTCTGCCATCTCTGAAGTGGCAGCACAGGTGTCCACCATCCAACTGGAGAAAGAGGAGAAGCAGGCCCAGGCTGTGGTCCCAGGAAAGCTTAAGTAAGTAGAGGCAGGAGGAGGAGGGAGGTTATGGCAGGATGTGCTGGGCTGGTGGTTGTGTTTGCATGTGTTGGGAGAGGAAGCACTGTGGGCAATACGGGGTGGCCATAAGGATAACCATGGGCTGTGTCCATGAGCAAAACCCAGCTGCTGCATCTTGGTGGGTTGGTTGCCTTCCTGCAATCCCCAGCTTGACGCAGGCACTCAGGATGGCTCTAAGGCATTCCACCTTTGCCTTCAACCACAGCATGGAATTGCTGTGTGGGATTTCTAGTTTGTTCTCCTCAGTCAGGGGGCCCTGCCTGCAGTGGTAAGCTTTGCACATGTGTTGAATGAAGCCTGCTGTTGAGCCAGGCCTTCCTAGTCAGAGACATGGGTTCATAAAAGACCACAGCTAATAGAGAATAGGGAGGGTGTGAGGATGTGGAACTCCTGCTCTCCTGCTGGGAGAAGGGTGCCCTTGTTCCTCTTCTTTCTAGCTGCTCTGGAACATGTTCCTTGTCAGCATGGTCTGGGGCCTCTCCATCTTGCTAGCTTGGGGTGAGTGCTCTCAGCACTGGAGAGGACAGTGCCCTCATTCCCTTGCCTACATTATCTCATGCTGCCTCATGGGCTACTGGGTTTTTGGCCCCAGAAACCATGTGGCAATCCTTTTGATGTGATGTCCTTTGTCCCAGTGCTACTGCTGAGAAGTCACTGCTGGAGCCGAGCCATCCCCATGATGAAGCAGAGGAAGAACTTCCTGATGGCCTGGATGAGAGCTGCAGTCAAGAGGAGTATGAGGACAGTGAGTGCTGGTTCCCCAGGGAAGGCTGTGCTCCATGCCTCAATGTGGGGAGTGCAGGAGCTGTCTGGGAGCTGGGGGTGAGCACAGCTGCCCTCCTGTCTTACATTCATGCTGTCATTTCAGAATGTGCTGAACCCAAAAGTGCTGTAACAGCAAGGAGGAACTGAATCGGTTCCTTTGGGGAGCAAGCTAGGGCTCACCACTGTCCTTCTCCAGAACTTACCCATCTCCTCTCAGTGCAGGGCTGTCAGCTCTGCTCCCTTCCCTGTTTTTTATGACACCAGTTGGTGGGCAAAAGCCAGGATCCAAGGATTTGGGGCATTTGGAACGTTCTTTCCCCTGGAGCATTTGTTTTCTCTCTTCCCTCCCTAACTCTGTGTGCATTCACTCCTCATGGAGACAAAACTTGAATTTGTTCACTCCTGCAGGTGACTCGGATGCTTCCTCTGATGCTGATGAGTCATCCAGTGGGTCTGTGACTCCTGTATCCAGGTTAGTAGCTGTAAACAGTGCATTGAGCTTGGCATATTTGTGCAGACTTGTCCCAGGACCTGAGGGAATGGCCTGAAGTTGTGTCAAGGGAGGTTTAGACTGGCTGTTAGAAAAAGATTCTTCACCCAAAGGGTGGCTGGGCACTGGAACAGGCTTCTTTGGAAGTGGTCACAGCACCAAGCCTGACAGTTCAGAAAACATTTGGACAATGCTCTCAGGCACATGGTGTGATTCTTGGGCATGACCCTGTGCAGGGCAGGGAGTTGGACTCGATGATGCTTGTGGGTCCCTTCCAAATCAGCATATTCTGTGATTCCGTCATCTTTGCCCTCCATGGTGACAGAGGAGACGGTAGCATGTGGGGTAAAGGACTGAAGGTAGGAACAGATGTCCCAGCCAAAGTGAGTTTTCTTACTACCCTGCAGACTAGAACTACCTCTCTTGCTACAGGCAGCAGCCTGTAAAGTGCTAAGGGTGCATCTACTTCAGCAAAACAGGGGTCTTAATTTCACTGGCACTGCCAGTTGCTCAGTTAGGTTTACTGGATTAAATTGTACTCTTGCAAAGTCATTGCCTGGCAGATGAAGCAGAGTGGAGGTGTCCTGGGCCAGAGATTGCAAAAGCTCCTTGGAGTTTTGTGTCTCAGCACAGCATCCTAGAAACAAGTACTGAAGCCTGGGTTTTTCTGTAGCTTTTGGGAGAATCTTTTGGGAGGATTGGTCAGCCTGCGGTCATCTGAGCCCTTCCTTCCTGACTCTTGGCTGGCCTTCGTTGGACCTCTTTTTGCCCATCTAGCAGTGGGAGCTGGTCTTGCACCAGGGCTGCCTCAGGCTTTGTTGTCTGTCTGACAACTTGCTGCTTCTCATCATGTCATCGCTAATCTGGGAGGCAAGCAAGGCTTTCTGTGAGCAAATGTTGAGCCTTAGGGTGCTACAGGGCTCTGGGTGTGCACATGTGGTTGTGAAAGTCCTGCTGAGATGATGCAAACTGGCCCAGCAGCTGTTTCTGGCAGGATGTGTCTGGTTGGCCTCTGGGGGAAGCAGTGCTTGGGCCAAATGCCTCTTGCAGCAAGGACAGAGGGATGTTGACCACTTCTTTGTGCAGGCTGTGTGTGGGCCTGGGCTTGAAACCTTTGCAGCTGTCTCCTGCCTTCAGTTTGTTGTGGAAAAAACCAGTTTTGTGCCAGAGAATGTTAACAAATATAATCCTTTGCCAATTAACAAAGTTTTACTTATTGATTTCAGTACTGGAAAGGGAAAAAAACAACCAAGGACTTCAAGAAAACACCTCTTCTTCCCCTATCATGGTCTGCAACCCTTTTGCCACAGGCTACACTCAGTCCCTTCAGTGAGGCAAGGGGTGGCCTGTGAGATTGGGGATAATGTGTTGTAGTTCCTTTTTTTTCGCTGCTCTTTGTTCCTTAGTGGATTGCTCTGGTGTGGCTCCTTCCACTGGCTGCAGTGGCATATATTTCAGTATACGTTCATTGCAAACTCTACTTTTCACATTATCACAACTTTAATAGAAACATTACAAATTCTACCCCTCCTTCCAGGTATTGGGGCTTGCTGTGGTAAGGTGTACGTACAATTGGTAAAACTCCATCCCTCTTCCCTGCAACACAGCAAAATCATGAGGATTGCAATTAAATCATATGTATTATGATCTCCACCCCCTGTTCCCTTGGACAAGGTTACAGGGTTTGTCACATAAAAAACTCCACTCCTTGCCCCAGAAAATCACAAACCCCAGAGTGGTTACTTGGCATGTGCATTCATTGCAGGCTCACCCCCTCATTGCTGCAGACCGAGTTACTGACCTTAGTGCCCATTGCTTGCACCACATTGCAACAATGGTGCAAATTCCTGATACCCAGATTAAGGCTCCTTCCAGCTTCCCCCTTCCTTTGTTACTTTTCACTTTTAGCCTGCTGCTACTGCTTCATCTTTCCTAGGAATTGCATCGAGTGCCTGGCTGAGCCTGCTGAGGCTCAAGACAAAATGCTCAAACCAGCTCTTGTCTGCAGTTTATTCCCTAATGTGCCTCCAACTATCTACTTCAGTACTCGGGATGAGACAGGTGAGCCAGGGTCTGTTGTCGCATAGGGTGAGAGTGGCAAGCCCGTTATTAGGGAGTAAGTGGTGCCAGCACACAGCCTGGAGCAGGCTGGCAGTGGCTGCCCTTAACCCTTCCCATGAGGAGACCCAGCACTACTGTGAGATCCAAATGACTGGAGTAAACTGTGCTGCTTCCATTGTCTGGAGCATGACTCAGGCTGCCACTAAATGTTCCAGTGTCCTGGATCTTCCCCATCTGTGCAGTCTTCTGCTCCATGATGGTTCTGGAATGGGGGCTACACACCCTTGTCTACAGGCCTGGTCCGTGTGTGGCAAACTATAAGAATTTTGCAGCTGTAGGAAATCCAAGTATTGTGTTTGTTTTCCTTCAGTCTTTAACTTTTTGCCTTCCTAGTGGAAAAGCTACCTTGGGAGCAGAGGAAGCTGCTGCGATGGAAAATGTGCAGAGTCACGCCTAACATAGTGAAGCAAACCATTGGCAGGTCCCACTTCAGAGTTAGCAAAAGTAAGTTGGGGGAGGCAACATTGCATCCTTCCTTGTCTCCAGCCCATGGGCACAAGAAGGCAGAGTGCTTGTGAAGAACAAAGCAGAAGCAATACAGGCTGGGCACTGCAGGATGTTGGGTTCACATTTTTGCCTGTCTGACCTGTAGTATTCAAGGTCAGGGCCTGATCTGCCTCTTGGCTTGTCCCTGGCATAGACCACAAGAACTTGCTCCTGGGCTGTCAGGAGCTGATGCAGATGTGAAGCAGTTTTGTTCTGGCTTGCCACTCTGAGGAGGCTGGTCCTTATCTACTGCCAGGCCCAGCACTGCTGCTCCTTGTCCCCATGTCCTAAGGAGGAAGTCATCTTCTCCGACCATAGCCAGAGTTCTCAGGGCTGGGACTCTTGTCACTGAAGATATGTGTGGGAGAAGTGCTGAGCATTTGCAGCTGTGATCCATACTCTGGAATGTTACCTCCTGGAAGTATTTATGGGACTCCTGCATGTATCAGTAGACCTCTGCACAGACTATTTTAGGGGTATAATGAGACATGGAGGGCAGAGGAAGTCCTAAGAAGTTTTGACATCCTACATGTCCCTCTGCAGTGCAGCATTCATTAGCCAACTGCTTCATTTGCCAGCTATAAAGCAGAGAAGTCATGATGCTGGGGAATTAAAGGCATTCCTTTGACCTTGTGCCTCTTCAGGTCCTTGCAATGGTATATTTGCAAGGATATCACCCACTTGGTTTACTGGATGCCACTCACAGCCCTTGCTTCGGCAGCTTTGCAGTAGCGAGTATGAGTGCTGTACAGCATCCTTGGCACACTTCTGCTAGCCCAAGGAGATGGGGTGCTGTGGGTTGAGAGGGCATTATGGGTGGCAGGGTACTCGGTCACTGACTTTTCTGTTTTTCCTGCAGAAAGCAATGACTGGCTGGGTTGCTGGGGCCACCACATGAAATCCCCCGGCTTCAAAGCCATCAAGGAACACCAAAAGGTAGGGGATGTTTTGAGCTGACCTCCTTCATGTGCATGGAGAGTGTGTTGGAAGCAATTTGGGTGCCCCTCTCCTCAGGGCCAGGTGTTAGCTGTGCAGGCTGTCCCTGCAGTATCCGTTCCAGAACTGGGAGAGGAGTCCAAGAGACAGGCATAGCTGGATGAGTATCTCTGCTGTGAGGATGGTTCTTGTACAGACTGAGGCTGTGGCCAAATTGTGGGGGTTTTTGTGAGCTTCCTCTAAATTCAGTTGTTGCTGCTTAACGCAGCCCTTCTTCTGGCAGAACTGAGGGGTAGGGACAGTGCCCTTCCTGCCAGTGCAGCGAAGGGCATGTACCTTACTCAGATCACAGAACAGTCAGGTGTGGCTCATGGCTTGAGGAACCTGCAAGGGACCAAAGGCTTGATATCTGTAACAAGTACATGCCTGTTCTGGAGAGCTGTGATGCTCTAAACTATGTGGTTTGTCCCTGCAAACTTCAGGAGTAGGTGGAATCAGTTTGAGTGCAATCTTGAGAGGGGAACAAAGAGTGTCACTCTGCACTGTATTAAAAAAGGATGTATCCTCTGCCCAGGGAGCAGGAAGGGGTGGACAAGGAGTTGGGGAAGCAGAGAGATCTCATAGCATCTGTGTTCCTTTCTAGCTAAACCACTTCCCTGGTTCATTTCAAATTGGAAGGAAGGACCGTCTGTGGCGCAACCTGTTGAAGATGCAGGCTCGCTGTGGGAAAAAGGAGTTTAATTTCTTCCCTCAATCCTTCATCCTGCCCCAGGACATCAAATTACTCAGGAAAGCATGGGAGGAGGGAGCTAGCCGACAGAAATGGATTGTGAAACCAGTAAGTGTAAAGCAGAGCTCAATCCTCTGTCTTCTTG
The DNA here is from genome assembly GCF_020740725.1 of Corvus hawaiiensis. Taxonomy (NCBI): domain Eukaryota; kingdom Metazoa; phylum Chordata; class Aves; order Passeriformes; family Corvidae; genus Corvus; species Corvus hawaiiensis. The sequence continues at coordinate 25,018,597 of NC_063219.1, read as the reverse complement.
TAGGTGTGGGGAGATAATCTGATCCTTTCTTGTTTGTGTTTTGCAGCCAGCATCAGCAAGAGGCATTGGTATTCAGGTCATCCACAAATGGAGCCAGCTACCCAAAAGGAGACCACTGCTAGTACAGAGGTGAGTGAATATAAAACCAAGGTTGACACACAGCCTGAGACCTCTTAGTGTCTTGTATCTCTGGCCAGTTCTGGGCCCCTGCTGCTCTGTGGCAAAGCAGAAGTACCTGATTTGCATCTGGAGACTTCTCTGTAGACTGTCTGGGTGTCCTGCTGCTGAAAGTTTGGCTCTGTCAGCTGCAGCTGGGCTTACTGGATTGCTGCTGTCTCTGCATATATATATTTGAGGTCTCAGACACAATTGGTTTCATGAGCTTTTTGGAGCTTCTGTCTGGCAGGTGAACAGCTTCAGCTCTGCTGTGATCCAGCTCCCACTGCTCCGTACTCTGGGATTTGGCATGTTTGGAGACAAACCTTATCCAGTTCACACAAGCAGGGTGGGAAGACAAGCCCCAGGGAAGAGGTGGCGGTTGTCAAAGATTTGTTCTTATGCAAGTTAGAATGGTTCAGTAAGAGCCTCAGTGCATGTAGATGATAGCCAAAGGATTTTCTTGAAATAACAAGAGTTCTCAATCTCCTTCCCCTTCTGCAGAAAAGTGGAATAGTTCATCTTGGTTTGAGGTTGCTTTCTGGGAAGATTCTTGTGAGGGCAGGAAAACTGCAGTGTTTGGCAGACAGGGAACTGCTGTGTTTGCTTGTTTGTTCTCCCCGTCCACTTTCCGTGCAAAGAGATAAACTTCCCTATGGAAAATCATGAACTTCTGGGATGAATAATCAAATGGTTTGAATTAAAATATCCAACTGTTTCTGCTCACTGTACAAAACCATCTGTGATGTACTGTATGTTTTAGATGTTCTTGAATGTTGAGATCAGTGTTGTGGGTGTGGAAAAGCTACTGTGCCTTAGAACTGAAAAACATCTCTTCAAAATGGAACCGAGCAGAAGGAAACATTGTTTATGTGCTGCAGGAACTCCTCGTGAATGGGAGAGCTGCTCCTTCCCTCATTTTATCTGTGATGTGATTAACTTGGAAATACTGTCCAAAAAGGCTTCTGCATCAATCCCTCGTTTTGCCAGGCCTTCTGAGTTGGGGGTTAGAGATGTTCCTGCATATGGAAATCATAACCCTTATGTGCTTACTTCCCTCTGCAGATACCTGCACAAACCCTACCTCATTGGCGGGAAGAAGTTTGACCTGAGGCTCTATGTTTACGTCACTTGCTATGATCCCCTTAGGGTCTACCTGTTCAAGGATGGATTGGTTCGATTTGCCAGCTGCAAGTAGGTTGTGCGGGAGAGCGGTGCTGGGGGCTGCCTTGGCCCTGAGGCATCTGTGGCTGTGATACCTGCTTTGGCCAGGGCAGGAGGGAGTCATCCCCTATAAGGGTGATGCTTAAAGCTGTATCTTGCTTGCTTAAGAAGCAGCATGGAAACACACGGGGTCGCTGCAGGTGACTTTTGAAAGGGAATGTGAGATGATGCTGCCTACCTCCAACCTTCCCAATGAAAGATCAGCTCAGTGTGAAGCAGTTCTTGAAATACATTGTGCTTCATTCTGCTTAAAAGCTGGCACACCAGAAACTGAGATGTTTCTTCCAGTTTTTATTGTATTGCCTCAGGCTGCTGCAGTTCCATCAGGGCTTCCGCTCATTGATGCTCTGGCTTTTATTTCTTGAGGACATGCTGTGAGGGTGGGATTGCATTCCGCTGTCCCAAGGCAGCCTGTTCTGTCCCATGATTTGTTCCATTAGCTCTGAGCCTGTGGGGACAGAGAGCTCCAGGCAGCAGGGCTGGTGAGTGGCTGAGAGTGGTCTGAGATGAGAACAGAGTCTGCCTGCCTCATGGCCCTGGGGACAGCCACTTCAGTCTTGGACTGCTTGTGCTCCTCTTGCCTCCACCAGGTACTCTTCCTCAATGGACAGCCTCAGCAACAAGTTCATGCACTTGACCAACTACAGTGTGAATAAGAAAAACACAGAGTACAAGTCCAACTCGGATGAGACTGCTTGTCAGGGACACAAATGGTAGGTGCTGCTTTTAGGGTACAAGGTAGCTCTTTCTATTTAGTGTTAAGTCAGACTTTCTTCCGTATTCTTACTCAAAACTTGAACTTGCTTTCTGTAACATCAGCTCCCATTTGGGAAACTGAAAGAGCAGAGTGATTTTAGCATGAGTTAGTGTCAATGGAATCCAGATGGTCTCCTTGGCTTGTGACTCATCCTGTCCACTGCTGCTTGAGCTGTAGTTGCTGTTCATCCTGCCTATGTCTGTGCTGTTCCCTGCTTCCAACGCTGCACTCATCTCTGCTCATTCATCCCCTTCCCCTATGGTGGGTGTGATGGGATGTGATTAAAGCAGAATCTGATTGGTTTTTGTTAGAAATTGAATGGGTGATGCTTAAATTGGCTAGATGGGAGTTTCTGCCCATCTCACTCTTGACTTCTCTGTGGAGGCAGAGAAGGGGACAGCCCTGGTTCAGAACTGTTAATTTATGTGCTACTTGGTGGGAATAGGAGCAGTGGTGCCATTTCTAGGCCCTTGGGAGGAGGGCTGCAATCTTGCAGGAGTTCCCATTCCTTGCTGTCCCATGGGTGAATGGATGCAAGCCCCAGGAACTTGTCTCTGATTCCGTGGTGGTGTTTGAACCCTTTTAAAAATAGTGCAGGATAGAGTTCTCAGTTCTCAGCCTGGGCAGGGCTGCTTGCACTTCAAGGGGAATTGAAGAAGGTGTTTTGCTGTGGTCAGTTTGCTTAGACCTGGACTTGCTACACAGTGGTCTCTTCCTCCACAGGGACTTTTAGCAGGGTCTGCTGCTTCTCAGCAGTCGTAATTGCGTGGGGGTGGGATTGTGTGGGTTTTCCATACTTGCATGCAGTCAAAGCTGGCTGCTCCTGTGTTAAAGAAGTGTGGCTGTAATCCACTCCATCTTGTGTGCAGGAAGCGTGACCTTTGGATTCCTGGCCATTAGCCACATGGTCTCACTTGAGAAATATCTGAGCATCCTTGGCTCAGTGTCAGGGTAGCTTGCAGCACTCAGTGTGGTGTGGGAAACTCCTGTAAAAGCATAGATGCTCCCCCATACCATCTTGTTACCCTCATTTTTCAGAAATGTTTTTCATTCCTGAAGCCCCAGTGAAGTGGCTTTAGCTAAAACATTTTTGGGGTCTTGTTGGATTCCTGCTGAGCTGCTTTGCAGTGCTGCGGGGGAAGGCCTGCAGGAAGGGGAGGTTTGCTGAGGACATGGAGGGGGAGGGAAGAGAAGATCTGGGCCTGACTTACCTAGCTCATGTGCTAATTTGGGACTGTTCTGAGAGAAGTCTATGACAGATTCATGTTCCTAGTAGCTTGGGCCTTCAAGACCAGGGGCCAGGCTGGGGAGAGCAGCAACCGGGAACTGAGAGGCTTGAGAATGTCAGGAGGATTGCCATGCTGGGGAACAGTGCTGTCAGGGTTCCCCTCTGTTGCTTTTGCCACCACCAGCAAGGGGCTACAGAGCTACCTCCTTTGCTTTCTTTCTCCCAGGGCACTCAAAGCTCTCTGGAGTTACCTGACCCAGAAGGGAGTTAACAGTGAGGCCATCTGGGAGAAGATTAAGGACATCGTTATTAAAACCATCATTGCGTGAGTCTTGGCACCCCTTGCTCTGTGTCTCTGTGAGGTGCACCCTGTCCCCTTTGACTGTCCTGTCCCTTCTCAGCCTGGTCCTTTGGTCTTAATTGAAATGGTATCACTGCTGTTGGCTTCAGTATTCCTCTGTGGATCCTCCTTTCATCCTGTTACTTATGCTTCTGCTGCAGTAGCTGCAGTGGGTAAACAGACCTTACATTTCCCTGACCTGCCTGAAGGCCAAGAAGGTGCGGTGTACCCAGAATTGCCCAGCTTGCTGCCCTCTCCCCTGCTTTGCCTGGGAGCCTGAGAGAATGGTCCCTGGTGCAGGATGAATCCTGTACTTAGAGGTGGATGGTACCTGACAGAGCAGGGATGCTCAGGATGCAGTGCTGGATCCATATGTGATGAAGCCGCAGCAACTCACAGACCCGTGTTGGTCCCTCAACCCACCCGCTCCCGCAGCACGTGGCTGCATTATGCTTCCAGAACTGTCAGCATGTGCTGTGATCAGCCAGAGCTCTGCTGTCTGACTGTTGGAAACAAGCATTCTTTTCTTGGCTTGCAGTTCTGAGCCCTATGTGAACAGCCTGGTGAAGATGTACGTGCGCCGACCGTATTGTTGCCATGAGCTGTTTGGGTTTGATATCATGCTGGATGAAAACCTCAAGCCCTGGATCTTAGAAGTCAACATTTCCCCAAGGTAAAGCATATTCTGAGCCACAGCAGAGTGGATAATGGCCTTTCTTTTACTAAAAAGTGAGTTTGGCTTGTGATGTCCCCTGCAGCCTGTGCTGAAAGACCATGGGCTTTGAAGCTTCTCTCTCCAGATTGCAGGAATCAAAGCACTCCCTGTCTGTGAAAGCAACATTGATCTGCAGTTCAGAAAGCTTTGCTGGGCATGCTCCAGCTAGAGCCAGGGAAGAGTATGTTAAAAAAGGAAGGCCAAGGAGGGATGTGTCTTGTACAGAACGGGTGATGGCAGAGATTTCTTTGCGTGGGCAGAAGCAATCAGCAGTTCCACTGCCTCGTGCACCATTCTTTGCTTCCTGACGGCACCCGGCCGTGTGGTGCCGGCTGTGCAGGCAGGGCTGGGAGCTGCAGTGTAACTGAGCATGGCCCCTCCTGTCTGCGAGAGTGGGTGGGCATGAGCTGTACACAGAGCCATGGTCCAACACAGGGCTCTGGGGATGGACTTATCTATTTCTAGCAAACCTGGGAAGAGATGGAAAAATTAACTATTTCTGATTGGAAGCCCCCCCTTCAAAGAACTGTTGTCAGGATTTTTCTCTCAGTGTCTTACGGCTGGTTTGATGAGACAAGGGACAGGCTGGTGTTTGTATCTCAGTCAGTAATAACCCAGAGATTGCACTCGGGGCCATGGGGCTCAACACCTCTATTCTAGCACTCAGGCTGCTGTGATGTTTCTTCTCTGCAGCCTCCACTCCAACTCCCCACTGGATGTGAGCATCAAGGGCCAGATGATTCGGGACCTCCTCAACCTCGCTGGCTTTGTTTTGCCCAGCATGGACAGTGTGGCCTCACGGACACAGATAAGAAGTGGCTCTACCTGCAGGTCAGCCCCCTTCTCTCTCAGAGAAGCAGGCTTTTTTCTTGCGGGATTTCATCTTGGGGGCTGCTTGGAGCCCAGCAAATGCTGGCTTCTAGCTGTTGAGAGCCTGTGCTTGCTGGTGCTTCAGCTATGGGTCCAAAAAACTTGCCTCATTGCCTGAGTATCTGGTTCCTCTGGTCTCTTCAAGGCAGAAGGATTTATGCCCTCTCTGCGGGTCCATAGTTGGAAGTGAGGCCAATGTAATTGGTGCTTGCTCTGCAGTTAATCAAGTCGTTCTCTCTCGTCCTTCCCCTGCCAGAGCTAATACGATGCTAGGTCTCACTGCTTCTCTGTTTGCTTGGAGAACTGGCTGGCTCTGTTGGGGTTGGATCCACTTACCCTCTGACTTAACAGAACTGACATGCTGCTGCCTGGAGCAAGAGGAGCACCTGTTATTTTGCAAATGCTGGAGTTATCAGTTCTTTAGGCAGGACTGCAGGTGGCACATGCTGCCAGCCTATAGGTGGAGGTGTGCACAGTATTACTTTGCAGCTAACATGACTGTTTTGTGCAGAATGCTAATTCCTGGGTATGTGTCCAGCCAGGCCCCTAATCCTTCTGTGTTTCACTACAGCTAGGGCTTATCCTGGTTTCAAACCTAAAGGCTGAAAGGAAACCAGTCTGTTCCCTGCAGCAGAGTGGCTGCTGGCTGTATGTCACTGAAGGATCAGCTTGCTGGGTTAAGCACCAGCATGCAGTGATGTGTGGGCATGCCAAAACATGGGACTCTTGCCCTCTGAGTGCCCTGTGCCTTTAGTGGAGAAGCTTGGAACATGGGCCTGTTCCAGATGGGGAGCTCTCACCAGCTCGTCTGCGGTGCTTTGATCACACGCTGGTTTGCCACTTCCAGTGGAAGTGCTGAAGGGCAGGTGTCCTCAGAGGGACCTGCAGGGGATTAAGCGGATCCTTAACATGGTTCAGATGATGCATTACCAGATTTCTTGCATCCGAGGGCAAGCTTGTTTAACTGTATCTCCTGCCCTGGGAAGCATATGAAGGGGTTTTCCACATGTGGGCAGAATTCCAGATCTGTATGTTACCCAAGCACCATGCAGCACACTCAAGGTTTTGCTCTTTCTGTTTGGATCTGCACACAACTAATAAATTTTGCAGCAGCAGAACAAAAAAGCTGTTGATAGATGGGTTAAAAGGTTTTCGACAAGTATCTCCCGGATTCTGGCATCCGCAAATGGTTCAGTTGGTGCTTAGAATAGATGGTTGCTGGTCAGATAGTACAGAAGGCCAGGACTTCCCATGGCATGTGTCTGAATTTGTGTCCTGAGAGTATTTGGATATTGCCAGAGGAAGTTTTTGATCTAAGAGTTCTCTTCTTCCTTGTACAGTACCAGTACTGAGTACTTGTACCCCCATGCCTGTGCTTGCAGTTAGGAAGCTGTGTTCCAAGTGGGATGTACACACGAGATCCCACCAGGCTTCATGTGCTGTGAATGAGGTCACAGTGTATCTTTGACCCTCTTGCATCCTATGTGAGTGTGAGGTGATGGCTCATCTTTTGAGTGAAGGAACACTGAAATGCCTTAGTGAGGAGCTGGCAGAGCCCTCCCAGTTTCCCAGCCCACATCCTTCCTGGGTTCTGTGCTGATGCACAAGGCCGTGGATGCATCACTGATCTCAGAACTAGTGAAATCCTTGGAGAAAGTGTTCTCTCCTCCATGGCATTTTCATGAGGGTGTCATTACTCTCTCAGAAGTTGCTGGGAGCAGCTCTGCCATGACAGGACTTTGTCTTCTCCACTTAAATGCTCTATTGCCTCTCTTGTGTCCTCAGTCTGGGCAATGCTTTGAAGGAGAAGCCCAAGCCAGTATCTGAGCATTTCAGAGCAGAGAAGATGAAGAAGGCCTATTACTTGATGCAGAAGATACCTGACCAGGTACAAAACAACTTCCCCTGTTACTTGCACCATCATGCCAAGCCCATGTCCCAGCCAGTCCCACAAGTCTGTCCCTTGTCCGTTTTCAGATTGTGCTCTTCTCTGGGGTCAGCCAGATGATGGGGCTCACTTGGGCTCCAGTGGGTTACAAGACAGTTGGTCAGAAATAAATTGAGCTTGCTTAAGCCACTGTCTCACTGACTCATCTGTACATTAAAATAGGTGTGTGCTAAAGGGGCACATTACCCACCAGTCCCCGGAGTCTGAGCACTGCCTGTTCCTCCTTATGTATCTATGCAGCTCTTAACAGCCTTTGCCAGCTGACCCCATGCAGGTTACTAGAGCCACTGGCCTTGTGTGCCTGCTGGCAGTGTGTTTAAGAGAGGCTGGGCTGCAGAATTGGGGTTCTCTTCAGTTCTGTGCAGTGTTGGTGTCACCACTGAACCTAGATTCCTTCAGTTTCCATGTGGCCTGTATCCCAAAGATCTCAGACACATGGAGACCTCTGCTTGAGAGATGCTTCTCCCTGACCTTGGGTTGCTCTTGTCTGCAGGATTTTTATTCTTCTGTCTTGGACATCCTGACTCCAGATGATGTTCGCATCCTGGTGGAGACAGAGGATGAGTATTCGCGACGTGGGCAGTTCGAGCGGGTGTTCCCCAGCCACATCTCTATGCGGTACCTGCGCTTCTTCGAGCAGCCTCGTTACTTTAACATCCTGGTGACCCAGTGGGAGCTCAAATACTACTTGAATAGACACAAAGGTAACTGGCCTCTTAAAGCCTGGCACAGCCACCTGACTCAGGCAGGCTGCCTGCCAGCAATCGTGGGAGACTTCTGAGCTATGCATGTTGAGGGGGAGCTGCCTGCCTGCATACTAACCCCTAGGAAATGTGTTACCTTCCTAGACTGCTTCAAATATCACAAAAAGCTTATTCTAATTTCATGGGAGCTGATGACTGTTGTGGTACACACAGCAGCAGCACTTCTAGGTGCCCTGGGCATGAAGCAGACTAAGATTTTGTCTTCAGCCTGTAGCTCTGGTTTCTTACTGTGTTCCTCTGCTCTCTTTTGAGGGAGAAACAGCTGGAGTTGCTGGGCTTTGCTCCTGACAGGTGATCTGTGAAGGAAAAATTGGGCCTATTCCCTGGTCTCCTGCAGCTTTCTAATTGAAGAAAAACAGCGTACAGACGGAAATTTTTCCTAAACACTAGAAATCTAGCTAACATTTCCATCCTTTCAGGACACAACTCTGTATTTTAATAAAAAAATTTCCCTTTAACAATGCATAGCTGCACTGGACCAATTCCTTCTCACCCAGGTTGTCTCTATCAGGGCAGCAGTGGAAGCTGTTTGGGAGAGAGAGTCAATGAAGTCTAGCATGAAGGGTTAGAGAAAATTAAAAGAGACTGGCTCAGGGCTTTCCATCCAATGTCTGATCTAGATGGAGAGGTTTCTGGAGGAGCTGGCCCTCCACTGCAGTGACTGTATGTGTACTCCTCACCTGGCTATCAAGGAGAGAAAGAAGAAAAATGCTCTTGTCACTTTTCACTGGTGTTAAAGCAAATATCAAAGGGGTCAGTAACAATCTTTCACAGAGAGATGGTAACATCATAGCCTTCTCTGGCTGTGCTGTCAGCATGTGTCATCCTTTGCCTTGCTAGTATCTTTGTTGGATGATCTCCCATCAACTGGAAGAAAGATTCTGTCATCGTTCTCACTGAAGTGCTGCCCTGAACTTTGCCGCTCAGGCAAGGGTCCTGGTTCAGTGCTCCAGCTTCCCCAAAGAAGCCAAGCAAGTAGATTTGCTCTATCCTCTCCTTGCTCTTTAGCTCTGATTGGAACCCATCCTCCCCCTGTCCCCTTCCTGTTCCCCTGTGTTCCATGCAGCACTCATCTTTCCCTAGCCAGCAAGATGCAAAGCCCAGGCTGGTGCACAGACCCAGGACAAGGCATCCAAGCTGCCCTGCTCCCCTCAGCCCCCAGTGTGTAGGGGTTTTTTTTACAAGGTTCTGGGACTTGCAGAAAGACCACCAAGGAACAGGCCTTGGACAGCAAGGATTTCTCCTGGTATCCTATAATCTCAGCTGGACAGCATCAAGTTCCTAGCCATTGCTCTTCTGGTTTTTAATTCTCAAGCCACCCTAGCCTTCTGCTATGATCCTAAGGCTCTTAAATAAGAAAACAGGATGGGAGTAGTCCTGGATTTCTCAGTATTTCTGGGTTGGCCAAGAGCAGGGTGCTTGGCTGTAGTGGGGACAGCTAGCAGGAAGCTAGCTGGAGGATTAAGCTGGAGGAAGTGGAGCCTGTTCAGTGCAGTTGAACACATGGCTCTGCTTCAAGATGACCTTGCCATACTCTGGAGCACCACGTCTTGTGTGTGGTGAGAGGAATGGTCCCTTCCAGTCACACCAGCGATGAGATTGGCCTGTGCTAGTCTTGCACTCCCTCAGGGATGAAGTCTCAGCCCATGTCGAGCTCTGGATGAGGAGGGAGGAGATGATGCACTGGGATGCTGCAGCTGATCAGTGCTGTGCAAGGAGGAGGTTACCTGAGCTGCCCTCCTCTGGGAAAGGGGTTGATGACAGCAAAGCTGCTCTACATTTGCACTGTGGGAACTTTCACCTGTGCAGCCGAAATCAGGTGCTGCTGTTGGCAGGCACCGGGCTCAGGGGGACAGCCAATCTGGTCTAATTTGGCAAATCCTGTGTTGCCCCAGTTTCCCTGTTTCACTTAGCCTGCTGCAAGGAATGTCTTGGCTCCCTGGGAGGAAGGCAAGCACTGCAGCAGCCCACGCACTGATGTTTGCTCGTACAAAGGGTGAACGCCCTTGATTTACCCCGTGTTTGCTGGCGCTCAAGCACGTGTTCAAGTAGTTATTGCATAGCATGTTCTGCGTGGTCAGTGCAGCATATTTGCATGCCCTGAACTGGGAAGGCTTAACTCTCTGTAAACCTGACTGTTTGTTCTCACTTCCTGTTTTCTGTCACTTCCCAGGTCTGGAGCTACTGAAGAACTGGTGTGTCAAAGGGTACCACACTGGGGCAGGGACGGATTTGGCCCAGATGGTGCGTATAACTGTGGGTAAGGTAGGCAGAGATGGTTGTTTACCTGCACAGAGCTGGGTAGAGAGCCTGCTTGTTCTCCTTCCTCTGACTCCTGTCTTACCTGTTTGCCTTCTTCCCTCTTTGCCAAGGCCTCCAGGAGTCTGGAAAAACCCATGCTGCCCTATTTCCCACAAACATGAAATCATGAACAGTATATCAGATCTGCAAGTATTTTGCATCTGAATATCCTTGGGTGCACTGGGCACAGCCCTAAATATTTGGCACTTGTCCTGCCCATTGTTCCCCTCTACAAGGGAGTCATCTCTGTCTGTCACTCCCGTGCCTTACAATAGAATGATCCTCTGAAAGAAACCTACTGTTTTGACCTCGAGATGCTCTACTCCCACTTTCAGCAGAGGGATTCATTAGGCAGAGAGCAAAGATTGCTCTGTTTGCTATTCTGGGAACAGTCTGGTGGCAGTGACAATGCACAGCAGTGAGGCAGCTCTAGCTGAAGATCTCTAGGGCAGTCTGTGGCAAAGCACTGCAGGCTTGAGGGATTTTTGCCACGACTTAAATAGTCATTCTGTTGTCTTTCTCTCCTCCCACAGTGGTCATTGCCAAAGTCATTCTTCCTCCAGACGAGTAGCATTCAATCGAACAGCTTCAGCAAACTGGAACTGGGCAGACTGGGGTGAGTTTACACTGGCTGTGATGTTCATGGTGTTCATAGCGTGGCTTTAGGACTGGTGTCCTGGTAGAGAACTGGTGGCCCAGAAACACAGTTTTATTTAAGGGGAGAGGAGCAGGTTGGTTTGCAGGCTCTGAAGCCTCTGCTCTCTGGAGAGCCAACAGATGGGGCTGGCATGATGTCTGTGCAACTGGGCATGTCTCCTTGGCACTGTACACCCAGCTTGGATGGGAATGAAGCTCCAAACAGCCAGATCAGGTGATGTTTGGAGCTGTCATGATCAGAACATGCTGACAAGATATTCCCCACATAGGAACCTGTATCACTTCTGTGGGCACTGATGTGGTTAACAGTGAGCAGAGGCTCTCAGCTGCAGCACTGACTGGGGAAACAGTGAGGCCTCCAGGTCTATTGAAGCTCCCAGCTTCCCTGAGCAAAGCTGGGCTGCTGACAGCTTCCTGCAGAGGTGGAGGACTGGAGTTTGTTTAGGTGAGCCAAAGTGAAGGGGAGGCACATCCCTGGTCTCTGGTGCTAAGGGGAAAGGACATCTCTGTTCCTGTGCTGAGGCCAGGGTGGAGCTGGGTTTACACACAGACAGGGAGATTAAGCTGTGACCCTGAAGTCACACTGATATTGGGATACCAGTTGGGGTGAGTGGTGCTGCCTGGGATGGGAGATGCAGTAGATGAGCCTGGCAGCCCTATCTCCATGTGTCATGATTCGGCAGATGATTATTGCACCATGGTCCTTTTGGTCCTTTCTCATTGTCCCTAAGAAGCTCAGGGTCTCCTTTTTTCTGTAGCACATGCCTCTCTTCAGCTGGTGAGGATCTCACGAGATGCCTGGAGCCCAGCCCTACTCAGAGCTTACCTCTCAACAAGTGCACTGGTGGAGCCGACCAGAGACCTGCTGGCTGCCTCTCTGACACCACCCTGGTGATGTGACCAAGCAGCTACCGTCCCTCCCTGGGGACGCATCAACCTACCTCAAAGGAAGAGACAGGAGCTAGCTCTGTAGAGCAAGGCTGTGGGAGCTCCTCACACTGCACACTTGTTTGTGGGGCTGGTTGTAGAGAGGGATGTTTTCCTGGGCAAAGAGACCTGTGTGACTTCAGTTTCTAAAACAAGTGGAAAAACAAGAGGAAGTGCGGGTTATCTGGCCTTTTTTCCTAGACTGTTCTTAAAGCCTGACATGGTGGTTTCTTTGCTGCATGGGAGCTGGCTGAGCCTGCCCTTCTTGTCCCCAGTCAGCACGGGCTGAGTCCTTGCTTGCCTGTATATGTGTCCTGAGTCGCTGGCAGCTGAGTCTGCTCTTGCCCTGCTGCAGCCTGGCCCCTGGAGAAAAGTCCCCAGCCACTACCCCACTCCTGGGAGGGAGTAAAACTGCCCAGTTTTATCCTTTCTGAATGTCTGTGCCAACATCTTGCCTTCCCCCAATACCAGGCCCTGTGGGAGACCTCAGGCTTGCACATCGCAGCTCAGGACAGACCATGGGTACCAGTGTGGCTCCAGTTGGTTGTGGGAGCAGTAGGGCTGCTGGGGGGGGAGCATCCTTCTCAAGGCCATTGGCTCTCTGGTGTGCCCTGCAGCATGTGTGCACGGACTGCAGGCTGGTGCTCTTCTCCTCGGTCTGCTCTCTACTTTGTTTCTCAAGGATTTCTAGTAAACACTCACCTGCTCTCCTGGTTCTCATCTGCCTTCCTTTCCCTGACCTCTTTGTGTCTGGTGGGAAGTGCACCTCTTTCGTGCTTCACTGGGCTCTGGTACAGGGAGGGTTTGTGCTACCACCCCGCTTTTCCCTGTCCTTCTGGGGGTAATCCTTGCTGCCCTATGGCAGGTAAACATACCCCCATGCATGGAGGAGCAGCTTCCAGTATAATTGCTTTGGTCTGGGGTCTTCCTTATGTCTTGTGCACTATCCCATGCATCATTAACCAAGTGGAACAATGCACCCCAGCCTTACAGGAGGGGTAGGAAGGGTTGGGTGCCCAGAGCTGGCCTTTGCCAGTTCAGGGTTCTGCCCCGCAGCCTGGTGGTTGGATGCTGGGTGCTTGGGCAGGTTCTTGGGGCCCAGAGAAGGTGCTGAGCCTCATGTGTGGGCCCTGGGTCTGGTAGGAAGCCCTTCCCTCCCCTCTTCTCACAGCCCACCGTTTCCCAGCGCTGGGCCCTGTTTCTCTGGTCTCCTTGGTGACAATCTCATCTCTCCTCGGCTTCTCTCCAGCACCTGAAAATAGCCTCCGAAAGTGGAGATGCCTGCTCTCTTCCCTGCTGCCAGCACCCACGAGGGCCAGGCTGGAGCCAGGCTGCTCTGCACAGCACAGCTGTAAGGGCCTGGCCCCATGGGCCCTTGCACCACTGCGGGATTTGGGCCATCCTGTCAGCCAGCACCGAGGCCTCGGCCCCATCCCTCCTCTTCCTGCCTGCTGTGAGGCAGCACCAGGGAACTCTTTTACCCCACCATGGGCCAATATCCAGCTGCTCCCTGCAGCTAGATAGAGAGAGCCCTGTCCCTTTGGTCCTGTAGCCACCAACCCTGTAGCTCGCCCGCAGCTGCCCCGGGCCAGCCCGACAGCCTCCCCGAAACAGAAAATGGAGCCGGGGAGCGGGCAGAGGGCGAGAGGAGGGGGTGGCCCCGTGGCAAGGAAGGAGGTCACCCCACAGGTCGGGCTGCCTCACCGTGGGACCAGCGTGGCCGCGGACAGTGAGCTGCAGCAGGACCCCGGGCAGGGACGGGCAGGGCTGGGCAGCGTCGAGGACAAAGGGTCCGCATCCACTCAGCCCGTGGCTGGACCCAGCCGTTCTCCACGCTGTGCCCCCCACCCGCGACGGGGCGGGGCAGCACCGGGCAGGCAGGACCGCGTCCCGACGGCGCGGAGTACCGCTCCTGGAGGACGGGGCTGCACGGAGCGGGGTATCCCTCCGCTCTCTGCCCCCAGCCATGGCTCCATCGCCCCTCCATCGGGTCCCCAGGGCCAGCGTTGTCTCGCGGCCGCGACCACCTACTTCAGCCCGGGGCTGCGGGGTGGCTGCGGGCGCTGCTCGGTGGTGTCGGCTGTGTCCTCCCCCCCCCCCCCGCCCCCCCCGCCGGCGGCGCTGGCGGCGGGGGCATGGCTGACATTGCTCACTGACACTCTATCTGCCAGGGCCACGCCAGCCGCGGGCCCAGAATAGCAGCGCTGCCCCGCAGATAGCATGGAGCGGCTCCGTGGCCCCGCTGCGTCCCAGGTACCGTCAGGCTGGGTGGGGGGCCCGACCCGACAGCCCCCCGCCGGGGACAGGTCACCCCTGGGGTGGGGGAATGTGGGCAGCTGATGGGCCCCTTCCCACGGCCATGCAGCCATGGGGACAAGGACGTCCTCGTCCCAGCTGTGCCAAGCCCCTTGGGAACAGTTGGGGGACGGTGTTGCAGGGTCTCTTCTCGGTGTTGGCTCTTAGGCTCCTTAGGCAGTGGTCCCTGTCCCTGTGCCTTCGTTATTTTAGGGTGGCTTGTAAACTTTGGCCCTGTCAGGCAAGTTGTGGCTGGGGTTGCTCTTCCCTCTGCACGTGCTGCTGTACTATAGTAGGGTCTCCTGTGGACTGGGGGAACAGGGTCAGCTGTCTGGCCCTGTGGCCTCCCTTCTTTCTCAGGCTGCCGCTTTGTTAATGTAGGTTTCCTGGGATGAACCTGGTCCCCGGGAGGGGCCAATGGGGCTGGTGAGGCTCTTGGCATGGGAAGAAGCAAGACTGGGATTTACACCTTGGGATTGGGAGAGAATGGGTGCAGAGCTGCTGTGGGACATGCTGGGCTCCAACCTCCAAGAGAGAAGGCAGGAGGTCCTGCCATCCATGCCTTGTCCTGCTCTGGAAACCCCTGCTGTCTCCCCAGAGCAGGAGGACAAGCTGGGTGTCCTGGACCGGAGCCACCATGGAGACTGCAGGCTCTGGGGCTCCTGGGCTGGTGGGGGGTGCCCAGGAGGGCTGGGGACTGAGCCCAGCCCCCATCCCCGCCCTGAAAGGACAGTCCTCTCTGCCCGGCTTGGGTGGACCAGAGCAGCTGGGTGGGTGCAGGCAGAATCCATGGATGCGGGGGAAAGACTGGGTTGACTCCTGCTGACCCCTCCTTGCTGTGTGCCCTCTCAGGTGGCGCTGCTGGATGCTGCTGCGTGCCCTGAGGAGGAAGGTGCGTAGCAGGAAGAGTCTAGGTGTGTAGCAGGGGGGACTGCCTTACTTGTGCGACAAGTGCATCGGTCCTCTGCCCACCCTGCCCATACCCCTCTCCTCAGCTGGAGTGTGCCCCAGGCTGGAGAACTGCAGTGCTATGTGCTGCCCCTGTGGAATGGGGTACAGGGGGGCTCTTTCGGGAGCATTCCCTGCTCCCCCCCACGTGGGAGGGTGCTGAGACCCAGCAGCTCAGCTCACTGGCCAGGGCTGGGGTGGCTTTGCCTGCAGGATTTCCGAAGGCTGTATGCCCCAGGGAGGAGGAAGAGGAGGAGGAAGAATACAGGAGACCTGTCACCTTCACACTGGGAAATGAGATACTGGGGCTGGGCCCAGAGTCTGAGTTTCAGAACCCTGATGCTGACGTCTACATGCACTTCTTGATGAGCCACTGCTGTTATGATGCCATCCCCACCAGCTGCAAGCTTGTCATCTTTGACATCTCCCTGGAGGTGATAACCTGGGGGATGAGTGGGGATGGGCAGTGAAGAAGCAGGCTTGGGGACCCTCTGAACCCTTCCGCACTCTGCCAGCAGATCAAGAAAGCCTTTGTGGCACTGGTGGCCAACGGGGTGCGTGCTGCCCCTCTCTGGGACAGCAAGATGCAGAGCTTTGTGGGTGAGTGCCAGCAGCGATGCGTGGCCCCCTCCCCTGCCTTGCAGAGAGGGTGCAGGCAGCGCTGCCAGTCCCACACATCTCCACAGGGATGCTCACCATCACCGACTTCATCAACATCCTCCACCGCTACTACCGCTCGCCTCTGGTGAGTGCAGTGAGGAGAGCTCGGGGGATCAGGACATGCATGGGGCAGGGAGCAGGTGTCCTCACCACTCCTGGTCCCTTCTTAATCACTAGACAATGACCAGAGGATGATTCTGGGCCAGACCAGCATCCACTGGTTGCTCCCCTGCTTGGCCTCCAGAATGTAATCCCTGTGCTTGGGTGATGGGGTGTGATGCCCAGGGAAGGGGGCAGTGTCCCAGAGTGCCCTCAGTACCCCATGGAACCACCATGACCAGGGAATTTCCTTGCCTTCAGGTTCAGATCTACGAGTTGGAGGAGCACAAGATTGAGACCTGGAGAGGTAAAAATCATGGGGTGATGTGGGTGGCTGGGCTGATGTTGTCACACAGGGCATAGAGGTGGGCTGTGGTGTTGTGGGGCTGCAACAGAGGACTGCAGGACCCCCTCTCATAGCTTTCTCCCTTAGCAGAGGTGTACCTGCAGGGCTCCTTCAAGCCACTAGTCTACATCTCTCCGAGTGATAGGTGAGAGCCTGCCCACTGGGGGGGAGAGCACACACCTTGGAGTGGGGGTGTGTGTGTGCCTGGAATGCAGCCCTATCCCCCCACGATGTCCCCATCACCCACAGCCTCTTCGACGCTGTCTACTCCCTGATCAAGCACAAAATCCACCGCCTGCCTGTCATTGAGCCTGTCTCAGGCAATGTCCTGCACATCCTGACGCACAAGCGCATCCTCAAGTTTCTCCACATCTTTGTGAGTGTCGGGGCTGTGTGTGCACACACGTGGCTGGTGTGTAGGGGCACAGACAAGGGTGTCAAGCTGTGCATAGGTGCCAGCCCAGCCCTGCCCTGTCCCATCAAAGGGTTCTACCATTCCCAAGCCACACTTCCTGAAGAAAACAGTGCAGGAACTGTGCATTGGCACCTTCCGTGATCTGGCCGTTGTGCCCGAGACTGCCCCGATCTACACTGCCTTGGAGATTTTTGTGGATCGCCGTGTCTCCGCCTTGCCTGTCATCAATGATGCTGGTACCTGGGGAGGGAAAAAGTGACATCCTTATCTCCCTCTGCTAGCAGCTCCAGTACCCTCCCTACCCAAACCCCCTCTCCTGGCCCTTGGGCTGCCCCTTGGGGTGTGGGAGGAACATGGCAGGTGGTCCCAAGGACCCCTTCCACAGCCCCTGCATTGTTTCTCTTTGCAGGGCAAGTGGTTGGCCTGTATTCCCGGTTTGATGTCATTGTGAGTACCCTGGGTGTTTGTATGCCCGGGTTCCAGTTTGGCCCCTTGCATGCACTGGTGGGAGCTCATACCTCTCTGTGCCTGTGCAAACCCACCCCACATGCAGTGTCATGCATGCATTGTTGGCACAACGGGGTGCAAGGACACCTTGGGGCGCTGAATGGGGGTCGCATCTACCACAGCACCTGGCAGCCCAGAAGACCTACAACAACCTGGACATCAGTGTGAGGGAGGCACTGCAGCAACGCAGTATCTGCCTGGAGGGGGTCCTCACCTGCTACCCCCATGAACCTATGGAGGACATAATTGACCGCATTGCCAAGGAGCAGGTGAGTGGCTGGGGTGCCTTGTGCCAGCACCAGCCACCACTGCCAGCTGCCCAGCCTGCCTGTGATGCCCTGCCTGCACCCACAGGTCCATCGCCTGGTTCTGGTGGATGAGAACCGGTACCCGCGGGGCATCATCTCCCTCTCTGACATCCTGCAGGCCCTTGTGCTCACTCCCGCAGGTATCGATGCTCTTAACTCTTAGCCCACGACGCTCCATCTTACTCCACTTGCACCTTTAATTTCTCTTCACTTCAGGTAGGCACCACCCCACCATTATTGTGTGCCTGTCCCTGCCCTGCTGCTGGGTCACCTGCACCTTGTTACCTCCCTGCTCAGGCAACCTGCCTCTGCCCCATCCAGAGTGGTCCTGGGGGATGGAGAAGGCTGGGGCTGGGGTCTGGCAGTGCTGGGTGCCCAAGCAGGGACAGCAGGACCCAGATGTTGCTTGACCCAGGAGTACACAAGGATCACAGGGCATCTCTGGTGACTCTGAGGAAGGATGGGGGCACCTTCAATGGAGGCACTTTGCCAGAGCCCCATTCAGGCAGCGTGTGGAATGCAGGTTTTGCAGGTCCCTGGGCTTTGGACTGGATGAGGGTTTTGGGGTGTGATGCACCCCAAGACAAAAGCCTAGTTTTGATCTCGCCTCAATTCCCCCCCTGAGACCTAAGCACCTCCAGTGCCATTCCCAAGGGACACAGAGGGGACAGATCCCCACTTGCACCCCCAGGCATGCTGCCCACCACTAGCCATATGCAAAATGTGGCCAACCCCCAGCTGGCAGAGCCCCCCACCCCCTCCACTTGCAGCAGCCCCAAAACTGCCTGCTCCAGAGACAGGGCTCACTCCCAGGTGGCACTGGAAACCATGCTGCCTGGCCATGTGCAGCTGGCTCTGCTCACCCACTGCCTGGTGAATCCTCACTGGCTATGGGTGGGCATGGTCCTGGCACCTACTGTGGCACCTCTTTAGGGGTGAAATGAGGAGGGGGAGCAAGCTCCAGTTCCCAACTGCTTCCCAAAGGTAATGATGCTTTTTGGGGTGGTGGTAGGGAATGGGTTGGGACAGGTCTGTGCCCACCAGTTCCCCCAGCAGTGCCCAGCTGCTCTGCACAGAAGAGGACTGGGAATGGTGTGTGTTAGCCACACATGGGATATCCCCCTTGCCCCCATCCCTCCATTTCCCTATCAGGTATCTTCGCTCACCCCATCCCTGGTGCCCACAGGGGTGGCTATGTCAGGAGCTGCAGGGAGCCACTGAAATGTCCCTCTCCAGCCAAGCTGCCCTCCCTCCTACCCCAGGGCTTGCATACAAGCAAGGAATGGAGGAAAGACCCCAGTGTCCATTGGGATGAGTTGGGGGGACCATGTCACAGGTGCCCAGTCCAACACTGACTTGGGGTTATGGTCTTGCACCCTCTTGCCCCACAGGCATCGACCGATCCTCACTCTGAAGACACCAAATGCTGCTCTTGGGGATCTCTTGCGTGACCTGTGAGAAGGAGGCTTGGGCCTGAAGGCTCTCTGTGGGGAGGACATGTCTGTTCACCCCAGTCCTAGGGCTCGTCTTGAGTCCAGGGCTAGATCCTGCCTGTCTTGGAGAGGCAGAAACACTGGAAATGGGACCCAGGCGTGCCTCCTTCCAGTGAGCACACAGTGATGCTCAGTGGGCACTGTGCTGGAGGAGATGCAACATGCCTGCAGCTGGGCACAGAGACCCGTGTAGCCCCAGAGGACCTGGCCACCCCACTGCCATCCTGCTGCTGGATTCGAGCGTTTCTATTGTGGCTCCCTCCTAGTGAACACAGTCCTGCTGTCTGTGCCCGGTGCCTGGTAGCGCAGGCTCAGCTGCACACACAGGCTTTTTTATTGTAGGGTCACATGGGGCTGGAGCTCTCTGGCAGAGGCACAGTCTGTGCCAGAGCTGGCACCAGGATGGGCACTTGCATGGAAACCCTGTGCACGTTTTGGGGTGGGCAGGGGCTATTTATTTATTTGTTAGTCTATTCAGCCTTGCTGTAACAAAGCAGCCTGATCCAAGAACTGCCTCTTGCCTTTCTGGGGTAAAGCTGGACATGACTCCTCTGGAGAGACCCAGGCTGGGGAAGGGGTACTGGCTGCTTGCCAGCAAGTGTGGCACTGGCAGAGTAGCACCTCTGCCCATGTGGGCAGAACCAAGGGGATGGGGACACAGGGCATGCAGTCTTAATCATCTTCCTGGTGTGCAGGTCCCTTCAGGGACACCCTGAGGACAGCAGGCTTGGTAACAGCAAGGTTTCTGCCTGCTGCTTCCCTCAGTCCAAGAAGAGGCAAAGTGTGAGGGGTTCACTGTTAAAAATGTCCCGTGCCCCAGCCCTCGAGGACCGTGGGCAAATGGCAGTGCGTCCCCGGCTTGTGACTGCTACCAGCTCTGAGCCTTGAAATGGTCCTGGCTTGGGGGTAGGGGATGCTTGAGCTCATCTTTCTCCTCCTGCTTTGCCTGCAGCAAGCCCTGCCATTCTCGTGACTCCGTATCAGCATCTCAGTGCAATAACGGCTGACAGTGGAAAGTCCCAGGAACTAAACCCCCCTCCTGTGCTGGCTGGCTCTGCCAGGGGACACAATACCAGTGCTGGGTGGTGACAGGCCTCCTCCCATCATGGGGAATGTGCTGTGTTACTGCTGTGCTTTCCCAGGACCAGGGCTGGCTCCATCCCTTGGGAAAGGCGCAAACCCCAAACCCCGCCAGCACTCAACCCTCCCCTGGGGGCAAGGGGAAAACTGAGGCACAGAGAAGCTTCTGAGGCCAATGTCAGCTGTTCAGAGAGGACCCAGATGTCCTGGCTCCAGGCACAGATCCACGCGCAGCTACACAAGGACGGGACGAAGGAGACACCGAATGGCTGCAAGCCCCCTCCCTGCTTTCCCCCAGCCCCAAAACAGCTCCCAGGTTCTTGAGACAGCCCAGCTGGGCACAGGATGGGGGGGGGGGGGGGACGGGGACACAACCCCCCTGCAGTGTGTCAAAGGCACAGCAGTTCCTCAAACCTGCTGCTGATTTTGGGCAGGGGGATATGCCCCAGGGGTGATTTGGGGGCAGTCCCCCCCACCTTTCCCACTGTGGGGCTGTGAGCCCCCTAGTCCAAGCTGGCCAGGGAAGGGGTTTGCCTTCCTGTCCCTCCTTGTGGGGCAGTAAGGGGGATCTCCATTTGGCACCCAGGGTGGGGGTGGACGTGCAGTCAGGGGGCTCCTGGGCGAGCGATGAACTCCAGGTTGATGGGCTTGTCGGCCACCAGGACAATGCGGGACACAGATGTCACTTCCACGCCACGGGGGTCCGGCCGCACCTCAAATGCCTGGATCATCTGTGGGGAGAAGGGGGGTTGGCACTGCCCTGGGGACTCCCTGGGACCCCCATCCCAGCTCATGCCAAGATACCCAAAGTGGGGGGATCCCTACTTACCCTGGCAAGGGCCAGGTGCATCTCCAGCTCAGCGATGCGGCGTCCGACACAGGCACGAACCCCGTAGCCGAAGGGGATGGAGCTGAAGGGGTGGTGAGGGGAACCATGTCCCCGGAGCCAGCGCTGGGGCAGGAACCGCTCGGGCTCGGGGAAGTAGGTCTCATCGTGGGACATCGCGTAGTGCGCCAGGACAAAGAGGGTCTGCAGGGCAAGAAGTGGGGTTTAATGACCCCACCTGGCCCCACTGAGCACAGTGGGGGTTCCCACAGCACAGCCTCCACTCACATTCTTGGGGAAGAGGTAGTCTCCAATGACAATGTCCTTCTCATAGAAGACCCTGGCGTTGGTGGGCACCACAGGGTAGACTCTGGGATATGGGGAGAGTTAGTGGGGGAGCAGGACTCACCTGGAGATCCCAGAGGGAGAGAGCCACAGGCAGGACAGGGCACACCAGCTCCCCGGAGGGGGAGGTGGATATTTGCAGTCCAGAGGGACTGAAATTCAGCCTCGCATCCTGCCTGGTTGGTGCATCCCCTCTGGGGAAGGGGCTGGTGACCAGGACCTCAGGGCAGGGACAAGGCTGGAATGTACCTCAGAGTCTCCTTGATAATGGCCCGAAGCATCGGCAACTTGGGAATATCCTCAGCAGCAGGAAACCGGTCGGCAGGCACAACAGCTTTCAGCTCCTGGTACAGGGTCTCCTGGATGTCTGGGTCCCGGGAGAGGTGGTACAAGGCCCAGGACAGCGTGTTGGAGGTCTGGGGGAGTGGAGCACCAGGGGGAGTGAAGGAATTGGGGCTGGTACCTGAGCAGCCTTGTGCCAAGCACAGCATCAGTACAGCACCAGAGAGCCCCTGCTCTGGTACACAGAAAAGTCAGGCATGAGGGGCAGCAAGCACAGGGCAGAGAGAGGCAGGGAGCAGGGCACGAAGCAGAGCAGAGGATAGGGTCAGTACTGACTGATCCCTGAGGGTTTGCCCCCGTGGGGCATCAGCCCCACAGCAACCAGGCTAGAGCTTGCAAGGGCTGGGCATAGAGCTCCCCAGGGATCCCCTAGCAACAGCTTCCTGGCTCTCACCGTGTCCACACCGGCCAGCAGCAGCTCGGCCACGCTGCCATAGACCTCATCCAGGCTGAGTCTGCCACTGGCCAGCAGGTAGCTCAGGTAGCCAGACACCTCCTTGCCACGCTCCACCTGCCCCTCCAGCTCCTCCATCTTTCGGTCAATCAGTTTCTTGCCTGTAGGGACAGAGAGTGGGAACCAGAGCTGACAGAGCAAGGGCTGCCAAAAGGACATGTGGGCAGGGACTGTCCCACTTTTGAGGGTCCTTAAGGAGTCCAGTGCCACCACACCGGGCCCCCGCTGTCACCGCTCACCAAAGGCGAAGATGGTGTCCCAGCTGTCCAGGTAACGGTCCCAGAAGGGCAGCACCTTGCGGCTCCATCGGGGCAGGACGGTGGCAAAGATGGAGTTCTTGAACATGAGGTTGATGGAGTCAATGAAGTGCTGGGTCTCAGCAGGGACCTGCTGCTTGAGGCACCCGATGCGGGTCTCGAAGAGGATATAAGAGATCCCTGCAGGGGACAAACAGTATCCAGACCTCCGGGGCAATGGGAAGAGTGGGACAGGGCAGGGGTGAGGGCGAGGATCCCCCTACCTTCCAGGGCAAAGCGGTAGAGCAGGTTGGCCACGTCCCCCACCAGCACCCCTGAGGGGCTGCGGCTCCGCTCCTCCCGCAGCCGCACCATCAGGTCTGACACCACCTCCCCGATGGCATCCGCGTACAGCAGCGCCTCCGAGGGTTTCAGCAGCCGCTTGTTGAGGACCTGGCGCAGGCGGTACCAGCGCTCCCCTTCCCTGGATGGGCACAAAGCTCAGCGCTGGGGGCACGGACGGGCAGGGGGCAGTGGCTGGCAGCAGTTCCCCAATCCCTGTGTGCATACTCCCTACCCCAGGCTGGAACCATCCCGGGGGTCATTCCACCCGCCACAGCCATGCCCTTCTACTTGGTGGGGGCACGCAGCTTGCAGGAGTGGGAGCAATGCAAACTGCCACCTGGGCTCTACACCTAAGGAAGGGACAGGACATGTGTGCTGCCCACAGAGCACAGCCACAGCAGGACTCACTCGGTGAAGGGTCCATAGGGCAAGCGCCGGGTGTCCCGGTGTTCCTTCCACAGGGCCATGTCGCTCCGCATGGGGTACTTGCCCTCCTGCCGTAGCAGCTGCTCCAGCACCACTGGGCTCCCAATGTTGATGTTCCTATAATGCCCGAAGGTCGACTTCCAGATAGGTCCATAAAGACGTCGGGATATCACCTGCGATGAACAAAGCATGGCAGGGTCAATGGGACAAGCTGGGTCAGATCCCCCCTGCCCCCATGCTGCCCTGAATGTGCCTGTCTGCACCCATCCCATGGACCCCTCAGCATCAGCTGGGCCCAAGCACCTGCCTCTGATCCCCCAAGCTGGCAGCATCCTTGAAGTGCTCTGCAGATGGCCTGGGCCGGTGTCTCCAGGCTCATTTCCTCTGCCAGCACTAAGCACACCAGGCACTGACCCCCCAGCACAGACTGGCACTCTCCTCACCCACCCCAGAGATGCAGAGAGAGCCTGGTGGGTCTTTTGGGGAAGGACGACCAAGAAAGGACAGCAGGGACAGAGACAACTGCCAAGCACAGGACTGTGCTGAGATGCAGGACCATTGCAGCAGCCACCAGCAGGGCTAAGTCCTGCTGCTTCCAGCATGGCCCCAGTTCTTCATAACCTGAGGACAACAGTTGCTGACTGGGTCCTTGAACTCACCACCCAGTAAGGGTGGTTAATGATCAGTGGGAGGGCAGCACCAGGCTAGGGCATGACTGGGCTGCTCCCAGAACAGGCAGAGCCTGGGGCCCCTGGGGCCCTGGGACCACAGGCTCACAAGCTAGCTAGGGGGCGTTCACCACCATCTGCCCTGCTCTGGGCTCCGGTGGCTGCAGCTCCCCTCTCCTTGTCTGCAGCCACAGGTGCCATGCCTGCCTCCCTGGCAGGGCGCGCCGTGACCTCCAAGCGCATCCCTTGGGGGCAGCTGGGCATCCCTTTGCAAGTGGATCTGCACAGGGCCATGTCCAAAGGTCACTTTCCATCCCACCCAGGCACTGACAGAGCCCCTGCAGAGCATGGCCGAGCCTGGGGGGGATGCAGGGGACCTAGCAGGGAAACCCTGGTCCCCATTCCCTGTGGCTGCGGGGATGCACGTGGTACAATCTCCCTTGGTGACTGTCTGCATCGCAGCCTGCGCCTGGATTCAGCTGGATTCGTCACCACGGGGAGACGTTCTTCGTGCATGGTGGCAGGAGGAGGGGGAAGGACGGCCGCCCTGGTACTGCAGGCAGCTCGTGGGCATGGGGCAGCTGTGCCCCGGGTTGAAGCCTGCCCACCAGCATCTGCTGGCAGCCAGGACCTGGCACAGTGCAGGCCTTGGAGAGCTGGGATGTGAGAAGCCAGAGCTGCCTGGATCTGGGGAAAGGCACCTCCAGGGCATGTGGGCATCTTTCCGCAAAGCCAGGCTGTGCTCGGTGTCCCAAGGGCAGGAGGGAGCAGGAGGCAGCTCCGGTGCCTACACCCTGAAATCCCACTGTCCTGTGACAACCCCTTTTCCAACCAGCAGTGTCTGGTGCTCTGAGATGCCAGGAAGGCCTGATCCTGCACACTTCTCAGGCTGGTCAGAGCTCCAGGGCGCTGGAAGATGCTGCCTGGCTTGCAGCCAGCCAAGCCCATTGCTTGCTTCATCCGACGTATGAGGAAATGTTGACTGAAGAAAACAAATACCTCTGCCTATCCCTCCCCTGCCTGCCTGGGTATCATCTGCCCAAAAACCTGTCTGGTCACCTGCACCCAAAACCGCTGCCTCTCCCCGGGAGCCCAGGGATGCCAGGACCCTGTGAGATGCCCCCGAACCTTTGCCCTCAGCTGCCTGGCCGGCTCGGGGATGCTGGAGCACCCCTAGGCTGGCTGGACCCTCCTGAGGTCACCCGGTTCTGCTGGCCCCTCTCTACCTGCTGGCCCCAGCATTACCCCACTGTGCCGGGTGCTCTACCGCCCAGTCGCTCTGCTCCCCTACTCTGCCGCCCCCGCTCAACTCCTTGCCGTCACTTGTCGGCAGCTATCCCCGTCCCTGGAGCCCATCTCCCCTTGCCCCCAGCTCGCACCCACTCCCTCCCTTGCAAAGCCCCCCCGGGTACAGCACCCTCCCTGCAGCCCCCCCGGAAGCCACTCCATCCCATGCACCCCTCCCAACCCTCCCCCCACCTACGACCCTACGCAGGGTCGCCAGGCCCCCACGCACCCCGACCCCCGCACCCCCGCAGCCCTCGGGCCGGGCTGCCCCGGCGCACCTGCAGCCGGTGCGTGTGCAGCAGGTAGCCCCGCAGGAACAGCCAGACGAAAGTACGGAGCAGCCCCGGCCCCGGTAGCTCCTCCGGTCCCTTCAGCCGCGCCGGCCCCGCCGCCGCTGCCGCCGAGCCCCCGGTCCTGCGCGACGGTCCCGGGCTGCTGCGCGGCGGCGGCGGGCGGGGGCGCAGGAGCAGCGGCAGCAGCGGCCGCCGGGCCCCGCCGCTCGGGCCCGCCATGCTCCGTCGGCAGCGCACGGGACGGGGCGGGGCGGGGAGGCACCGAGGGTGGCGGGGGGCGGCACCGGGGGCGGTGCGGGGGGCGGTGCGGGGGCGGCAACCGGGCACCGGCACCGGGCACCGCGCACCGGGGACCGAGCGTCGCGGACTGGGTACCGCGCCCCGGGAATAGAGAATCGCGCACCCGGTGCGTTGCGCAACGGGTACCGGCCCCGGCTGCTGCGCTCTGGATGCGGGGTACCGGCTGCTGCTCGGGGGGGACTGGGCACTGAGCAGTCCGTACCGTGCGCCTTGTGCCGGCTGAGGCACACCCGCTACCGGGCCGTGGAGACCGGCTGCGGCGTGCTGGGTACGCGTTACAGCACGCCGGGTACCGTGCGCCGTACACCAAATGCTGGACATCGGCCACTGCTCAGCAGCCTCACAGACCATGCACAGGGTGCTAGGTACTGGGATTGGCATCAGCAGTACCCAGTGCCATGTACTGGTACTGGGTGCCATGTGTTGTGCATGATGGCACTATGCATAAGGGAGCTGGCAGCCAGCACTGGCATGGCACGGCAGGTACAGCACCCTGGCACAACGGAGCCTGTGGCACCAGTACTGGTACCAGCGCCAGGTGCTGCATCCTGGCCATTGCACATAGGCACTGGGTGCTAGGCACTGCACACCAGGCACAGGCACGAGCACTGGGGCGCTGCACCAGGCAGGGCACAATATGTGCCAGCACTGGCATTGCACTCTGGCACTGGGTACCACATCCCAGACCTTGCACACCTTGCGTCAGCACCAGGCTCACCACTGGGCCTGCTCTTCAGGCCTGCTTGCCCTCCTGGACTGAGGCCTCCTGTCCCCTGCCTGTCATCCCCTGGTGTTTGCCTTGTCCCCCAGCAGTGCAGGATGGTGCCATGGGAGCTGGGTCCAAACTGTCCCAGGCTCAACACTTCCTCCAGGCACTGCCAGCCAGGACCACGAATGGGGAGACCTTGATAAGCCCACTGTGGCTGCTGGCAACAAACTGGAGGCGGATTTGGTATGTTTTCATGCCAGGGAGAGAACAGCACCAGTTCCTGCCTCAGGCTGGTGCAGGTGAAGCTGTCCAGCCCATGAGTAGGACCCTGTTGGGGTGTCTGGCACCATGGATGCAGGACATGTCTGCTCTGGCCAGCCTGAGACAGTGGGGCAGGGCAGTACTCTGATCATGTGTCACGCCGGGGGCGTCCGGCACCATGTTTCTGGGACACCAGTGTTGATCATTAACCGTCCTTATCGGGCATTGGGTTCAAGGTCCTGGATAGGGAGGTTGCGTCCTCGGGCTGGGCAGGTGTCTGAGAGCCCCGTGAGTGGCTGTTCTTGCCCTCTGTCCTGTCTCACCGGGCGACCGGGAGTGTCCCGCTCTGGGCTCTAGGCTGATGATTTGTGTGCTCCCTGCCAGCGGGGCCGGGACTGGTGATGTAGGACACGGGCACACCCGTGCCTGTAGACACCCCTGAGACACCCCAGGCTGGGACAGCCAAGAATGAGCGCCTGCTGCCATCTCATGGCTGCTCACAGCCAGCTCTGTCGCTTGCCCTGCCCCGGCCAGGCTCAGAGCCGGGGCAGCAGGAGAGCCCCGGCCCGAGGACTTCTGTGAGCTTCCCAGCCTGGGAAACTGAGACTCTGTAGCTCTCACTCCCCCTGGCAGAGGATGCCTTGGCCTCTCCCAACCTGCTGTAACTGTGTTTCCCCTTGCTGGGGAGCGGGATCCTGCCACCTCTTTCTGTTTAAAAGAATTGCCTCTTGCAAAAAGAGTAAAAACTGCAGTTCCTGGTAAAAGGTCTCTCTCCATCTTTCTTATAAACCCGTTTATGTATTGAAAAGCTGCAATAAAATGTTACTGAGCCTTCTGTAGGTTGAACAATAAAAATCTCTCAGTCTGTCTTCACAGGAGAGGTGCTCCAGCACCCCGATCATTTTGTAGCCTCGTCTGAACCTGCTCTAACAGGTTCATGCCTCTCTTGCACTGCAGCCCCCAGAGCTCAGCATTGTACTCCTGACGGGTTCTCACGAGTGTAGAGAGGAGCAGGAACAATCAGCTCCCTTGCCCTGCTGGGCATGCTTCTTATTTTCCAGTCTCAGACGTGATCTGCTTTCTGGGCTGCAAGTGCACATTGTCAGCTCATATGCTATTTTTGATCCACCAGTGCCCCTGACTCCTCCGCAGGGCAGCTCTCCATCCGTCCATCCATCCATCCATCCATCCCGCAGACAGAACTGGTACTGGGATCGCCCCGACCTGGGTTCAGGCCCTCGCACTTGGCCTTGTGGAAGGGCAGGCTGTTCCACCGCAGCGACTCCCCAGGCCGGTCCCCGGTGCCCCGCAACCTGCTCGGGGCGGGGAGACGGGCACCGTTATCCCGGCTACTTCCCGCTCCTGCCGCTAGGCTGTGCTCCCCGTCCTCGGACGGCGGGAGCGGCGGCGGGGACCGGCCGGGGACTCCTCCGGGGCCACTGCCAGGGTTGTGGGAGAGGCCAGGCTGGAAGGGGGCCGGAAGGGTTGGGTGAGTCAGCCCCTCTCAGAGCCGCCCGGCGGGGACTTCCAAAGGGAACAGGCTGGGCCATGACACATCCACGGCCGGAGGATGCCGCGTGGAGCCGGGGACACCGCCAGCTCCCGGGAGGTCCTCCAGTGCGGGGCCAGCCCAGCTTGGCGACAAGCGTAGCAGAGGCGGGAGAGCAAATACTGCCTTTAGCCATGGGAATGCGAAGCTGGGGGTGGCAGGTCCCATCCTGTGGGTCACTTTGCCCCAGAGATGCTGTGACTCTACTCATCCCACAGACCCGTGGTCAAGTCCGACCTCATCTCACCGGTAGGACCTGTGGGTGCAGATACAGGCTCTGTGGGACCCCTGACTCTCTGCCCCTCAACCATCCAGCACACTCTGCTTATGCAGGCTGCTGGCTGCTGGTCCTCCTCAGAGGGAGGGTCAGCTTCTTTATGTGACTTGTGCAGTGTCACCCAGGAGCTGGAAATCTTTCCCAGAGCTGCATCCACTGACCCCGATTTGCTCTCCCACAGACAGGAGGGAGGAAATGGGATGTCCCAGGGGAGGGCATCCCTTGACTCATCCCCAGGAAAGCCCAGGCTGTGAGAAGGCTGA
Source organism: Corvus hawaiiensis (assembly GCF_020740725.1). Classification (NCBI taxonomy): domain Eukaryota; kingdom Metazoa; phylum Chordata; class Aves; order Passeriformes; family Corvidae; genus Corvus; species Corvus hawaiiensis. Next base: position 24,989,978 of record NC_063219.1, on the reverse strand, counting down.
TCCTGGGTCCTGAGGACTGTAAACAGCCCAAAGCATTGAACTGGAGATAGCCTGTCACATCAACTGTGTGTCACAACACTGTCACTGCCTGAGTCATGAGCCATGCTGGGGCCAGTGGGGCTGCATGGGGGGACATCAAGACGGATGTGGACAGATCCCAGGTCTGGAGACAGCTGCTCTTCTCCCACACAGAGAGTTCAAGTGGGATCCTCTTGGCCCTCTCCCAAAGGTCCCCTTCCTCTCGTTTCTCTCTGACCTCTCAGACCTGGGCAAGGGCTTGGGGACAGCGCAAAGCTTTTGGAACAAGAGGCAAATCAACCAGCATGATGGTGTGTCCCTCACGACCACCATGCAGGGCTCAGCATCTGGCAGAAGGCTCTGATCCAGGCTCCCCCTGATTTGTGCCCTGTGGGACCCTGGTGGGCCAGGACCTTTCCCCGAGGACGTGAGAACGGGATGCCGGAGAGAACAGGGGGCTGGCATCCTCTTATCACAGGAGACGGGAGGCAGCCCCAGGCTGCTCTCAAGTGGTCCTGGCTGATTAGTGACTTCAAGTGCCTATGGAGTTATTCTAAGTCAAGTAGGAGCAAAGGGAACCGACCTGGGACCAGCAAGACCGGTGCCAGGCTTTCCTGGAGTGTCCCACATCACCTCTGCTCCCTGCCAAATTCTCCAAGACAGGGAGGTGTCTCCTCTCTTCATCTGCTCTCCCTGTCCCTTACTCCTCCGGCAAAAGGCTGTTTGCTCCAGCCTAAAGCAAACCTGATTTTATCTCCTGACTCCAGTTCCCTTGGCTGTGGGCCATGGTTGATGCCTCCCACGCAGAACTTGTGAAGCCCATTTGGGGACCCGCGCACAGAGCGGGCTGTGTGTGCTGCCACATGACATCATGTTTACAGCCCGCGGGGGCCCAAGGACAGCGGCATCGCTCGCAGCCCAGATATGTGTGTCCTTCCCATGGATGGACAGATGGACTTGTGGGGAGCTGGAAGCAGTGGGACTGGCCACAGAGCCATGCCTCCCTGAATAGGGGTGGTTTCAGCTTTATTGCTCTGCAAGCCAGTCTCCTTGGCCTCAGTTTCCCTTCTGGGCAGTGGAGAGTAGATTTCGTGCTAGCAGTGAGGTGCACTGCTGCAGCAGCACAAGGTCAGGCCCTCAAACTGTAGTGTAGAGAGAAAGGCAAATTTTCTCCCCTTGGGACGTGGATGTTCCCTTCTCTCCCAGGACAGATGCTGTGTGAAACTTAGGTTGTTTGGAAAGAGCAATAACGTCCAGAGCTACATGGGCCCACTAAAGAGTGCTAGGGCCATCCTTTCTCCTGTCCATCCATCCATCCATCCATCCATCCATCCACACTTGCAAGTAGCTTTCTCACAGCCGTCTTTCCATCCATCTACTGAGCTGTCTGGACACTCATCCATCCATCCATCGACAAATGCATGCATTTCTCTTCCCACCCATCCCCTGCCTGTTGACCCGGACAGCTACACACCCATCTGTCAGTCCATCCTCCCATTCACCCCTCCATCCCTCCATCCATCTCCTGCCTGTCAGTCCAGCCCTCCCTGAGAGTATGGGGTGTGTGGACAGGTGTGTGCAAGAGTGTGTGGGTCATGCTGGCCACGCAACGTGCTGTGGGCAGCGATATCCCAGGCTGTGTCCAGCCATGGGGCAGGGCCAGGAGTGCTGGCCAGGGGGAGGGGGACTTGTCTAATTTAAGAATGGGCCCCACAGTCGCTGTCAGCACCGGGCGGCTCTGATCTGGGGACAGGTCCTCGTCAGCTCTGCTTGCTGCCCGCCAGTCTGACATGAAAGGGCTCTGCACCCCGATAAGGCCCCAGACGCTTGGTCCCAGAGGTGGGCAGCACTGTGGTCAGGCCTGGAGGACTCTGAGGAGCAAGTTCTAGCATGGCTGTCCCCAAATTCACTGTCACTTCAGCACCATGTGGCTTGTGTATTTGCATCAGCCGGGAGTTCAGCCCTGGGGGCCACCCTCCACTTTGAGCACTGGATCATGCCCTGTGTCATCACCATCTCCCACTGGTGACATAGCCCTGGGGAGGGCACCATCCTCATCATCCCCCTGGCTGCCACAAGCCTGTCTGCTGGCTGCTACCCTGCACTGGAGTCCCCCGGCTGTGAGCAGCCATGGATGGGGACCATGTTGTTTTAATAAGATCATTCTCCTCCTGCCGTGAGGTCGCAACCCAGGCTTATGACATCACAGCGCGCTGCCATGGAAATGCCGGGATGTCACAAACACAGATCGATGACCTCACTGCAGGGGCAGGAGATGAGGCCAGCGTGGGTTTGATTGCCAATGTCCTCAGGAATAAAGGAGGGGAGGGACGCTGGGAAAGTATGCGGCCGCTGAGCGCCGGGGTGTTTGGGTTGGAAATCACCACACTTTCCCCACAGCGGGAAAGGCCCATTACTTCCTCCCCTGTCCGCTCCCTCCCGGCAGCCAAAGCCCCCCCCCCGCCCCCCCCCCCCAGCCTTGTGACTGTGGGGTAGGAGGGCTGTTGGAGCAGGGCAGCCCTATCCATGCCCTTGGGGCTGTGTGGTCGGGAGTGAGAGACAGAGCTCAGGACAGTATCAGGGCACCAGCCTAGAGGCAGAGGGAGTTCAGTGGGGGGTGCAGGACGGGCCACTCAGGGGATGCTTTGTCTTACAAGCAGGCTGGGGATCACTGGGGATGCTGCCACAAGGGGAAGATCGGGCTAGAGTCCTGGGGAGGTCTCCTCTTCCTCAAGAGGAATTCAAAGTCATGCTGCTGTATAGGGACATGATTCTCCGACACAACACCCTCAAAGCTGGACCTCAAAGCACTTCTTGGCCCTGCCCAGCCACCCAATAACTGTCCCCTCCCCAGCCTGTAACCAACAGTCCCTCCTGGGGACCAGCCCCTCTGTCCCATCACCCCTACCACAGCTGAGTCCTCTGTCCTCTGCAGACCTTGCCACTGGGGAAAGCGTGGCTGGCTGGGGGGGGGCACCCGTCCCCCCATCTCTCTGTTTCAGGGATGCAGGGGTGTCTGCTCTCCCCCTGCATCCTCCATCATTAATTTCCATCAGTGGCCAAGCGGGGCTAGGGCAGCCTGGGGGTGGCCGAGGAACACGGCGCTTTCCCCTGATAGCAAAAATAAATACATTAAAATTCTTGCAGGAGGCAGAAGAATGCGGGACGGCAGGAAAAAATTGTTTTATAATTTGTAATAACACAAAAGCCGAGGGGGGGGGAGTGAGCTGCAAGAGGCGAGGAAGGGCAGAGACAAAGGATCAGCTGCGATGGTGGAGGCTGCTTCAGGGTGGCAGTGGCAACCCTGTCACCCGGAATTAGTATGACCACTGTCACCTTGTCCCCTGAAGTATGTGTGCCTTTGGGTCTCGTTGCAGAAGGGGAGGCAGCAAGAAAATTACCGGGGTTGAGTGAACAGGCCACCACTCCCCACCTGCTTAAGCAGGTCGCAGCATCTCTGTGCCTCAGTTTCCCCTTGCTAAAGGGGAATTTTTATGCACTGTGAGAGCAGCGGTGAAATAGGGGCAAACTCCTGGCACCTGATCCAGACACAAGGCAAGGAGCCCACCTTTGTCCACTCTGCCCCACCGGCCCCTCTAAGGGGGCTTTGCCATAGGACCCAGGCGATGGGGCCAGTTCCCATAAGTGTGCTGGGAGCATCACAGCCCCCCCGGCCCCCTCCAGCCTCACGCGGAGCTGACATGATAAGGCGAGTTGCTGAGCACCAGCCGCACCTGCTCGCCGAGACGTCACCCCCCCTCCCGCTCCCTTCTTCGGGGCAAAATCAAAGGGATTTTTCTGCCCTTAGGAAATCAGATAAAGGCTTCTCACCTGCCCCGCGCTGTCTTTGCGAGGAGGCCAGGCGCTAGGGGCGGGGGGACAACAGGCACTTTCAACACGCCGGCAGATGAGCCGCGCGTTGCAGTGAGCTCTGCCGGCAGGGGCTGGGCCCCTGGGTGCAGTGTCAGCCTCGCCCAGCCCTAGCAGGGATGTCCCCCCTCCACGAGCTACTCGTTGTGAACTATCCCCCTAGATTAGAGGTGATGGGGTTCCTGTAGGACAGCTAGGGTGGAGGCTGGTGGGTGAAGGCAAAAGGCAGCAAGGACAGGGCATGGTGCGGCAGCCCAGGGAAGGACCCCGTGTCCCTGTGTCCCCATGCTGTGGCCAGGACAGCTCAATCCTAGTCACCACGCCAGGAGTGCAGACCAGGAACCCAGTTCCTGTGTGGGAGGGCAGAGAAAGAGCAGGTGTGAAACCTCCAGAGGTGGTGGGAGTCTCTCTTACGTCCTGTGCCCAGGAGGGAGAGAATTGTGCCAAGCTGCAGATAAAGCCTGAGTCATTCACCACCAAATGCTGTTAGCAGAGAGCAAACATGCCCAGGTGAAGGGGTGAAACCGCTGGTGATCAAGGCAAGGGGAACAGTGATGGGCAAGCCAGGGGCTTGAGATGGGCAGGGTATGGGGGGCCATGAAGGGAGACAGAGCACAAATAGCTGCTGGAGGGAGGGGTGATCCCACCAGCAGCAAGGTTGCTCTGCTTTGCCCATCACTGGTGGAAGAAACCCCCTTTTCCCTTGGGGTAACCCAATGGGCTGGCTGGTTGCTCAGTGGAGGTGGGTACAGAGATCAGTTGGGACTCCCCCAGGGTAGCTCTCCCAGGATCCATGGCTCAGATGCTGCAGGGCTGGGAGCTGCATCCCAACCTCTGCTAGGAGCCATGAATGGTACAAGAGGAATCAGAGATGCAGAGCACTGAACTGAGCACTGGAAAACCATTCCTGAGGCTCCTCTGTGGGGAGAATTGGGGTGGCAGGCTATGGGCTCCTCCTGTAGCTAGCTGCCCAGCCCTTGTGTGGCCCCCTGCTACCTTCTGGGCATGTCAGCTTCCTCCTGCCCCAGGCAGCTCCTGCTGCTCCTCCTGTTGTGCTCTGGTGCTGGGGGCTGTCTCCGTTCTGGGTCCTGGCTGCACCTGAGATGAAATCACCGTAAACAAGATGTCCCTCACCGTACTCTTCTCCTGGTCTCTTTGCTCCTGTGGCTGACTCGGTCATTCCCCTGCGTGTCCCTCTGCCCCAGGCGTGTCTCTCCAGAGTGTTGGAGCTAAGTGTTGGGAGATGCTTGTGAGGGGTCACTCCTCCAGCCTTCCCAGGCGAGACAGACTGGTCTGAGGACAGGCAGGGTCATGGAGCCAGGGTTGTGCCAGCCGAGCCCAGTCCAGGGACAGGGGCCGGGCCGGGCTCTGCTGGGGGCAACACAGGGACGCCAGGTTTGGGCAAGGCCATGCCAGAGGTGTCAGGGTCGGGCAGGAGTGTGACAGGAAGGTATCGGGGACGCCTCGAGGCCAGGCCGAGTTTGGCAGGGCTGCGGCAGGACCCCGAGCGGAGCCGGGCAGGGCCGTGCCAGGCAGCGCTGTGCCAGGCAGGTCCGCAGCAGGTCCCGGGGCTTCGGAGGCAGGGCTGTGCCAGCCAGAGCCGCAAAAAGGGCTGCGCGTTCAAACGCGGCGGCGGGACGCGGCGCCGGATGGGCTGCGGCCACCGGCCCCTACCGGAGGGTGCCCGTGGCCGTGGCCGTGCCCACATCGTGGCAGTGGCTGTGCGCCGGGGACGGAGCCTGGCACCCGGGAGTCCCCCCGCCCGGCCCGCCCTGTCCGTCCCCCCGGGCTCCGGTTTCCCTGTCGGAGCAGATGCTTTCGCAGCCCCGTCCCTCCTCCTCCTCCTTCTCCGGAGCAGCCTCCGCGCCGCGCTCCAGCCGTCCGGAGGTGCCTGCCCAGCCCAGCCCAACCCAGCCCGGCCCGGCCCGGCCCCGCCGGCCGCGTTGCCTGCCCGGCCCGGCCCGGCCCGGCGGAGGGAGACAGCGGGCACCCACCCGCCGGGGCCCCGGCCGGACCTTGGGGCTGCCCGGCTCCCCGCGAGTGGCGTGGAGCGAGTTCGACGTTTTCCTCAGCCCTGGCAGGATGCTGCCTTCCTCCCGGACCCAGCTGGGGCTCTTCTTCATCCTCCTCTGCCCCGCTAACATCATCGGGCTCTGGTGGTGAGTAGGACATCCCGGGCGGGGGGGGGAGGGGGACGGGGGGGAAGCAGGAGGGTGCGCAGGGTCTCTCGATCCCCAGGGGTGGTCCTCCCCGACTTGGGGACGACAGAGTCCCCTACACCCACTTGGGTGGGAATTGCTGCTCACTGGCTGTTCAGATCCAGACTGGGGCACCCGCATGCTGTCAGGGTTTGGGCACACGAGTGTGTTGGGGGCAGCAGGCTGGGGCACCCCCAGGATTATAGGGCATACAGGTCCTGTGGTGAGAGTTGAATTCTGCCTCCCTGCACCCCAAGCCCACAGCCTGGGAGGCTTATATGCCTGAGAGGTGGGCAAGGGGGCTTAGTGGCTTCCAGACCCCTCCAGTAAGTCAAATTTAATTAAAAGCCTTAGGGTCCCTACAGTGTCCCCCCTGAATGGTGGCCTGGACACAGCAGGGACAAACCCCCTATTTGTAATGGTGCCCTCATCAAAGGCAGAGACGGTGCCTTGCAGGATACCAGAGGGGGTGGGGGATTCATTACAGGCACAGAACTGGGACCCAGCCTTGGAAAGCCCAGGTATCTGTCGAAACATGAACTATTTAAATCTATTAAGAATTTCACCCAGCCTGTCTTTATCCGGTTTTAAGTGCTTAGATTCCAGCTCCCCGGCGTGCTGTCCGGGCTATCATTCATTATCTGAGGCTACTCGTCTCCACATTTTCACACTCTTTTGACCCCTAAAATAAAGCTCTCCATAAGCCTTTCCCCTCACGGTCCCCTGCCTGCCCACCAGTGATTTATTCCACGTCTCCATTCCCTTTGCTAGCCCTGGCTCCAGGGGTGCAGTGGGGGCCTTTGTGAGTATAAATGCTGCTGTTATAGTCAGTTGTACATCAGCTGAGAGTTTGTCCCTGGAGCCCAAGCACTGTGTTTATTGCCAGGCAAGGGTTTAACATGGGTTTGAGAGGGACTTGCCTTGGTTTTTTTGCTAGAGGAGGGGAGAGAGAGGTAGGGCAAGCTCTGGCCAAAGCAGGGTGCTTGTGGAGGGTCTCCATGCTCCCTGCCACCCATCTCAGGGTAGATGTGCCATTGCAGGGCATATGCCCTCCTGCTGCCTGAGACCTGCTGTTTTTCCCTGGCTCTCAGACACACACACAGCTGTCCCTTCAGCTGTCTGTGCTTTCTCTGCCCCATCCTCATCAATATTTCCAAGCTCATGCCCTGTGCTCCAGCTTCGAGGATATCTGCCCATGGCTGGAGCAGATAGAGATGAAGCAGAAGCTCATTTTACCTTCATTTCAGGGGCAGGCAGACAGCACCAACAAGGGCAGGGTCTTGGGGTACCGGTGCCCCTTGCCCCAGCTGCTCAGAGCTGCATCTCACCATGGGGTCTGGGTCCTGCTGGTGCCATGTGTGCACTGGCAGCACCAGCTTGGGGAGATTAGCAGGATTTGGCAGAGGAGGGCAAAGGGTCAAACTTGTTTTTTCTTCTTTTAAAAAAGAAGAAGAAAGAGAACCTTTATTTTAAGAATAATAACTCAGCTGCCTGAAGCACGGTGAATTCACTGGGCAGTGCAGTGGCTTCAGAGAGATCACCAGCTCACACTCTGCTTCACTCTGGAGCCAGTGGCGGGCGGACGAGGCCACCAGCACCACCAAACGGACATGCCAGGCTTCCCGGGACAGGGCAGAGGAGCAGCTGGATGGTTCATGAACTGCTTCCCTCAGAGTCTGGGGATTTGGCCCCTGGCTGAGATCATCTCAGGGAGCCCTTCCTGTGTTGGGGGAGAGGAGTCTGGGTGCTGCCTAGTCCCCTGAGCCAGCTCATGACAGGCACCTTCCCATGTGTCTGCTCCTGGTACTGGTCCCCTCTCCCAGGCCTGGGTAGCACTGGTGTCTGTGGGCTTTGCTGTTGGTGGGGAGGGGTTCAGGGGTGCAGCTGTGTGTTGTGCCAGAGTTCCTGGAAGCCCCAGGACTGGTGGCATTGATGGAGTTGTTCCTTGCTGTCACTGTCACTGATGCATAGGGACTTCGGTGGCACACCTTTGTGTGTGCATCACTGGGCACTCGTGGGTGCTTGCCCAAGGGAGCATTTTTCCCTGGCCAAGAAAGAAATGTCTTTACAATTTCCCCATCCCACCCCCGAGTGCATTATCTGGGTGGTGGTGGTGATACAGGGGTTACCTGAACCAATTTTTTCCACCACTGACGACCTAATTTGTGAGAGTGGCACGGTGGGCTGTAGCTGGGCTGGATGTCAAGAGGCCTGGCCACTCAGGGGTGGTAACTGTGCCCACTGGGATTCTGGCAGATGGCTGCATCTACGGAAAAAGATTCAGGTATGAGGTACAAGCACTGACATCCTGCTAGTGACCTTGTAGCTTGAGAAAGAGCATCCTCATTGTGTTAGAATGTCCCCAGAGAGTTCACTGAAGACACAGACCTTTCCATGGCAAAAGGGAGCAGGCTGTGGTCAGTGCCAATGGAAGATACATCACTCACATGCTGTTGGCACCTTGGTTAGTGCCAAGCTGCAGGGAGTAGGCTCTCCTTGCTCCCACCAGCTCTGTAAATTCTCTTTCTTGCTCTTCCCCTATTCTTTACACATTTCTTGCTCAGCTCCTTGTGCAACAGTGTTTTCTCTCTGAGCAGGACAGGTAGGGACTGCCTGGGGCTCCTGGGCTGGCCCAGAGGGTGCAGAGATACAGAGCAGGCAAACTTAGTGTCTGAGGAGCCCCAGGCAGGTTCAGAGCAGGATTTCAGCCAAGCCGGTTTGCAGTTGGGCTGTGCTTGCAGGAACAGAGGCACTGTGGGGATGGGGGCAAGCAAAGCCAGCTTCCCCGGTGCCTGTTGGCTCTCCACAGGCATGGCTGAGAGAAGCTGGGAGATGGAAGAGAAAGCAGGGCAGAAAATCATCCCAGCTGAAATGTGCTCTGCTCCAGCTGTGGGTCTGAGGGGCTCAGAAGGATGGACATCTGCCCTCCATCCCCTTCCCATCCACGCACAAGGGCAGTGCACCTCCAGATTTTCATGGGACTTCTTCAGAGGTGCCCAGGGGACCCATCCACCAGCCCCTGTGGCTGCACCCTTGCTTTAGGGGGTCCCAGTCCCACGTCTCTCGAGCCACACACCCTGGGTGGTTTCATGCAACAGTGGTCTCTCCTCTCTCACTGCCCTGCCCAGCAGCCACACTGCAAGGCCAGAGCCTGTAAGGGCAGGCTGCTGGGCTGGAGGGCCCTGCCTGTGTGCCTTGGGGTGAGCATTGTGAGTCACCCCCTGGGCTTGCTGACCCACAGTTGCTACCCCACGGCGCCCAACAGACCGGGCTGTCCAGCCATCCCAGGCATGCCTTCTGCCCTGGAGCAGCACCATATGGGCAGAAATGAATCTCCCAGCAGGGGAGCCCCTGCCTGGTGCCATCTCCCTGTGCCCTTGCTGGGGCAGCTGCTGTCTTGCTGGGTTTTTCAAAGGGACAGTGTTCCTCTTGCACTCTTTGAGATGACTACTGGCTCCCATTGGGCTACTTGTTTTCTCCCACAAAGGCTGCTGGGCTTTCCCCAGTGCCATCCCTTGTCCCTGCTCCTGATCACGTCCACTCTCCCATGGTGACACCCAGGCTCCCCAGCCATGCCCTACACAAACTGGAGAGTTTGTCTGGGCTTTGCATCAGAGGCTTGACCCATTCAAACACCCCTTGTGTGGGAGGGTACTGGGCAGAGCTGGGCACACCCTGACACCTGCTCAAGCTTTGCAGGGTCCTGCCACAAAATGTGGCACCCACATTTGGGCATGAACTAGCCAAGCCCTCATGCTACCCCAGCTCCAGCCTCTGTCAGCACCTGGAGGAAGGACACAGTGACCACAAGTGGGTGGACTTCTTTCTTCTTATCCCAGCCCTTCCAGGGTTTGGACATGGCTTTAGGACCACCACCTCTGCAGGTGCATTCTCCCTCCATCCCCCCAGTACCTGTAGCACAAGTTTGGGCAGCTCCTGCTCACGAGAGCCTGGCCTCAGCATGACCCTGCAGCTAGCAGGTCCATGGGTTGACGCAATGCCATGCCAAAGCCTCTTTTCTTTAGGCAGCTTCCCAGCTGTTTGCATGCCATCCTTGCCAAGGAGGCGTAAGGAGGAGGGCAGGGAATGGGGTCCCCCTTCTCCTCCCAACCCACGGCATTTCCTGCTCCCTCAGTGCCCTGGGTGCTGCTCGGCAGCCAAACCCTGGCTGTGCCCCCCAGGCCAGTGACTTGCTGCTTACTCACCACACCCTCATGGGCCTCCTGCTCTGTTTCCACACCTGGCTGCCCCGGTTAGTGGCAGCACCCACGCATCGCCCCAGGTGAGGGGCCGAGTGCCCGCCACATGCCTGCATGGGCTGCAGGGAAAGCTGGATGGGTGAAAATTCATCCATGTGTCCCCTTTGCCCTGTTAGCACAGCTTGGAAAGAGATGGGCTCCCTGTGGGTTTGACTTCCTCGTAGGCTGTCACTCAGTGTGACATCATTGTGCCTGGCGTGAGGTGACCTATGTCCCTAGGGATGGAGGTCATTTCTCCAGGGCTGTCATCCTGCAGTTCTTACCTCTCCAGGTGGGTGCAGAATTACCTGTGGGCTCAGAGTGATGACCCGGGTACCCCAGATAACCATGCATCACCCTCCTGGGGGCTTCCACAGGCTGGGATAGAGACCTGCATGCGAGGCAAGACACAGCCTTACTACTCCAGAGCGGAGTCCCCTTGCCACATGGGAGTGCCTAGGCAGCAGTACCAATGGGTGCAGACCTGTCAGGTCCCACATGGATTTGTCATGGCCCAGCCACTGCTCTCCCTTGGGGCTTCAGGGCCATCAGGACCAAAGCAGGTATTTTTCACCCAAGATGCAGGTGCCACTTTTAAAAGCTGACTATCCTCTTGCTCACTGCATGGTTCTGCCAGCCTCACTCCCTTGGCTTCCTGCAAACCAGGACCCCACTGGCTCCCCTCCATAACAGTCTGCTGGCAGGGATCAGAGGTCCTGCTCCACATCATCCCCACGCCCAAGGAGAACATGGCGACTTGGCCCAGTCTCCTTTGTCCATGATTTTGGCTGGGAATGAGACTGGGACATACTGGAAGCTCCATGACTATGAGCTGAGCTGGAAAAAGATGGTGATTATGGCTCTTAGGAACCCTCGGCTCTGTTGCAGCAGGCACAGCATCCAAGGGTTGCATCAGAAGCCCCAGTGACTCCTGTTTGACGTGTGTCACTGGGACTGGGCTCAGGCTGCAGCTGTGGCAGCCTTAGGGGTACCAGCAGCAAGTGGGCAGTGGTTTGCAGACTCTTTTCTGTGCCTCAGTTTCCCCTTTCAGCAATGGGGGTTGTTTCCCTTACACAGGAGTGCTGGAAGGTTGGAAAGTGGGACTCATCATCCCATTGGCTTTCAGGGCAAGACAGCAGCCCCCCAGCAGCAGTTCTGGCAGCCAGAAAAGGGCACCAGGGGCAGGCAGGAGGGATGCTGCTGTGCTGCCGAGCCTGGTGGGGGCTCCCAGGCAGGAGGCGGTGGGGGGGGCCGGGGTGCCCCAGGCAAGTTGCGGGGAGCCGGGCTGGCGACCCTGTTCCTTCACCAGGGCAGGGGGAGGAGTGCCCGGCGGCAGAGGTGGGGCACCTTAATTGTAGATGCGGGAGGCCTTGGAGCGGGACAAGCTCAGGCAGATCTGGGCCCTGTGCCGGAGCCCTTGCCAAAGTGGTAGCAGTTTGGCAGCATTTTTCTTGCCCTTGTCTCCCCCCATTCTCCCCCGCCTCTGAACCCTCCAAAGCAAAACAGCTCTTGGGCTCCCGGCAGCCTCCCTGTGCCAGAAAGTGAAGCCCAGCGGAAATTAATATCGCGCTGGACTTAGGCAGCCCACCCCACGCCTCGCCGGCATGGACAGAAAGCTCCCGTGCTCTCCCGCCAGCCTTGCTGCCGCCTGGACCATGGGTGGGGACCTCCGCGGTGCCGGTGAGCCGCCCACCGCCCCCCAGACCCGCGGGGCTGAGATCTTCTTCCCGGCCTGATCCAGCGGGCCGGGGTGAGCCACAGTTCAGTATTTGATCTGACGGCCCCAGGGGGCTGGCGCATCGTTTTTATACAAGTACAAAGAGTCATCTCTTAATGAAAGTCCCATCTCTGCTCCCCCTCTTCCCCACCCCACCGGCGGAGGCAGCCAAACCTCCGCCATCCTGCTGTAGATGTTGGGAGCCCATGGTCACAAAGGACAGCAAACTTGGAGACCGACATGGAGGCTTGGATCCCTGTGTGGTCATCGTGGAATGGGACCGGACAGATTTTCCAGTCACTTTCCATGTGGGCCTCAGTTTCCCCATCTATGGGGGACCTGTGCCAGGCAAGCTCCGCAATGCTTCCCTAGCTGCCCCATCCCTTTGCAGAGGTGCATAAGAATTGTGCAGCAAAGGGAAACTGAGCTGCCAGGAGCAAAGGGAGATGGGTTCTCCCCAGCAGGAGTGTGGGCTTGCCTCAGTTTCCCTGCTGGAAATTCCCTTTCCAGACTAGGCCTCTCTGTTGAGCTCTTTAACCTTTAAACCTCCAGCCAAAGCATAAGGGCTCCTTTTCCAGGCTGTGTGAGAAGGCACGTCCTCTCCAAGCCCAGCTGGGGTCTGGTGGGCAGGAGATCCAGGCAGCTGGGGAGCCTTACATGAGGCAGGGTGATCCTGGCAGGGCCTTGAGCTTCAAACAAGGAGCTTGGAGGGGGTTTGCACTGGGGACAGGATTGCAAGCAGAGTACTGCAGCCTGGTGTCCCAAACACAGCCCCCCAGCTGCACGAGAGTGAAAAGGAAACCCAGAACACAGTTAAACACTAAGATTCAGCTTGTGATTTTTGAGCCCCTGGGGCTTGGCCAGACTATAAAGCTCTGGGTTTGGAAGCAGAGTGTAGCTGATGCTCTCCAGTGAGTGGGGCTGAAGGCAGCACGAGCAGCCCAAGCACTGCTCCCCAGGGAATCCCAGGGAATGTAGCCTCCCAATCATCGGGCATCTCTTGGTCCTGGGGTATGCTGAGTCCAGCCCTAAGGTTCTGTGGGCATCCATGGCCACGGAAATCATGTTGTTGAGCAAGATGAGCTCTGAGCCCACAGGAGCAGTGCTGGAGGTAAGGGTGGGCTGAGTGGGGCTGTGTTTAGGGTGTGCTAAATTCGTGTGGCCCATGGCTCCGGAGTTGCCCATGGCAGAACTGGAGCAGTGCCTGTGTCAGCACGAGGCAGGGTGCTGGCAGGCTGTGCAGCTGCATGAGCTGTGCTGGGGAGGGCACTCCGGGCAAAATGTGTGGGGAAAGTACAGGAGTTTCTGTAGCCAGTGGCACACCAGGGAGCACAGCGTTGTGCTCAGACTTTGCCTCCAGGCTACCAAGGAGCCAGGCACCTCTCTCCAGCTGTGCTGGCAAGGAGGAGCTGCCTCTGACATGGGCCGAGCCAAGACTTGCCCTTCCTCACTGGCATTGGCAGAGCTGGCGATGCCACCTGCATCCCTTCCTTGCACTCCCGCACCCGCCTGCAGCTCCATTCCCTGGACTCAGTGCCTGGATTTGGGGAGGTGAGTACAGGATCCTGGCCAGCAGCCGAGGGGCTTTATCACATGCAAGGTCACTCATCTAGTCTCCCACGGGGTAAAGCAGCAAGCCTCCGTGGAGAGGGGGAGACACACCAAGAATGCTGGCTGGGCTCCTTGCTGTGTCCACAGCTCTGGGGGATGCAGCTGCATGGGGCATCAGTCACATGGCAATGCCAGGGCTCAGTTGGGTCAGTGCCAACCCCAAAGAGCAGGTGCTGAGTAGCACGATATTTCTGCCATCTCCCATCGGGGACACACCATCACCCCCATGGATGTCCCCAAGGATGTAGAGTAGTATGTGCCAGCATCATCCTACAGCCAGTCCCGTGGCTGGAGATCCCCTCCATTCCCTGACTGGATGGAGAGGGCAAGGTATTGCCTGGGTGATCCACCCATACCTATTGTCCTGCCCCTGCCACATACCACTCTCCATCCCCTTGTCACCCGGGCTCAGCATGGAGCTGGCACTGCCCTGCAGCCCTGCTCTGTCCCTGAGGCTAGATCTGGTCATGTCCCATCCACACCCCGGTGTCTCCTGGGCTTGAGTGCTGGTTTTGCTCTGCTCGCTGTCCCCTCCTGCAGGGCAGTGGGGAGCCCCCTGGTCATGGACCCCAACAGCATCTGCCGCAAGACGAAGCGGCTGGCAGGGAAGCAGGCAGAGCTGTGCCAGCTGGAGCCAGAGATTGTGCAGGAGGTGGCCAAGGGCACCAAGCTGGGCGTCCGGGAGTGCCAGTACCAATTCCGCTTCCGCCGCTGGAACTGCACCAGCCACAGCAAGTACTTCGGCAAGATCCTGCAGCAGGGTAAGGCCAGTGCTTCCTCAGCTTCCCATTTCCCAAAAAGGCTCCAGCCTGGTCATGCTCCTCCCTGGGACTCCTGGAGCAGAGTCTTGGTGTGCAAACCTCTGTGTGTGTGTGTGTGTGTGTGTGTGTGTGTGTGTGTATGTAGGGGGTTGCTCAGTGCTCCCCAGTTCAGTCACGCTGAGGTTTCACTGCCGGGACATGTTACTGCCGTGTTGTAATGAAGCAATTACCGATGCTCCCAGACAGTGCGGGGCTTCGTGAAGCCCAAGAATGCACCCTCGTCTGGCAGTGATTTACTGTTCCCCTGGGACCCCAGGGTGTGCTGGGGGAAGGGGCCCGGGTGGGAGGCAGTGTGCAGCTGTTGGGAGCTGCCCCTCACCCCGTGGGTGCCCTTCACATCCCTCCTCCTGTCCCTGTTTGTCTCCTGTCCCTGTCCCTGGATGGGCACCCTGATGTCACCCTGAGGAACAGGGCCGGGTGGCAGGAAGGTATGTGCAGGTCTCAGCCACCTGGATACAGTGGTCCAAGCCCAGCCCAGCGGCACCAAAATCAGAGCAGGGGCAGAGGACACCCAAGAGAGTGTAAGGGATGGGAAAGCCCTGCCATGCTCCTCAGGGAGAGAGGCTGGGAGTAGATGATGCTCCAAGCAACAGGGGAAGCTTGAAGCACCTTTGGCTGGTAGGATCGCTTAGTGGGAGATGAGGTTAGTCCTTCCCCTCTTCCCATGTTGGTCCCTGTGCTATGGCAGATGAAGATGCTGGAGTAAGCCCCAGACTCCTCAGCCGTCACATCTGTTGGTACATGGCCAGCCCGAGGCAAAGTGGGTATGTCCTTGGGCCATGCAGGGTGGTCAAGGTGGCCTCCCTGGGAGGATTGGAAAGAGCGGGGTGCCCTGGGCACCCAACTGACTGCAGGTACTAGTGGGGGTCAGAGCTGAAGCCCCGAGGGAGACATTGGCCCATGGGAGGGAGATAGGCTCATTAAAAAAGCTGATTTGCAGATGTGGGTTCCTCCCAGCACAGGGAGGTGTATTCAGTCAAGAGGCAGAGAGTCACAGCACATGGGGGACTCTTCTGCCTCTGGAGTCACCTATTTTCACCACAACCTGGCAGTGAGGCAGGTGGGATCTGTGCCAGGCAGGGATCCAGGCTGGAAGTGGGGTGGTGCCAGAATACAGGGCCAGACCAGGTGGTGAGTGAAAGGTACTGGCAGATGAGCTGCTGGGTACCCAGGAACAGCTTGTGTTGGAGGAGGCACAGACACATCAAGCATGGGGATGCTGAAGAAGCCACCATATTGGTCCAGCCTCACTGCTGGGGTGATAGAGATAACCAGTATTGTAGGGACAGCAGTGAGTTTGTGAGTCCCTGGCACTCCGAGGACATGGGGCATCCCAACTAGAGGTGTGGAGTTCCCCAGAGCAACAGGATGGGTGTCAGAAGCCCTCAGAGGTGCCAGTAGGCACCAGCCTCCCTGTAAGCCTGCAGGGATGGCATAAGGTATCCCAGTGTTTTTGGGGTTCCCAGCTCCATCAGATGAGTACCTCCCGCCCAATGTCCTTTTCTATCCAAGGATGTTGCAAACCTCCTGCTCCTGGCCATGGCCTCTCTGGCACAGTCATGGCTGTCCCCTCTTCCCTCCCAGCCGCCTGTGCCAGGTACGGCATGCCAGGGCAGGCTGGCTTGGGGGAAGCCACGTGTCTGGTGGAGCTGTCAGAGGAGCGGCATCCCCCCAGGGCCCGGCTGGCAGGGTGGCATGGGGACCTCTGCCAGCTTCGGGCTGCCTGCTGAGGGCTCTGCCAGCCCCAGGTGGGAGCAGGCGGGTGGTCGGGTGGCTTGTGGGGGCAGGAGGGCCTGGGGAGGGGGTGCCACCCCCTGGGTGGCACTGCCAGAAAGGCACCAGTGTGCCCGGTTCCTGCTAGCACCAGAGGGATTCAGGTGCTGCGTGGGCTTTTGGAGGAGATCCTCATGGAACTGGTGCCCTGGTATCCCTCTCCCTGCAGCCCCCTCAAGTCAGAATACTGAAGATGGAGGGATGGGACACCCCCCGGAACTCACCTTCCCCTCCCTCCCCAGGAATCCCCTGCATGCCACCACCCTGGGCCAGCCCTGCCCTGGCATTTGGGTGGGCAGGGGTTCGGCTGGCACGGAGCAGGGGGAGTGCAGGAGCCCCCCGAGCAGGGCGCCGCACCCCCGCTGCCAGAATCCCCCGCTGGCTGCGGCTGTGAGCGGCAGGTCCGGGCAGGGGAAAGATGCTTGGAATTCGTGTCCCGGAGCAGAGAGAGACAGGAGCAAATACTAATAATAAATAATCCTGCAGGGTGGAGGCTGTGCTGGTGGAGAGAGGGGGGCAGGCAGCTCCCCATGGCAAAGAGGGGAGTGGGGGCAGAGCAGGCAGCACAGCTTCATCACTGCCAACATGCAGAGGGGTGAGTGGCACCTTCTGTATCCCTCGCAGTATTTCTTTCCAGGTGCCAGTTTGGAGCTGGGGATGGGATTTTTACTGCTTGGAGGGATGTCGCAGGGTAGTGTGAGGAAGCTGTGGGTACCACCTGGTCACCTGGGACCACTCTCTGCCTTCTGAGCTTCCCTCTTTCCTATGGGGCAGCACCCAGACTTGCAAGGGGAGGCAGGAGATTCGTTGCCTCTCCGCAGCTGAGTGGAGGAGCACTGGCAGGGCCTGACCATCCCCCAGAGTCCTCAAATCTGCTTGCAAGAGGCCGTTCCTGCCCCAGGCAGCCTATTCCAAGGTGGGTGCATCACCCAGGGAACAGCACTGAGCACATATGAAGAGGGAGAAGGGGGCGTCTGAGCCCCCTGGGATGTCAGCCAGGGTGGATGGTGCTTTGCATGCTGGAGCTGACCCCACATCCCGGCCCTGTCTGTTCTCCTGCAGATATCCGTGAAACAGCCTTCGTGTATGCCATCACGGCGGCGGGGGTGAGCCACGCCATCACGCAGGCCTGCAGTATGGGCGAGCTGCTGCAGTGCGGCTGCGAGCTGACACGGAGCCGGGCCCCCCCCTCGCCCACAGCGGGGCCAGGCACAGAGGGCACCGCCTGGGAGTGGGGGGGCTGTGGGGATGATGTGCAGTTCGGCTACGAGAAATCCCAGCAGTTCATGGATGCCAAGAACAAGAAAGGCAAAAATGACATCCGAGCCCTTATCGACCTGCACAACAACGAAGCCGGGCGCTTGGTAATGCCCCTGCACTCCCTGTCTCCTGCGCCCCCTGTGCCCCACCCCCAGCCCTCCACCTTCAGTGTGCCCAAGCCGTGTACCTGCACCAGCTTTGGCTGAAATATGACCCAATGTCTTTTGGGTATCCTTTGCAGGTGTTTTGGAACCCCTCCCCGTGCCACTCTCCACCCCCAGCCTCTCCCCCGGGCCAGGGCAGCACCAAGAGGCAGGGTTTTGGCTGGGGGTGCTGGGCAGCGAGAGAGGGAACCGAGGGCTGAGCATTGCTGTCTCTTCCCCAGGCGGTGCGCAGCTACATGAGGACAGAGTGCAAATGCCACGGGCTGTCGGGCTCCTGCACCCTGCGGACCTGCTGGAGGAAGATGCCCCATTTCCGTGAGGTGGGGGATCGCCTGCTCGAGCGCTTCAATGGGGCTTTCAAGGTGATGGGAGGCAACGACGGGAAAACCCTCATCCCTGTGGGTGACAACATCAAGCCTCCCGATAAACAGGACCTCATCTACTCGGCTGACTCACCTGATTTCTGCTCGGCTAATCGTAAGACAGGCTCACTGGGCACCAGGGGCCGCGTCTGCAACAGCACAGCCATGGACACGAGTGGGTGCGACCTGCTGTGCTGCGGGAGAGGGCACCGAGACGAGACGGTGGTGTTGGAGGAGAACTGCCTTTGTCGCTTCCACTGGTGCTGTGTGGTGCAGTGCCGCAAGTGCTCCGTCCGTCAGGAGCTCAGCCTCTGCATCTGACAGCCTGAGGTCAGGCAAGGACAGTTTGGGAGACCACCTCCAAGCTCACAAGGCCCTCCTGGGACAGAGACAGGAGGAGCCGGTGGCAGGGTCAGCATGGGTGAGCCCAGCTCTGCGCTCCGGGGAGTCCTGCCTTCCCCAGAGGGCAGCATGGGGCTGCCTGGCTTCCCCACGGCCCCCGCGGTGGGAGCTGTGGGCACAGAGCTTCCACTAATAAAGCTATTTAAAGCTGGTATGCCACAGCGCTTCCTGGGGAGGGCTGGGAAGCGCTGACTACCGTACTGGGATGGGACTAGCCAGAGAGCTGTCTTGCCCCAGCTGTGAGTCCCAATCAGTAACTCTCCTGCCAGCCTCTGTCCCTGCTGGGACCTGTGGCAAAGTCCAGCTCATTTTTTATCTACTCTCTGATTTTCTCTGTGGTTGTTGAGCCTGGAGATGTGTGTGGATGAGGGCGAGTACTCTCCTGCCCTGCTCTACTGCGTGAGCGTTCTCCTCCCATCACCCACAGCTGTCATTCCTTGGGGTGCCAGTTTGTGTCCCTCCACCATCTCACCTGGGATGTTTGCAGTCCACGGTGCCTCCACTCATGCCTCATGCCAGGGGCACATCTATCTGCCCTAACACTATGGCGATGTGCTCTGAGTTTCTTGAAGGGATCCTGTATTCTTTTCACTCCAGTCACCGTCACTGCAGTTCCCGCTGCAGAGCCTGGCACACGGCAGCCCTGGACAGCGCTGACACTGTTGGCTTGGTGGCATGCAAGGCATTCACTTGGCATGCCGTGGGCCACGTGCAACCCCACCTGGATGGCAGGGTGCCAGGCATGTATGTCTTGATAACCTGATCAGCCTGTGCCCCTCATGGACAAACACAGGGTGAGGAGCAGCCTGCCTGGCTGCCCAGCAAGGCAGGCTGCCAAGCCTCTGTTCCAGGGGCTCCAGGGATCTCTGAGGGGGTCCATCGCATGCTGCAAGGAGCCCACAGGAACTGGTTTCTCCAGCATTACCCAGCAGAAGGGTTCAGGTAACTGCAGAGGGGAATGTGTGTGTGCAGTGCCTGCTCAGCTGGCAATGCCCCACTAGGCTGAGGAGCCCCAGAGGGATGTCAGCAGAGAGAGGGCCTGGGTAGACAGGTCCATGCTCCTGTGCCTGCCCTCCACTTTGCAGTAGTGCTGGACACTGGGGGCTTTCCTGTCCACCCCTCTGCAAGAGAGCTCTAACCTGAGGTAGCTGAGGTGGACAATGCCCCTTGTGCTGGGTACTGCAGGGCAGGGTAAAAACAGAGCTCACGGTGCTGGACAGACTGCAAGGCAAGGAAGGCTGCATGGGGTGCTGGAGATGCCCACCAGTGGGTGCTTCCTTGCCCGCCCCAGGCAGCTAGCAGGGAAGGGCAGGAGAAGCAGGGTGCTGGTGAACCATTAACTTGGCCCAGAAACCACTGGGGACGGAGTCTCTAAATCTGTCAGCTGCAGCTTTGCAGCTGGAAATTCCCTTCTGACTTGGCCACAGTGGTGCTGGGAGAAGGGAGGGACACAGGGCTCCCGGGAATTGCCATCCCCACGCCCGCCCATGGGAACACATGGGTGGATGTGAGCAGGGCTGGGTGGGTGCAGGTACCTGTGCATGCAGGCAGCTTGGTGTGTTTGCATGCACAGGAGGCATGTTTATGCTTGTCCATGACCATATGTGTGCATGTGAGCTTGTATATACACCCCTCACTGTGTGTGTGACCCCTCGCGGGTGTGTAAATGTTGGCCCGTGTGTCTTCCTGCATCTCTATGAATACACAGCAGATTGCCAGTGTGTGTGTGTGTGTGTCAGTGACACTGTCCCCACGTGTGCCTGTGTGACAGTATGTTTGCATGTTGTATTGTGTTTCCTCAGGTGTGTCTGGGACAGGCAGAATGTGTGTGGGTGCAAAAGAATCCTCCAGGAAGGGAGCTGGAGAGTTGCAGGAGCTGTGTGCTGGAAGATGTGGGAAGCTGTTCCATAGGCTCTGCAGGTCCCTCTGAATTGGATGCACTTGAGCACACCTCAAGCCCTGGACTGCCAGGAGAGGTCAATTCAGGCAGGTCCTGTGAAACTTTATGTCACTCCTGCTGTCCTCTGGAACCATGGCTGAGAACAACTATAGAGGGATTCTGAAACCCTCTGTGAGATGTTCAGAGTCTGAGCTCTAACCTTCGGCAAGTTCCTTCTTTGGATTCTGTCTCAGCTCCCCCACAATGGGCTGCTTTCACGCTGTGGGCTGGTTGGACATGGCTCTGGAGATCTGGCAATGGATAAACCCATGGGAAGACATTTAGTACTTTTGAGTACGGTATCTGACCTGTGCTCTCTCTGCCATCGTCCCAAATCACAGCTCCTGAAGGATGGAGATCACAGAAGCCAAAAATGTGGGGAAGCACATGGTCCGTGATTGTGGGGTAACTCCTCTGCACATCCATGAGTTACCTCTGCACTGTGTCTGTGAGCCTCTCACGGGTGTGCAAACCACTTGGGCTGTGTGTCTTGTTCTCTGTCCAGCTGGGGGAAAGGGACAGCTCTTGTGGGGGCTGACAGCTCCTTACCACAGCTCCCTGCTGCTCCTGGTCTGGCAAAGTCAAATCCATTCCCTTGATAGCCAGGAGAAGCCCTCACAAAGCCTGTCAGGGTATGGACTGGCCCAGTGGTCTGGAGAGGGCCGAACAGCCAGCAGAGTCCCCTAGAAACCTCCCAGTTCTCCAGACCACCACAGCTCCCTAAGAGCTCCCCATCCAACAGGACCTCACCCCAGATTCCTAACACACCCCAGCAGTCCCTAAGGGCAGGTACTCCCCGGGTCCCCAGAAGT
The DNA here is from genome assembly GCF_020740725.1 of Corvus hawaiiensis. Classification (NCBI taxonomy): domain Eukaryota; kingdom Metazoa; phylum Chordata; class Aves; order Passeriformes; family Corvidae; genus Corvus; species Corvus hawaiiensis. The sequence goes on along the minus strand of NC_063219.1, from coordinate 24,968,793 downwards.
GCTCCAGGAGTCCCTCAGATTTCTGGAAGTCCTGCAGCCATCCAGGCCCCCAGGAGCCTGCTGAACCCCCCAAGACCCAGCAGCTCCCGGCCTGGGGGGGCGCAGCATCCTTGCCATCGCCATGGCAACCCGGGATGCAGGGCGGGGCGGGGCGGGCGGCGCGGCGGCAGGAGGCCGCCAGGGGGAGCTGCGGCACGGCACGGGGAACATGGGAGTGGGAATGGGATGGGATGGGATGGGAATGGGATGGGATGGGATGGGATGGGATGGGATGGGATGGGATGGGATGGGATGGGATGGGATGGGATGGGATGGGATGGGATGCATGGGAAACGTGGGAGTGGGCATGGGATGGGATGGAGGAGTGCATGGGGAACATGGGAGCGGGCATGGGGTGGGATGGAGGAGTGCATGGGGAACATGGGAGTGGGCATGGGGTGGGATGGAGGAGTGTATGGGGAACATGGGAGTGGGCACATGGTTTAATGGTGAACATGGCAGTGTGATGTTTACAGTTGGACTCGATGATCCTAGAGGTCTTTTTCAACCTAAATGTTTCTATGGCTCTATGAATGTGGCTGTGCACGGGGGCTCGTGGAGGTTCACTGGGGTGTGCCAGTGGCTGCATATGAGGAGCTGTTGATGTGGACGTGTGTGCATGGCAGGGTGTGTGTGGGAGTGCATGGGACTGTGCTTGGGAGAATGGCATGGGAGTGTGTGTGTGAGTGTGTACAACCCTCTGATTCTCATCCCCGTGCTCCTGGGGGCAGTGCTCAGGCAGGACCCAGTTCTGGGGGGGCCTGATGAAAGCCAGGGGTGCACGAGGGTGGCTGTGTGGGTGCAATGTGTAGCTGGAGAGTCTGGGGGGGTGTAGTTGTACATGTGCGTGTGTAGCCCGGATCCCTGCTACTGGACAGTTTACATTGCAAAGTCTTCAGGATCTTCCCAAGGGAAAAAGAGGAAGTTTATAATAATTGGGTAAAAAAAAAAAAAGAGAGAGAGAGAGAATCCCAGACCCCTGTAATGGTAAAGACTTCTATTTTTTTTTTTTTTTTTTAATTTTCTTTCCAAATGGGAAGAATGCAATTTTCCCTTCAGTTTCCCAAGTTGAAAACAGCTGGACAGATTAATTCAATCAAACTTGAAAAAGAAAATCTCTCTGGACTGAGACCAAAAATAGAATATTTTTGTCCCCAAAAAAGAAGCACTTTAGGAAAGTTTGGAGTAATGCAGATAGTCCTAAGAGGGCGAGGCAAATAAACTTGGATACCAGCTCAGCCTAGCTGAGTGGACAGGCTTGGACAGTGGCACCCAAAAACTGACAACCCCCTTTCCTGTGGTTGCAGTTCCTTTGCCTGCTCACTGCTTGTTGCTGAGCAGGGGCTGCCCAGCCAGCGGCAGAGATGGGTCCTGGCCAGGGCTCCTGCCTGCCCAGCCCTGCTCTCCCGGGAGGCCTCTAACTCTCCTTCTCCAGGCTCTGCTGCTCCCTCCAGGGAGCTGCCTGTAACTGTCCTCCTCTGTCCTCACTCCATTTCTCAGTGACAGATGTCACCCAGGCAGCCATGAGGACACATCAGTCCTGACTTGCCCAGAAGGGTCTGGCTCATCCCTGCCCATCACTGGGGTTCCTCCTGGCTCTGCCCTGTTTCTGGTACTCCAGTGTGTGCAGTGGCTACCTCTGGAGTGGGGGACATGGGTACTGGGGGGTGTCCAGGCCAGCTCTGCTGCAGCATCTTGGAGCTTTCAAGCAGGGGGATATGTTGGGACCCAGGGTACCTAAAGTGGAGTGCAGAGAGTGGGCATGAGCCCTCGAGGGACAGGAGATGGGGTGCACAAGGACCCCAGATCTGTTGTTTGGAGACACTGCCTATGAACATGAGGGGTCTGCGTACTTCCTTTTCCTGTTGGACTGGTGTCTGGTCCTTGCTCTGTCCACATAACTCCAGCACCCTGGGACTGGCTGTGCTGGCCTGGCACACACTAAGGAGTGTCTGTAAGGGCAGTGGGCTCTGGAGGCTGTCAGGGAGCTGCCTGACACCAGGACACCCCTTAGCCCCCTCACCCCAGAAGAAGGGCAGAGCAGAGGCTCTCTCACTCCTGGGTCCTGTTTCTGACTGCCAACATCTCACCTTATCCAAGTATAGTCTACTCCATGGCCTCATTACTTACCCCGTAACGAAGGCAGCAGCCATCCTCCATCTCTAGGGAGGGGGATCTGCCTATGCATACCCTTGGAAGGCAGAGCTGCAGGAAAGGAGGTTGCTGAGGTGGCTTCATGCCCTGATCACTCCACATGGGGACCAGCACCTCCCACCTTTCCTTGTGGCTGTGCATCCCTCCCTGCAGGAGGCACCCTGCACAGGTGTGCTTAGGCACTCCTATCCGGCCACCTTCCTACTGCCTCAGCCAGCAGCTTGGCCCTTTGGGGACATGCTGTCCTTGCCAAAGGCAGTGCAAGGATTGGGATCCCCCATCGTGGTCATACCAGCTCTCCCACGGGGTGTCCCCCTGCACGGCCAGTCCCTGTGGTGCATGGGAGGCAGCATGCATGGGGGTCTGCTCCAGCCCCATGGGATGGTACTCACAGCAGGACTTCAACCCCTTCCTTGCACCCTGCTGTGATCAAGGCACCCTCTGCCAGGTGCTGGGAGGAGGATGAAGAGGGAAGATCTGCCTCACTGCAAGGATGCTCCCAGGGATGGCCAGAGGTGGCCAGGTCCTGCTTTTCCACCCTGACGCGAGGGCAGCGTGGCTGAGAGCTGGTGCTGGTGCTGGCGTGCACCCACTGCCCCGGGCTCTGCCAGCGCCCCAGTCCCAGGCAGCTGGGAGGACTGGCCAGGCCAGACCAGTGGCCGTGTGGTTGGTCCTGAGTCACATCGAGCAAACTCGGGCAGGTCGTGGGGTGTGAGCCAGCGAGAAGGCAGTGATGCTGGGGGCTCCAGTGCTGCTGGGCTGGGGAAGTTTGGCATGGTGACTAATGCTGCCGCAAAAGGCAGGGTCACCCCGACCCCACGCCCTAGCCCTGACTCACGTAGCTGTCGCTCCAGTCCCATGGGTGCTGCTGGGCAGGGGAGTGAGGAGAGTTGTGCTTCAGGATGTCAAAAGCTGGGTGAGTGGATGGCTGCATGGGCTCCCAGCAAGCCTCCCCTTCCTCCTCCTTCTCCTCATCCAAACTGGCCTGCATGCCCCACTCTGGACTGCAAGCAACACAGATCCCAGCACTCTTCCTTGCTGGCTGCCAGGTCCTGGTGGCATCAGGCTGAATGTACGTCCTGGTGCTTCCCCATCTCCGTCCATTTTCCTGCTTCCCCTCACTTTAAGACTCCTCAGAGCTCCCCCCTGCATCCCTTCAGGCCCACTCTGTGTCATCAGAGCTGGCTCATGTTCCCACACCCGTACACACAGACTGGCTGCTGGCCCTGGTGGTCCCAGAGGCCATCAGCCCCTCCAAGGCTGCAGCATGGCCAAGATTGTGTTTGTCCAGAGCAGGCTGTTCTCTCCCTGTGCTGCCTTCTGGTCACATCTGTGGACCCATGGCCAGTCTGTAAGAACAAGTAGGAGCAGCATGGTATGCACAGAGATCTCGACCCCTGCATTTTCCTGCCATGGATTTCTAATGGGTCATCCTTGGACATTGCAGAACCTCAGAGAGACTGCATGACTGTCCAGGACACAGGCCTTGGAAGTTGCTTCACAAGGCAGAAGGGGCTAGAGGACAGCATATGCCAGGAGGAAAGGGGGTGAGTGAGAGCCAGCAAGTCATGGGCTGCGTGCTGAGGTGCTGGAAAGGAGTTCTGATGGAGATGACAACGGGAGAGCCAGCCCCATCCTCCCAGGGGTGTGGAGCCTGTGGCATGGGTTGCTGGCAGGACCTGCTCCTGCACAAGGCAAGGAGAACAGAGCAGGCAAAGTGCAGGCAGCCTGAGGGCTGGGCAAGAGGATGTGCAGCGTAAGAGATGGAGGGATGGCAAGAGGGATGGAGAGACAGAGAGATAGAAGGATGGAGGGAAGGGAGGATGGAGAGGAAGAGGTACGGATGCTTCCGCAGTCCCCTGCACAAAGCACATCCTGGGGCATCATGTAACCTGCTGAAAGAAGGGACCTGCCTGGGTGCTTCGGCCTGGGCAGGGGAGCTCCAAGGGGTGTTCTCACAGTGCCCTGCACCAGGGATTTCCCCATCACCTTTTGTGTGCTGGCTCTGGGGAGCAACCACCTTCATTGCAGCTCTGAGAGCATCCCAGATCCCTTCCTGGTCTCTGCAGAGTGTGGGGCTGCTGAGCAGTGCTAGAGATGGGACGGAAGCTTGGAGGTGACAGGTCCCATGACCCACTGATGCTCTGTCCCCAGCTGGGGGCCTGCAGTAATGACAAGAACAGATACAGTGCTCTCAGAAGCCTCAGCTTTTTGTCCTGAGCTTTGATGGTCCCACCAGGACCAAAGCATCCTCCACCAGCCTCGTGTGCCTGCCTACACCCATCCCTGCTCAGAGAGGCCAGGTTCTGTTCTGTAGGCCCCCAGTTGCCCAGGCCACAACAGGTGCTCAATCTTGTGTTTAACGGCTTTGCCAGTGTGATGCAGAAGAACGGCTGGAGCGAAAGGCTCACCTGGCTCCTCCTCAGCCCCAGGACATTGCTGGGACATGAGGAAACAGGTCCCCCTCCTGCCTGCCCCCGCTGTGGGCACTGAGACTGCGGGACACAGCGGCCGGTCTCCTCCCCAAGTCAGCAGGAGCATGCGAGTGAGACACCCGCTCTTGGAAGTGATTATGTCATTAAGGGCTGGAGGAGGATGAAAGTGTTTCTCCTCTGATTTTCATTGGCATTTATTTGTGCACAGGATCCTAACGAACACACAAACATTTGTGCTCCTGAAGGCTGGAAGCAAGGGTCCCTTCCCACAGGGAAGGAGCTTCTGGTGGGAAGGTGTCCTGCTTTAACCAGGGGATCTCTGGTGGGTCCAGGCCGAGGGCAGCACATGCCTGGGTGTAATCCCTGGGGTGGCCTGAGAAAAAAAGGGGTACTGAGGACTGGATGAGGACAGCTGAGCCAGGAAGCTGCCTTAAAGAGGGGGATGTTCCTCTGTCCTGTCCCTGCCTGCTAACTGGGGGTTCAGACAGTCTGTTCCAGGATGTAAAGAGGAAACTCAGCACAGGAGCCAGGTCTTGTGTGGGAGGAAGTGGAGAGGGTGAGAGCAATGGCTTCTATGTTAGGAAGCATTGTGTGTCATGTCCACAGGTCTGCTGGTGTGCTCTGCCCAGCCCTGACACCACATCTCTCATCACCAGCCTGCACCTCTGCCTCCTTTGGTGGCAGGTGACTAAAGGATGTCCTGACATCACTCCCAAACTCCCATGGGACACTGCACATCACTTGCTGGGGGCTGGGGGATCCAGGAGGGCAGCAGCTATGGAGGAAGTGATGAGTGCCAGGTGATGCTGTGCCAGGAACCTCTCTGGACTCTCAGGCCTTTGCCTGAGGGATAGAAGGTTCGGCACTCTTGCCTCTTGCTAAACTGTGTGGGCAAGGAAGTTGGAGGGTAGATGCTGGCTCTGTACCAGTGTCCACACCTGCCCACAGGCTAAGCCCACTCAGGAGTAGAGCTGGGGACAGGAGAGCAACCAGCAACCTCAGGACCACAAAAGGAACCTCAGTGGTGATGCCACACTGCTGCACCCAGGGGGAACCAGTACAATCTTAGGGCCCACCCCTAGATCGCAACTCATTTCCCAAAGGAAGCACATTTTCCCCTCTGGCGCCAACAGGAGCCAACACACGAGCAGAGAAGGTAGCCCCTGTTAGTGCTGCTGTGCTGGTGGGGAGATGCACAGTGCCCGGCTAGCAGGAGAGTGTTTTGCCAGCTTCCAGGCAGCTGTTTATGGCACAAACACCAGCCTGGGGTGGGCTGTGGTGGCTGGGGGTAGTGGGGGCCTGCAAGGGCACTGCCTGCCATTCCCCATCCCCCAGAGCCCAAGTGGAGGCCCCTAGCCCCAGAGCAGGCACCCAAACTGAGGGGACACCAAGTATCCCCATGACTGGGAAGAGGCTGCATTGGGGCAGATCATATTCACTGAGAACCCAGTGAGACTGGGCTTTTCCAGGGCCACCCTCCTGTCCCCAAGGAAGAAGCAGGAGGACACAGGGATAACCTGCAAGGCCAGTGCACAGCTCCCAGATGAAAGATACCCTGCTCATTGGGACTCCATGAAGGTAAGGAGAGCCCAAGAACTGAACTGATGGTGCCAAGGAGGTGGGCGAAAACTGGGTGCCCAGCCTGGGAGAGCTCATGGGCAACTGAGGTTGGGAGCACTTGGTGGCCCTGTTAAGGGAAGGCAGAGCCACATCCACAGCTCCTCCATAGGCACTGGCCCTGCAGCACTGCTCTCCTGGCATTGGGTTGGGGGAACCCAAAACGGGGCTGACACATGGGATGTACATGGCCATTAGCCATGTCCACACACAGAGTCACACCCCCAGCATGTGCCACTCATGCTTATACCCCTGTGCACAGTGACAGGCACCCACACGCCTCACAAAATCAGGAATGCCTTCCTGCACAACTACAGCTCGCGCCGGCACCCCCAGTCCCCATGTGCATACCCTGATACCTCTATGAATCCCCAGCACCCCTGCACCCCACACCACAGGGACACTCATCCCCACTCCTCACATATCCCATACTATGCACAGCCCTCTCCTCGTGTTCACTCACTCCATACCCCATGTGCTTCCCGTCTGCCGGTACTCCCCACACACCCCACACCACACACTCTCTCCATCCCCATTAACACCCACGCCCCCATACCCTGCCTGTTCACCCTTTGCCTCAATCACATTTAATCCACGCTGTCCGCACTTGACCACATTGCACACACTTACACCCCATGCACATTCTCCTCACACTCAGTGCACACAGGCACTGGAGTTGAGAACAGTCATACTCTCAACACTCCACACGTGCTCACGCTCGCCACTCACACCTGCTCTGTACTCCATGCGCACGCACCCTGCTATGCACGCTCACCCCATGCCATGCACCCTCCTGCCATACCTAGTGCCTGCTCACATCCCCCATGCCCTACACACTTACTCCACACCATGCACACACCACACCCCACGCACCCTCGCCCCTGCCATGCACGTTCACCTGTGCGCTGCTTTCTCACCGTGCTCGGGTACGAGGGTCCCCCATACTCATGCATGCTGTGCACACTCATCCATGTCCCACACACACTCACCCATGCCACGCACGATCACCCCACACCCTGTGCCCTCACGCGCACTTGGTGCACTCTCACGCTGAGCACATTCAGTCCACACCTGGTGTATGCTTATCCCACGCCATGCACATTCACCCATACTCTCTGCACACTCTGCTTCCTTGTGCACACCACTAAACCCCACGCCCACAGCACCTTTCTCCCATGCCCTCAGCACACTACCCCCAGCAGCATGCACTCCCCCAAGTTCCCACGAATATGGTCCCACAGCATGCACACTCACCTCCCACTCCATGCACAGTCCCCCACACCGTGCACACATGCCCACGGGCCACGTACACTCAGCTCTCCCTGCGCTCTAGACCCACGCCGTACTTGCTCACCCCACACCGTGAACACTTACCCTACACTCCTCCGCGCTGAGCATTCCCACCACACACACTTCTCAGCGCTGTGCACGCTTACCCCACACACCGTGCCCATTCACCCACGCTGTGCCCACCCCACACCGCTTTCCCCCCCAGCCCCGCGCCCACTCCTCCGCCGCCCGTGCCCGCTCGCCCCCCCGCCGCCCGCTCCCTCCCCGGCAGGCTGCGTGCGACACGCCGGCTCCCCGCCCCGCTGCCATCCTCTGCCCCGTCCTTCCCCCGCGGGCTCCTGTCTGGACGTGTCGGGACTCGGGCTCCGGGCGCTGAGTAATGCTCGGCGCAGCGCGATCCCAGGCAGAGCCGCTGCCGCCGCCGCTCCGCACCCAGCGCTCCCGGGGCGCTCCGGCCGCGACCCTGCTCGCTCCGCCGGAGGCCCGGCGACACCAGCGGCGGGGGGCGGCGGGGGGGGCCGCGGCTCCCCATGTGCCTGCGGGCCCCGCGGGAGCCGCGGAGCCGCTCGCCCGGCGAGCCCTGCCCACGCTCGCCGCGGCCCCGGAGCCCCGGGGCGCCCTGGGGAGCGGCGAGGGAGCGCACCCCGCGGACCGAGGGCCCCCCCGGCCCCCCGGCGCGTCCCGCCATGGGGGGCTGAGCCGGGGGGCTGTGCGCGGCGGGGCGGCGGCGGACAGGGCGGGGGGCGCGCAGCCCTCGCCGGGCTCGGAGGGCGCCGGGGCGGCGGGAGGCGGGGGGGGCATCCCGGGAGGATGGCAGAGCCGCCCCGGCGAGCCGAGCCCCGGCGCGCAGGGAGCCAGTGAGAGGGAGGAGAGGGGAAAACACAAACAAGCAAACAACCCACAACAAACAAAGCGGGCAGAGAGCAGCGCCGAGCCCCGCCGCCCCTGCCCCAAAGGCGCCCGCCCGCCCGCAGCCCGCACAGCCGCTGCCCCAGCGAAGATGCGCCCGGCCTTGGCCCACGGACTCTGCTCGCTGCTGCTCAGCCTCTGGGTACCCAGGTAGGAGCTGCACCCCTCCATCCCCAGCCCCGCCGCTGAGAGCCCCGGCCCCACGGGGAGGGAGCGGGGAAGCCGCCGCGCCCAGCCCCGCACCGGCGGCGGTCTGCCCAGGGGGCTCCTGGGGGGTCCCGCCGCCCCAGCCCAGCCCCGCACGGCTGCGGGCCCCCGTTCAAGGGGCCGTCAGGGCTGCTGCCCCTGCCGCCTTCCCTCGTCCCGACGGAACGCCGGTGGGATGCGCGGCTTCCCCCGCTCCAGGAGGCTGTCCCCCTTCGTCCCCGGCCGGAGACGCTCCAGCGCCCGCCCTGACTGCCTCAGTTTCCCCGCTCTCCCGCAGAGGACGAGGGAGTGCCGGCTGGGATGCCACTGTCGTGGGGGTCGGTGCCTACTGGATCCCCCTGCATCCCTTCCGTGGCTCCGCCAGTCCTAAAGGCTAGGGGGGTAAGAGGGGGCCACCTGCTTTCCAGAAAACGAACCCCCAAATTCACCATCCCTGTCCGTCTTCGCCTTCCCTCTGCCCGCTCCCAAACTTGTGCGCTGCAGGCAGCCAGGGGTTAATCCTGGTGCTGGTATGAGTGGGGAGGGTCCCCCGCCCTTCCCCCTCCCTCCAGCCCCTTTAAATATAATTTGTTAACGTTGGGACTTGTATTAATTAAAGCAGCAGCCGCTGCAGCCTGTGACCTGGGGGCCTGTCACCGTGAAATCAAGTTTAAATCCAGATTTAAAGGGGGAAGAGAGCTGGGGGGAGCGCTGCATCCTCCTAAGAAGTGTGACAGTGACAGCTTCTTGCCGGTCCCTGGCCCTCCTGAGCCCTGGGTGGAGCAAGAGGCAGAAGGACCTTCCCTCCACTCTCCGGAGCCCCTGCCTCAGTTTCCCTGCAGTGCAATCGGGAGAAAGACCGTAACGTCGCCCCCATCCCGGGATGCCCTGGGAAAAGATGGCAGGCGCTGTGTCAGGCTCAGGACACGTAGGGAACAAGGTCATTGCAGTGCTCAGGGCAGGAGCTCCTGGGCTTGGGGATGGTGGTAGCTGCGTCCTGCTCTGCATCTTGTGTCAGCAAGGGCTTGCTTGACAGTGGGAATGAGTGCAGGAAGCCGGGAAGAAGATTTCTCCTCCTGTGTAGGGGTTTTGGAGGGATGCACTCCCTTTCTTTTCCTTCTCCGCTCCACCTCGACTCTCCCTATTGGAGTCACTGTGAATTTGCACTGGGGCATATTCGTATATGAACCTGTGAAAGTGGTGGGATGGGTATAAATACTCTTGCGAAGCTGGAGAAAGCAGCAGCCTGATCCTGACAGTTCTCCCTCTCCCCTGAGTAAGCTGTAATTCAGCAGGGACACTGGGGCTGAACCCTCCCTCCAGAGCTGGGTAAGCACTTAGCTGGGGAACTCATCCCCTGACAGCTGCTTCACTCCATGTACCTGCACCAGGCTTGCAGGATTTGAGGGAACAGTGGGGGAGTAACCCTTTTCCCCAAGACCTGGCAGCTGCAGTCCTTCCTCCAGCATCCTCCTCCAAGTCTTGTTTCTGTAATCAAAGTTCAAAGGACTTCAAGCTCCTTGCTTCTCTGGGGACTCAGATCTTGGCTGTCCCAGGGAACAGGGAGAGACCTTCTTGGGGAGAGCCCCAGCAGAGACCAAGCTCTCCTGAACAAGCAGTGGGATGGTGCTGAGCTCCTAGTGGACCATGCTGCAAGATGCTGGATGCTGCTGGGCATCCTGCTGCCTTCTGCTTGCTTTGTGGGTCTTCCACCTGGACACCCAAGTTTATCCCAGAGTCCTTCAAGCCATTCCCTGGAGATGGGCAAACACTTCCTCCTGTCTCCTTCTCCGTATTTGTCTGTCATGAGTACCTCTGTATTAGCTCCCGGCATCTCTCTCTGGACATGCTTTGTCTCCCCACATCCCATGTCCCATCTCTACACACTCCATCTACTTCCCCATTTCCCCAGGCAGCATCTCTATTTGTACACCCTGGACCCCTGCCATGGACCATGTGCCTCCCCTTGCACCCATCCATCTCCTGCTCTCTGTGCTTCTGGGGCCACAGGCATCTGGTTCAGTGGGGCTAGGATGTGACAGTGGACTTGGGATTGTTGCTGGGAGCTTGAGGGTCATTGGCACATGCTTGGCTCCATATTTCACAGCTGAGCTGAAAGGAAAAGGCTGATTGCTCTCTTTACCTCCCTTGTGAGGGCCAGCAGTGATGGGGGGGATACAGGAGATGCAGGGAGGGCATCAGCCAGCAACAGGGATGGAGCCAGACCTGGAATGGGCTGCCTGCTCCAGGGTGTCTAAATTCTCCCAAGGGGAAAGCCACGCTTTCTGTGGAAGGCGAGTTGAGGCAATGTGTGCCGAGAGTCTGCACTGCACAGCCAGTGTGGGAGATCCCTGGGGGAGCACACAGAGGGAGTGCAGTCCTGGGAGATGCTGGGCTCCAGAGGCAGGATGGCCAAATTTGACTGCTGCTGTGCAAAGGCAGCCAGGGTGTCTGCGCTGTACTTATGTTGTTGGAGGGGACTGCAGCCCCAGTGCTGCTGGGTATCTCTGCCTGGCTAAGCTGTCATTGTGCCCAGGGTTTTTCCAGCCTTCCCTATATGCAGTGGTCACAGTGTGGATTGAGGAGCATCTCCCTTCCCTGTGTGTGTCCCCCACAAACTTTTCCCCTTCCCCAAAAGGAAAACCAAGTGGTTGACACATTGCTTGCTCTGAGCTCAAGGGTGTCCTTTTCCCTCCCAGCTCCTGCTCCAATGAGATCCTGGGCCTGAAGCTGCCATCAGAGCCAGTGTTGAATGCCAACACAGTGTGCCTGACCCTGCCGGGGCTGACGCGGCGGCAGCTGGAGGTGTGTGTGCGCCACCCCGACGTCACCGCCTCGGCCATCCAGGGTATCCAGATTGCCATCCATGAATGCCAGCACCAGTTCCGGGACCAGCGCTGGAATTGCTCCAGCCTTGAGACCAAGAACAAGATTCCATATGAGAGCATCATCTTCAGTAGAGGTAAGGGTTGGAGGTTCCCCTCCTCTCCCACTGTCCAGCACCTGCTCTCTGGAGCCCTCATGGGTTCCCCCTGGGCCCCTGCACAGCTCTTCCTTGGCCCAGGGGATGAGGCCAGCTCTTCAGCATCCCCATGGATGAAAGGAGAGAAATGTCATGGTGTGCCAGACGAAGGATTATGCACTATGGCAAAGCTCCTCCATGCACCTTTGTACCTGTGCTGGCCCTTGTCCTGAGGTGCCCCTCCCTGACCAACCCCAGCTGCTCCTAAGGCTTCATCCAGGCCTCACAGCTTTCTGGCATCTTCTCCCCGTGTGGTCTAGGCTGGTGTTTGGAGCAGTGCCACGGGTGTGCAGCAACAGCTGTGGGTCTGAAGGTGGATGCCATGCTCTGGGATTTGGTTTAGTGGATGCAGTTGAGCATCTTGGCTCAGTCGTGCCCTGGGGATGGGGTTTTAGTGTGCTGTGATGAGCTGAAATGCACCCAGCTAGTGGGACATAGTTCTGTAAGCCTGGTGTTCTGCCCTTGTGTTGGCTCTCCAGTGCAGAGAGCTAAGGGTGCTCTGTTTTGTGGGACCCTAAAGCATGATGGCACAGGGGACAGGGATACAGGCTGTCCTGGGACCCCACCTGCCCACACAGCCCCCAGCTGTGCTGCTGAGAGAACTCTCCTGGCTCTCCACATTTTGCCAAGGATCCTGATGTCAGGATCTCCTCATCTCCTTCGCAGTCCTGGCTGTCTCTGCCTGTACCAGAGCCTTCCAGGTTGATACTCTTTCCCTCAGGAGCACTCTGGGGGTGCAGATGGGCTGGCCTGCATGGTGCAGATTAGGGTTGTGACCTTCTATAGGACTTGAAGGTATCTCTTCACCTGAGTACCCTTTCGTGAAGCCTGTGCCTCCACATATATCTAAGTGCCCATTGCCCCAGACCACAGGCAGGAAGGACAATATGGTACTAGTGGCAGAAGGTCAGGGTGCTGAGGGCAGGCGAGGTGCTCAGCACACATACCACTCCTCCAGCTCCCAAGAAAGGTGAAAACTACTGAAGAAACTGCTCACATACCCACACTGTGAGCCTCTCAGCCTGATGCCCAGCAGAGAGTTGCGACCATCCACTCTTCTTCAAACATCCTTCCACATCCTACATCTTCTTTCCCTGGGACTATGAGGAGATTCTTAAAGAGGAGAGGTTGGCAGCTTGAGGCTTACATGTCATTGAGGGGATGCAGTGGCAGGAGCCCATAGGCAGTTGTAGCAGGTTGGGAGAAGGCTGGAGAGGGGAGCACAGAAGTGTTTTGGTGTCTGAAGATCCCTCATGTCCAGGGCAGCCTGGACATCACTGGATGGAGTGCTACCTTGGAGTATGTGTGGCATCAGGGCTGTGGTCCTGCCATGGAGCAGCCCTGGTCACTTTCAGGACCTTAGTGCCTGGAGAAGGGCAGTGCCTCTTCCCTCTGTGAGCAGTGCCCAGGTTAGGGCCTGGCAGGAAGGGTGGGGACTGTCAGCTCTGATAAGCATCGAGGTATTTCCAGGTCCTCTGAGGAATGCAGTTCACTTCTAGTCTCCTCGGGCGGCAGGAGACACCGACTTGCTGGCTCAAGTTGCTCACGCACCCAGACAAGCTTCCTTGCTCCAGGTCCCACCAGGCTGGGTGAGAAGCAGCAGCAGCAGCAGAGGGCACTGACCTGCATCCCTCCCTCAGCCCTCCTCGTCTGCTGGTGGCCCCAGTGACGTGCACCTCACTTGTGTCTCAGGTGCTCCTGCAGCCCTTCCTGCTGTCAGGGCTGTGACCGATGGATGTGGGGACTCCCACAGACCCTGGACTCTTGTCCCAGTCCTGGGCTCTTGGATATGGCCCAGCCCAGGCTCTCGGCATTGGTGGGATCCTATTCTCTGGAATGGAGACCCAACACCCAGCCACAGGGCAGGATGGAGGTAGGGCTGGAGCATCAGAGCAGGCAGGCATCTCATGACACTCCTGTTTTGGCAGCAGAGGGTGCAGGATGAGCCTCAAGCGCCCAGGCTACCTAATGTAGTTTCTTGGAGCCATTCTGGCATGGAGCAAGCCTTGAGGCTGGAGCCCTGGCCCACTTTGAACCCACCCATGTCCCTCAATAACAGTGCTGGAGCTCTGAGCTTTGCCTTCCATCTGTTACAGTCACAGCCATCCGGGCAGGGATGCTGGATGCATCTCAGGAGCCCAGTGCTGGAGGAGAGGTGAGTGGCGGAAGTGAGGGGTGCAGGCTCCATGCCGCAGACTTTAATGCATCTGACCTCTGGGGACCAGGTCTCTGCTCTGCTCCCTGCCCCATCCTTGCCGTGCCTGGGAATGCAACGTGCTTGTAGGATCATTGTTTGTAACCTGAAGTGACAGACCCCTTTAATCTTTCATTCCTTTTCCCACTTCTTCTGCCATCAGTTCAGCCGTGCGTGAATCTCACTTTAAATTATTTGTAGCTGGCTTCTCCCTCCCGCTCTCCCTGCTTGGCTCCGCTCCCCAACTCTATCCTCTCCTCCTGCATCTCTCACATCTTCTGCAGTGTGGGCATGAGCCGGGCAGGGTGCAACACTGTTCCAAGCTGTCCCATGGTGCCCGTCCCACACTCTGCCCAGTATCTAGGCACCCGGTGGAGCCAGGGGCCTCATCCCCTGGGGACAGAGAAGAGGACAATGGTAAATGAGTGCCTGTCTCCTCATCCTGCTGAGCTGATCCCAGAAGTTTGAGTGCAAGCCCTGGGGAGACAGGAAGGAGAGGCTTCAAACTGGACAGGGCTGGGAGTCTGGAGTGGCTTCAGAGCAGCGTAGCTGGAGACAGAGATGCTAACAGCATCCTGGGCAGAGCATAGACCTGGGAGGTGCTGCCATCCCTGGGGCGCAGGGAACAGTGGCTGTGAGGCACAACAACAGGTTAGTGGAGGGCAAAGGGGGTGCCTAGGAGTTTACCATCCCTGCTCTCACAGAGTCACTGGGTTCTTTTGAGACATCCCCATGGTCTGTGGGTTTTTCAGATCTGGTCTTTTGATGCTGCATCCTTGGGGTATGAGATGTCCTTTGTACCCTTTTCTGAGTCTCCAGTGCCATCTGCACCCCCCCATCTTCCTCGGCCCGTGTGCCCTCCATGTGCATCCAGGCTCAACAGTTCTCTTGCAAATCCTCCTCCAGTCCTCCCTGGCTCCCCAGCTGGCTGCCTATGTACTCACCACCTTCCTGCCCGTTCTCTGGCACTGTCACTTCTGCCAGCACCCTCCAGTGCTGTCCCTGGTCCCATCCTTCTCTGCTGTACCTCCCTCTCCTTCCATGTGCTCACCTGGCTGACAGAGACATCCTTTCTTGGCCTCAGGAGATGTAGGAGGATGGAGCAGAGAGGTGGAGGCAGGTGGCTGCATCTACACCAGCAGTGGAAATAGGTCCCCTGCTCCTGCTCCACGGGTGAGCAGCACAATTGTGTCCACCTCACTGGAGAGGATGGCCTGTTGTCCTGGTGTATTGTCCCACCACAGCATCTGTGGACTGCCAGGCACTGTGTGGCTTGGTTGGGCTGACCCATGCCTAGTTGCCTGGCAAAAACCAAGCTGCAGATGATAGTGGGTCACTGGGTCTCGGTCCTTGTCCAGTATGTGTGCACCCATGGGTGGGTAGAGTGCCATCAGGGCTGGGACTGTCTGGCTGCTGGGCAGGGGCTGTCTGAGGTGTGCTATGGGACTATTCACCTTTGCTCATCCCAACCCCAACCCCATCTACATGGAGCTCTGAAAAAATTGGGACCCCCATGGAGGGGCTGGATGTCCTTGAAGGCCTTCAAAGGCTCATGGTTGGAGGGAACGTGACTCTGGAGCGCAGTGTCTCTTGGTTCTTGCAGCCTTTGGAGAGATGGGTGATGCTTCCATGCCCTGTGCCCACCTTAGAAGGGCTCACTGGTGCCAAGGGGTCTGCATTGCCATGGCAAAATCTTGATTTCTTACAGCAGAGAGCGGGGAACTCCCTGCACGGATGGAAACACCAGGTGCTGGGGCCCAGCCAGCTGTGAAATGGAGCTTGGGGAGGCTTTGCTGTGTGCTGAGGGAGGCAGGTGCTGTTACAGCTATCCGGGGAGATGCTGCCAAGCTCAGGACCCCGGCACCCAGCTCTGCAGAACCCCAGCCAAGCTCCGGTGCCCGCAGACCGCAGCGCCTGGCCTGGCGCACCTGCAGCTGGGCTGCTGGCAGGGTTTTGTGTACCCCCGGGCAAACCAAGGGCTTTGCCCACCTGGCCCTGAAGCACATGTGGGTGCTTTGGATGCTTGGCTTCATCCTTGTGGGTTCCCCTGTTCCCTGGACCTTCTCCCCACTGATGGGTGCAAGCGAGACCCTGGGGCCAGGCAGGATTCCCGGCGGTGCGGGGCTGAGCCCAGCTCCCTGCAGCCTGCATAGCAGCAAGGGCTGCTCTCTCAGAGCGCCGTGGGCAGACAAGGAGCGAAGGCTGCGGGCTGTCCCTGGCACGCTCAAGAAGGTGCAGGGAGGCAAGTTGGGATCTGCAGGGAGGCATTTAGCGCCTGGTGCTGGGCCAGACCCTGGCAGGTTCACCTGCAGTTTAATTAGGGAGAGGGGAGGGGAAGGAGCGGGGCTGGGGGAGAGGCAGCGTGTCGGGACTGGCCGTGTCGGCAGGCCTTGCAGGAGGTGACGGGAGAAGTTCTCCTCTGCCTTATATCAGGGCGGGGGCAATGTGCCCACAGCTCCTGGCAGATAGACCTCACTCCTGGGGGGTATTGCCATGAAGGGGGCAGCTGAGCATCCCTGGGGTACCCTAGGGTGAGCCTATGTGAGGCTGTCCTGCCAGCTCCCTCAATGCCACCCAGGCACTGCAGTGATGGGGGTTGGGAGAGAGTTGTTGCCTGGATGTGATGGTGAGCTGTGGCAGGAAGGCCATGGCTCCAGCTCTCTCTGGTCTACAGACTGTAGAGCCTAGAGCTGTGCCTGAGCCAGCCCTGTAGCCTCCATCCCACCTCTGCTTGAGAGATGGAAGAACTGCAGTGTCCATGGCAGAGCCAGTGCTGCTGAGACTTGGGGTCTTGCTAAATGACCAGCCATCTCCTTGGCACATCTTGACAGGGAAAACTTTCCCCTGCTAAGAAAGCTGCTTTGGGGTTTGACCTGGGGATGAGATTTCAGACCTGTCCTCCTTGCCTAGCATGGTCTTTGAGTACATAGCAGGCTGGATGCCGGTGGTGGTGTCAGGGTGGTGTCCTCCATTCCCTCTTCCCTGCAGGATGCAATACATCTTGTACCACCCACAACTACACCTCTTCTGTCGTCTCTGGAGGGATATGGTGACTCAAAAATCACTGCTGAGGTCTTAGGTGGCTGGGGTAGCTGGAGAGCCTCCCTCCAAAGGGCTCAGGGCTGGCCACCACATGCCACTCTCGGCTGTGGTTCCTGGAAGCTCCCACCCTTGCCGAGCCCATGAGGCTGGTGGTTGTTGCCTGCAGCCATGTTGCTCGTTGCTTTGCTTCAATCCTCTGTCTCTGGCGTGGCTGGGGTAGAGCAAGGAATGTAAACTGAACCTCCAAGCAGAACCGTACTGGCATGGCTGCTGTGATCCCAGTGCTGCCCTGACCCTCTCTTCTCCTTTGCTCACAGCTCCCCGTGAGAGCAGGTGAGGGAAGAAGGGGAGAAGGAAGGGAAGAATGGTAGGGCCAGGCAGAGTGATACTGAGCAGGGAAAGGAGCATGATAAGATGGGAAGACAACTTCCTGAATGCTGTGATGTCATGCCCTAGGGACCAGTCTGTCCCCTGCCACAGCCTGGGGAATGGCAGCTCCAGGGACAAGGACCCATGCCTCATCCATCAGCTCACATGTGCTTGGAGAGTACTAGAGGAAGAAGGAGGACTGGGGCTTGACCCCAGGGGTTTCCCAGTGCTGAAGGGCACCAAACAAACCTGACCTCTTTACCTGTTAGGACACAGGCTTGCTTGACGGACTGGGTGGGGTAGAGCTTGTGTCTGGGCTCCAGAAGGGATTTTAAGGAGATGCCACACCGGAAATTATTTTTTATGCTGGAAAAATGTGCGAGAAAGAGGCAGGGCTGAGAGGAGGGTGTTGTTCTGGGGGAAGGGTTTGCTGCCCCTGTCCCCAGGCACCAGCTGTGTGAGGAGCTGGGGGTGCCCGGCGGGGTGGCCCTGACAAACTGGGCTGTGCCCAGGTTTGGCATGTGAAGGGCTGGAGCTGACCGAGATGGTGGGATCAGAGAACTGACATAGGGAGGATTTGGGAATCCAGGAGAGCTTTCTGTGCTGGTTCTCCATCCTCCATTGCTCACCTGGGGACTGAAGTTCCCCAGATGTGGGCCTTCGTGCTCCAGCAGCGCTGTGGGTGTGTTGCAGGCACTGCCTGCCAGCACTCTCCCCGGGGAGGCTGCACAGCACAGTGTACGCACCAGCAGCCCCATTACCTGCCCGCTGAAAAATGTTGTTCAACTTGTGCATGGAAAGAGGCAGGCTGAGAGCAAGCTTGTCCCACACCAAGGGGAAGCTGGGAGAGGCTCCTGCTGGCTTTTAAGCAGCGCCTCGTTAATTTTTTAAATGCACCAGTGTCAAATTAACACACAAAAGAGCAGCATGACTTTAAATGCAGGTTTCTGGGCTGCATTTCATTTTCCTTTAATAAGATCATAGCGTTTGCTCAGCGGGCGGCAGCGAACCACGGAGGAGACATGCGTGGTGGGGAGCACTGCCAAGGATGGGCAACAGCAGTGTTTGCACTCTCACCTCTCCTGACTCTGTGGTGCAGGCAGGGAGCTGGCAGAGCTTTGGGGGGCTCACCTAAGGCCTCCGTTTGATGGCATGGATCTGGTAAAGAAAGCACCCCAAAACCTGTAGTCTGTTCAGCTGTGTTGAAGCCAGGGCAAATGAAACTGCTCATGTCCAACAGAGGGAGAGAGGCTGGGAACTCCAGCTATTTATTTATTCACATGTGACGCCACGGCACAAAATCTGGCTCTCCCTCCATCCTCGCCTCATGCTGGGGCCAGTCACTGTGCACCAAAGCAAAGGGCACTGCAGGCTCCCCGCCTGGCCTGGGAACCACAAACAAAAATATTACTTTGCATTTCAAATAAAATAGAAATCCCCAGGGAAGAGAGGGTCCTCACCTGCCTGCAGTGAAGCCCAGAGATTCTCAGGCATCCCCTGCTCACAGCCACATGGAGCCCCATGGAACCCCTTCTGTGAGACCTGTCCCCATCTGCCCTGTCCCCAGCTAATGACACTTGTGGATGTCCTCACTCTCTAGCGTTTAATGACAACCAGCTGCCGGCTCTGGCAGCGCACAGTGTGGTCACGGCATGCTCTAACTGACTAGGGATGCTCATTTTTTTCCAGCCTGGTATCACAGTTAGAGCTTCTTGTGGGAGCTGGCGGGGTTTAGGGTAGGAAGGGATATGGGCAGATGGATGGGGCTGGACAGGGAGTGCAGCCTGCTCTTTTTACTGCCTAATCTGCACCCTGTGAGTAAGCAAAAGTGGCCCATTCTTCAGCAGAAATATTTCTCGGCCAGCGTTATATTTAGTATAGTAGGGAACTCTGAGTGGAGAGGGGAGGAGGGATTGCCTTTCCCATCAGAGCCATGATGCTGATGCCTGAACAGTGCTGTGGTGGCATCTCCTGGAGTGATGTGAGAGCAGGGTGATGTGGAAGCTGGGGTCCCAGCTGGGGCAGGGCTGTCCCTCAGGGCAGCAGTGTGTCCTGGAGGGGATGGGGCTGGAGAGGGAGCATGGTCTGTGTGGGAGCTGGTGCATCTGGAAAAAGCAAGACACAAGCCGAACCTCCAAATCCCTACACCCCAGTGTAGGGATCCAGCCAGGATCATCCGGCCCTCCACAGGGGTCACGCCACCCAGCCTGAGCCCCACTCTCTGCTTCCTTGCAGGCTTTCGGGAGAGCGCCTTTGCCTATGCCATCGCGGCCGCCGGTGTGGTGCACGCCGTGTCCAACGCCTGTGCCCTGGGGAAGCTGCAGGCCTGTGGCTGTGACCAGAAGCGCCGTGGCGATGAGGAGGCTTTCCGGCGCAAGCTGCACCGTCTCCAGCTGGAAGCCATGAACCGTGGCAAAGGCATGGTGCACGGGGTGCACATGGAGCACATGCCGGCGGAGACCCCTGGCCTCCAGGACTCCTGGGAATGGGGTGGGTGCAGCCCTGATGTGGACTATGGAGAGAAGTTTTCCAAAGATTTCCTCGATTCCCGGGAAACCTACAGGGATATCCACTCCCGTATGCGGCTGCACAACAACCGCGTGGGCCGGCAGGTGAGTGAGGCACTGGGGACAGTGCAGGGAGGTGATGGTGGGAACAGGGTCCCCAGGACATGTGTGGGAAGGCTGCGAGTGCCTCATGCTGGCTGCTGTGGGACCATTTGTGAGTCTGGGATTGCCCCCAAGGCACTGCCTCTCCCCAGTCTTGTCCAGAACAAAGGCAGTGATGCCCTTAGCAGGACAGGTGCAAGGATGTGCTGGTCAAACACCTGCTGGGGACAATACCTCTGCACATTGCTGCTGTGCCCTTGCCGAGGGACACTGTCCCAGGCCACTGTCACTGCCTGTGCTGCAGTGGTGCTACTGGGGTGGCACAGCAATGATTCTGGCTCCTGCCTCTTAGGAGCTGGGTGAACTGGTGTTGGGCAGCTGCAGTGGGAAGAAGCTGAAGACAGGGAGGAGAAAGTCACTGGCATCATGGGGACACAGCACAGATTCTACAGCACCCAGCCATGTCTCTCTCTCCAGAAAGGGGGTCTGTGCCCTAAGGAGGCAGATGTGAATGAGATTGAGTTAGGCAGTGGGCTCCTATACCAGCTGGGAAGCACAGCATGCCCTTGGGAGCAGAGGTGACAGCCCACAGCCTTGTCCCCCAGCTCTAGCAGTGTGATGGAGCCTGTCCAGGCAAGCAGGATGTCTCCCTTCCATTCTTATGATGTCAGGTCTTGTTAAAGGTACTAATTAGTAGCTCACTCCATCTGGAAGCTGATGTTTAAAAGCAGCCTGACATTGGAGACAAGAAGCATGAAGGCAGAAGGGGCTGGGAGGATGGCTGCATTTCCCTGACTGCTGTTGCTCCCAGCAGGTGCCTGAGAGATCCCATCCAATAGGACACGTCTGCAAGACCCCAGCCACATGCTGCCAGGGCAGTGCCTAGGGATCTGTAGTGGCTGCAGGAATAAATAATTAAAGGTCAGAATTCCACAGGGAATGTTTCCTTGGGATGGCTCAGACATTTGGATGTGCCTCTTGCTTTGAGCATGTTTGAAGTCAGCAGGTGAGGAGAGGATGCTGCAGAGCAGGACTTTAATGTGTGGCTTTCCCTGATGCTGGAGCTGAGTTTAACCACCCTGGAGAAGCCACCCCAGTCTGGCCAAGCTGTAAATGCCTGGGGAATACCAAAGCTTTTGATTTGTTTGGCTTTGTTTGCTTGCGTGTGGTGAAGGCTCACTCAGTGTTAGGCAGCTAAATCCTCTGCAGGCTGCTCTGGCCCAATCTGGGCAAGACCCCCATTCCTGTTCTGACTGCAGGGCTCATCCTGATTCCCCTACATCTCTACATGCCCTGGATCTCTGGGACTCTTGGCAGTGCTCAGAAACCTGTGGTCTGTGTTCCCTGCTTCCCAAGGGAAGCCGCACAGCCTGCAGAAGGAAGGGAAGGTGAGAGAGGAATATTTGCTCTGGCGGGATGTCACGAAACATTTCCCGTGGGATCCAGTAACAGCAAAAATGCCTGGGGTCTGCTTGTCCCCAAGGGCAGGCAGGCACGGGACTTGCAATGTCAGGTCTTGGTGGCTTCAGAGACAAGATCTGGACCGATGAAAGAAGCCTGAGAGCTAGAAGCAGATGCAGAGGAGAACTAAAGGAATAAAGGAGGGAATGGTACCAGTGCAGGTGAGGAAGCAATGCCTGGATAGGCTGCCCAACTCAGGGGCCTTGTTGAGATGAGGGTGTGAACCCATGTGTGATGGCTGTGGGTGCCAGGCATTGGAACAAGGAGATGATGCTGTGCCTGGCCTACGTCTGTTGGTGCCATGCTTATTGCCAGGGCTGGTCCTGGCTGCCCCACTGGGGGTGAGTTCTCCAACTCCCCACTGGCTCGTTTAGCAATGCTGTGAGTCCCACACCCACCCAAGCCCCACTTACTCCTAGAAGCAATTTTCCTGCTGTAATAAGGAGCAACCTCCTGGGATTTCCCAGGAAAGGGCTGGCTGTACTGATTGCAGCAGCTCTGTGGTCCTCCTCTCCAAGTCTCGAGGCTTGAACCTCTTTAGCACAGCAGTGATGTGGACATGCCCACCTTGTGCCATGCCCTGCCATGCACCATCCCTTTCCATGCACCATCCCTTTCCATGCACCAGGTAGCTGCAGCACCCAGAGCTCTCCAGCACCTTACTGATTCTGAGCATCCTCTCTGTGTATCCTGAGGGTACTGTGTGTGTGGGTAAGCCTGTCTCCCAGCTCAGACCCTACAATGCTGGAGGGAGGTGACAATTCCAGGAATGGTGGCATCCAGGAGCCATCAGATGCGGGTTTCTGTAGTGTAGTGGTTATCACGTTCGCCTGACACGCAGAAGGTCCCTGGTTCGAAACCAGGCAGAAACATGCTGATTTTTCCTTTTTACATCCAGCTATGAAGCTGGGCAGGGGATTGCAGCTGCAAGGGATGTGCAGCATCCTCTGATGGTGGCAGTGGTGACCTTGGTCCTGAGTTGGAGTAGGAAGTCAGCTATGGGATAATCATTGGTTGGTCCAGCTCAAGACTGAGGTGGGTGTTCTGCATCCCTGGGAGGCAGCAAGCTCCCCAGCAAAGAGCAGCAAGAGTGTGAAGGAGACTTTGCAGGTCGTCCTAACTCACCAGATCAGAGAGTGAGAGGGGATGAAAGGAAGCCAGGAACTACCCATTACCCTCACAACAAAGACCTACGATAAAGCTCTTATGAGCGTGCCTGGGAGGAGCTGGGAATGTTCGAAAGAAAGCACCAGCGAGTCCGGGCATGTGTTGAACTTGGGTGTCTATGAGACAGGGAAAGGACGGGTAAGGGTGCATGGAGAAAATCCAATGACAAAAGCATGGGGCCAAGGCTCAGATGGGCCCTTCTTGGATCTCCCAGCTCTGTCAGGGTCCTGTCCCCTCTGTGCTGCCTGTGCAGGAGGGAAAGAACAAGCCATTGCTGGTCAGGGATGGATGGGTGTTGTGGTGCTGGGGCTAGGGATGCTCAGCAGGGATGGCTTGGGTGATGGAGATGACCACACTTGACACCTTCTTCAGCCCCTGCTGTGACCAGCTGTAGCCCCAAATGAACCCCTGTCCAGCTGTCACACCACTGTCCCCTGAAGCCCAGTGGCCAGCCTGCCAGCCACAGCCCTGTATGCAGATTTTTCCTGGTCTAGCCAAGCCAGCAGGAAAGGAATGTGGGAAAGGATGGGGTCCTGGTGCCAGTGTGTTCCCAAGGATAGTGACAAGAACAGTGGCAAGCAGCTGGTGTTCCTGGCTGGCACACCCAGGCCATGGTAGAGAGACCAGGTAGCTCATTAACTGTGAGGTGGAGGCTCTTCCCAGCAGGAGCAGGACTCTCAGCAGGATGAAAGCCAAACTGCAGCCCAGCCCAGACCTCTCCGCCATGTGCCCCAAGCTCCAGGCATGTTTCCCTGACCTGCCTTCATTACCATAACTGCTTAGCAACGGGGAGATTTACTCAAAAACAGGAAAACAAGGAATAAAAACTACTCACCCTTACCTAAACAAGGCATTCCTGTCACATGTGTCCCTTCCAGGGAGGGGGCAGGAATAGGCAACATGTGGCAGGCATGAAGCCAGGTGGCTGGGCAGGACTGGCATTGTGGGACAGCAGCTTCCACAGGGCCATGTGTCCCCTGGAATCTCCCCACAAGCCCTGGAGCATGGCCCTGGGTACAGTCTGCAAGCCCCAGCTGAGCTCCTGGTAGGGTTTGGGTGTCTGCATGGGCAGGGGACTTGCTGAAGCCTGTGTGAGCACGTGGATATGGGGGCACACAACCCAGCAGGGAACCCCTGTTGGGACAGAGCAGAGGACATTATAAACTGTCTCTTTCCAGGCTGTGTGGGCATATGTGGCCATGCTGTGTACCCCTGGAGATTGATGGCCATGAGCTGTTTCTCTTGGCTTGGCCACAGCAGTATCCCTGTGGCCAGGGTTGCTGAAGGAGAGCAGGCAAGAGCTAAAAGAGCTGCTCCCAGGACTCCCAGAACTGGGGCTTTATGGGATGAAGGTGCTGGGGAGGGGAAAGGAAGGGGAAAGCATCCCTCCCAGCTACTCCCATCCCTTGCAGTGCTACTGGCTGGTGAGGTGCATGGGGGACCCTTGCACTGGGGGGAGGGGTGGAGGGGGTCCCAGTAGGGCTGCAGAGATGTAGCCAGGCTGTCTTTTAAGTGGGGTCCAGGATCAGGTTGATGCTGCTGGAGCCAAGCAGCAGTGGGAGGTGACATTCAGGCTCCTTCTCCTCCCTGTGCTCAGGTAGCTCACCCTCTCCTTTAGGTGCCAATCCCTTGCTGAAACATAAAAGCCAGTTGGTATTGCCAGGATGGGAAGGGACAGGGTGTGGGACATGAGTTGCACTGGGCACAGCAACAGGGTGCAGCCTTGCTGGCTTTGCACTTCCAGAGCTTTGATGGCTACTCATGCCAGCCCTTGATGTTCTCATAGTGCCAACCCACACAGAGGTCCACTGTGGCTTCTCCAGTCCCCAAAATGGGTCTCCTTCATGCTAACTCGTCTGTCCTTCCTTCCTTCCCCGCCCAGGTGGTGATGGACAACATGAGGAGAAAGTGCAAATGCCACGGTACCTCAGGGAGCTGCCAGCTGAAGACATGCTGGCAGGTGACGCCTGAGTTTCGCCTGGTGGGGTCCCTGCTCAAGGACCGCTTCTACGGGGCCACCCTCATCCGGCCCCACAACCGCAACGCCGGGCAGCTGGAGCCGGGCCACGCTCGGCATCGCCGCCGGGCTGGCATCAGCGAGCTGGTTTACTTCGAGAAGTCACCCGACTTCTGCGAGCGGGAGCCGGCCCTGGACTCCTTGGGCACTCAAGGGCGCCTGTGCAACAAGACCAGCCCGGGCATGGACAACTGTGAGAGCCTGTGCTGCGGCCGCGGGCACAACATCCTGCGGCAGACACGCAGCGAGCGCTGCAACTGCAAGTTCCACTGGTGCTGCTTCGTGGCCTGCGAGGAGTGTCGCATCACCGAGTGGGTCAGCGTCTGCAAGTAGCCAGGCGGGGACGGGTGCCCACCCCAGGGTGCCAGGGACAAGCACGCCTGCCTGCGGCAGGGGAGGGAGACGGGGATTGGCGCTGGGGGGGAGGTGGAGCCGCCATACCCGCTTCCCTCCGCTCCGAGGGAGCAGGAGAGGAGATGCTCAGCACCCTCCAAAATCAGCACTTTGTCGTCACCTGGGAAGGGCAGGGCTGCCCGCTGCCCCCCAGCCCCACATGAGAGCACCAAGGCTCCCGGCCCCGGGGAGCGCACGGCCATGCTGTACAGACCGCCGACACCAGCACCACTCGGGGGGGCGGAGGGTGGGCGTGGGGGTGGGGAGTGCCCGCTGGCACCCAGCGGCGTGGAGCAGGGCGGGGTAGGGGACAGCAGGGCATAGGGAGCCCAGGGTGGGAGGGAAGTGGGGGGGGGACACACACTAGCACTGTGCACAAGTTCCTCCAACCACATGCGAGGTTGTGCTCGGAGCACGATGGGGTTGGAGCATCCCGTGGGATGGAGAAGGGGCACAACTCCCCGGGCTGGGGCTCACCTCTCACCTCTGGGCTGGCTTGGGCCGTAGTATCGTGGCCGGAGGGGCGGGTGCCCGGGGCTGTGCTGTGTGTGTCTGTGTTATTATATGGTAAGTTATTTTCTGATTGTGAATAAAAGTGGATTGGAGACAGCACAGGGTATTTCAGGATGCAGCACTCTGCTCTTCCTGCTGCCAAGGGCTCTCCATTCCTGTAGGGTGACAGAAGGATGGAGGGGGACCCTCGGTGCTGCTGACCTACTTGTGGGAGCCTTTCTCCCTGGTGCTCTGCTGCCATCCCATAATAACCATCCTATGAGCTCTTTGCAGACTGGCAGGAGGTGGGGACCCCTCGCAGGCACCCCAGACGCAAGGTGGCTGCTGGGAAGCTCCTGCCCAGCTGGACTCATGCTGGACCCCATCCATCCCATGGGAATCCTGGCTGTTGCCCCCACGCCCGTGACCATGCTGGGGCTGGGAGCTGCCCCACTGTCTCCCACACTCCTGGGTGGGATGGTGGGGCTGGAGAGTAGGGAGAGGGGAAGGCAGCATGGGGTGGGCCAGGCAATGGGGGTCCACAACTGGCAGTTTGCTGTGGCGGTGGGGAGAGCACCCATCTGGCTGCAGCAGCCTGCAGGGGCCAGGCAGTGAATCATGCTGCTGCTATCTCCTGGCTGATAACTTCCCTGCTCCTCCCACGGCTGTGCACCCCTTGGGGCTACACAAAAAAAAAATAGAAGTGAATTAAAAAAAAAACTAAATCAAGGAGGAAAATACCAGGCTGGAAGGAAGCAAGCGCCCCAGGTCCAGCAGGGAGCGGCCCGTGTCCTCATTTCATAACGCTTGCACACACAGCTGGAGCTGGATCAGCTGGGATGGATGCTCTGCCCTTCACCACCCCTGGATAGGAGGGCTGGCTTTTCCCCTCCTGGAGGGACCATGTGGATGGTGTCCTTGCTTCTGGAACCAGCTGAGGAGAAGAGGAGAATGCTGTAGGTGCTGGAAGGAAGTACAGGATCTTCAGTGGCCTTGCAGCACCTGTGTGGCTCCGTCTGCCAGTGCAGAAGGGACAGCAAGTCACACAGTCTCCACAATGGCTCCTGGCAGCAGAGACATTGGGCTGGTGTCCTTGCAGGAAACAGGATCTCAGCTTGGGGTTTGGGGCACCCAGGCTTGCCCTATGAGGCATGAAAGCAGTGCTGTTCCCATGGGGCAAGTTTACTCTGACAGGGCATGCTCCAGCAGTTCATTTTCCCTCCTGACATCCTACTTTTCCATCTCCAATATCCATCTCCAGCATCAGGGCCCTTTTTTCAAATCCCAAAGAGCTTTGCCTTTTGGCCATTGTCCCAAGCACTGATTGAACCCCATGAGGTTCCTCTCCCTCCCAGGCTGGCCAAAACCCTGTGTCCCTAAGGTTGTGCTACTCAGAACAGTGGAACTCAGCACATCTGTCAAGCTCCAGCACTCTGTAGGTGACGTTGGTTTCCCACCTCCCAGGAGCTGCTTTGCAGGCACCTGTGATCTCAGGGCTGCCTGAGGTGATGACTGTCTCACCATGGAAGCTCTCCCTGCACTGCACTGGCCCCTTCACCCCCTGCTTGCTAATCCCAGGCCACCTGCTCTGCAACAGTGGGATCCTAGGATACGATTGCCCTATAAGAGGACCAGAGTGGGGACAAGGTGTATTTGATGATGCAGAGAGGTGATGCAGGGCAGGACCATTCCCCCCAAGAACATTTCACATCCCCCAGTGAGGCACCAGGCTCTGAGCACCCTGGATCTGCAAAGACTGCAGCTTGCTCTTGCCTTGCCACCCAATTTTGGGAACATAGCACTGTGAAAGAGCATACCAGTAACGCCAGCACACCTAGGCTGAGACTCCTAGCACAGTGTCTAGTGCTCTTTGGTTCTGTAGAGACCCTGTGTGAGCTAGTGACCCTGGGACACTCAGAGGAAAACATAAGATCGCTTGATCTTGGTCAGTCTGCAGGTGGCATGGTTGGGGTGCAAGCTGGGTGTGCTGGAGGGATGCTTTGGGCTTCAGGCAGCACGCTCCAGGTGCAGGCAGCCCCAGGGCACAGGCTTCCTGCTTGCAGAATCTCATTTCCTCCTGGGGCCACCTGGCTACCAGTGCAATACCAGTCTTCAAGATCTGCTCTGTGGCTTCTCTGGCTGAATGTCTAGGAGCCACAGGCAAGGTGCCAGTATGCCTGTGGTTACGAAAAACAGTGTCCCCATGCTTCCCTAACTGGGAACCAGCCACTGGGCAGCTGTCCTAACAACCACATTGCTGGGCAGAGCGTGTGCAGGGCACCTCCTTTCCCCACGGCCGCTGCTGAGCCTCCCGAGCCAGCTGCCAGTGAGGGCTTGGCTCCCCGCGGTCTGGGCATTCCAAACTTCTCTTCTATGAACCACCCTCCCTGATCCACCAATGGGTTATGTCCCAGTCCCATCACAGAGTCATGTTTCCTCACACGGAGGGACTATTTGAGCCTGCTGAGCTGTTCCAGCCTTGCACATTCTGGTGCATGGCCCCCTGCTGCCCTGTGAGGGACATCCCCACCCTGCAGAGCACTGCACACGGTTCTGGGCTGATGTGGGAAAGTTCAAGGTGCTTCACCCAAGAGAGAGGAATGATCATCAGTGTAGAACAGCCCAGGTAGATGATGAAGGTGGTTTCCAGCAGAGAGGACCAGATTTTTCCAAAGCTTTCCCATCATCTTCCTACAGAGGCAAACCACTAAGGGAGTTCCAAAACTGAAAAAGGAAATGGCCATTCCTTTCACTTGCATGTCATAAAAGGGCACTGAAAGCTCTAAAGAAGGCAGCAAGTCCATGCTGGCAATACCAGGTAAAACATACTTCAGTTTCATTAAGTATTTTGGCCCAAGCTCTAGAAATTCCTCCATCCTCGAGGGTCCCTGCTGCAGAGGGAATCACCAGCCCAGTGGCTCTGCTAGAGCCGTGTGAAGTCCAATGGTTTTCTCAAACTTCGAACTTCCTGGTCCTAGGGGCAGGAAAGCTTCTCAGATCCTTCTAGTAAACCGAAAGTAAATTTCACTTCTTGCCCGTGTGGTTGTGGAGAGTGATGGGAAAACCTGACCTGAGTGTGACTGCTGAGAGGGCAATAGAGAGACCTGAGCTGGCCTGATCGGTTTGCACTTCTGCCAGGTCTGAAGCCAGATCTGTGGCTGTCCAGATGTGGCTACCCCAGGCTGGTGCTCTCTCAGACCCTGGCCTTGTGCCCGTCACCAGACACAGCATGGAAGAGCCAAAGGGACAGTGGATTCCCTCCAGCACAGCAGGTTGCTGGGTCCTTTCTCCTCTCACCCAAAGCCCCAGCTCATCTCTTGCTTCTGGAAAGCTCCAGCAAGGGTGGGGAAGGTCTCTGGGGGTGGCAGAGGAGGAGTGGGGGGGCTGGGACTTTCCCCAGGAGATCACAGGAGGAACTTTGGCTGGAGGGTGGGGGGAGCCGATGAGGAGTTGCTACATCATGCCCCAATGAGCCGTGAGTAACTCCTCTGGTATTTCTTCCCCTCACAGAACAGTCATCAGAGCCAGATCCTGCCTGGGGGAATCACTACACGGGAACGCCCAGCCCCATCCAAATTCCATTCCTGCTCCCATCAGAGCTCACAATATGAAG
Source organism: Corvus hawaiiensis (assembly GCF_020740725.1). NCBI lineage: Eukaryota > Metazoa > Chordata > Aves > Passeriformes > Corvidae > Corvus > Corvus hawaiiensis. The sequence continues at coordinate 24,939,784 of NC_063219.1, read as the reverse complement.
GAGAGCCATGAGTGGACAGTTCTGTCTCAGTGGTACCCCCTGTCCCATGCCGCACACCGGGGTGGCATGAGCACGGGCATGGGCAGGGCTGGCAGTGCTGGCTGGCAGAGCCTGGTAGGCTGCTGACCCACAAAAGCAGCCAGATGCACCTGGGCTACTGGAAGTCACGAGAGAGCAAAGCCTCATTGTCTGCTTATCCAAGCGGAGCAGAGGGCAGGCCCTCTCCTGCTTTGGTCTGGGCCACTGGCTTCCATGCTTCCTCTGCTTGAGAAGCAAGTAGCCATGGCTTGAGACTCATCCTGAGAGCCTGGTTGGCACCATGCTGCGAGCTGAGATGCAGAGAGGTGCTCCAAGGCTTTCCTGACGTTCAGCCCCAACATGTCATGCTTGGCACCAGCACCCGTGCAAGCCCCCGAAAAGGAAAAAAAAGTTTGGCCCTGACTGACCTGCTTGGCAAGGAGAAGTACCTACAGCAAGGCAGCACCTGGCTTGGGATAGGAGCCCAGGAGCCCTGTGCTCCCTCCACAGGCCCAGCTCCTTCCCACCACGCCCCAGGCACAGCATTCTGATGGCATGGCCCTCCATCATGAGGGGTGGGTCACCTACCCAGTGAGAAGGCTGTAGCCACCACTGTGTTGAGCTCACTGAGTTACCAGACATGCTGGCAGCAGCCAGACTCGGGGAGTGTCACCACTGGCTGGACAGACTGCAGCCTCCTTGCACCAGCCCATGGTCCTCCAAGGGAGCCCCTGGCCATGGGGCTGCCACGTGCCTGCAGAAAGGCCAGCAGAGTTTGGACATGGGTGGGATGTGGAGATGGAGAGCAGAGGGAGGACTTGGGCTGAAGGTTGTGATGGAGCCAGGGCAGCTCCAAAGGCTGGGGTAGGACAAGCTCTAGGGGGAGGCTGGGCAAGGGATGGGAAAGGTTGGGGCTGGGCAGAGTTTGGGGTGCACTGGGCCCCTTAGACAGAAGATCAGAGCAGAGGCAGTGGGTGCACTGGAGTGAGAGCAGGTGGCGAGATGCCTGAGAAAGGAGGCTGATATTATGTTTGGGAAGGGGGTGATGTGGACGTCTTCCACAGCCCATACCCCAATGGCTGAGATCCTCACCAAGGAGGTGGGCACCAAGTCTCCCTAGAGAGCCTCTGGACTAGAGGGAGAGCTCCAACCATAAGCTCTGACCACTTAGCTTGTGTTGTGCCCCTCCTGCAATGGCTGCAGTTATGGTTGGACCCAAATGTTCTTTACTCAGTCCTAAATGTGGTCCTCTGGCCCAGAAAACACCAGGGACACTCCAGGGCTCCTGGAGAGTGTGTGAGGAACACTGGTCCCTGGCACAAATCTGTGATACATGAGAATATTCCAGCACTTTCTTTATCCCTTGATTTGTCACAGGGAGCGCCCAGCCCTGGCCACTGTGTGAATAGGGCGCACCAGCATCCCCAGCTCCTTGCTTCCATGAGGCTGATGGAGGAGGCAAGAGGATGCCTGGCTGTGACAGCACGGGACACACCAGGGAAGGATGTGAGCCTGGAAGCAGCCTGGTGGGGACACCAGGACAGGTGGGGAAAGAGGGAAAAGTTTTTTTGGACACGGATGGAGAACACCTGGGGCAGACTTTGTGCTACTCTTCTCCTTCCCCCCATGACAAAGGGAGGTTTTGGGCTGGGGAGGGAGGTGATGGAGGGGCACATCTGGCATGGGGGCAGGACACCAGTTCAGGAGGGTGGGAGCAGGCAGCTGGGGGTCGGGGGATGAAAGCACAGGGTCCAGGAGGAGGGGAGTGACAGGAGCAGTGCAAACGCAGCCAGCAAAGCCAGGTGCAGTGGGAAGGGCTGGGGGAAGGCAGGGAAAAGAGGCCAAGTGCAAAGAGAGCAAAGGCAGCGGAGGAAAAGAGAGCATGGCCAGAGAGGCAGAGATGAAAGAGGGAGTGAGGCAGGGGAGAGATGAAAGGGCCACGGCGCGGGTGCTCCTGCCTCCTCCCCAGGCTCCCGGGGCTCTGTAATCCCCGAGGAGCTGGCTCCTCTCATGTGGTGGCCCGCAGCTGTGTGCGGTCGGCTCAGCCCCACCGCTCCGCACTGGGACTTTCCAGGAGGGGGAGAAACCCAACACAAAACACATGACTTAACCAGTGCCTGCCAGGCCCCTGCGCACGCGGGGTCCGGGGCACCCTGGTACGCGGCACACCCCGGGATGCCATGACCCACTGGGGCCAGGGCCAGATGGCAGACATGGTCCCCTCTGCTCTGGGGAAAGGTGGCCCAGGCAGGGTGAAAGCAGTGTGAACCTGGCTGGTCAAGGGGCACAGCTGTAAGGTGCAGGCAAGAGCTGCGCTGAGCCAGGGAGAACACAGCTCAAACAGAACCTGTGTCAGCATGGGGTGGCCTCTTAGGGACCCCCCCTCTGAGGTCACAATGGTGGGGGGTGCAGGGGCTGTATGGGCTTGGTCCTTCTGTCCAGCTTTCTCTGTTAAGTGCCATACCGCCTGCTGGCCTTGGCTGTGGGTACCACGGATGCAGCAGTACTTGGCATATGGAGCTGGAACCTATCCTGGTGGGTCACTGGCTCATTTGCTTCACTGCTCCAAAGCAAACTGAAAACCCAGGCCACTGCAGATACTAAAGCAGCACTTTCAAGGCACTTGTGACCTAGGATATCTCTGTTCTCCTTGCCTAGCTCAGGCCACAACATGGGAGTTCTTTCCCATTACAGATGACTTTGCTGCTTGGCAGTCTCCTGTTCACCACTGCTGACTGCAAGGATGCTGAGCTTGGCTCAAATGCTGGGCTCAGTAGGGATGCAGGCTCTCTTTTCCTCTTTGGGGCAGGTGGGGCAGCAGAGTTGATACCCATGGAGGGTACCCCATGTGTCCCTTCCTCCTCGTCTCAGTTTTGCCCTGCCAACCTTCTCTTTACTGCCTGTGTGAACCTGGTGAGCTCAGCTAGAAATCACTCTGACTGAGCTTGGGCAGCATCAGAAGCTTCCTTTGCCTTCCTGTCTCAGGGATTTTCCCCATCTCCAGTTTCAAGATTAAAAAGGCAACCTGGCCAGCGAGTTCCACTGAGCCCCTAGTGAGTGTCACTCTGTAGGACCTGCCCCTTCCAAAGGCTCTCACAGAACAGGGTTGTGTCAGCTCCACAGGTATTGCCCCTCGGGGAAGTTCCCGTCTAACTCCAACTTTTTGGCTACATCTGGAAGCATTCCAGCTTCCTCTGGACTATCCCATCCATGCTCAGCAAGGAGCTGGAAGGGACCCTCCATGCGACAGGGAGGTCTCAGCCTTGATACACTGTCCCTGCCCATGCCACATCTGGCTCCTGCTCTGCTCACACCACCCCAGCCACATGCACAGGAAAGAAGGGGCACAGCTATCCCAGGGTGCTCCCCACAACTGCACAGCAGTCCTGAAATTGCTCCTGGGAACATATCTCTGTGCTCGCTGGGAGTGCTGATTCCGTGGCTGCAGTGGGGTCTCTCTTCAGGGACCAAGCTGAAGAGGTGATGAAGGTGCTGCGGTGCAGAAGAGACCAGCATATTTGGAGAGCAGGAGGTGGCTGTCCGCAGTCCCCCATCCCTCCAGGTACGAGCCAGCCCTCCCCAGAGGAATGCTCCAGCACAGCCGCAGCTGCAGGGAGGGGAGGCGCTTGCCAGGCGCCGTGGCATGAAGGCATGATAGGGCACGCTGCGCCGGACCATGAATACCTGTCCCAGACACTTAGAGGCACCCGAGGTGTGTACGGGTGGCGCAGGAGCTCATACCTCGTCAAGCCTGGGCGGTGGTGCTCCACCGGGAGAGGAGGCTCTTTCCAGTTCGCCCTCCCACTCTCGCTGGTGAACGGCAAGCTCCCTCTCGGCAGCAACCCGCTTCCCCATCACACTCTGCACGTAGCGCACGGGTCTTGCGGGGGGAAAGGAGAGAGCAAGAATGCCCTTTTCTCCCCGGCATAGGGGGTGCCAGGGGTCTGGCCTGAGGCTGGGAGTGGGCTGGGTGGTCTTACTGGGTCCCTCCAGCCTTAGCATCGATGCTTGAATTAATTGCCAAGGGAGTTGCTGAGCGAGGATCAGAAATGAGGAGATGTGCAACACAGCGAAAGAATAAAGAGAAGCACAAGTAGTGGTGCCTGGTGCCTTACTGTCATTTGCTGCTTGCATGGACATGGACTGCATGCCTGTCACATGCACGGGGACACATCCGTGTGAGCCTCACCCGTACTGCTCACACAGAGCTGCGCCTCTGCTGCTGCAGGATCCTATTGCTCGGGACAGGCTACACCCCTCTGCCACACCGCTGATTACAGTCCCTGCACCACACCAGGAGCATGTGTCATCCCAAAAGGCCCCCAGATTCTGTGCTTGATTGTGCTCTCAGCCCAAGTACTGATGCACATGTCCCTGGCGGCATCCTAAAGGGCTGGCTCCAAGTAAAGAATGAGGAAAAAGCTGAAGCCAAAATCTCCAGCTGTTTGCAACAACTGCCTAAAAATAAGGATGTACTGCACCATGACATTGCCAGTGCAAATCCTCTGCCGTGAGCAGCTGGGGTAAATACCTGCCAGAGGAAGGGGTTTTGCTGAGCAAATCTGGGCTGATATTGGTAGCCCTGTGCTGCCTAAAGGTGTGTTCCAAACGTCCTGGGAGCCAAGGATTGGGAGTTCAATTTCTGTATATTTGGGCTAGCAAGATGGCGCCAGAATGCTGTAATGCTTTTAGCCAGGACAGAGGAGTATGCAGTGCTGGAGCCGTTTGAGCCAAGTGAGCTGATAAGCTTTGAGGATGCTTGTCCTCAGAAGCTGGAGGCTGTGACAGGAGAGATGCAAAATCAGAAGACTTCTGCCATGTTCCTCCAGATGTAGAACCCACAGCAAGCCTGAAGTGGCTGCGAAGTGGAAGGCAGCAGCACTGCTGTTGCCCCCCACATCCCTCTCCCTGCACACACTGCCTGCCCAGCCTTACAAGGAGAAGCAATCTCTGCTGTCATGATATGTCATGCTCACTGTTCATGGATGCTGAAGCCTGTCATGGGATGGAGTGTCCTGGATTTTCTTTGATGTGGCTGCCTGACGCAAGGTCCCTGGGCAGCAGCCCTGGCTGCAGGGCAGATATCCCAGACCTGCAGGGGCTCCCCTTCAGGTGGTGTTGGCTGGGCTGAAAGAGGAGCCTGACAGCAATGGGAAAAGTGGGATGTGCTAGATGATAAGCAGTTTTGCCCTGGAAACACTTAGCAGCCAGCAGGTTAGCCCTGCAACCTGCCTGCAAGATGCATGCTGTCAGCTACGGTGCCAACACACCAGAGCTCCTATGGATAATGCAGCAAGAAACAGCCAGGTTGGGAATAGGACCCAGAAATCCTGTTCCTGGTGCCACTTTCATGCCACATGTCACCCAGACTAAAAGGAAGCCTGGTCCTTGTGTAGTCTCTGTAGCCTGATGCTGATACTGTAGGAGATGCCTTGAAGAGACATCCCTGGAGGTATTCGGGATGTGAATCCCCCATGGCAGGTGTGCCTGCAAGGAAGCATAGCTCTAAACCAAGGCTGAATTGGGCAGGGGTATGAGGCGTTTTTGTTGCTTGACTTAGGAACCAGCCCATGCACATTTCAGGGGGTGCTCAGGCTGTGAACAGAGCTGCAGACACAATTGGTCCATGTGGTTCCTGGAGCCTCCTGACTCCCCATTCCTGTTGCAGGCTTCCTGTTGCCACAGTCCCAGCACTTTAGGATTTGGGGATACAACTCCATCCCTGTTCTTCTGGGGAGATGTCTTTTTCCACCAGGCACCTTTCTCCCCTATGCCGCCACAAAGCCTGGGGCTGGCCTGGGCCCATGCTCACCAGGGACCACAGCATCCCTCAGCCAGGCAGCCAGGCTCGGTGGGAGCCTGGCACTCAGCTGCCAGCAGAGTGGCTCTCCCTCTCCAGCTGCCCCACACTGGGGCTGCAAATAAACAAACAAACACCCCAGAACCAAGCCTCAGCAACTCATCCCCTCCTAACGACGTAATTACAGTGAAGCAGCTGGTGAGCGGCATTGAAACCTGGCATGTAAACATGGCTTTCTCCTCCACTGCTCAGGCAAAAGCAACCTCCTTCAAGGGGAGCAGTAATTTCAGGAGAGGGGTCCACGTTTTTGTGGTGAGGGTTGTGGCCAGACACTTTCATCTCAGCCTTTTGATGCAGAGCGGGAATAATGGATGGCAGACGTCAACACCCCACCTAGCTGTGCTTCCTGCTCTGGGCCATTTTCCACCTCCCGCTGGGTATCTGAGTCTCCTTGCCTTTCCCAGCCCCTGGGCCAGCTGCTGACTCCCTCTCCTTTGCCAGGATGGGTAAGAACACAGGGAATCTCAAAAAGCCAGGCCAGAGCTGGCACCAGCCATCCAGGAGATAAAAGAGCCATCTTGTGCCAAGAAGGGCTGGCAGAGAGAGGCACAAGGGGATGGCAGGGCCACATCACCACCCTGGGCCACATCACCACACATCTCACCCTCTCACACCACCACTTCCAGAGTTGTGTCTGCTCCAGAGCCAATGGACCAAGCATGTGCACTTGGATACCTTAGTGATGGGGCACCCTTTGAGACCAGTCAGGGAGGTGAGGCTGCCCACAATAAGACATCACCAGAAGATCCCTGGTGATGTCATCTCTTGCAGAGTGAGCCCAAACTACGCCATGAAGGATGTCCCACTCTGTGCACAAAGGTGCTACATCATTGCAGTGTCCCCCAGTCCTGTCCCCTGCTCCAGTCTCTCAGGCCTACCTAGAGGTCCCTTGGGTACCACTGAAGAGAAGAGGAGGTGTGTGGGAAGCAGAGGGCAGGGGCTGAGGAGGTTGCATGGGTGGAAGAGGATTAGGAGAAAAGATGGAGTGAAGGAGGATTGTCTCAGATGGGAGAGATGGGTGCAGAAGGCCCTTGCTCCCTGCCTTACCCCCCAATCCCTCCAGTACTCCCCAATACGCAGCCCTGAGCACGATGCTCCTGAGCTTTGGGCCCCTCTGCCCACGTGCTGGCTCACCATCACCGTGCTCCTCACTGCTCCCCCAGCCTGGTGACACCAGAAGCCTCCCATGCCGAGCCTGGCACAGCTGGGTCCCTCTGGGGAAGGAGGTGGCGTGAGTCCTGCCAGCACGGGGAGGAGTGCCACTGTCTACCATGGTGACAGTACAACGTCCGTACAGGGAGAGGCAGGGACGGGACAGCCCACACTGCCGCACCCTATGGCAATGCCAGGCTGAGCACTGGTGAGCCCAGTGCCGTGTCATGACAGCTGGGCATGGCTGTCCCAGAACACGCAGTGGCAATGCTTTGAGAGACACTTGGTTTTGTGGAAGTGGTTCCTGCTGTCCATAACACCCAGATACTGTCTGTGCATGCTGGCAGCAAGGGGACAGAGCTGGACATGTGGTTGGTGGCTTCCAGGTACCTCAGGCTGACTCTCTGCACAGTGTCTCTGCACTGTTAGCCAGGGGCAGGCACACTGGGTGGATGGGTCAGACTATCTCAGCACACTCCGCAAGAGTGCTGAGTTGTGTTGGGATTGGTACTCGAAGTATCAGCCACAACATGCTGCCTTATGCCCTGCTGGCTTGATGCTCTCCTACATCCAAAGCCAGGGTGTTAAATCCACCCCTCTGGACCACTTCCAGCTCAGGTAAATTCACCTGCCAGAACCCCCTTCCCTGCAATTTGAGGGCAGGGTACCATCTTTCACTTGCTGGGGCATAGAAGGGATGCTGTTGCCTCCTGGGAATGCTCTGCAGATGTCCAGGATTACCCCTGGCAGGCCCAGGGCTGGTGCTGGCTGCCACATTGCCAGGTGCTGCACAGAAGATGTGCATGGTCCAACTCCCCACTGACGTAACTCCTGGGAGGCAGACAGGAGTTGCCAGTGGGAAATTGGCCCGCATTTCTTAGAGCACTTGGGGAGCTGTGTGGACAGGAGGTAATTGTTAAATGTGGGCTGAGATAGGCTGAGCAGGGAGGGCAGGAGGCCAGGGAGGTGGCAGACACCTCACCAGGTCTGGCTTGGTTTATACAAGCTGAGCTTCGTTCAGTATCTCCCCAGGGTTTCGTGGCTGGGAGGTACCGTTCCGTGCTGCTCAGATGACAGGGAGTCAGGTGGCTACTTTGTGGAGCCTTGCAAAACCTTCCCCATCAGCCATTCCTCAGCAGGACAAAGCACTGAAGGGAGTGGGCCATGGCACGGCTGCCTCAATTCTATCCCAAATACTGGTGACAAACGCCTGTGGAATAATGGCCTCAAAAACTCTTGGGAGAGCAGCAGGGGGTGCAGGTGGTGAAACCTAATCTGAAACAAGAGATGGTGATCACAGCCTGACCGTGTCTTGGCAGCATTTCTATGGAAGCCAGGTTGAGGGCAGAAGCAGTAGGGTGGCAGCTGTAACCTTCCCCATCTTGATCATGACTGACTACCAGAAAAAGCATCGTCTGGGACAGATGTTTTGGTCCCCATTGGCCAAAGACACAAGGCACAGGGTTTCCAAGAGTTAAGCACAGCTGCTGGGCCAGTCTTCGTGGACCCCTGCAGGCCCCACAGACTCCTGTGGGCAGGTGAGAGATGCCCCTAGTCTGGTAGGAGACAGGCCCTGGCTGCTGGAACAAGCTCCTTTAGCCTTGAAGCATCCAAATGCATGTCCATGCCCACTAAAGTTGATGTCCAGATGGTACAGGAACATGGTCCCTCCTTGCCAGGGGAAGATTTTGCTCCTGCAGTGCTCTCTGCTAAGAAGGGAAGACCCATCACTGCCTTGGACAAACAGATAAGGTCTCTCTTGTGCCAGATCTCCTTGACACTGGGATCTAGCAGAAACATGGATTTTGCACTAGCACCCAACTGCCCCCATGGGCAGTCTCAGCTCCCGTGTACGTGCCCCAGCTGGGGCTGTGGGGTGCCCATGGTGCAGAGCTGGCTCCCAGGCTCCCATAGCCCTTTCCACTGTCACACGTCATGAAAGTGGAGCCTCCTGTCCTGCAGGTATAACCTGCCCTTGTCCTCGTCCTGGCACTGCCTTGCACACGCTGTGCTCAGCCAAGCAGCCGGGCTCTGCTGCTCACTGCCAGCACCCTCCAGCCTCTGCATCACCAGAAATTCTGGTTGGTGGTAATGCCACCTCTCAGCTTGCTGGTCCCTCAATCACACTGGCAAGTGTCTCCAGGACTCTCCAGCATGTCCTTGCCCACACTGGCCTGTCTTGCCGACATTCCTCCCTAAGCTGCACATCCCCAGCATCACCCTGGCCCATCCCCAGCACATCCCCTGCCACCAACCAGACACATTTTGTGTCTCTGTACTAAAACCTCACCAAAAAAGGCAAGGACTTAGCTGGCTCACATGCTCACCCTCACCAAGCCAGACTGGTGCCCAGGTTCACAGCAGTATGTCTCTCTAACTGGGGTTCTGTGCCCACCAGAACACATCTGCTCCTCGTCTGTGCCCATACAGGGGAGGTTCTAGCGCAGGAGAGATGCCCCTGTGTGCTTTGTTGAGCAGGGTCATGTGCTCAAAGCCAGCCTGAGAGAGGCTCCTTGCTTGGCTGCAGGGGCATATGTCAGCCCCTCTGAGCCTGCCTGCCCCAAGGTTTTGCTGGCTCACAGGAAGTGGAGGAAAAGCAACCGTCTCGTGGGTTATATGCAGAGGCTGCAGAGCACCTCATGGCATCCAGACATGTGGGCTGCCCCATGCAGCTGTTGTGGACCCCAACCATCCCCAATTCTGCAGACATGGCCCCTTGGCCCCTTCACTGTCTGCTACTCATCTCTGCCTGGCCCCAAGGTCTGGTCACTGAGCAGGAAGATCTGTTCTGCAGGTCTCTTGCCTGCTGGTCCTTCCCAACACACCCAGCCTCTGGCTTTCTGGCTGGCTGCAGGGCTGAGCAGTTCTCCCCCAGCCCCACAGTCTTGTGCTCCCCCATACCGGGCACTCCCAGTTCTGGACAACCTCCCCATCAACACCACTGCAAAGGCCTCTGTGAAAGTCATGGGGAGGGGGCAGAAAATACATCCAAGTCTGTCTCACACTTTCCATAGCCACATTCCACCTGGCAGAGTGGGAGCAAGGATCCTAGGAGAGGCAGTTCCCTACCTGCTTGCTCCCTTGGCCACAGCTCAGCGGCTGAGCTGGCTCCCCAGCACCTGCCTCCCCCCCAGCCTGCAAGCCCCGGGGCAGCGTGCAAGGAGTGACAGGTGAGTTGGCAGCCACTCAGCTCTGGCACCCCTCGGCGCTCCTTCTAAACCAAGCCCTTTGCACGCCGTGTTTCTGCCATGACGAACCGGCAGACATTAAGGAGAAGTAATTTGCTGGGATTCTTCTGGACAGGTGTGTCCCAACGCCCACACGCCGCTCTCACCCGTGCGGACAGGAGACACGTGCTCTGATGTTTCCCGACACCTGGGCATGGCTGCTGGCTTGTGGTTGCTGGAAACACTGGCAGAGGGGTTGGGTCTGTTTCTCTCCAAGACCTTAGATTCAATGGATGGGTATCGGCTCAGGGTTTGCCCTTCCCAGTACACAGGTCATGAGACACCAAACATGCAGGGCTTTTGGAAAGATTACCAAGGCAGTTTTACTCCTGACAGGACAAAACCAGCTCCAAAAGCAGCAGTATTGCTCTGACCTTCCCTCTGTCCCATCACTCTGGAGCATCCTTTGGCTTTAGGCAAGTAGGATCCTATACCCAAGCTGTTGCTCTGAATCACCAGGTCTGCCTCCTGCTGCCAGTCTGATAACTCATGACCTTCCTTGGCAGAGCCAGGAACAAGCTCTCTGGTCTGCTTTCCAGGACTCCCTGGTCTCTGAAAATCCCTCTGAGTTTATAATTCCTGGCTCTGAAGTCACACTATTCTGTTACATCTCTGGCATCCCATGCCCCATCTCATGGCAGGGTTTTGTGTAAGCTTAGAGCAGGGCTCAGGGAGCAGGATCTCGAGCAGGGCTGGTGTGGCAGCTTGGTCCTTCCTTAGCATGGAAATCATTCTTGGAAGCTTAGTGTTGGCTGTGTCCATTGTGAAGCTGGGCTGGTGGGACAGGCCTTGGGGACTGGGACATGCCCACTGTTGTAGCAGGAGCTCTGCTGGACCATGAACAGGAGCAGAGGGCATGTCCCATCCCCAGCATGGAGTGGCTCAGTGCCTTGCCCCGACTGAGGACTCTTCAATCCAAGTAGGGTCTCAGGACCTTGGGCCAGGGCAGGCACTTCTCCAGGGAAGGTTTTCCAAGGAAGGGACACTGAGCCAAACCAAGGGACACTCCTCAAGCCATGCCTCTCCTGGCATGGCAGACAACAGCCTCAGTCAGGATGGGCAGGGAATTTCTTCCAGCCAGCACTGCAGCAGGCTTCCCCATCACCAAGGAAAGCCACAGGTCAATGGCCAGCAAAGGCACACATACCCCAGCATCTGGTGAGGCTCTGGAATGCTCAGCCATAGCCTGGGCTCAGTGACAGCTGGGCTCAACCCAAAGTGCTGATTTGACTGAATCCAGGCCAGGATGGCTCCTGCCCTTCCAGCAAGCCAAGAGTCTGAGAGCAACAGAGACTTGGAGATCAGATGGCAAAGGCAGCATCCCACAAGACCCCCGCTCCCTGCCCAGCTCCCACCACCGTTCATGGGGCCAGCCTGGCCTGAAGAGGAGTGATGGGGTTGGGGTCTGGGAACACCCTCTCTGTGGCTTCCCTCCTAATAACGAGGGGATGACGCCATGTGCGCAAACTATTCCTAAGGGAGGAATGTCCTTTCTTCCCTTGCCACGTCGCGGCCAGCTAAGTACAGCCCTTCAATTCAGCAGCCTCCTCATGGCTTACTGCTGTAAAGTGTACCTTCCACATCTGGCCTGAATGTTCCACAGCTGCTGGGCCTGCCCTCTCTCTCTTCCCAGCCCATCTGGGTTAGGCTTCACCAAGACAGTGAGGCCAGAAATACTGAGAGAGGCTGGGATGCACTGGAAGAGGATGCTCTGTCTCCCACAGGGAAGGGCTGGCACAGGGAGCTCTCCCACAGGTGGAGGAGGAATCTTGAGGCTGTCTGTCATGTGCCTTAGACCACTGTAGTGGTCTTGCTTATATGGTTATAGTGCTCCTCCTGGTATAACAATAAGGACCTCTGCTTATACAGCTGTAGGGGGGACCCCTTTATACTCTGACAGGCATCACTGACCCAAGAGGCTGCTTGGGTCATGCAGACACTTCTTCACACAGACATGCAGACACATTCATGCAGACACTTCTTCACCTTCCCCTGTGCAGCAATAGAGGAGGGGCTCCAGTTTAACAGTCCACAGCTTCATGTGGACACTTCCCCTGCACCTCCCAGCCTCGGGACTGCCTTTATGGCCACATCCTTGCTGCCCAGGACTCTGATTTGCTGCCGTGATAAACGCCGGTGAAAATGGCATGGGCTGGGGTCTTGCAAGCAGAGACCTTCGCTGGCTGCCCCATGGATGTGTTGCAGGGCAGACAGCCCCCACCTCGCCTGCCAGTCCCCGCAGACCCATTTGTCCCCCAAGGGGTGCCAGGCCGTTCCCAGCCCTCCGGCGGCATCGGGAGCGCCGAGAGCTGGTCCCCGCTGCCGTGTCCTTCCGTGTCCCGGGCACATGGAGGGTGTGCGGGTGCCCACGGGTGTGCAGCACAGGTGTGCAGGCAGGTGCGTGTGCATCCACTGCCCTCTGCTGAGGAGCGCGGGCAGCTCAGAGGGGCTGAGCCGTGCGGGGCTGCTGGGACCGGACAGCCACCGGCCACGGGCACCGGCAGCTTCGTCAGGGGCTGATTTTGCTCTTTCTACCCCACTCTGCAGGAGTAATGTGACCTCTCATCTCTCACCAGGTGTTATTTTCTGGTCCCAGTCCCCTGATCTCAGGCTCTGAGCTCTTGTCCCCATGCCACTCCCAGCCTTCCTTGCCATATCTTTCCTAGTTTCTCTCTGAGCTTGGTCCCTCTCTACCATTATTTGCTAGGGGGTGTATGTGCAATTATTTGTCTAGTTTTTCCTACCCCCAGCCCCAGCCAAGCAGATCCATCTGAATTAATAACCAGGAGCTGGGAGGCACAAAGCAGCTGCTGGTGGCAGCTGGAACTGTGGGATAGTGGTGTACTTGCCCAAGCCAGCCCAAGTGAGTGGTGATGCACTTGCCTACAACATCCATGCTCCAGTCTGCCTTGCCCCAGACTTGTGGGGCACTTCTTCCCAGCCTTCATGCCCAGCTCATACAGCAAGTGGGGTCTGGCCGGGCAGGACCCCCAACATGATGGTAAGAAGGCAGAAGTGTGTCAACAGGGCCAGATTCAGCCTCTCTGCAGCACCTCTACTTGTCTGAGGTGCTAGAATCACATGCTTTGATGCCTGGAGGGTCTCTGGTGGGTCTAGGGTAGGTTCAGTTGCCAGATATGTTGAGGAGGAGATGTTCCCCCCCTCCACATATCTCCTATTCCCTCGCTGCCTCTCTGTAAACAGGCCACTTAATTCAAAGCCTCCAGAGGAAAGGAGCGGGAATCTCTGGTTTACTGTCTGCACTGGTAAAACAAACAGTCCCAGGGCATTGCCAGGCACAGCAGTGAGATTGTCCCTATGGGAATTTTTAGCACTGTCCTTGTCTGATTTTGTCTTGGGTCAGCTTGCACTGATGCAGACAAATTTTGCTCACAGTTTAGGAGTTAGCCTGGGTCAATCCCAGCAGGATCTGGCACACAGGCTGTCCATTTGCAGGATGCATTTCACAGCCTGGAGGTGGGCTGGTCCATGACAGAGGTCCCCAAGGGCAGAGAGAGTTCCCAGGTTTGTTTAACTTAGCATAGAGCTGTAGAGAATCCTTCCCAGAGAGAGTGGGAATGGATGCTTTGGAAATGCAGCCCCATTGTCCCTGACATGTCTGCTCCAGGCATTTAGAGGGGTCTCTGGGTAGAGGAGCTCCCAGGCCAGGGACAGAAGTGTGGTTCTTTTCTGTAGGTATTGTGCAGTCAGGGTTAGGATGAAGGTTAGGGAGAGTTTCAATGGCTGGACTGTGGGACTACAGGCAGGGGAAGGGCTTGGAACAGAACCTGTGGGTGGGATGAGGTAGGAATTGATCCATCCATGACACAGGAGAGCCTAAGCCCATTTTCCCCTAAACCTGTCTCCCACAAACATCAATAGCAACAAGATTTATTCGCATGTTCAATGAAACACTAGAGTCGCCCCAAAGAACTTCCACCCTGGGATCTTTTCAGGCATCACTTGCCCTGTCCCACCATGGCCACACAATATCAGCTGCATTTGCACACCTGCCAGGCCGGAGGGTGAGAATGCACGCACACAGGGGGTGTGTGTGTGTGGGTGTGTGTGTGCTCGTGTGTGTGTGTGTGTGCTCACGTGTGTGTGTGTGTGTGCTCGTGTGTGTGCTCACCTGTGTGTGTGTGTGCTGACGTGTGTGTGTGCTCACATGTGTGTGTGTGTGTGCTCGTGTGTGTGCTCACGTGTGTGTGTGCTCACGTGTGTGTGTGCTCACGTGTGTGTGTGTGTGTGCTCGTGTGTGTGCTCACGTGTGTGTGTGCTCACGTGTGTGTGTGCTCACGTGTGCTCACATGTGTGTGTGTGTGTGTGCTCACGTGTGTGTGTGCACACACACGGGTGATGGGCAGATGCCCCTGGCGTGCTGCTTGCCTGTGTTTGCACTGCGCTTGCCATGTGCATTTTAGGGCACGTGTGGGATCTGGCAGCCTGATGCGGGTGCTTGGCGTGGGCAGTGGGTGTTTTGCTCAACACCTGCCTTCACCTACGGCTGCGGTTTTGATGCAGAGAAAGACGGGCTTTTGATGTCTGCGTGCGTGTGCTCTGCGGGTATTTCACACACCCTGTGCGCAGCCTGCATGGAGGGGTGTTTGCACATGCATGTGAGTGTGTGCACGTGTGTCAGCTGGCCGCCACCCCTGCTGGAATCCCTGCCTCCCAGGCCATGTTATAGATGAATACACTTGAAAGCATTTTTTTCCCCCTTAGCCACCAGATTTCACTGGGAGAAGAAAAGGAACTGGGCACTTTATCTTCATTAGCAGCTGGGAGCCTCTTGGGGCAGCTTTAGTATGGGTGATGCTCCCTCCGTCCCTGCTCTTATCCTCTGTCCTCACTCATTAGCCCTTTCCAGAGGTGAAAGGGGCTGGCTGGCAGGGACTTGTGGATTTGCTGTGTCCCTGTTCCTGCTGACCACCATATCCCCCAGCCCTACTGCCTTCTCCAGCTGCCCCTAGGCAACAGGGCTGGGAGGGAAGTGGAAATGTCCTTTTCCTTATCTGCCCTGGGAGACCCCAGAATAATTTCAGACTCCAAGAAGCTCCTTCAGTTGCAAGCTGCTGCCACCTCTGGGTTTGGAGCTGGCTTAGGCCAGCATTGGCTCAGGGTCTGGAGCAGGTGGGGAGTTGTGGTATGGTGGTGGCTCCATGGCCAAGCCCCCTTGGGAATGGCTGCAGCTGGGCAGGTTAAGGGCAGCCCTTTCCTTCTGGAGCTGCTCATCACCGGGAAGAAGTCATGCCTGCATCCATTAATACCCAGTAACCATGACAACTGCTGTGGAGCTGTCATCCTGTCCCCAGGCCAGCCACCACAGGGCTCCTCTCAGAGGGGTCTCAGGACAGCAGCTTTCCTTGAATCCCTGCTGTGTGGAGGTGGCCTGTGGACTGCACATTGCCCCATGCCGAGGGCTGGGGCATTTGCAGGGGATACAGCACTGTTCCCTGCAGCATGCTGGGGCATCCCTAGGCAAGGCCAGGGGTGCTGCTGACAGGAAGAGGGCAGGATGCTGGGGGTACCATGGCTGTGGGGAGGGCTTTGGGAGAGGACAGGAGCAGAGAGTCGCTCTTGCTCCCCTCTTGCAAGCCCAGATGCTAGGGTTTCAGTGAGAGAGAGAGGCAGGGGTGTTGGGGGCAGACTGCCTTAGGTAACATTCCTTCCCACTTAAAAGGAGCCATAAATCACTTATTCTTTATTAAAAGCTCTGCCTGACCGGGAGAGAAACGTCAGGGGCATAAATCAACTCTACTGCTCTCTTCCAAGGGTCCTGGCTTGCCAAGGACTGCTCCCTCCACCGTCCCCAGGTAGAGCACAGCACGGCCACACTCTTTATGCCCACCCGCATGGATGAGGGATGGGGATGCAGGTCAGGGGCCAGTGATGTGAGCTGCTGAAAACCTAGGCTTTCTGGGCCAATCCTTCCCTGGGGAGTTGTAAGGAATAAAAGCAGGGTCTATCCAGGGAGCATGGGCCCAAGTCCTTTGCTTCCCCCTGCTTCTCGGGGCCACAGGGAGAACTGGGCACTGCCCTGGCCATCTGGGTGCAGGGATGCTACAGAGGTGCTCAGGCAGCTGTGGGCAGAGAGCAGCCCCTCCTGGGGCCACCGGGAAGGAGACCCCTCCTCCCTGCACCTGCCTGGCAGTGAGAAGGGCTGGCCTTCCCCAAACACGCAGCCTTTGCTTAGGAACTGAAAGATGCCAGCTGAAGCCTCTGATAGCCTGCAGCTGGCAAAGATTTTGCCCCAAAAGATGGGGACTGGCCCCATTTTGCTGTTCCTGCCCACCTCCGGAGCAGAGCTGGGGGATGGGGACTTCAGCAGGTGGGAAAACACCCCATCTGAAGCCCAAGGGCAAGCTGTATGGGGCAGGTGCCCATGCCTGCCCCTTGCTTGCACAGAGCAAGGCCAGGCAGGGGGATAGAGGTAGGCAAGAACCTGAGCAGGAGCAGGACTCACTTACACCCTGTTAAAGCATCTGCGGGCACTGAGGTAGCTGCTCTTGCTTCTCCATCTCCTGTTTTTCCAGTTAGATGCGTGGCTTAATATAGCAGCACTTATGTTGTAAAACATCACTCATAAAACAGAGAGGATGTGCTGTGTGGGAGCGTGTGCAAGCCAATCCCCAGCTGCTTTTTGATGTCGGCCTGGAAATTGCAGCATCTTGGCAACGGCTGCTCGCTGGGGTTTGTGTGCAGCAGGGCCAAACCTGCCCTGGGTGCAAGCCTGCAGTGATCTCTGGATGAGCTTGGAGGGTTTCCATCCATTGCATGTTCTCTGTCCAGAGTACAAGGGATGGGAGCTGCTGGGGAGTGCTGGGGGACATGTGTGCACACCCCCTGCAGATCTCAGCCCGCGCCTGGTACCACGGAGCTGGTGCCACGGGAGCCTTTCCTTAGTGAGGAAGAACAGCAGGTATGGCTAAATCCAGAGCCCAAGGATGGGCAGCAACCAGCAGTAAGTACCCGTTGGCCCTGCCAGCACTGACTGTGGATGCTGAGGAGGCAACTGTGCATGCTGATTGTTTCTGCTGTGTTGGTGGGAGGAATCACTGCCTTGGCTGCTCCCAACAGCACTGGCCTTTCTCAAACGTCTTCCCCAGAGGGGGAGCAGGCTAATAAAGGAAGCTGGTGAGGCAAAATCAGACCAGTCTCAAGCAGTTTGCACACAGCTAGGCTTCCACATGTGGGAAGGCTGAACACTGGGGCTTCAACCTGCATGGAGGCAAGGGCTTGACTCTGTGGGGTAGCACCAGGCTGGACCAGGCAGCCAAGGATAGCTCATCTTATCTCAGCCCAGGCCTCAGCTGGAGAGGGAATGGGCTGTGAGGGGAAAGAAAAGACAAGGGGGAAGAAGCTGGGATCTTCTTGCTTGGGAACCCGCCAGGACTCTTCCTTCAAAGGGAAGGAAGTCCTAAGCACAGGGCCACAGGCTTTCATCAACCACTTGCTGCAAACCCTGAACCCCATGGGGCTGTTTATCCTGGCATGGGAGAGCCTGTAAAATGCAGCCCCGATCTGGCCCACAGAACGTGGCTTTCCTCCCTGCAGCAACCCCAGCAGCAGGGCTGTGACTGCTCTCCAGGGCTGTGCTCAGTCCCCACACAGCCCTGGAGCAGCTGAGGGTCACCAGGGCACAGGGGTCTTGGGGTCCTATCTCAGCTACTCACCAACCTGAAAGCAGGTCTCAGCCCAAGGGCAAGGGGACACGAGCAGTGCTGGGAGCTTGTCACCACGGCTGGCTGGCACCCCCAAAGGGTCTGACCTGTTAAGTGTGTCTCCCAGCTGGGCTGACCCAAGGTGCCCTGTAGTTTCCCACGTTCCCTCCTGCCTGCCACCCATCATATTTTGCATTTCTCCCTCTATCTTATCTCCCTGCCAGCTTACCCCTTCGCAGCTGGTCTCTTGTTTTCCCTCTGCCCTCTCCCTTGCTCCTTGGCCTCACCTGCTCCAGCTCCAGCCCAGCTCCCAGGCTGAAGGGCCTCGAGGCAGGACCCTGATAAGGGCCAGACCAAACAAGAACCTTTTGTGCCATGCTGAGTTCATCCACAGGAACTGGGAGAAGACCTGGCCTGGGCAGGGCAAGGAGCAACGTACAGAGAGACAGAGTGGTTCAGTGCCTCCATGCGATGTCAGACATGCAGCACGAGGCTGCCTCCATTTCCCCACTTCTCCAAAAATCTTTCTTCTGCTCCTGCTCAAAGAAGCTCACATCCCTGGAACAGGGAGGGAGGAGGGCCCATGACGAGGGCTGAGCTGGGGAGGGAGGGCACATGTCCTGCTGAGAGATGCTGTCAGTGCTGAGCCCTGTGTGCACAGCGGGCCTGGCAGCCAGCAAGTGCAAGGAATAAAATTCTCCCCCCTCCCAACCCGCTGTCGGGTTAATATTCCCTCTAACGACAGACGGCTCCTTTTATCCTCTCTCGCACTCCCGCCAGTGATTTAATCTTGGAACAAGCCATGATTATTTCCTGTACAGCTGCCTCCCTCGCTTCCACCACAGACCAGGCTTGACAGCATCCCACCAGGCAAGGAGCAGACTCTCCTCCAGGCCCCCAGCCTGGCCATGACCAAGGGCAGACAGACCCTCTCCAGCACCCTGCCTTCCCAGTGCTACTCTGGGGTGCCATGGAAAGAGGAGGGACAGTCTGTGATGGGAACCCTTCATGGGACTGGCAAGCATTAGGGGAGAAAGGCTGATTCAGAAGGGAGTGGATTGCTTGACCAGGGGATCTCCCAGGTCCCAGCTTCATGGGGCAGGTCTAGGGCTGTGAGAGGAGTCTGGTGGGTGTCAAACTATCTTTGGGGGTTATGATGGCATCAGCACAGAAACACTTACCCCTGGACCCCCAAAGCTAAGGCAGCTGGATCTCAGGCTGCAGGTCCTTGGCTCAGGGCTGCTGAGGACTGGCAAAGACAGGCTCTTCTCCCAGAGGTCCTCACGGTCCTTTTGGTCTCACAGGGCTGCAGTGCTTGTGCAGACACACCTTGAGCACAGGGCCACAGGGCACACAGCCTGGAATTCTCCATCAATGGCCACAGCAGAGCCAGTGCCATGGCCAGCAGCAGCTCCAGAGGGCCAGGGGATCCTTGTGGACCCACACACAGCTAGAACGGGCAAGATCCACTTTACGTGAAGAGCTTGGCAGGAGCTGGGACTCACCCCATCCTCTGTGCAGTGAATGCAGTGCCCCAAGCACTGTAAAAACGTGAGGCCAGAACACCACTGAGGACAATCTCCCAAGTCCCCTTGTGTTGCTGCTGGGGAGAAGGCTTCCAAAATTCTGTGTCAATATCCACTGTCCCCTTGCAAGCAGGCAACTACTGCTGGGCAAGTGGGACTAATGGGGGTCATCACTTGTTACCAGAGCATATGTACACAACGTGGATGCTTGTCTTTCACGTGTGCAGTACCTGGAGGGCTGGGGAAAGCCAGGGTCCCTCCTTGCCACGATAGGGAAAAGAAGCAAGAGGCCAGGGCTGGCCCAGGGCCACCCCGGCAGCATCAAAACGTGGGGTGCAGCTCCACCTGGTGGACAGCCAGCCCCACGCCCCCCCACCAAGTGTCATCAAGTGCCTTTGGCCGCCGCACGGAAACCAGGAGCCCCCAAGCTTATGGCTCTGCCTTCCCTGTCAGCATCAGGAAACAGCCAGGGGATGCAGCCTCGTCCCAGGGCTTGGGATGCTCCAGCACTTCGGAATGCTGAGGCAGCATCGACCTGTGGATGCACACGCTGCCGAACGTGCGCAGTTGCATCTGCACACGCGTACAGCCTGGGCAGAGAGCACCAGGAGAGCTGGTGCGGAGCCAGCTGCGCCCCCCGCAACCTGCCCTCGGCAGTGTCCCATGTGTCTGCAGCGGAGGTTAAATAAAGGCAGCCGCCTGCCTGCGAGATGGAAGCAATCCTGAATTGTTCAGCTCCTGCCAGCCAGGGAGGTGCGGGAACAACTCGGACCTAGAAACCAGGGGTCCTGGGCTCAACACCCGGCATCTACATGATCCTGGATAAATCTTTGCTGACCGCCATGGAGGAGTACTTGCACAGATGCTTTTGTTGCCCCATGCTTCCCTCTGGCCTCTTCCCCCAGGATTCTCCTCACACACAGCACCCTGCGGCATCCCTTCCATCCCAGCACAGAGTCCTCAGCCCCTTCATCCACAGCCACTTCACTGCCAGGAGACCTCAGAGATGCTCCCTGCTTCTGGCGGGTTGGGAGGTGCTGGGTCCTCACAGGTGGGTGATGGACAGCATGGAGGAATCACAGCCACCAAGTGGGCAACCAGACGCTTTCCCTCAGAGCCGTGGCATGTTCACAGAGCTATGCCAGTGCCCCTGACGCCCAGTCTCCCCACAGCGGAGGGAGGCAAGGAGTCACGGTGATGGGCTGGGCACGCAGCCGCTGCGGAGACAACCTGGAGATGGGGATGGAGATGGAGATGCGGCGGAGCAGCTGCGGGGGCGGCTGTCGCGAGAGGGCAGCACAGCCCCGGCCCGGGCCACCCCCGAGCCCCACGGAGCCGCCACCGAGCCCGGGCTCGCCCAGCTCCGCCTCACCCTTTCGGGGGCTCCAGCGGAGAGACCCTCGTCACCTCCCCGTGCTGGGCTGGCAGGGGGTCTCCTGATGGAGCCTGAGTTGGTTGCAGAGGGGATAATTAGCCCTTCATCAACCGCTACCACCCTGCGGCTGTGTGGGTTTTCTCCTGCCTCAAGACCTTACAGATATGCTGGCAGGAATTTAAGCAGCCCGTGGCGATACTCGGTACTTCCCAGTTATTCCTTCCTGTTCCGCTCAGCGCTCAGAGCTCCTTCCCTAAGGGCTTTGGTGGCAGCAGTCCTGGGAGGGAGGTGGGCTGGAAGCATCGCCTTGATGGCAGTCGATCCACATCCTCACCCCTATGCCAGCAAGGACCACCTTGCCTCTCCCACCAGCAGCCCAGTTCTAGGACCCATCTCTCTGCCCATAGATTAGGAAGCAGAGATGTGTTTTCGTGTGGATTCAAGCCCGCCTCTGCCTTGCGTGTTTTCCACCCAGAGAAGCTCCTTTTCTCCAGCTCTCTGAGCCATTCCTATCACCACGGTTCAGCAAATGGCAGGACAAAAATAGCTTCTCTCCAGGGGCTGCAACAGGACTGCTCGACTTGGCTGTGCTCTGCTTCACTCTGCTGTGTGAATCCAGGGCCGACTTTGGATCAGGGACTGCACAAGCTCCTCCAGCCACCATAGGTAGGCACTGCTCCCCACCCTGAGCCACACTAAGCAGGTATTGCAGGGTAAGCTTCGGTGGAGCCACAGCTGTAGCCCCCTGCCCTTGAGGGCTGGGATGGGGACAGGGGACAGGTGGAAGATAATCAGGAATGGAAAAGGGAGAGGTGCCTGGGCTGGGGCGCTCAGAAGCACAAGCCAGTTCTCCTCCCTGGGCACTGCAGACATCCTGCCAGCCCCAGGGCTACCAACACAGGCAGGAGTTCTTCTGGAAGCTCTCTGCTGTGCGGCCTGGGGAGGGGGAGCATCAGGGCTGTCAGACCCACTCACTGAGAGATGTACGGAGACTGAGTTCCGTCTCTGTGGGTAAAGCAGAGCAGGAGCTGGCTGGCCAGCTGCTGCCACGGAGACAGTCCTTTACCCTGCCTGCCTTTGCCAGTACAGACAGACCACAGCACAGCAAGTGAGCTATTAAAGAACAGCTCTAGCCAGCCAGCAAACACATGCTCATTCATCATTCTGGAGCAGGCAGGGGGACGTGCCAACTGCTTTCAGCCAGGACCCATCACAAAGCCCGTGTCCGATAGCTCAGTAGCCTGGAAGCTGACTAGGGGGCCCTGGACACTCCAAAATGCCTTTTTTGTCATGGGGGTCCTGCGAGAGCTGCCCTGCCCCAGGCTGAGGACTTATGCATTTCTGAGCCAGAGCCCCAGCATGGGAACATCATGCTGGAGACAGTTTGGA
Organism: Corvus hawaiiensis; assembly: GCF_020740725.1. NCBI lineage: Eukaryota > Metazoa > Chordata > Aves > Passeriformes > Corvidae > Corvus > Corvus hawaiiensis. Next base: position 24,917,573 of record NC_063219.1, on the reverse strand, counting down.
GAGGATGCAACAGTTGGCATGAGCTTAGCCAAGGCCTGAGCTGCCCCCACATTCCCACCTGAACCAGGCAGGCAGAGCTGCACAGCTCTGTGTGGTGGGAGGCTCAGGTCAGGTGAAGCAGAGTGGGAGACTGCCAGGTACCCCCAGGGAAATTTTGATCCAGCCAGAGTGCTGGCTCTCTCAAAGATTTTTTACAGTACTGCCTACAGTACTGGTTTTACACCAGCTTCTCTCCCGTGGTGCTGCTGTCTTCCCACCTGTCTCCATCCCTAGAGCCCAGTCAGCTGCGCTGGGAACCAGAGTGCTCCAATTTCCCATCTGGAACACCCCTGATTCAGGGACAGGGATACCCCTTTACATAGTCCAGATTAGGGACTTGGATAAGAAAGCATCCCTTTGCTGATGATAGCATGTCACTGAAGTATGTGTTGTCCTGCTAGAGTGACCCTTAGTCACAGAGGATCTGTGTATGCCAGCAGTGTTCCTGCAAGTCCACCCCACCAACAGCTGAAGATTTGGCCAAGGGCAGAAGTCTGAGAGCTTTGAGACTGACTGTGCCTGAAGACCTACTTCATTCCTCCCTTTCATCTGAGGGCATGCCATTCCTGCTGCCTGGGGGGGGAACCCAAATTCCTCAGGGAAGGGAAGTGCTGCCCTTCCCTCCTGCTTTGTGCCTTTCCCTGCCAGCTGACCAAGAAAGAGACCAAGCAGAGATGGTCTCAAGGATGTAGCTTGTGCTCTATCATTGCCTGCCAGCCTCAGGGCTTGAGCCTGAAGAGTAAAACTAAAGAGTGGGGAAAAAATCCTCCTCTTTCACGTGGAAGTGCGTCTGCCTCCCATGTAAGCTGCAAAGCTGCTTCTTTACCCACATAAGAAACATCCTGCTGTTCTTGTAGGGCTTGGGTAATTCCGTAGTGCTTGCAAGAAGCTCTTGCCACTGTCAGCAATGCTGTCTTGGGAAAGGACTATGGGCCCGCTGACCTCCTCTGCCCCAGAGCTGCTGCCGCAGCAGGACAAAAGCTGCAAGCAAGAAGGGAATAATGCCCTGGAGCTCTTCTGCTGCTCATAGCCGAGGCCTCGAGCTGCATCACTAAACAGCCCTGAGCTGAATTTTTAAAGAGGCTTCAGCCAAATGTCCCCACCTGGGAGTGGTAGGAGGTACACAGGCACCGAGCAGCGTGGTGCAGTAACCACAAGCCCAGCCAGGGCTGGGAAACTCTCTGGCCTCTGCTGTGAAGTCCAGCTAATCGCTGCTATATAGGAATAACCTTTATGAATGAGTTCTGGGAACCCAGTTTGGGAGAGTTCACACAGCATGGGGGGAGGCTTTGTGTGTTTCTGGTGAAGCAATCTGAGAGCAATTTTACTTCGACAGGAGCAAGTAGTATGCAGAAAGGTCTCCACTTCCTCACCTGAAAAATTCAACCGTGGGTTTCTGATGAAACCACGTGTGCACGTGGAAAATCCTTAAACATGCAAAGAGAGCAAAGACAACAAGCTCCTTCCCATCCCCTCCCTAGGGCTCCTCCATCTTCTCGGCTATGTTGAAACCAGCTATGCATATCTAAAGGTGCTGACTTGTCCTCAGGATCCTTGTACTGATTTTCTTCCTCTGTATTTATACCCCTTTACCAAATCCTCATGGTTACTTCAGCCCAGCCTAAGCTGGCCTTGAGTAGGTAATGCTGGCCCAGATCCACTTTGGTTCTGGCCACTCCCAAAGCAAACCTCTGCATCTGAGGGTCTGTGTGTACACATGCCTGTTCTTTGTAGATGCCACTGCAGGAATGGTGGCTGGCCACAGTGCAGGATACGTGGGAATGAGACTTTGCTCTTTTTCCCTGCCATGGCCCAGAGCACATAGCCTCTGCCCTGCCCCTAGATGAGGCAAGTCAACCCCAAGCATCGGGAGGCCAGTCTAGAAGCCTGAAATATGGCTCCGAGCCTGCGCTTTCTCTGCAAACACCTCCAGCATCAGCAGAGCAGGAGGAAGTGGGGAGGGGAGAGGGGGCTGGCTTGGCTCCTCCCTGCTGATAATTCATTACCGCCTGTTAGCCTGTATCCATCCGGCAGCAGCTACATCCTGGCAACGACGTGTTCATTTCACACAAAAAGTGCTGTATCAAAATGCATCCTTGAGACATTCTCCCCAAAACCTTTCCCAGCTGCCTCTCCCAGCGCTTTACATGCAGCAGCAGTCCCTGCAATTGGGGCGTTTTTTTCCTAATGGATGCCTGGCACCCATCGAAGAAATCAGGGCTGCAGCTCATGAGAAATACAAGGGGGATCTTTCTGCATGGACCAGAGAGGCAGCAACATCTATGGCATGCTCAGACCCATGGAGGGAGAAGCAGCATCTATGCACGTGCACGTGGCTGGTTTATTGCACTCCATTTGCAATGATGCAGAAGTGCAGCATCTCTTCCCTCCCCTCCTTCCCTGAGCGTCTGGGAGCTTTGGACGGCAGGACTGGCTGGTCTTGCCTTGGAAACATGGAGGTGGTCTCCTCCCGTTTCTCCAAGGTCCCTGACTTTGGCCCAATGCTGGTGACTGTCAGCCTGGCGGTAAATCTCCCTTCCACAGCTGAGTGGGAAGAGGCAGGGTGGGTGAAGGACCCCAGGCTTGCACAGCAGGTCATGGGAGTGCTCCCCCGTGGCACCTTCTGACTCCGTGTGGAGCCATGCCCAGGGCTGGGCTGGTTCACAGGAGAAATGAGGCTCGCACCCCAAGCATAAACCTTTCAGGTTGGCTGCCGAGTCACAGCGGGCCTTGCACCCACCCCAAGCCTTCTCCAGCTGCCCTCTGAGCACACGTTCTTCTTGATCCTCACCCCTCCTCAGCATCTCCTCTAGCATTTTCAAAGGCTCTTCTTCCCCACCGTGTTCTCCTAGCACCTATGGGCCAGGGGGCTCTGCTGGTCTGGGAAGGTTCATCCCTCCCCTTGTAGATAAGAAAACAGAGCAGGACTTGGGAAGAACAGCCGAGTTCAGAAGCCCTCCCTAGACCCCTCCCGTGTCCCCTGTCCTCTGGGCTCTCCCCCCCCCCCCCCCCCCCACGTCCCCACACAAAGGGCTGGGGGGCTGTGAGAGCATCCCAGGTCCCCGACCCCCGCCCTGGCGGGCGCACCGAACGAGGCCCCCATCGGTGAAGGTCACTCCGGGGCGGCGGCCGCCGGGCAAAGCCGCGCCGCGCTCTCCCCCCGTCGCCGCCCACCGACGAGGGGCGGGCGCACCGGGGGCCCGTGCGGCGGCGATTGGCTGTCGGCGGAGAGGCGGGGAGCGGCGGGGCCGCGGCTGGCTGCAGCGGCGGGCGCGGAGCCCAGAGCGGGCGCGGCGTAGCATCCTCGGGCACCGCGGCCCCGGTGCGGGCCGCCTCCCCCGCAGCTCCCGGCCTCCTATGGGCGGTGCCGGCGTCCCGGCCCCCGCACGCCCGTCCCGCTCGGCGTTAGCATGGGCACGGTGCTCTCCCTCTCCCCCGCCGCCTCCTCGGGCAAGGGCGGCGGCGGCGGGGGGCTGCTGGCCGACAAGGCGCCGGGAAGGGTGCCGGGCAAGGGCGAGAGCCGGCTGAAGCGCCCCGGCGTGCTAATCTCGGCGCTAACCTGGAAGCGGCTGGTGGCCGCCTCGGCCAAGAAGAAGAAGAGCACCAAGAAGGTGACGCCGAAGCCCAGCGGCGGGGCCCCGGGGGGCGGCCCGGGCCAGCCCGACCCGCTGGTGGTGCAGCGCAACCGCGAGAACTTGCGCAAGTCGGTGGTGGGGCCGGCCGACGGCGCCAAGCAGGGCCCGCTGGCCGTGCCGGTGCCCACAGTGCCCTCGGCGCCGCAGGAGCTGCACCCGGGCTCCGGCGGGGGAAAGCCGCCGCCGCCACCGCCGCCGGCCGGCAGCCGCCCCCCGGGGTCTCCGCGCCGCGTGGTGGTGCAGGCGTCCACCGGAGAGCTGCTGCGCTGCTTGGGGGACTTCGTGTGCCGCCGCTGCTATCGCCTGAAGGAGCTGAGCCCCGGCGAACTCATCTCCTGGTTTCGCAGCGTGGACCGCTCGCTGCTGCTGCAGGGCTGGCAGGACCAGGGCTTCATCACCCCGGCCAACCTGGTGTTCGTCTACCTGCTGTGCCGGGAAGCGCTGCGGGGCGAAGACATCGGGAGCCAGGCCGAGCTGCAGGCCGCCTTCCTCACCTGCCTCTATCTCGCCTACTCCTACATGGGCAACGAGATCTCCTACCCGCTCAAGCCCTTCCTGGTGGAGGGAGACAAGGGGCGCTTCTGGGAGCGCTGCCTGGGCATCATCCAGCGCCTCAGCGCCAAGATGCTGCGAATCAACGCGGACCCGCACTACTTCACGCAACTCTTCCAGGACCTCAAGAGCGAGGGCGAGGGCGGAGACGGGTCCAAGCACTGGACGATCAGCCTGGACCGCTAGGGAGGTACCAGGCCCCCGGCCCCGGGGGCGGAAGGGGCCGCGCACCGAGGGGCGGGGGAGGAGAAAGACTGTCGGATTCCCCCTCCTGCCCCCACATCCTCCTCGCCTTCCCCCTTCCTCAGCCGTCAGTTCCATGGAGACGCTGCTTGGACCCTCCCTGCTCCGGATCCGGCTGCCCCCCTCCCCCGCCTGCGACCCCAGCTGGGGGCTGCGCTCCGGAACACCGAGGCGGCGGTGAAGACCGGGGAGGGGGAGTGGTGTCCCTCCCACCTTCGCGAAGGGGGGGAGGGTGAGGCTGCGGAGGAGCGGAGGCTCCTGGATACGTTTTCTCTAGAAAAAAGGGGTGATAAAATGGATGCGGGGGTCGGGGGCAGGAGGGTTCGGGGGGGGGGGGGGGTTTGGGGTGTGGCGGGTGCCCCAGGCAGAGGGTGCATGTGAACGAGCCCCGCAGCGCGGGCAGGGCCGCCCCGCGCTTCCGCAGCGCTCCCGGTGCTGTCCGTGGTGCTGGAGCTGCCGCGCCTGAGCAGACAAAGGCGGGGATTGCGGGCAAGGCTGGGGGGGTTTCTGTGCTGCGGGCGATGCCTTCCCCCCATCCCCCCCGCCCACGTGTGGTATATGGGCCCCCCCAGCATGGGCGACTCTGCCCCTCACCCCGCGGGAGCCGCCCGCATGCCCCTTTGTTCGAGCCGCTGGGGGGGAGCCCACGCCCCTCCCCGCCGGTAAATCCCCCCGGTGCGCCCCCCGAAACAGGGGGGGATGCCTCCCCCCACCTTGGCTTGCTGCGGGAAGAGGGGTCTGTGCCAGGGGAGGCCTAGGGTGCCCAAACGGAGGGGGCCTGCTATGGGAGGGGGGGGGGTCTCCTCTCCTCTTGCTTTGCTTCACTGGAGAATAAAGAGGTGGCCTGGATGGGCCTGGTGGTGGCTCCTGGACTTGCTGGGCTGTGGGGTGCAAGGGCAATTGGGGTAGCACCCCAAGCTCCTGGTCATGGCCTACTCCTCCCCAAGAGGAATGGGGGGCCCTAGTTCCCAAAGGGGGTTTTACTATCCAGTGTGAGTTGTGGGTCAAAATTTCACCCCTCTTTGTGCCCAAGGCCAGTCTTGGTCCACCTAAGTGTCTCTTGGACCCTTGTGAGCTCTCCTGGCCTCCTCCATTCCAGATGGAAATTCCTGATGCCTGTCTGCCACAATGAATTTTAACAGGATGCCACAGTTCATGTCACCTCCTTTTTTTATTATTATATTTAGTTTTATTTTTCCTAAAGCTATGCCCTCCCTCACCTCATTCCTCCCTATCTCTGCTCTGCAGGGCTGGGCTCCCTTCCCTGGCAGCAGCAGGCTGTGGGAGCTGTGCTGCTATCCCTGTTACCAGCCCTGTGCTTCTGCAGACTTCCAGGGAGAGGAGCGGAGAACAGGAAGGCTTTGCCTTTTTTATAGCTGGTTGCTATGCTTCAGGGTACTGAATTTGCCAGGACTTCTTTAACAGAAGCTGCCGCATATGCTCTCTGGTCGGGGTCTGCATCCAGTGCTTCACAGCCCCTCTGAGCCAGGCATTCAGGCTCCACTCAGCTGGGAAGAGCTGTGCTGGCTCTGCAGGTCATGGAGGGTAAGGTGGATTCTCTCTACCTTTGTGTGCATCAGCAGAGCTCTAATTAGGCCCAATCTGGCTCATTCAGGCAAAGCTGTGCTGCCAGGAAGACAGCACAGATGTCCCTGTGACAGGGCCTGACCTGGCAGGGTGCTGTGCAAGGCTTTTCCATGGCTGTGTAAACCCACCAGGACTGATGCTGCTCCCGTCCTCCCTCTCATCATGGATGCTCTTGTCCCTGCCTTTAGATTGACATTCATGTGACCTTGTGGTGAGCTGTCTGGGCCACAATGCATTCACAACCCACCCCAAATTTGGCCATATCCACATCTTGTCATGAGAAAGGTAACTTTGGCTTAAACTGGTGGAATTGGAGCCTTAGAGCTCCTGTGGGGCTGCTGGGGGAGGCCTGCCTCTCCCACGGCAGCATTTTGCAGAGAGGGAAACTGAGGCGCAGTGAGAATCAAGCATGGTGGTTTGCTGCATCACAGGGTAACACCTGAGCCACTGGTGCCAGCTATTTCCACCCTGAGCTGTGGTGTTTGTCCAGTGATCTCTACTCCCAGCTGCAGGGCTTTACAGAGTCTCCTCCACAGAGCTGAACAGCCTCCCAGCACTGGAGGACTTTCCCACCCTACAGATCTCCTTAGAAACACTCACAGGGTTATTCCAGCTCCAATCCCCAGCCTTTTAAAATGCTTCCAGCTGCAGTGAGGCCATGTCCTTCCCCTCCTCCCTTGTGTTTCATTGATTAAGAGTGCTAGGCCTCATTGGGGGATTTAGGAAGAGCTAATTGCAGACTGGTAATTGAAGACAGCTTGGAGTCTCTGGAAATGTCAAGGAATGAGAGAGGAGCTTAGATGCTCCCATGCATTTAAATATGCATCATCGGCTCAGCCAGAGCCTTACTGGAGGGAGGGAGACATGTCTGATTTTCCCTCCCCCGGAGGACCTTGTACAGCTGCTGGGGGGAGTGAGGCAGGGGGAGTACTAATCTTACCTTGTCTGGAAGCCTTCTGATCCCCCAAGGCAAAGGGGACATGAGAGGGAACACAAGCAGGGCTGGGTACTGAGGGTGGGAATCTCCGAGAGGCTCGGGAGCTTGGTTTTCGCCTCTTAAAAACTGTGTGATTTGACATGCCAGACCCCTGTGCTGCTGCATGATTGATGGTCTGGACTCAGGAGCTAGCTATTGGGCAGCAGCAAGGGGAATGGATAGAGCTTGTCCCCAAACTTGTGATCCCTGCAGCCACCAGTGCTCTTTGAGGAGCAGTGAGGGACTGAGACTCTCTCAGGAGGGGCTGGGAAGCCCCCTGTGCTGCCAGCCACAGGGCCTGGCAGTGTCTGGGCTTGCAGGGATGGGAGGATTCACACTGGGTTTGGGACTCGGAGGTAGAGCAGCAGGGCCAGGTCAGCGATCAATCACTGCAGGGATCCAGGTGAGGGACCCCAGTACTTTCCTAGTTTGAAATTCCTCCAGCAGCAACACATCTCCTTTCCACGCCTCACAGTGGATGCCCCATCTACTCCACATTGCAGCAGCAGAGGTGGGCACTGCAGCCCGCAATGGGTTTGGTCTCTCCTGCCCCAAGGAAGTCTCTTCTCAGGCCATAGCACCCTTATCTTCCTTCCCAAAGGTGCATGGGGCTGTTAGAGGCACCCTGGGTGACAGTGGGTCCCAAGGATGCATAGTCACACATGAAAAAGGGAGTTTCTCCTTGGAGTCATGGAAAAACAGCTCTGTGGGACTTTCCTTGCCTGAATTCTCTGTCTGTGGAGCAAACACCATGGGCTAGATGAGCTGGCCATGGCACTGGAGCATGGAGTTGATGGGCAACTGGAACAGCCAGCCTGGCAAGCCATGCCTCTTCTGGTCAGATAAACAGCAGGGAAGCTGTGTTTGTGCTCTTAAGAGTTGTCATCATCCCCCAGAATGACTTGGAGATGCTCCATGGGAGGAAAATGTTCTGGATGATGCAGACCCAGCACCTGCATGGCTGGTGAAGGACCTGCCTGGGCCCAGCTTTCTGTGCAAGCCTTTCCTCGTTTGCCTGGATGATGGATAACATGTTCCTCGATGCAGATGGAAGTGGAAGGTCTCTCTTCTGCCTCTGTGGGAGCTGCTTGAACAGTGGCTCCAGTGCAGCTTTGGGCTCTTGCTGCTCTGTTGAAATGGGGATAGCTTGTGGGTGCCATCCCCATTTCAGGCAGGTGGCCTCCCTGCTCCATGGCACTTCAGTCACAGCTGCTAGTGGGGTTCCTGTGGGGGAATACATGGGCAAAATGACCCAGGGAGGCGGCAGCAAATGGCAGAGACAATATGTCAGGTCCCAGACTAAACTGTCTGATGAGAAATTTGTACCCAGGGAGGGGCAGGATGCTGCCCCAGGGTCTCATCTGGTAGAAGACACACCCAGCTTGGGTGGAAACCTGCAAGAGCTCTGCCTGTGCCAAGGGTGGCCCAGTGGCAGGCATGAAACTGAGGGAGGTGGGATGGCAGACAGTTTGGCTCCCACTGTAGCCAAAGCATGGCCTGTGGCCTTGCCTGGCTGATGTGTTTGGGACTGAGGAGGACAGACTGGGGACTGCTCTGTGCCAGGAAGCTGGGGCAGGTGAGGAAGGGGAACTGACTACCTTGGAGCCCTACTGTGATGGTTAATCCTTCTGCCTGGCAGAATCCAGAGCCTGGCAAAGCAGAGGGCCACTGTACAGTCTGGGTCATTACCTCCAGCTCACCGAGAGCTGAGCATGGAAGTTTCCCTGTGCTGTGTCGCCTGCCTGTCTCACAGTCCTTTGTCACCCCTGAGGACTGAGCTCCTTGGGGGACAGCCAGGCAGAACCAAGCTGTGACCCAGGGCAGATGTGGGGAGTCTGGCCCAGGGAATGAGTGTCCCCTGGGCTGGAACAGGAACTGTTCCCTCATCAGAAGTCCTGCATTAGAGCATAATCTGGCATTAGTGCATTAATCCAGTCCTCCTGCTACTCAGCTCCTGCCCTCAGCAAAGTCCACACCAAGGTCTCAGTGTACAGCTGGGCAGCAGTGGCACCAGGACACTCTCCCTGGCTGCCCATGATGAGCACCAGAGAGCTGGTGGCAGCAGGGACAAGGTTTGGGTTTTTGGTGGCAGTACAGCTCCAGCCCTCAGCACGTTGCCAAGGGAGAAAGCATCTTCTGGAAGCATCACCGTTGCTTCCTTGGAGGGACTTCACACAGGGTTTTGGAGCCTGGCTGCCTGCACCTGCAGGCACTGGCTGAGCCACACTAAGTCATGAAGCACTTTGCAGGGAGCCAGGCCAAAAGGAGGTGGTGTCTGGAGAGAGGATGTGAGTCAGCAGCTTGGGGGTAGGGGGCTGAGGAACCAGTGCAGTCAGGATGAGGAGAGAAGGAAATAGGTGGGAATTGGGAGAGCTGGAGAGGGTGCAGGAGTGGGCAGGGAGGCAGACTGTGTGCCCCAGGTCAGGCATGGCCTGGCTGTGCTGCAAAGGCTCTTCCCAGCATGAGAAATGAAGACAGTGACAACATGACTTCAATAAAATAGGAGAGGGGCTACTCCATTCCCCCTCTGATCCATTACTGGGGGACTGGAAGGTTTTGGAGAAGTTGGAGGGGTCCCCCTGTCATGCTGGCAAGAGGCTGAGGTAAGGGCAGCCCTCTTGCCGGCTGAGCACAGCCAGATACAAAGATACATTTGTTTTTATTTCTTTAGTACCAAAAAAAAATCTGTCTTCCTTTAATCACAGGGCAGCAGAAGAAGCTGCCAGGCCATGTGCTCTGCTCCCTCACTCTTCCTAGCACAGGCTGAAGCCCTTCATGGCTGTGTTCCCCATCTCACCCTGCATCCGGCACCCAAGGACTCCCCACAGGTAGGTTGGAAGCCCATGGGTGCACTGAGAGCAGCTGTCAGCCACATAAAACAGGCTCCCCACCAGCTGCTGCACCCCACTGCCAGAGACAGTGCTCCCCCATCTGCTCCGTGGGCTGGGCACCCCTGCTCAGGGCCAGGGATGATGTTCCACGGGGAGCTGTGCTGGGCTCGGCCCTGCTTGCCCATTGGCAGGATTTTGCTGCAGTCTGCTCCGAGCCGGTGGTTTTGGTGACTGAAGAAACCTGCAGAAAGCAGCACTGATGGTGGACTGGGTTAGACAGGGCTCTGGGGAGGGAGGAGGCTGGGTTGGGAGAAGGTGGTGCTCTGTTCACCCCTCCGATAAGCTCAACATGTCGTGAGGGGAGGTGGCTCCCAGTGGGGCCTGGGGATGGGAGCATCCCGAGTTGCCATGGTGACATCGGCTGCATCCTCAGGCGGGCAAGAGCAGCGCTGGTGCAGTCCCGCATGGGTGTCCCTCCCGCTTCCTTCCTGGCTGCCGTCCCCAGGGAGCGCGGGGCTGGCACCCGGCTTTTGGCGTGGCACCCTGGGGACAGAGCGGTGGGACTGTGCCAGGTGAGCTCAGAGCAGAGCCAAGCCAGCCATAGCTGCAGCCTGTTGGGTGTGTGCGGTGGTCCTCCCTCGCCCAAAAAGGTAAGTCCCCCTTTTCCCTAGCATATCCCGCCTCCAATCCATCAGGAATCCGGACTGCAGAGTCGGGCGTGAGGCGGGGGCTGGACTCACCTGGGCTTCCCTGGTGCAGACACTGGCAGAGGAACGGGAAGGGGGGGCGAAGGGAGGAGCTACTAGTGACCCACATCCCTTAATCCGTGTCCTGCCCTGCGTCACGCAGTTACCTAAGCCCTGAAGCAGGCTTCCCCGGCGAGGGCACAGCCCTCTGCCCCTCTCTGAGGGAGCCAGTTGTGGCCATTTCCCCTATTTTGCCCTTGTAAAGCCGAACCTGGGGGCAGGGGTTGTCTCCAGCCTATCTCGGCACTGGTTGTGTGGGGGTAACTCCTCCCTTTCCCCCTCACTTCACCTCCTGCCGTGCTTGGGAACCAGGCTGTGCAACACTCAGAAAGCCTGGAGGTAGGGATAGCCCCCCACCCAGTCCTTGCAGCTCCTTTCGCACCCATGGCCTCTCTGCTAGCAGCATCAGGCCCCCGCACTTCAGCCTGAGCTCTCCCTGCAGGACACACTGGCATCAGATCCCACTCCCTCAAGCTGATTAGCGCAATGAGGATGCATTGGAGCAGATGCCACCAAGGCTCTGAGAGTGACCAAACCCTGGCGGGATGCAGAAGTGGCAGCATGGAGCCCTCAGATCTGGGAACTGCTGTGATCTGGGGCATGAAGGGAGAGGAGGTGGGGGCTGGCCACTCCTTCCATGGTCTGGGTAGTTGCATGACTCCCCCTACACAGCCGGTTTGATCTCTGTTGCAAGCCTGGGAGCCTGAGACAGCATATGTGACTTCCCTGAAGGCATGTTTCAAGGAACTCAGAGGTTTCCAGCTCTGTCCTATCTCTTGGAAGCTGTAAGAACCAGAGGGGATGCCTGGAGAAAAGATGATGCAGACACTGGCAACATCCTTCCCACCCCAGCCCTGAAGGTGTTCTGCCTCAGATGGAAGAGGATTTGCTGAGTGGTTCCCCCTCTCACCAGCTCCCTTCAGACAGGAGAGGACACAGGTCACAGCACCTCTCTGTTTTATTGAAGACCAATCCCACCCCCCAGCCAGTGTGGAGCTCAGCGTGCCCAGCTCTTCTGCATCCACTGGGCCAAAGTCCTGCTCTGGAGGATGGGGGCAGTTCCTTGAACCCAGGGGCAGAGACCCAGGGCTGCCCCTTGGTGCCTGGGGCTCCCAGTCCTGCTGTCACCCCTTCTTCTGCTCCACCGCTCACCCTGCCTTGTCCCTGGGGATGTTCCTACTTATGGGGGGGTGTCCCACCAAGCCCTGCATGTGAGGGGCTAAAGCTGGAGTAAAACTGGAACAATTAATCTTGGAAGTGATGAGCAGGACACGGGCTCATGTGCAGGGTGTCAGGGACTGTCTGTGGTGTGATCCTCGGGCACTGGGGAGAGGGCGGAGTTGCAGAGACCAGGCTATGCTGCCTCCAGGCTCTGGCCTTGCCCTGAGGGCTGGCAGTGTGCCCCACACTTGTCTCTGGCACATCCAATCCCAGAGCCCTGCCCTTGGCCTGAGTGAACCCATAGAAAGCATCTGCCCTCCGGACCAAGGCTTCTCCTGAGGGCTGAAGGAAGCTGCCTTCAGGCAGCAGGTGTAGGAGGGATGGAGGAAAGGAAGTCTTTGGAGACAGAGGTGAGGGGACCAAGTGGTCAAGGAAGGTCCCCTTTCTTTGTCCCTGCTCAGTGGGACCCTCATTCATGGACACAGCCGCCCTGGGGCCCCAGCTCCTGACTCCTCTCTGCAGGGAACAGGGAGGGCAGGATATTCACAGAGCGGGCAGCATGTTGCAAAGGAAAGGTGGGGCAATGTCCCTGCCAGGAGGGGAGCCCATGGTTTTTCCTTCCATTCACACCCTGCTTTAGGTATCCACTTCTGTCCCCAGGATCATGGATACTTCCTCATCTTAAATTTAGACAGCTTCTCTCCTCCAGCCGCCCACATAAAAGGACCAACCCAGCTACCCTGCAAGCACCCCCCCTCCCCCACACCACTCCAAATCTAAAAGGGGGCAAATAAGAGCAGGGCACAATCCCATCCCCCATCCCTCCCTGCTGAGCTTCCCAACTCCACAGCCTCATGCTTCCAGGGACATGGAGCATCCACTTGGCACAGCCAAGCCTCTAATGGTAATGGTTGTTCATGTTGTTGAGGTGGGAGGCTGCCATAGCGCTGAACGGGGCTGAGGGCTGGAGCCCATGCCCAGGGTAGAGGGATGGGCTGGAGCCAGGCCAGTAGGAGAAGCCAGCCGGTGTCACTCCCGAAGTCATGAGGTTGAGTTTGGAGATGCCTGAGAAGGGCAGCGGTGCCAGGTTGCCCTGAAATTTGTAGAGAGCGTGATCGGGGGTGGCTGGCTGGCACACCTGCGCCAGCCCGTGGAAGTCGAACTTGTAGGCGTAGCGCTTGCCGTGGACCTTGGTCATGATGTTCTTGTCGTAGTAGTAGCGCAGTGCTCGGCTCAGCTTGTCGTAATTCATGTTGGGTTTGCTCTTGCGCTCGCCCCAGCGCCGTGCCACCTCGTCAGGGTCGATCAGCTTGAACTCCCCGTTGGTGCCTTCCCAGGCAATGCAGTTCAGGTTGGCCCGGTCCGAAAGCAGCTCCAGCAAGAACTGCCACAGCTGGATCTGCCCGCTACCTGCAAGGCCGGGCCCCAGAGAGGTTAAAGCTCCCTCCCAGGGCACAAGGTGAGGTACAGGATATGCCCCAAGCCCCTTGACCCACTGTTATGTTGCCCCCTCCTGCACCCAGGTTTCGGCTGCGCCTCATTGCATCTCGCCTGCAATGGTAACAAGGTTATGTCTCCTTTGCAATGTCCCAACCCCATCCTACACCCCAGGTATGAGGACAAGAAGAAGCCCCTGCACCTTGGGATGGAGGAGGAGTGCTCAGAGGTCAACACAGGTTGCAGTGGGTCTGGATCCAGGGTCTCCCCATCCCTCCCACCCACATTCACACACCACTGAAGATGAATACCTGCTTGTTTGTTTTCATGTGAGGACGTGGCCTTATTCTTTTATTGGCAGCCTCAAGAAGGAGATATCTTGGCAGAACCCAGATCTATCCCAACACAAATACTCCCCACAGCCATGTCTGCTTGAAACTGGGCTGGTATCACAGCACAGCCCCTGCTCTAGGGACACTGTGCCCTGCACAGACATCTCCATGATCAGCTCAAGTCAGGGTGCGACGCTCATCTGAACTACACTACAGAGAAGCACAGATAGGTACAGGAGAGGGGGAGATGAGGACATAGCATGACCTTCTGCGGCTTTGAATCAGGCTTCAGTGATGGTCCTTATTTCCAGAGGAAAAATGTCCTCCCTGAGCCGTGGCCATTGCATCTGCAGCTTGCACTGAGGAGTATCCTCGGTGGGTGCCTGTGGTGCCCCTGTGCCAGGCTGTGCACACATTGGAGCCTGGCACACCTCCACATGCCCATGGTGTGGCACAAGGGCATGCTCCATTGAGTCTGGCCAGAGGTCATGAGAGGAGAGGGAGTCTGGACCTTTGGGCAAGGAGGAATCCTACTGCTGGGACCTGGCCACCCTGCAGAGCAGCCCTGCACTTACCTAGACACCCCACTCTGCCTCCTCTGAGCAGCATCCCCTGCACATCCCTGCTCCTGATGCCAGCCCTTGCAGCACAGTCTCTTTACAGAGCAGAGGATGTGCCTTTGCAGTTATCCCTGTGCTTTTCTATCATTATTTTGTCTAAAGGTGCTTAGATCCTATACAGAGGTTTAGCACCCATGACCTCTGCAGCAAGCAGTCCTACAGCTCTATTACATTTCCCACAAAGAACCACCTTGTTTTGCTTGTTTTAGACCCACCTATTTTATCTGGTGCTACCCAGATCTTGCTGTAGAAGAAGCCGGGAAAAGCCATTCTCCATCCATCCCTGTTCCACCAAAACCCACTCAGACATCCTGATCCAGGCAGTTGAGCCCAGCTCTTTCCAAGGCATTGTATTTCCTAATTCCCCATCCTGGGACCAAGGTGGGGGATCTCTCCTCCCTAGGGTGCAGCTGCAGCCCTTGCCTCCTCTCCATCCCCACAGCCCCCACCCCGGCCTCCAGCTATCTCCCACCTGCGGGTGTTCCACCCCATGCAAGGAGGTCAGGGAGGTGTTGGAGGGTGCATCTCGGTGGGATGGTGAGGCTCAATCCTACCTGCTGCAGGGTGCCATGATAATGCACCTGAGAGCTCCCTAAGGAAATATCCAGGAATCCAAAAAGATCCTTCTCACTGTAGCACAGTGCTTGAGTATGGCTGGGCAGAGTCCGCAGTGCAGAGGCAAAAGGGTTCCCCCAGTTCCATCTTTTCTCCCCCTCCCACCACTAAACCAGGGCTCCATTTTTCCTGCTTAGAACACCCCTGGTCCCTGTCTTCCTGCAAGCAGGCAAGCTACACGGCCCAAACACTACAGTGCTGGCCCCGCGATGCCCAGTGCTGCTGTACTCCAAAGCAGGCTCCAGCCTGCTCCCTGGCCAGCGCTGGCCGATGCCCGTGACCCCTGCGTGGTTTTTTCCAGATGGATGGCTCCGGTTCCCGGGAACCCATCACTTCCCAGCCCTGCCCCAGCACTTCACTGGCAGCTCCCTCACGGATAATGTCTCAACTCTCCTCTCCACTCGCCGGCACGGATCTCCCGAGCCCGGATTAGCCCGCCCCACTCCCGGGATGGCTGGCAGCTCCCTCCCCGTCGGATGTCCCGGAGCTCCTGGGAGACCGGAGCTAGGACCCTGCACTCTCCCCACTGCGGGGCTCGGGGGCATGAGTACCCCTCTCCCCTTTGATGCCACGGGACGGGAGCTTCCGACCGTCGGGGCTCTCCGCTCTTCCCGTGGGAATTGGCGGCAGGATGCTCCCAGCCCGAGGAGCTCGCAGCAGCAGGGAACGGGGACTCCGCGGTGGCCGTGTCCTGCATGGGCAGTGCCCGGGAAAGGGTCCCCGGTGGCTGCTGGGCGGGGGAGAATGCGAGTGCCCCGGGAGTCCCCGCTCTGTGCCGGCCGAGGGGAGCAGGGCCTGTCCGGGGGAAGGGGCAGCAGTGCTCTTACCTTTCTGCACGCCGGGGCTGAGAGACCCCCACGCCTGGCTCTTCCCGTCTTTGAACAAAGTTTCCCCGACTGGATCTGGGGGAAAAAGAGGCGCGGGTGGAGTGTAGGGAGGGCTGGAGCCAGGCGGGACCGCGACCCCCCAGCGCCCACCCGCGGGCAGCGTCCCCGCAGCCCCCGGCCGCTCCCCCTTGCCTGCCCCGCCGCTGCGGCGAAGCCAGGAAACGCGTCCAGGAAAAAGGAAATCCGATTTCCGACCCAGCCGGGGAAGCTTTTAAATAGGAATAGAAAATCCCGTGGGCTGGGGTAGGGAGGAGAGAGGGAGTGAGGGAGAGAGCTGTGGGGCAGGAGGAGAGGGAGAGGAGGCGGGTGGGTGGCAGGATGGGTGACAGGAGCGGTGGGTGGAAGGAAGGATGTCTGTCGGCATTTGGGGAGTGGACCGCTGTGGAAAGGAGAGAAAAATGGATAGATGGATAGAAGGAAGGAAGGAAGGAAATGGGTGAATGGATGGAAAGACAGAAGAGACGATGGCGAGTGGCTAAATGGAGGAAAGAAAGTGCAAGAGATGGGCGGATGGAAGGAAGGGCAGGTAATGGGTAAGGTGATGGGAAAACAGGCTGATGGAAGGGACACTGGGTAGATGGAGATGTTGGCTGATAGCAGGGATGGAAAGGGGGATGCAGGGACAAATGGGTGGGGTGAAGAATGGATGGATGGAATCACAGGGGAAGGGTGGGTGCGTGGGTGGAAAGATAGGTTGGAAGAAAAGAAGGGTGGATGAAGAGATGGAAGGACAGGGTGACGGTGGGAGGATGAAGAATGGCAAGGTGAGTATGTGGGTGTGGAAGGCTGTGAGGACAGCTGGAAGGAAGAAGGAAGGGATAGTTGTGGTGCTGGGAGGCAGGAAGAGAGAATGGACAGAGGGAGAGGAGGTAACAGGGTGGACGCTGGAAGAAGATGGGGCAGAGGAGAGCCCCAGGGCCTCAGCGGGACAGGGCGGGCAGGGGCTGGGTGCTGTGCGGTGCACGGCGCTGCGGTGGGGCAGCGGCCGAGGGATCCGCCCGTACCTGGCAGGTACATGTTGAGCAGCAGTGGCACCGCTCCGGTGCCGTGTCTCATGGCAGCTGTGGGGGCGGCCCGCGGGCTGCATGTTTTAATATTCCTGCCCCTATTATTATTATTATTATTCCACTTTATCAGGGAGCAGCTGATGGCGAATAAATGGCAGCGGGACGGGCAGGGGACGGGCAGGGGCCGGGGGGAGGCGGGGGGAGGGGGGAGTTTCCAGGCAACTCGCAGGGGCTGGGGCCCCGGCTCCAGCAATTTCCTCCGCTGTAATTAAAGCGGGCGCTGCCCCCCCCCGCTCCCCCCGCTATCGGGCCCGCATCAGACTTTAATCACGGCCGCGGGTTTCTATGGAGAGCGGCTCGGGCCGCTTCCTGCCTCTTCCGCCTCCTTAACTCTTCGCAAACACGGCGCTGACATCCCAGCTGGGAGCGGGCTCGGACACTGCCTGGAGACTGCCCGGCCCCGGCCTCCCACCAGCATCCCGCTTCCCGACTCGCCGATCGGCCAGCATCGCCTCGGACCCTGCATCTCGCTGCACGGCATCGGCAGCGGCATTGTCCCCCTGGCGTCTGTCTCTCCGAGCCACAGTGCTGCTGGCCATCGGGGTCCGTGCCTGCCCCTTCCCCAACTCCAGCGTCGGCAGCACAGTCCTGGGGTCTCCTTGGAATTCCCAGAGCCCTGGGATGGGCCAGCTGAGTCCCCACCGGGTCCCTCCACCTCCAGGACACTGGTCATGGGGTTTCTTTGCAGTGCTCAGGTTCAGGGGGGGTAAGTGCATCTCCAGCAGCTGGTGGCACCAGGTCATACCACAGCTCTGCCACCTCCCTGGCTCCTCTGTGCCCTTCTGAATAGTCCCTCCCTCAGGGACAGTTAAGCCTGTGATCATCCCACAGCACCCCGCCCTGTCCCAACCTGTTGCACATCTTTATTAGGATCTGTAGAAGCTGGGTAACCCCCAACACCCACACAAAGCACGATGGCCCCATCTTCATCTGCTCATCCTGGGCAGCCCTGGGTACATTCTGAAGACAGGAGGGTATTTCGTGGAGAAACTTACAACGGAGAAAGGGGATACCAGCTCCAAAAAGACACATCTGGCCAGGATTTTCCCTGTCACCCGTGGCTCCAGCTGCTATATGCACTTGTGAGGTGCTGTCAGAGTCTCTGTCCCTGGGGCCAAGAGTGGGCCCTCCACAGGATCCCACAGCTTGAGGCAGCCAGGCAGTGTGCCAACAGCTGTCACCAGTTCTACTCTATGAGTCCCACGCCGTACAGCCAAGCTCACAACTTCTCCTGTGGTGTTTCATTGATGTCTGGCAGAAGGATGAGCTCTTATGCTGGATTTAGCTGCCTTTCTGGAAAGTGATCATTGCAAGATATGAACCTAACGGAAACCGGGATACGGCCATGCCAGACTCACTGTTATTATTTATACTGCAGCCAAAATGTGCCCTGCATAAGAAGCTGCAGCCCCAGGAGAGCGATGCTCAGTCAGGGTGGCACAGCCCAAAAGGACTGGTGTCTCCTCTTTGCAGGGGGTGTCCAAAGTGTTTAGAAAACCGAGGGTCCCTTGGTTACTGAGCTCCACCTCTGCTCCACGTGCTCCACCTCTGGTGCCCATCTCCATCACAGACTAAGAGCAGATGTTGGCAAGGGGAGACATGAGCAGAGCCCATGGTATTCCTCCAGCAATTCCCCACCAATCCACCAATGTAACAGCTCTTAAAAAGTTTCTTTTCCGCCAACTTGTCCCCTGAGCTCCCATGAACCCCTCAGTGGGGTGCCCAGCTCTGTACAGCCCAGCAGCCCTGGCTGCTCCCTGCATCCCTGTCCTCCCCAGCCCCTCAAGGGCAGCACTCTCAGCAGTGGCTCCGCAGCCTCCCGGACTTGCTTTCGCTGCCTGAGTCACTGAAACAAACCGCAGGCAACGGAAAACAAGCCCCGGAGACGGCGGGGTGAGGTGAGGAGCATGCCAGACCCACCAACCCCTTCTCTCCTGGCAGCCGGAGTGACCATGACACTCCTCCTGCAAACCTGCATGGCGGAGGGCATGGAGGGGGGGTCTGGGCTGAGGGACACTGCATCAGCCCAGAGTGGGGAGGGGGCAGGGGTGCAGTAGGGATCCGGCTGAGAAATAGGGTTAGGGCTGCAGGAGCTGGAGATGGGGGTGCTTTGGAGGGTACTGGGGATGGAGACGCCCGGGTCCCTGGGAAAGCCAGTGGGTGGGGGGCTTAAAGTGGGGTGTGAGGGGACCGAGGTCTTTGAGTGACCTGGGGTCAGTGGTGTGCAGAAAGGCAGGGAGTGCCAGATCCTAAGAGCTGGGGAGCCCTGTGTCCATGGGGACCTGAGCGATGTGACCCCTGGTTCGTGGGGGAGGTGGGACATGGGGGAGCTGGGGCAGACCCAGAGGATGGGGAAGGCAGGGTAGATGAGAAATCCAGGAAACAGGGACCCATGTCCATGAGGGACCAAGGGACTGGGCTTTGGGTCTGCAGGGGATCTAGGAGATGAGGTTTCAGGTCTGTGGGGCTTCTGGGGACAGAGCCCGGACACATGAACACCCAGCTGGAAGCAGCTGCAGGTCTCTCTGGCTGCAAGAGGCAGTCTGTCCCCCACCCCCCACTCCAGTGCTCTCCCCCCAGCCCAGGTGAAGCAATAAGGACCCGAGACTTTGCAATGACCCCCACAGCCCACCCCTACCTCCCCCATCGCAGCCCTACGTGCAGGTGCCCGGGAAAGCTTCACCTGGAGCCGGCGTTGTGGAGCGGAGCCGAGCTGACGTGGCCCTGGGCTGGCTGCACCTGGCCAGGTGTGCCGGAATGTGTTTGTGCAGGGGGAGAGGCCGTGGGGCCGTGGTGGGGTGGGGCCAGTGGGGACACGGAGGGGACAGGGGAGGGCTGGGGGGCACCCTGCAGCTGGGATGCTGTGTGGGATGGGGATACACAGGTGCTGGGTTTTCTGCACGGCAGCACTGGGGCTGGAGGGGAGAGGAGCCATGTAGGGATCACTTGTGTGCACGGTCGTGTGCAGCTCACACACACACACACTCACACTCATGCACATGCTGACACACACACCAGGGCTGAGGTGTCTGCACGCTGTTGGGTGAGGGGTGTGCCCAGACTGACCCCCAACCAGTCTCACAGCACCCTTCTGGGACACTCCCTGCCTCAGGGCCAGGCATGCTTTTAGCAAGGGTGGGCATTGGGGGCATTCTGAGACACTCAGAATTGTTCCACCATGCATCCATGTACTGGGTGTGGGGAGCACCTCGGGATGGAAAGCCTGTGCCCCAGGAGGGCTTTGGAGTGCCAGAGCAGGATAGAAGAAGAGGAGGAAGAGGAAGGGATGTCCTGGGTGCAGGGAGCACCTCGGGATGGGTAGCCTGCACCCCAGGAGGGTGTAGGGTGCTGGAGCCAGATGGAAGAGGAGGAGGAGGCTGGGAAAGGGTGCCGGAGGAGGAGGAGGCTGGGTGGGGCTCCCCGTGTCCCGGAGCCGGATACTGGCACGGATATGCTGGCGTGGCAGGGCTGGGGGAGGGCACACACACCTGAGAGCACCAAGCCAAGCCCCCTCCCACCTGTGGAACACTGCCCTGAGAGCTTCTTCCCCTGACCCCTGCACAACCCACCTCCCCACCCCCAGCCCCTCTGTGCCAGTGCTCCCAAACCTGACACAACTGTGGCTGCCCCATTTGTGTCAGTGTCCCGTCCTGCCCCACATGACCCCTATGTTCTTCCTCCTTCCCAGGCCCACAGCAGGCAGGGACCCCCTTCTCTCTTCCAGAGGGATGCAGAGGAGGAGGACCTTGAGCTCACAGACTTTGTAGCAATCAATTTCCCCAGCACTGATCCTGGGAGGAAAACCCAGGGCACAGCCCCGCTGGATGCCCCTTCCCAGGGCACAACCCTCTTGGATGCCCCCTCCCACCTCCAGCCCTTTCTTTGTCCAGTAAGTTCCCATTTTCCCAGCCAGACCATCACAGCAGTGGAACTGTTCTGCAGCCCCTCTGTTCTTTGTGCATGGACAAGAGGTGGGGTGCAGAGAGCTCAGCCCAGGGTAGAGCTGGCCACGGACCCAAAACTGCCTGGGGAAGGAGAAACCTCACCTTCCACCCCACAGAAGGTCCTCCCAGCATGGCAGCCCCCTGAGGAGCAGAGCAGAGGCAGGAGCACTCTTTTTTTGACAAATGCCTTTATTTGCTACCGGATAGAGGTCTATTGCACAGCAGCCTGGAGGCTGCAGGGCACACAGCCCTGCCCCTGTTCAGTGCTGGACGCGGCGGATGGATTGGATCTGGTTGGTGTGGGCCTGGCTGCTGTATTCATTGTACTTCTTGAACTCGCCGTTCTGTCTGTCCCGCTCCAGCACGTACTGGTAGCCCCTGTATCCTGGGTACTGGTATGCCACCCACCTGCAGGCAGACCCTTGGCTCAGAGCCCCAAGCCAAATCCTCCCATCCCATCCCATCCCATCCCATCCCATCCCATGCCATCCCATGCCATCCCATCCCATCCCATCCCACCCCTCTGCTTGCCCTGGGAGGAGAGGGACAAAAAATACCCAATGGCTTGGATTTTCAAGGAAAAGGTAGCAGGAAGGCATCCCTTTCTTGAGGGGGTCCCCCTTCCGCATCCTGGGGTTATACAGGAGGGAGGTACTTGCTGAACCTCTGCTCTTGGCACCCCCCGGTCCCTGTCCCACTGGCTGCACTCACGCTCCGGCGTTCACTTTGATGGATGCCACCTCCTTGTTGCCCCAGCCCATGGCCTGCAGCGAGGGATAGTCGTCACTCAGCTCAAACTTGTGACCCTGGAAGTTCTCAGCCTCGTAGAGGATGGCTTTGCTGTCATTGTGGTTCTGTGAAGGGAGAGAGCTGGAGGTCAGCAGGAATGGGTTGGCTTGCCCAGGGATAGGGGATGTGGCATCAGTGTGACACAAAACAAGGCACTGTGAGAGGCCTGGGATCCTAACCGGCTTTGGTGCAATGCATGGGGATGTCCTACAGCCTGGCACCCCTTCACTGGGACACCTCTGGACTGCCCAGAGGATGCTGCTCCCATGTCCCTGCAGTCTCAGTGCACAGCTGTCAGTGAGAGGTACAGTGGCTACAACCTCCGGACCCACACAGACTGCTGCCCTCAGCATCGTCATGCTCCCCAAGGTTGCAGGAGGGTTCAGGGCAAGGCAGGATGCTGAGAGAGATCCCCTCAGCTCTGTGGGGCCTTTCTGGGTGCTGGACATGGAGGGGTTAATGGCTGGGACACTGAGTGATGCAGCACTGTCCCCCGTGCCCAGCCCCCACATGCATCTATCTGCACTGAGGAGCAGTCCTGCCAGTAAGGAGTGATCTTATCACATCCCCTTTATTAAAGCCTGAACATATCTGCCTGGTGATTATTAAAAGTTGGGGGGGGACCCCCCGCTCGGAGGCGCAGACGTGCCGCTGCTGCGAGCACCAGTGTCTCTGCAGATGGAGCGATAGAGCTGCGTCTGCCCGGGCACGGCTCAGGTACCCTGGACGGGAGGGCGACAGACCCTGTACCCTGAGCATCCCTGCGGTCCTGCCAGCTCCTCTCTGTTCACCCCCTCCCCGGTAACCGGGGCTGGGAGACAAGGCCTTGGGACCCCAATCTGGGAGGTGGCTCTCCAAAGCACAAAGCAGAAGGAGCTGGAATTGTGGTTCAGGCTAAATTTTAGACCTAAAAAGCATCCCAGGATCTTTTCAGGGAGGTGGGATCTTTTCAGGGAGCTCCCGCTCGTGGGTGCAGCTACTCCTCCACTTCACAGGTACCTCTGTGTATACCTCACCCCTCCATCCCATGCCCCATGTAAGTCATCCTCCAGTCTGTCCCTCTCCACCTCCCTGCTGGGCTGCCTGGAGGAGGCTCTGCCTGCCCTGAGCCCCCCCTCTGCGGTGTCCCAGTAACTCACTGCGCATTTGACAGGCCGGAAGGAGAGGAGGTGCTCGGTCCGGTAGCCACTGTTCCCGCTCCAGGCCTCCCACCGGGGATAGTCACCCTTCTCCAGGATAAACTGCTGTCCCTGGTACTCAGGGTACTCGAAGCCTACCCAGCTGGAGGGGAGAGGAGGAAAACCCTCAGGGATGTGTGACACAGTCCCCAGGATTAGCCAGGGGTCGGCTTCTCCTTTCTGGGCAGGGGACAGAGACATCCTGGCAGGTTATGGGTCTGTCACAGACGTTGGGGTCCTTGCTAGCAGCAAATGTCCCTTTTGAAAGTGGGGCCCCTCTCCCCAGAGCCACACCATTGCCTCCAACCTGCACCTTGGCTCGGCAGGGTCTCCCTGAACAGCAGATGGGGAAACTGGGGCACCACACAAGGAGCGCAAGCAGGAAGATTGCATGATGAGGCTGTGTCATAGCTGAGGAAAGACTTGGGTGTTCTGGCTCCCTAGCAGCTCCCAATGGTCCCCTGGGAGCAGTGGGTTTGCTGGAGCGGGGTGTGCCAAGGGGCCACGGGGCTGGCGGGGCACTTACGGGCCAGACTCCACCTTGATGGAGCGGATCTTGCGGAAGCCGCGCTCCATGATGCTGGGGCACTCCATGAGGAATTCGCAGCGCTTGCCCTGGAAGTTCTCCTCCTCCCACACCGTGATCTTGTACTGCCCCAGGGTGTCCATGGCTTCACTGCTGGTCATACGGGTCACTCGGCTGCTGGCAGAGCCCCACATATCACCCCAGGGCAGGCGCCCACCGTCAGCCCCCAGCCACCCCGCTGCCTGCCACTGAGCCTGGGATGCCAGTGGTGCTGCCCTCACACATCCCATGCCACTGGCCCTTTGCCCTCCCAGGCTGGCATGGGGGCATTTCCCATCCCCTTTCCTTCGGTGCTGGGGGATCTCTGTCCAGTGAACCCCAAGTTGCAGGGGGAATTTGCAATGCCCCATCTCTCCTTGTGATGTACCCAGAACTGCCTCAGTTTTTCTTCTCCCAAGCTCCCTGCGATGGCTCCAGGAGTTGTCTGGGTGCAGCGGCACTGTACCCACTGCTGGGAGGCGGCGGTGACCCCAGCTCAGACACAGGTGCAAGTGTAGCCCTGGGGTAGAGCAGCCTGGCTCTTCCATCCCTCCTGCCAGGTCCCTCCTGCCCGCGCAGGGCACCCCCGTTGTGCCACACAGCACCCACCACTTGCCCTTCCCCAGGGTGAGCGTCGGGTGGGGGCTTGGTGTGGGGTGAAGGGAGCGTGGCAGCGCCTGTGCGGTGCGGTCTTGGGGGCTCACAGCCTGGTACTTACTTGGTCGGCAGGGCAGGGCACAGAGGCGAAGGTGGCGGTGCCGGCGCCGGCTTTTCCCCTCGCCCTTTATAGGCGGGCGCTGAAGTGCCGATGGTGCAGGCGGTCAGGGCGCTGTGTCAGCAGGCAGGGGATGCGGGGGGGACGGGCTGCTCGCCCACCCCAGACTCCGGCTGTCCATTCCACTTAGGCAGTGTGGCGAGAGCGGCCCCCCCGCGCCCAGCGCGGCTGACAATGAAAGTGCTGGGCTGTGTTTGCGCAGCGGCTCAGGGCACAATGGGCAAAGGGCCTGACGCGCCGCTTTCCTTTCTGCCCACGGACAATGTCCCCGCTTGGCCCAGGGATTAGGGACCCAGCCTTTCCCAGGGCACCCGCAGCCTTTGCCAGGGTTGAGGCTGGTGGGAAGGAGGTGCCAGGGTGAAGTGGGGATTTACCATCTGGGAGCTGAGGGGTACTGATGTCCTCATGCTGGAACACAGGGCTTATCTGGGGCTGCTTCTGCCCCTCCACGTGGGACTCTGCCACCATGGGTCCCTTCTCCAGACAGGCCCTGCAGGGGTTCCTGCGTTGGCTGCAGACTGGATGCTAATGGTCACCAGTTACATGCTTGTAATGTCCTGGGCATGCCCCCTGGCTTGACAAAGAGCTCCCTGTGCTCCCACTCACTTCCCATTTGGGCAAGGGACACCATGCACAGTGGGAGGGGACCAGCTTTGGGACAGAGCTGTGTCCTTCACCTGGACAGCAGGACCAGCCCTGCCTGGAACTGCACCATGCTATGCAGATATCCCCACTGTCTCCCACCAGGAGCTGGGATGGATGAGGCCAACACAGGCTGGAAAGGAGGAAGAGTGAGTGCCCTGTCGAGCTGTGAAGTCCTGGGTGTCTAGGCAGCAGTGTTTCTTGCAGCATCCCTGTGTAGTCTGTGGTGAGGCCAGGCACTCCCCACCTTCAGCTGGGCAGGTGCCATGCTGGCCGCTGGGCAAGGGCTGGGCCATAGCACCTCAAACCTTCCCAGGAAAACTCCAGCCCTCCTGGGGGTCCTGGGCATGGGGTCAACATCACAAGTGGCCCCGACATGGTTGGTTATGGAGAGTGCAGTGTGGGCAGCTGGGAGTGGTGTTAGCCTGGCATCAGCAAGAATCGGGGACAGAGGGGTGACAGCAAGGACGGGCTGGGGGCAGGACTCGAGAGTCCTCTTCGTGTCCTCCCCACTGCTCGACGGCTCCGAGGCTCGGTGCGAGTCCGCGCCGATGCCTGCGGGTCCCACCAGAGGGTGCAGCCTGGCAGCGGTTGGAGCAGGCTCCAGCTCAGGGACATTAGTGGCCCTTGGCCGGGGACAGGCGCTGGGGAGGCGACCCTCAGCTTGCGTTGCCTGGAGTGCTCCTAGCAGGGAGGGGGAAGACCCTCTTGGAGCTGTCTGGGGAAGCAGAAGGTGGAAGGAAGGATAGGGATGCTCCCTGGAGAAGGAAGAGCACCTTGGTGCAGCCTGGTGGCCTGGGGACATCTCTCAAAACGCTGGGAGACAGGCCTGGGCAGCGTTTAGGGAAGCCATCACCTTGGCGAAGGTGAGGCAAGATGCAGAGCCAGTGCACCGCAGGGTGCCCCCACGGGGCTGCCACCCCTTGCCTGGGCTGTGTGAACAGAGGTGTGGGGCACTGGTTAGTTTGGGGTGCTTGAGGCATGAGGGCAGCTGGGGACTCTGAGGTGCAGGGCACTGTGGGGTGTATTACAGAACCCCAGTGCGTGAG
This sequence comes from Corvus hawaiiensis, assembly GCF_020740725.1. Classification (NCBI taxonomy): domain Eukaryota; kingdom Metazoa; phylum Chordata; class Aves; order Passeriformes; family Corvidae; genus Corvus; species Corvus hawaiiensis. Next base: position 24,891,903 of record NC_063219.1, on the reverse strand, counting down.
GCACCACAGAATGTGTAGGATGCTGCAAGCTGTTATGGGATGTGCATGTAGGGTGTGTGGGGCACTGTACGGTGTGCTACAGGATCTGCGGGGCACTGGTGGTGTGCCATGAGGAGCATGCAAACAGTTCAGTCATCCCCATACAACATTTTGGACAAAAGCACTGGAAGGCGAATGGTGCAGGGGAGAAACCCAGATGCAGACTGTGCCCCTCCCTTGATTCTCAGCACATCGTACTCACTGGGATGTGCCTCACCTCTTGCTCGGTGCATTCAGGGCAGCCACATGGGAGCCACAGCCACATCAGGGCACAGTGAATCAGTGGGGTCACTCACGAGGAGCCCTCTCCTACTGCATCCCAGAAAGCTGATGCAGCCTGTCCTCTCTGGGCCATCTCCAGGCAGTCTCTGTCACCAGCCAGCATTCCCATGGCTAGGTCACCTGCCAGCCCCCAGCCACACCTGCCCAGCTGGGAACAGGGACAGAGCGAGGCTGGTGCGGGGGCAGGCAGTGACTCTGCTCAAGGGCAGCTGCTAATACTTGCTGTGGGAGCTGGTTAGCACTCACCCAGGGCCTCCTGCATAGGCTAATTTAATAAAGGCCCCTCATTGCTCCCAGCTCAGCTTGTTCCCTGCACTAGCAAAACAGATCATGTTTCTCTGTGCCACTGGGCACAGCGCGGCAGCCGGCAGGCCGGGGGCATGGTGGGAGCACAAGGTCACCCAAGTGCTCCATGCCAAGCCCAGACCATGCCAACCATGGGTTGTACCCATGTTGCAGACCATGTACCCCTTTTGCAGGCACTGGTCTCAGGACAGTGCACAGCTGGGGCAGCTGAGCAGGGAGAGGTGAGGCAGGTGCTGCCCAGGAGCCCTGGTGCTGATGCCATGTCTGTGGCAATACCCAGTTGTAGCCACTGACGTTATGAATATCTGAGCTAGCTGACCAGGGCAGCACAGCTGTGTGCAGGCCATCTGGCTGACACCACGGGTTGAGCCCCGCTCACACCCTGCAAGGACCTCTAGCTGCTCTCTCCTTCTCCCCAGCCCTGCTGGGGGCTGGACTGCCACTCCAGGGGGCTGGAGGTCTGGGGGCTGGGCCGAACAGGAGCAGATGGAGCTGGTGCCGGCCCCTGTTTGTCTTTCTCCCAGTTGCCTGGTGCTCTGTTTGTTCTAGGGATGGCTTCCTGCTGCCAGGGCCAAAACAGGTGGCTTTTATTTGCAGGGTCTGGCTGATTAGATCAGGGGTGGTGTGTCATTGCCCCCACACAGCCCCACTGCTCCCTTTTTCCTCCCCTTTCTCCCCCAGCCTCATTTCCCTGGGAAATCATCCTCCTTGACAAGGATGCAAACACCCTCCTTCTCTCCCCAGTCATCTTTGCTTCGGGGCTGCTCTGAACATGGCAACACCAGGATTGGTTAATCCCATCCAAAACCCCTACTTCACCTGCTGGATCCCTGGATCCCAGAGCCAAGAGGGTTGCTGGTATCCCCAGTGCCACTTGTCCCCTCCAGAAGCTTTGCTGGCCACACGCGACATATGTGTGCAGGCACACAGCTGCCACAGAAGCCACGCCACACAGGCACTGCCTTGCCCAGGGAGCCCTGGCACACGCCAGCCGCCCCACACACACGTGCCCTGTGCACCCAGCCATCCCATCCCTGCAGCCGGAAGCTCCTGGGTCGCAAAGAGCCTGGCAGATGTTGCTGGGATTAACTCCCACGCAGGTGCACACGCACACCGTGGGCTGCCAGCTGTTCCATGCCGGGAGAGGTTCCAGGCACTCGGGTTTCCCCCAGGCTGGGCTTGGCGCACACCAGCTGCAGCTCCTGCTGCCCCCAGGGCAGGATGGGTCCAGGGGCTGAGTGGGAGAGGAACCCACTGGGGACCAAGATGTTGACTGGTCTCGGGGTACTGTCACCAACAGCTAGGGAAGGGCAGGGATGCAGTGAGGGCATACCAAGTGGGACACAATGCAAGGGGTACCCACACGTTCTCACTCACAGCTGGTCTTGTAAACAGCTGGCTGAGATGGTGCTCCATGCAGCAGCCCTCACCCCAGTCAGCTCTCCACAAGCACCCGTGGCCCTCAGCCAGTCACCAGTACCCTCACTGGAACCTGCTCTCCAGACCTGCCCACCTGCTGCCCCCACTGGCACCCTGGCCACCCCAGGTATGCTGCTCACCCCCTCCTTGTGGGACTATGGGTGCCCGCTGTGCCCTGTGGCACCCACAGCTCTGGAGCTGCACCTGCAACAACCCACCAGGACAAGGATACTCCCAGGGACACTGGCTCACCCTGTGCCACCCATTCACAACCTGACTCTGGCTGCCCCCGGCATGGCGGTGTGCTCAGTCCCCAACTCTGCCAGCCTTGCAGAGTCCCCACGAACTGCCAGGGGAGCTGTGGCCTCACCTGCCTGCTCCCCACTGTTCCCATGGGGACTAATCCCACCTGAAGGTCAGGGAGGCTCCGCCAGCTGCTTACCTCCTGCCTGTGGATTACAGCCTGGGTGTGAGCAGGTGACAACTGCTGCCTCTCCGGGTTGGGCCAGCCCTGGCAGGGAACTGACAGCAGCACAAAACCAAGCCAGGCTGCTCCAAAAGGGAATCCAGGGTGGCATGTCCCATTCAGCCTGAGGTGTCCCCTCTCTCACACCCTACCCAGATGGGGATGCCAGGCACTGGGGCAGAGGAGCCAGTATCTGGTCCTACGGTCCTACAGTCCAGATCCTGACCTGAAAGGGAGCCCACTGATGCCAGCCACTGTGACCTCCTGCTTGTTACCAGAGGTGACTTTAGCCTGGCACCTCCAGGTGCCACCACCCATAGCTTCAGTGTCCTGGAGAAACCTGCTGGTCCTCACAGAGTGCCCAGTGCAGACCAGTCCCAGGGAGCAGTGATGGGGACAGGGGAGCGCGTCCCACCCCACACCCAGTGTGGCCTGGATGCAGCTGCCGATGCACCTCCTTCAGTACACTGTATCATATTTGGAGGGGTACCACGGGGTGAGCACAGCTTCCCAGATCCCAGCTTTACCTACAGCGCCTAAGGTGTTGTCATGGAGGTGCAGAGTACACGATTAAGGCTGGCAGCCCCTGGCAGCCTCAGAGCCAGGAGATACCAGCTCAGCTGGCACCTGGCCACGGTCCCACTGCACCCCAGTGCTCCTCCACTCCCCTGTTGGCCACATCTGTAGTGGTAGGCACCCCAAGCCTGGGTGATGCTCGTGCAGGAGGGAGATGAAAAGGCTGGCAGTGGCGAGTCCCCTCCTCCAGCAGCTCTGAGGATCAGCACAGGCGGGGGCTGAGCCAGCACTGCTGCAGGAACAGAACATCCTGCCTCAGGGCTCCCGAAGCCGGCGACAGCTGGGCCAGAAGCAGCAGCCCTGGCAACCTGCTCAGTGTCCATCCTCTGGGCAGGCTGCCCACGCACTTCCCAGAGCCACTGGCTGGGAAGAGAGGAGCCCCATTGCTCACCCCTTCCCTGGAGGCCCCATGGGAGGATGGAGATGATATGCTCCAAAATGCAGGACTAGTGTAAGTTCAGGGTTTTCCCCCCAGCCTCTTGAGTTCATCAGCAGGACTCTCCCTTATTCCTTTCATTCATGGGGGTGCAAAGCCCTTTTTTTGGGGGCAACTGTAAAATATGTCCCCTCACTCCAGTGGTCTGTAGGTGCAGGGGAGAGGATGCCAGGCTGTACCTATGCTGTCCCTGATACTCCCCATGGCCAGGAGTGGATTGGAATGTGGAGAACTGCCTGTAGTTTCACCACAGCAGAACGCAGATCCATGCCTGGGACCCACCTCTCCCCTCCACCCTGTCTGACAAAGGGTGATAAACTCATCCCAGAGCCCAGGAAGACTGAGGACTGCCTCTCCTTGTTATCTTCAGCTGGGGGTGATGTGTGGGATGACCCCATTGCTTGGTGACTGCATCTGAAGCTACAGCCTGGCAAGGGGAGTGTAGGACCACAGCACAGAGCAAGGACAATCCCTTTGCTCCCTGTCCCAAGTCTGGCCACGGCCAGGAGCAGGCTGGAGCAGCGCCCTGATCTCCAACATTAGCCTATCCCCAGGGACACAAGCAGCCTGTGTCCTTGTACAAACTCTCTGGGTACCCACAGTGGTGCTGGGACAGACTGACTTTCAGGGGCAGGGAGCTTCTGCTCTGCCTGGGCACCTTCTCCAGGCACAGCAGAGATGTGCCAAACAGGCTGGGTGGAGTCAGTCGAGGTCTAGGGGTGCTCACACCACCCTGGTTCTCAGCCCTTGGGATGCCCACACAGCCCTGTGGGCTGGTCCCCTCAGGGCACTGGGGTGCCGAGGACGACCAGCTGCCTCTGCCACATCCTGAAGTGAAGCAGTGCCTGCCCCAGGATGGCACACCCCATCCGGGCTGGGCAGGACATGAGCACCCTACAGGCTGCCAGCAACAGTGCACACCTCTGCTCACACCCACACCTTCACCCGGTGCACTCACACCAGGAAACAGAGCAGCGAGCGCAGCAAGGGCACGGCCAGCACCACCCGTTCAGCTCAGCAGCAGAACACGCACACGTGCACACAGGACAGGGATGCACCAGCTCTGCCCTGCCTGCCAGGGAGGGCACGCACATTAAAACATGCATGCACATACACACCTGTGTGCAACTATGCCTATGTGCAAATGCAAACCTGGGCACTTGCGTCTTCCCAGTGCTCCTCCTGCACCCTGCCCTCTCCATGCAAATCCTCCTGGTGCGGAACTGTGCCACGAAAATCCCCAGCCCAGGTCCCAAGGTCCCCAAAGCCGTGCCACTGGCCATGAAGAGCCTGGGGTTTGGGGAACAGCACCACCCAGCACAGACAGCAATACCCCACTGTGCCTCATCCTGTGCCAGCCTGGTGCAGCCCTTGGTACCAGCACTGGCTCTGACATGTAGAAGTGGGTGTTTAACACCTCTGGCTCTTCCTAGCATGAGGAGAAGCTCACCCTTGGGTGCTAACCCTGCCAGAGAGCCACTCCCCGGCTAACACAGCCCTCAGGGCAATGTGGCTTCCCGGGGCCATCCCATCTTTAAACGGTGTCACAGTGTTCCAGTGCCACTGGGCTGGCAGAGCTGGACCAGGGAGAGCAGGATGGGAAGATGGCAGGGGGGCAATTAAACCAGGGCATAAGACAGCCCAGAGGTGCTGGAGCAGCTAAGCGAAAGCAGAGGCGGCACGGCAGCATCTCCATAGCCTTGCTCTGCCAGATACCATCTCCGCCAGGCTCTGCCCCCACAGGGACACACGTGCAGCGACTGGAGCACATGGACAGCAGGGTCTGGCTTTGCTCAGAGTTATTAATCGTGTTCTATTTGATCCCAGCCTGAGTGGGGCAGCTGCAGAGCGTTGTGCATATCGGGGGATGTGTTGTGCTTTCTCAGCTTTTCAACTTTGCCAGGGTTGGTAGCAGGAGACACAGAGCCTGGACACACAGCCCCAGGGGGCCCATGACCACAATGATGGCCAATCACCACACCATCTGGGGGCTGTTCCCAGGCTAGGATGCACACTTAGCTCTGGAGGGATGCAGGGAGCACAGCAACCCTGGAGATGTTCTTTGGTTTTGGTCCCTTCCTACACCACCTGTTGGAAACTTCCCAAAACATCTGCCCAAACAGGAAGCCTAGAAGGTGCCTCATCTCTGCCCCTTGCAGGGGCACCCCAAGGAGGGAACAGGACTCTTCTGCTCCAGGACTGGGGCTGCTGAGCTTTGTCCTGTGCATAGCTGCATGAGGGTGAGGGAAAGCAGCAGGAATCTTCCTGTCTCTTAGCACACTCCTGAGCTCCTTCACTTCCAACCTCTCCTCCATCCACACTGGGTGGATGGGCTGAGCCTTTTTGGTGTTTGCAGAGAGGCTGCAGATGGACTCAGGCTCTACCTGTGAACTCAGAGCATCCCTGAGCATGGTGGGACTAGAACTGGATCCTGTGTTACAGAAGTGCCTGTGCCAGAGGGCAGGGCAGAAGCAGCTCAGGGCTGGCAGAGAAATCGCAGGCAGAGGCAGGCATAGACACTGACACTAGGGAGGTGAGGGATCTTTCCACTCCCAAACAATATCCTGAGATGGGAGGAAAGCAGGTTCACTGCTGTCCCATCTCCTGGCTCTCTGTGACTCCCTGCAGCTTCCATGGTGCTAGGAGCAGCCCCAGGCTCTGAATGTCTGCTCTGGCTGCTGGAGAGGGAGGGATGGGACAGGACATGGAATGGGACAGGTGTCCAGGTCAAGCACTTGTGCTTTGAGAGCAGGGCAGGCAGTGAGCAGGGCTGTCCTGGAAGAGACCCACCGGCTTGCCAGCACCACCCCCCACACCCTTCCACAGCAAGCATAGGCAGAGAGATTGCCACCAGCAGGAGCTGGCACCTTTCCGGCAGGCTTAGGGTGCACAACAGGAAACACCTGCCCTGGACAGTCAGGCAGTCTCTGGAAGGGCTGGGAAGTGCAGGTCCTGGGAGTGAATCAAGGCAGAGGTGTGCGAGATGTGGCACCCCTCATCCTCTGCCCTGCTCCCTGCTGCCTGCTCCTGCCCTCCCTCCCCGCTGCCTGCGCTGTCAGCAGTTAAAGCTCCCTTGGTGCCAGCAGACCATTGAGACCTACCTGGGTGCTTGGCAGAGCCCTGCCAAACTCCACCCTGGGCCAGCACCGTGCCAGGGCTCTCTGTGCCTGCCACGGCTCTGCAGTGCTGCCAGGGCCAGGCTGCCCTTCCCCAGCAGGCTGCTACAAGCAGCAATCAGCCACACAGGCAGGACGCGTGTGCCTAGTGTGTTACATGTGCCTGCCATGCCATGGGCACAGGGACATGGGTCCTGCACGTCACAACCTGCAAAGCTGAGTGCCAGAAATGCCATGTGTACCACTGCCACGCGGGTCCCATGTCCCACAGTGCCATGTGCAGGTCCCATGGGGTTCACGCATGCTGTGTGTGGATTGCTTCATCTGTGTGCACTGGCTGGTCCCTGCTGCGTGTGTTTGGGTGAGATTGCATGTTGTGCACGTCCCTCGAGCGTTTTGCTCCGCACACAGACCAGAGGTTCGTCCTGGCACGCGGGAGTTGCAAGCAGGCGTGTGCTCCCTCCGTGGTGGTGCCGGGTGTGAGCGCCAGCCATGCGCTTGCAGATGGGCTGGACCTGCCTAACGCGAGCCGAACGAACAAAACGTTCAGGTCAGGTATTGCACGTGGGGCTCGACGCCAGGCAAGTGCAGAGATGCTCCGACTTTGGATAGTGTGGGCTGGAGGGGTGCTCTGCCGTGGGCTGTCAGCAGCCCCTTCTGCACCCTTCCTCCTGAGCTGGGTCCTTCCAGGCTGGGAGATGGTGTCCTTGCTGCTCCAAACCAGCTCCTCTGGGGGTAAAGTCCGGAAAGTGGAAGCTTGACACCTGCTGCCTGGGAAAGCCAAACAGAGCAGGGGCGGGTTAAACTGGCATGGCAGGGTGGAGAACGGGGATGAAAGGAAGGAAGGAAGGAAGAAAGGAAGAGAGTAAATGGAGGAGGGGAGGGAAACAGAAAGGTTGGAAAATACAGGTGAGAAAGAAGAGTTAAGGAAAGGGGACAGGCTGGACGGTGTCCCCTGAGCCTATCCCCTTCCTTCCCAGGAGTTCAGAGGTGCGACCAGACTCCCAGTACTTGTCCCAGAGAAGCCCCCAGGATGTTCTCCATGCCCAGTACTCTGCTCCCAGCCAGGCAGGCAGGACCCTGGCCAAGGTGTGCTGGGTTCTAGCAGCTCACCTGGCTCCGGTGACACGCTGGCAGCTGTCAGGTGAGTGGCTTCGCCTTCCCCCGCTGGCTCACAAGCAGAAAATGAGGGTGACGCTGGCTGGATGGGGCTTTTATAGTCCTGATAAAAATAGCGCTGGCTGGCCGGTGATCGGGGGGCCGGAGAGATGTGACTGAGCAGAGACAGGCGAGAGGGCTGGGCTGGCGGCGGCGAGCCTTCTCCCCAGCACACCTGTCACAGCTCTGTGTTTGCTCAGAGCAAATATTGACCCAGGGAAGGCCGGCTGGGCAAGGGAGGCGATTAGCCCACCTAGATTAGAGGCAGAGCAGGTCTCTATGCAAACTCTCCAGGGCTGCCTTTGTTAATGGGAGCCTGATGGGCTGATAGGAGCCAGGAGCCTGGGTGCTGGGGTGGTGGGGAGGAGGAGGTGGGGGGGAGAGGAGGAGACATTCATTAACCTGCACTGGAACAACACCAGCTGTCACTTTTCCACCCACCTGCCTGGCTCACTTTGCAGCAGAGATGAGGGGAGAGCGGGGGGCCAGGGGAAGCAGGTGTGAGGATACCCTACCTGGGCAGCTCTAGGATGGCAGTGGCTTTCTTCAGCATTTTGAGCTGCTGAGAGGTCAGGGAGCTGTGAAGTCTCAGGGCAGAAAAGCAAATCTAGTGCCTGCCCCAAGCAGTCTGAGTGCCAGTGACAGCAAGGACTTCCTTGTTCTCACCCCAATCTCCCCACTCATGCTGAAAATCCCCATGGCACACCACAACAATGCTCACACTTCATTTAGAGGAGTCCACAGACTTCTGAGCTACGCAGCAAAGCAGAGCTCAACAAAACTTTGGGAGCTTTCTCTTTGGGAGCGTTCCCTTTGGGAGCGTTCCCAGCGTGGCCACACAGGCTGGGAGCCAGCTGTCCTAATGCAGCAGCAAGAACAGGATGTGTTTCACTCCATGTGCACACACCTCCCCGTGGGTCACTGCATCCCAGAGTCACAGCACTCCCGTGTCCCAACTGTGTCCCTGCCCAGCAGGGTAACCAGTGCAGGCACCCCCATGCTGGCTCCCGGAGCAGTGTACAGAGCCCACGGAAGCTGGGAGAAGTTTAGACACACTCCTTCAGTGCCCAGCCACGCTGCTCAGCCCTGACAGCCCTCTGCTGATCTCAGCTACAGTCAGCAGGAGCTGGGCTCTCTCCCAGTTACTCTGGCACCCACAGCTCCTTGGATAACAGAGCATGAAGTGCAGCAGCGGTGGCAGGAGAAGCTCCTTTGTGCAAGTGCAGTGGCCTGTTTGTTTGTGTAGATGGGTGTGTTTGTGGGTGGGGAAGGGGGTAACGCTGCTTTAACCCCCATGGTGTACACCTGCAGGAATCATGGTCCTAGGTGTGCTTTAGAAACCATCACCAATGCTCCTCCCAGAGCTGGAGTGTACTTGCAGGTTGCAGTAAATGGATTCCCTAATGTAAGTGGATAGTAGCAGATCCTTAGCAGCCACTGCTGCCCAGCTCTTCTTCCTTGGAGACTTGATCCTCTCAGAGTCACGGTTTTTAAAGGCAGGCTACATCCCTCCTGCCTGCTGCTGCCTCTGCAGTCTGGGGTCCCCCAGGCCTGGCCCTGGGAAGTGCTAGAGTGATGCCAACCTGCTGCCCTTGCTTATCCTGGTACTCTTTTTCAGTAATTTTGGCAGCAAAGGAAACGAAGCACCACCAATACTCTGTGTCATGGTGCGAAGGAGAAATGCGACGTCCCCCTCCTTTTGATGCTGTACAGGCTGTGATGCTTGGACTTGCATATTCTCCTTTCCTAGTATGGGAAATGCACTGGACAGGACTCCCACCCCTCCCTGCCCGGGCACACACCAGCATAGCAGAGCTGCAGCTCCTGGCATAGGCTGATTGGCTGCCCCCTCTCTTTCTGGAGAAGCAAAAAACCCCAAATACCACAGGTGCTGCTGCAGTGCCAGCAGACATCTCCAAGCCTATATACTGTGTCAGAAATGCTCTTTCACCCAGTCTCTCTCCTGCGTGGGCAGGGCCCCACCACTCACCAAATAGCAGCAAATACTGTCCTTGCAGGGCTGCTTTACAGAAAACAGGAGAAAAGCAGGTCCCTTGAGCTTGCAGAGTGCCCTGCACTGCACTGCTACCCTGGGGAATGTCTTCCACCTGCCCTGCCATCTCTGGGGCAGCATCTACCAGCTTGTGCCCTTCTCTGTCAGGCAGGCAGGCAGTGCTAGGACCAAGCTCTCAGTACGGCTGGCCTTGGAAAGGCAGCCTCAGTCTGCTCTTGCCGCAGCCAAGGGCTTGTGCTGCCTCACTGTCCCGTAAGGACTGACTAGCTCACATCAGAGCACCTCTTGTGTCCATCAGGAGCCAGCATGGTGCCCTTGCCTGGCCTGAGCATGGCCCCCACTCCCAAACACCAAAGTGACACAGTTGAGCCAGCAAAGCCTCAAAGTATCTTGGAGATGGGAGGCCAGGGGTGAAGGATTTGTCCAGCTCTGCCAAGGGATTTGGAAGGATCACCCTCATGCTTTTGCTCTTCAGCCACTGCAAGCTGGTCAGGGCAGGACTTTTCCAGGTTCCTACCTCCTACACTGTACAGAGGGAGAAGGGGCCGATTCCAGCAAGGGACTCGTTAATTCCTTGCTCCCTAACACTGCTGCCTTCGCCACACGGACACAGAGACCCACCAAGTGGGGCTTTGCAGGAGATTCAGGCTCCCCAGCTGCAATGGGACAGCAAAGCCTTGCAGACACCCTGTCAGGGAAGCCCTGAGCAGCCTTGTTCCCTTCCTTTTATCTCCCTGACAATGGCACGATTCAGCAGGTGTTAAATGTTTTAATGAGATTCAGGATAGCTTCTGTTGCCCACCTGCCCCAAGGCCATTCCACCCCTCCCTGGGAGCCAGGAGTAACAGACAAGAAGAAAGCGCCTGTTGTGCGTTGCATTAACTGCCTGATGACTGAGTGCTCCCGATAATTCGCACAAGGAGAGGGGGAGTCCCATTAGCTTGCCGAGCTCATGCTCAGCCATTGGTGTGCTGGCCGTATACCTGCCGGGAGCCCGGCCTGGCTACCAACCCCAGTCCCATGGGAACATCACCTGTTTCACTACCCAAACACCAGTGGGAAGAAGCAGGACCTGTATCTACAATATTTCTGTTGGAGAGATGTGCATTAGAAATGTAGCTGTGTTTGGCAGAGGCCAAATCCAGCCCTGGGAGACAGTACAAGCTCAGACTTCCTCCTGCCTGAGACCCAAATGTGGTTAGCAGAAACAGGACTTCTCCCCTCTTTTGGGAGCTGAGCTGGGCTGTGAGTCTGGGCCTACTACAGTCCCACAAGTCCATTGCCCCTGGCAGTGGGTACCAACAAACTGGTACCTACTGGTTTCCCTCTTGCTAAGGGAAAAGCCCTTCCTGCCAGCTCTGCACATCTCTGCCCTCCCTTCACCTCACCACTGCCCCAAAGATCCAAGTGAGAGAGAACCCCCTGGGTGAGTACATCCACACTATGCAGAGCTCACCTCCAGCACCGTCTGGGAGTGCTGCTTTCTCTCTTTGCTAACGGGACAGTGATGTGGCTCAGTCACAAATTAAAGTGTTTTCCAAAACCAGGGTCAGGGTCTAGCTCCCAGCCTGAGAAGTGGAATTGGGAATTTCCCCAACCTGGGAAAGAGGCTGCCCCTTGTGTATTTATACTTTAGGATGAGGATAAAAGAAGAAAAATGTGTGACAGCTGCTACTCTCTTTGCTTACTGCACTCAGAGTGGTTCTGGATGACAAGCACCAGAGAAGAGCTACAACAGAGGTGACACACCACCATCTCACAGCCCCCAAAAAGAGCTGAGAGAAGAAAAACTTTTCTCTCACAGGTGTAAGTAGCTCTCAAATCTGTTTCCCTGACTCACTTGTTGTTTAAGGCATCATCTTCAAGATCTCTCCTACTAGAGTGATGCTTATCAAACAGTGAATTTCCCTCTAACAGTGCTCCAACAGGCAAGTACAGTGTGAGTTCTGTTTTCTCCAGGTCCAGGCTGGGAGCACAGGGGAGTGGGGAGAATAGGAGCATTAATGACAAACAAAAATTCCCTGCACATTTTGATGGCACTCTGGCTCCCTCCATTTGCTTTTGGGTGCTACACCAGACCAACACAGAGCATTTCCCATGTTAACTTTTCCAGGTAGTGGATGCAATGGTACAGGTGTAGTGATGCAGCCTAAAGAGCCTTAGATCACACAGCAGATCTGAGGATGGGCAAACTGACACTGTCTTCACTGCTCCAGGCTGCCCTTGGGCAGCTGGATTCAACCTACTTTAGGGCAATAGTGAGGTTTCTGCCCCTGCTTTTGCTATCCATTTGGGAACTTTACTGCAGGACTACAGAGCACCTGCAGTGAGCAAATCCTAGCAAGGAGCCTGGACCAAGAAGAATCACTCCAAGTGGACTGAACAGCCAGGCCCTGCTGCTGCCTTGAGTTGTGGAGGAAGGAAATGGTTCTGCATTACCTGTTCAGCACTAGCCAAAGACCAGAGGAATACAGAAGGTCTGCTGTGACGTAAGAGACCTGGTACCAACAGTATTGGGAAGGGAGGAGAGGGTTTGCACTTCTCAGGAGAAGGAACCACGTCCCATGTGAACACCCAAGGCACTCAGGCTGAGTTCAGGAGCTGGCAGTGCCTCTGCTCTATCTCTGACAACAGGAACAGCTCAGCCCTGGGGCTTAGTAACAGCTACACACGCAAGGCTCCTGCACTGAGAGGAGTGTGGGGGTGAAGCTGGGTGAGCTGCAGTACCCCAGGCACAGCAGGCAACTGCCCTCTGCTGAGCAGGGCAAAAGCCCTCCACAGTGCCTTGTGCAGTCTTCTCTTAGGAGGCGAGGGAAGACGCAGCTCTGGTCTTGGCTGGGTCCCGGCACTGGGAAACAAGGCATGAGGGTTTGGAGGGGGACACCAAAGCTGCATCCTCACCAGAGCTGGGTGGCTGCATGAGCCCCATGTTGCAGAGCCCATAGCAGTACTGCAGAACAGGGGAGATGATGCAAACACAGCCCCACGGCCCGGCATAGCCATCCTGCAGCTCCTGCCTGGGAGCAGCAGCTGGGACCCACCACCAGCCTGTTCTGTGCTGGCCACTGGGATTTCTCACAACTCACACCGCCACCTCCCGGCTGTGACAAACCCGCTCCTTCATTGCGACACCTCTCGCAGCCTGACGGACTCCCCAGGCCAGGCCAAGGCTCAGAGGATCCCCTTCCCCAGGTGACAGCCTTGCAGTTTGAAAAGTCTTGTGAGTCTTTGTCCAGGGCTCACAAGCCCAGACGCAAAAATTATGTATGTTACACACGGTGTCAGTGTCTGAAGGTCAAGTTGCTTTTATTGGGTTGCCCGTGTGTGCTGATGGTGCTGCAGCTGCCCCCTCGGGCTGGTCACTGTAAGGGGAACCTGCAGCCACCACTGGAGCACGGAGGGGAGGAGGATTCACTACCTGCATCCTACTGATGTCATCACCTCATTGCCCAGCTGTCAGTCCTTCCTCAGCTACATTTCAAAGCAGATTCCACTTCTCTCAGCTGGTACAGACTGAGGGTAGTGGGAATTGTCACAGTGGTTGTCCATGTGCTCCCTGTAGCATAGAGTTCTTCTCCGACGATGGGGCCAGCCACAGAAAGGAGAGATCTCATGGACTCCGCTGTGGAGTTGTCAGAGGATTCAAACCAGTGCTGAGAACATAGTCAGGACATACCTCCTCAGATAAAGCCAGCATGCTGAGCTAAGGTCATGGTGTGGGAGGGTCCGAGTTGCTCTGGACATCACAGGAATGAAGAATGGAGAAAGCTGATGTGCTTGAAGAGCTTAAGGAGCACAGTACCCAGCATCTATGCTCTGGAGGACGGGGGTGCCGGATTGGTGATTCTGAAAAAGAGATGGCAGCTCTGGAGATGACATCTACATCCAACAACCCTCTTCCATTAACCCTCATTCTCATCTCTCTGCACTTCTGCCCAAGCTAGGGCAAACCCTCATGCTTTTCGCTCAGATCCAGATCTACTTCCCCCACCAGTGGCTATTCCCTCAACCTAACTAGATCCCACACCACCTTGGACTATGAAAGCTTTGCTTCCTTTCTGCTGTCAAAGGCTGTGCTGTCTGCTCCTTGACCCCTTTTCCCAAAGCACTATCCTTGTGCTAGGCTCTCCAGTGCCTCAGGCCAGCTGTTCACCCATAGGGCCCTACCCCAGAGCTGCATGAGGGTCTCGGGTCCACAGAAAGGTTGTATTGTTACTACCTCTGCTCTGAGGCTCAGAACAAGCCAAGAGGGGGTAGAGACTTTGGGAGTGGATTCTCCCTTTTGCACAGGCAGCCTTGACATTGATAGGCAGGGATTCAGCTAACCCACATGGTCTAGAAAATGGGCTGTGCTTCAGCCTGACATATTAAGGACAGGTCCTGTCCCCCACCAGAGCACAGACACACTCTGCTACCTTCGGGAAGGGTTGCGGGGTAAAGCAATGACCATGGGCCGGGCTGTCAGCAACACCTCCCCACGGCTGGCTTCGGTCAGGATATTCTGCAGTGTGTTTTTCAGCACGAGCTCCACAAGGTTCCCAACAGCTGGCTGCCTAGAAGGACAGAAGTACAGCAGAGGACAGCTATCAGAAAGAAGATAAAGCAGGCTGCTTGCTGTGACTCCTGCCAGGAATCACCAGGCACAGCAGTGGAGCACGCACTGTGTCCTGCACACTGAGACCAATTACCCAAAGGCTTGAGCAATGGGTTGCTGACCCTTGTCCCAGAACTGTCATCAGCTGGTGTCAGGCTCTGACCTTAGACAGAGCTGGGTGACTATAGTTTTACTGGTTTCTCCCTCCAAGCTGTGCTGTAGCTGCTGTTGGTAAATATGCTTGTAGCAGTGTAGAAGGGAGCAGCCACAGCAATGAAATTGCTGTTGGTGAAATACTGCAGTGAAAATAAAAGGTAAGGTAAGCACATATGGCACCCTAATGTCTAATATGGCCTGGACTTCTGGAAAGTAAAGCAGACCTCATTCACTACCAGCATCCTGGCACTGCCCATGGCTCAACCCCAGACACAGTAAACCTTCCCTCCCCACAAACCACATTCAGGAGAGGGTGGCTAGTGGGGCTAGCATCGACTTCCACCCAGACAACACAGAATACACCAGCAGAAATGCTGCAGGGCTGAAGGAGAAATGGACTTCTGGCCAGGCAGTGTGCTGTCATGGCTCTCTTGACTGTGCAGCTCTTGACTTTTATGCGTGAGCTCTTCCTCACCTACTTATGATCTCCTTTTCCCTCAACTGCTTTTGGTGAAAAATCTTGTAAGATTCCAGAAAATGACTGAAAGAGGTTTCCTGACTCATTTTTTTCCTCTCTCCATCCTTCTCAAGGTCAAGATCTGTTGAAGCAGAGACCCTGGAGGAGATCGTGGAGCCCTGTCTACTGTCCTGGAGCTCTGCTGATTTTGCAGACTGGAACTGGAAAAAATATGGAATAGGCTCATCTTGGAGTTTTCTCACTGACTCCTGGAAGTAGCTGTTCTCCAAGAGGCTTCTAGGAAGAGGAAAATAAAGGATGAGTTACAGCATATCAGCTATCTGTATGACCCAGAGGATTATTACAAGACACCACAAATCAGAGGAAACCACTGACTGATGTCAGTGTTTAGTCTGTCCCCTCTTGCTTCTGGGCCTAAGAGAGGCAGCAAGAGGGCTTGAGCCAGTGAAACTACCTCTATTTCCCCAGTGCTGGTTCTTTACATTTGTGCAGCTCACAAACTGAATAGATGTACCCCAATACAGCCTGTTTCCAAGGTCACAACAGGTAGAGTTCCCTGGTTCCTGGGAACTCTGGAGGGATGGGTTCAGCCCCTGGCTGGGGAGGAAGCTCCTGCCTTGACTGTCACTCCAGGATCCCTGAGCTCATAGTCCCCAAGACAACCTTTGGCAGGTGGATCCCCCATTCTGGCAACAAGGGTGCACAGATTCCTCTAGGATTAGCAGAGGGCTAGCCATGCTGCATGCATTTTCTGGAGGACAGGGGCTTCAAACCACGTGAGGGTGAAGGGAAATGCACCTGATGACACCTGTGAGTATGTCAGCGACCATCTCCAGCTCCGGTTTTGAAGCAGCAGCCAGGGACAGCCATTTGGGCTCCATGTCCATCCTGTTTCTGTACCCTTTTCCATCCACAGATTCGCTCTCTGAGGGCTGGGCGCTGAAAGGGCTGGGAAAGGAGGATTTTTTCCATCAGTGGCAGCACTACTGAACCAAACTATCAAAGATCTGCAGCCTCCTGGCACTGCAGCAGTACTTCAGGCAAGCAGTGCAGGCAAGCAGGGGAGGAGTGGGAGCTTTCATATTTGTGACAGGAGCAGGGACACTGTCATAAAAGAGGAACACTGAGCTCTGACAGCTGAGATGGGGAGAGAAACAGGTCATGTCAGCTAATGCTGGGGAAAGCAAGACAGCTCTTACCTAATTTTGAGGTACTGGAGAGGAGCAGAGCAGAGCGCCAAGTTCAGTGCATATCAGAGCATAGGCAGCCCTGGCTCAGATGAACATGCCAATCCAAAAAACCACTATCTCTTACCGGGACAAGAAGTATTTGGGAAAATCCAAGGAGAACTTGCGGAGAAATTCCTCAATAGTGTAGGACCTGGCTGACACATCAAGGTGTAAGACCAAGGGCTTGGGAGGCTCTGGTTTGACCCACACCTGGCTGGCATCTTTGCCCAACAGCAGCCCCCTCTCAAGGTGTCCAGGTGGCTGACTGGGTGTAGGGCGACTTTTAAGAGGGGGTAATGTCTGTTGGAGAGAAAGAAATGGCATGCACATAGTTGGTTCTTTGGCCAAAAGTAGGCTGATATAGGTTTGAGCACAGGCATGAGAACTGAAAGCCCAGCAACCAGAGCCACCAGATCCTGGGTGTCAAAATGATCTTAGCACCACAGTACTGATATCAGGCATGAGCAGCCATAGTGGAAATCAGTTCTGTTCCCTTCTCACTGCCCAGTGTGCCAGCCCCAAGTGTCAACAGGGCTTCAGGGTCTCCCTAAGGTACTTGGGGCTGGTGTACTCCATTGTAGAAGCTCTTGCAAGCACACCGGCAGTGCTGTGGGAGAAGTGATGTACATGGATGGAATGCGTGGGGAAACTGCCCAAACCTGAAGAGAAACCAGGAACTGATTCTAGCCACACTACATGGGCCAACTTGGGGTTGCATTACCAGCAGTCAGGTCGGGGGAAGTTTCTTAGAGCAGTAGGCGGGATACCTGGACCAGGAGGACACCACCCAGATCTGGAGAAGCTCTCAGGCATCACAGGACTTCAACGATCTTTGAGACATAGCTGTCCTGCCTCTGAGGCAGGGGGAAATGAGGCCAGGGGCCTTCACTGCTACTTACACAGGCATAGCAGGCTCCAAATAATCACTAGAGGTTAAAACCCCAGAGGACTAAATGAAACTGTTTTTACCTTTCTGCAGACATCCTTAACGCTCATCCAGAAAATGCCTTGACCTGCATCACTGATCACACCAAACAGCACAGGGCAAACAGTCCAAGCTAGAGTTGCCCTGAGCTGATTACTTCACACAGAACAGTGCAGGGCATGCAAAGGCACTCCACAGGGTCTCAGGAGCACTGCTACAGCCTCCCTGCGATGGCATTCCTGACATAACAAGCTGCATCTCTTTGTTGCCTCAATCCTCTCAGGCCCAGCCTCCCCTCAGCTCCCCTAAATCTCCCCACATCTTGGGTTAGCTGGTCCTCCATGAGCCCTGTCATTCCCACAGCACATCCTGCTGATGGCTATGGGCGCTGCTGGCTCTTCCTTTGGGCTCCGGTAATTCTGCAGAGTACTCACTGGGACCTTGTTTCACGCCTTCCCACCACTGCTGGAAAAGCTGTCTTACAGCAGTGCATACAGTTGTGCACTTGAGTGGAAACTGAGATGAACCAGGCAAATTGAGCTTTAAAGCTTTCTGTGCATTTAAACCAAGGCAATTCCTGCCTGCAGCTTCTCCTGAGAAACAGAGCACAGCTCGTCTAGAGGTGAGGGAAAAGTTTGCATCACTTTCTCCCAGGGTCCTGTTGCTTTCTGCTGTGACAGACAGTCCATTATGGCCCCAGAATGAAACCAGTACAGGTACCAATTGCCCTGTCTGTGTGCATCTTCTCTGCTTATTTGAAACCTTTCCCCCTTTCTCCAGTCATGGGTGCGCATTTGATGCCACTTTCAGTTCCCATTCACCTCAGCTGGAAAGTTACTGGCCACAGAACACAGCCAGACAGTCTGATTCTTCTGGCTCCTCCAAACAGTCTGTCTCCCAAAGCCTTGAAGCTACAAATCCTGCTGTGCTCTCTGTCCAGACTCCCACACTGTGATAACCAGCATCTGCCTCTTTTCTAAAGCAGTCAGTTTGATTCTACCACGAGTGAGACAGGCCTGACTTACCTTGTATTTCCTGATCACAGCTGAGGAGTCAGAAAGATTTTCTGTTTCAGCAGAATCTGATAACCTCTGAAAAAATAAAAATAAAAAAAAAAGAAAAAGAAAAAAGAAGAAGAAGAAGAAGAAGAGGAATTACCATGTAGGAAAGATATGGAGCAGAACAAGACTTTAGGATTTTTTTTAACCTTGTGCCAGCTGAGATTCAATGATCTCATCCTCCATTCTTCATTCAGGCCACATTCTTACTGCTAGCTACACATTTCTCTCCAGTGTTTATTCGTGGTTAAAAATCCAACCACTGGTTTCCACAGCCACTGACTTTGTTTTTCCAAAGGCTTCTCATGCACTTCCAAATTTCAGATGGTCACTAGCAATTTCAGAGTTTGTAAGATGATTCTTGGCTTGAAAATGAGATCTCATTTTCCACTAACCACAGATCAGCTTTGAGGTCTTTAACAGATCAGAGCCTCATGTCCTCTTAACAACTTGCCTAGGTTTTCCTAAAGAATTGTCAACACTGGCTGCTGTTTCTTGAGTCAAGCTAAGCTGGTGCAGGGTTTTGAGAGCACTTACCACTGAAGGTGATGTTAGCTTCCTTTTAGTCCCAAGGTCCTTCTCTGTGATGGTGAATTCCACAGCCCGCCGTTCCTTCTCCTCTTCCCACTTGTGCAGGTCCCTCTCATACTGAACCAGGGACTCCTGGATGTACACCTATGAAGCAAACCATAACTGAAGAGAGCAGGGCTAGAAAAGAGTTGCAAATAACAGTTTCTGGCTCAAGTCTATGCCTGTTTCTCCCCTTCAGGAGGAACCCACTTGTTTTTCATGTATTCCAGTGGCAGGAAGAGGAAAAAACAGTGGTATTTAAAGACTCAGATGGAGAAGCTATACTCTTTTGCCAAAGAAAACTTGGAAGGCGTCCAGGGGGACACTACTGTTAGTCTGTGTCCCCAATAATATTAAAGCAGTGAGACTTGTCTTTTACAGATATCAAGTCTTTGGCATCCACTGAAAGCCACTCCCATTCAAACCATCACTTCTTGTGTAATTAGCAGCTGGGTTCCCCTCACAAAGCCATACATTGCACACTTACACTTCATCTAGTGAGCCACACAGACAGAAAGACACTTAAAGCATCAGGAAGGATGAAGCTAAGTGTCTTCAGGAATGAGAAGTGTGTATCAAAGGCGGCTTCCTTCAGCTGGAAGCAGCAGGCAGCTGACTGCTGGGGTCAGCCATTTGGGAACCACAATAACATGGCCAGGTCATGGTAATACACAGGTACCTCTCGGGTCTCACCTCACACACCAGATTTATTCTGCAGAGGGAGGGCTTCCTTGTAGGTTGTAGAGTGATGAAGCAGGGGATACTCTCTCCAGGCTGCACAATCCCTGAGTTTGGAGTAATCTCCAACATGTGGGCCTAGGGGCAGGGGGAGGAGAATAAAATTAAAAAAAAAAAAACAGAAAACCCCCCAGAGCAGCTATGTCACTGTCCTGGGACCTTTCTGTGTGCTTTCTCTTTGCAGGAAATCCACCTGTCCTTCTCAGAGGTATGTGGCATGAGAGAGATGCAGTGGACATATTCTAAGAACAAACATGGCCTTTGCTGGTGGACAGAGTCCTGAGGTTTGTTATTGCATTCTGTAGTTCCAGCTTCATGTAACCTCACCAAAATATTCAGATTTCCCTTCTGAATTCCTGTCGTTCTCCCTGTCCTAACCCTTGCCTTCACTCTTCCTTTCATCATCTAGTAGAAAGCCAATTCCCTAGAATCCATGTTTCTTGTTGAAAATGGAGTTGTAAGGTCCTTTCATAGTACAATATAGATGGGCAGGAAGGCTGTAGATCAAAGAGGACTCACCTTTTCTTTACAGCAGCTTATGTGCCAGGCAAACACAACTGCCGTGTTCTTTAAGATATTGTTGAGAAAGACAAGTTGATCAGCTTTGGTGCAGTCTGGGATATTTCCAAGGCAAATCCTGTGATGGGACAAAGTGGCTGCCTGCAGGAAGCAAGGAGAAACCAGAAGGAACGGCAGGGAAGGATGATGGATCTAGCCATTGGGGAAGGGCAGTCACACAGGCATCTCTAAATTTTCCAGCAATTCACAGGTAATATCAACCAAGTATCTGCAATATAACAACTTGAGGGAGTGTAACAGTTTTTTGCTCTGGTTACAATGACTTTACCTCAAAAGGCCAGCTCTGTTGCAGTGGGATTGAGTGAGCAATGAGTAAAACAACACTGGTGCTGGACAGGAGAGGATCTCAGGAGCACAGAGGACCAGTAACACCCCAATTCTCTCTTCAGCACTTGCGGTTCAGGCCTTTTCCTACTTCAGCTGAGAAACATGAGGTGTGTGCTTGTGCAAAATCCCTATCAACCTGACTGAGTTTTTGAAATTGATCCCTAATACACTTTGCTACTAGTATGCTACTAGTTTGTCTCATTCTCCAGATACAGTGCAATCTCTAGTTAAGTAATCATTAGAGAAAGAAACTTGATTTCAGACAACAGAGCCTTGCGGAATGCCATCTTCATTGTCAGACTGAGACAGTTTTCAATCATCTTCTCTTTGCTGTTCTCCGGAATATAATCACCCTGCTGGAAGCCAAAGAGCCCAAGGAGCTGTGGCTGGCTCCAAGGAAGGCATGCTAATGTCACACAGGATGAATCTTCACCTGGCAGGAGAATGCCTCTCTGCTATGTAACGCTCATTCACTGTGCTTGGATCTGTGGGTGAGTTTAACAACAGATTGTCCAGGCTGGCAGGCCAGCACTAGCCAGGACAGACAAGCTCCTGCTGAGCCAGCAGCAGGTCAAACAAGTGCATTCCTCTGCACATGCCTGAAAAGGTGACCATCCTGCAGTCAGCATTCAAGTTATGAATCATCTGAGTTTGGCTGGGAAATGGTGGCAGCCAAGCCCTGACAGGGTATGTCAGGAGTATAATGGTCATTTTGAGAATGATTTAGCAAAGAAAAAGTTGGTGTAGATGCATACGAGAAAGACACCTGTAATGGGAGGTAACTTCTAAGAAAAAAATCAGTACATGAACAAACCCTAAACCCATTTTTGTTCTAATGGCTGTGGAAGTGACAAGCTGGAAGGAAGACACCTTTCAGCTTCCATGAGTTAAGCTCTAGATCACCTGCTGGAAGGGAAATATCTTGTTCTATCTCATGGCAAATGAATTCTCCTGCAACACAGGCTACTGCAAGATGGGGCCAGTTGTATATTTCAGTCTCTCTCACACATTCCTGGACTGATCATATTGCTCATATCCCACACCTGGACTTACCTGCCCAGGCACAGTTAGCTTGGCAGAACCTGAATAGTCTGCAGAAGAAACAAATTGGCTGGATGTGTCAGTCTTTTGTACAGTA
Source organism: Corvus hawaiiensis (assembly GCF_020740725.1). Classification (NCBI taxonomy): domain Eukaryota; kingdom Metazoa; phylum Chordata; class Aves; order Passeriformes; family Corvidae; genus Corvus; species Corvus hawaiiensis. Next base: position 24,870,299 of record NC_063219.1, on the reverse strand, counting down.
TTTGGATTGTAGCCTACTCCCTGGAAAGTGACAGGGGTCGACTCACCCTCCAGGATGTGGATGGGAACATCAACCTGCCTTGGACAAAATAAAAGTTTTAAGTCCAGAGTCATCTTTTGGAGAGATGTGCAATAAGCCAGCATACTTGCTGATGGACTGGTCTAAATACACCCCATGCATGGATAAAGACAAATCCAGTCTCTTTTGCTCTTTCAGGCCGTGGCCTTTCCTGCTAGCCCAGGAAAGCTGGTTAAGTAGTCAATTAGCCAGTTACAGTATGAGATGGACAGAGACTTCCTTTTGGAGCAAAGGTTGGAGTTTCTAAAATTAAATTTATTTATTATTCCATGCATTCACCCCAGACTAGACCAATAAGTAGTGCTCCAGCTCTGGCCCTGCCTGCTTGCTGCAGCCCAGGACACAGCTCTTTGGGAAGGCTGTTTCCAGAGGTTTGCAGCAGCATACACTGCAACGATGGAAGGCACTGACTTCAGTCTCTTTGGTGCGAAATTTTGGAGGCCAACAATTAACCACAAATCCAAACAGATACTATTGATATCCCCAGTTACTGTTTGATCCTTGAAAAATATATACTGGGATGACTCTGGTTGTGGAAGATATCTCTTCTTGGGAAGAAAAAACTTTTGAGACAGCAATTTATCTGCTCCATTTCCAGACCAGACCAGCCACTCATTTGCTTTCAAGACTCTGCTTCTTGGAGGAATAGAGCTCAATTCAGCCATAGCATGACAAGGACCAACCATCAGTAAGAAACCTAAGGAATTTTAGGTCAACAACAGAATCTTTCAGTCATGAGGAGGGTCTTACCGAGTATGTTTTAGCTTCCAGTGGAGAGAAGATCCACTCAATGTGGCCTGTTTCACCAGGGGGAATTTCTCCTCTAGGAGTTAGGCAGACAAACACAGGATGCCGAAAATTCTTCTCCTGTATCTTCACAATGTTGTCCAGCTGAACCTCAAATGTCACAGGCATGGAGCCACCATTGTAGAGTTTATAAATCTGAAGTGAGTCAGAAAGAGCAGTGCTTATTATACCAGATACAAGTTAAACTAGTTAACGCTTCACAGAGGATGCTGATAAGCATTAATATTTAATTAATCAGCTTATCTCCTAAGAATAAGGAGACCTCATAGTGTCCAGATTTAACACTGAGGCTCTGATAGGCAGCTGTGCTGAAGGTTTATCACCACACATGTACATTGATAACCAAAGTGCCTCTCCAAATGGTGCCCTGCCAATTCACAGTAGGGGGAAATGAATACAAATTAGCTAAAGGGATCACTGTAAAGTGGATTACTTAAAATGCAAAACCACTTGTATTAAAGTGATCTTAATTCAATTTAGACTTGTTCATTTCCCAAGTAAATTAGACAGAACAGAATCAAAACTGCCTTTTTGCTGAATAAGTGTTTAAGGAAGTTAAATTAATTTACTAAAAACTAATTAGGATTTATTTCCAGAGTACTTGGAACGGCTAGGCAAGTTTTCACTCAGACCCAATGCAAGAGAATAAGTGAACATGCCTCATAAGCATTCTGATTAGAGTGAACACCAAATCTTGTCAAACTGGAGATGGTGAGAAGCACTTTCCCTGCTGCCATCCCAGCCACTGTTTCCAGACTCTGCCTAGAACTATCCTCAGAGTTCTCCTGGGATGCTTTCCTGTGGAGGCCATTCCATTTCCTGAGAATTGCCTCAGACACTGCCTGTCCGTGGGATACAGTAGTACTAGCTCCTTCCCTATACTTGCTGCTGGGTTTGGCTCCAAGATGCTCACCTGTGTGGGGGGGTGGGAGCCTCCAACAGCAATGGGTGCGAAGTGGTGCTTATTGGATGCAAAATGAACGTACCGCTGGTTGTGTTCCACTGTCACACTGCTGAAGGTCAGCTGCAGTGGAAAGAAATGCAGTCACTTTCTCAAAGGGCCTTGGTCCCATCACTAAAAACTGCACAAGGACTCTGAAGTACTTTGCAAGCTGAAGGCCACACAGTTACAGACTTAAATTTGTAATACCAGGATAGCGTGTCCTAAGAAAAAAAATCAAGGAAATGGAGAACCTACTCAAGATTTTCTCTGAAAGGTTCTCTTCTTGTATCAGAAAGACTCTACTTTTCTCTCTGTTATGCCAGGCATCAGCATCAGTGCTTCTCCATGCAAGTGTATGGTGGAAATTCTCCATGAATGAAAGTGTACATAGCAGAGTGTGCAGCTGTCACAGCCAAATACTTTGGAAAGACAGGATTTAGGTAAGTAATGGCCTTGTCTTGGAAAGGACCATCTGGATGTCTTCTGGAGTGCTCCAAGAATGTGTCTAACAGTCCAAAAGCTAGAAGCAAGTCCAAAAGCAAGAAGATCCCAGCTGAACTTTAAGTGATCAACTCATGATCAAGAGTATCCTGTTAGCAAAGCAGCTGCCAGGCACTCCAAGCAAAGTGGAGAGATTTATGGAGCTATTTCATAGGAAGGATTTTGCATTTGCATTTTTGCACAGGCTCCTGCATTTTGAGAAAACTGCAATCAGGCTGAAGATGCACCGATGATGCACTGTTTTCTGCAGGATCACCCCAAAGTACCCCTGAGCTGTCTGCTTTGGGGTAGAGGCTGCAAAGCAGTCACCTAGTAAGTAATGTCTCTACATGGGCCAACAGGACCCAAGTTGCTGCAATTCACAATATGTTAAGCCTAAAGCATGGCTGTTTTTCAAATGCATGTGTAAAAGACAAAGATAGACACCTGCAGGAGATACTATATCAGCTGCTTTAAAAAGAGCAGAGAATGACAACTCCTTCTATAAAACCCATTCCAGTTCAGATGAGGAGGGAGCAAAGAACTAGAAATACAATGTTAGCAAGGTCCCACATGGGATCTTATCAAAGCACTACATGAGCATTCAGCCTCCTGAGAATCACAGTTTGCCAGATGGAGTGGAAGCAGGAGGAAGACAAAAGCTTTGCTTTCAAACTTCAAGGGAAAAAGGGCTAGGAACCTCCCTGAGCTTTGGGAGTGAAACATCCATTTATATAAATTCAGTCAAAAAGCCATCTTGCATTCTGACAGACCAGAACTGCTGAGGAAAAATTATCATCAGTTTCCATTTGACACAGGATATGACATTTAGAGGATTAGCAGTTAAAGAGAGGCAAATGGACAAAAGCAAAGACCTGCTACAAACAATTCTCCTTCTGGAGTGCATAGACTTCATCCCACAGTGAAGGCTTAAGAGCATAAGAGGGGTGCCAGGGGATGCCAGATTCCTCAGGGAGGACAGCTGCCTGCAGAACCCGTGCTGCAGGTGATAACATCTCAGAATACCTAACTAGCAGCTATGAAGTGAAGTGCAAACACTTGCAGTTTATAGAACCTATGTGCTCAAGGATTCTCCTTGGGATCCAGCCCTTCTCTCCAGGAAGTTCTGTGAACCAGCCTACCTCATCCTGCAACACATGCAGCTGGCTGGGCTTTTCCTACTAGAACTGCTCAGGGCTGCAAGTTCTGCCTAGCCAAATGATCTCAGAGCTCTGAGAACAAGCAGTCTTACAGGTGAAGAGGCAAAGGACAATCTGTGAAAGCATTAGGCAGTGGAAGGCCTTGTTTCCCTACTGCACAAGGAATTGGGTAACACACACGTCCCACAGAAGTCTCCTCCTACAGCCAGAAGAAATTGCAAATGAGAAATCAGTTTGGATCCTTTAGAGTACCTATAAATCATCAGAGGACTAAAAATTGGCCACTGAATGGCGAAGGAAGAACAGAGAAGGAGTTTCTCCTGAAAATGAAGTAGACAGGCTCTGTTGGGGAAAGAGAGGAGCAGGAGGTCAAAATCTATCCATGTGGGTAAAGTCATGACAGAAGTCAATTTAAACCCAAAGAAAAAGCAGACAATGGCTTGCAGGTGGCTAACATCACTGGTCTGAAGCCAAGTAATTCGGAATCTGACCGAGTAACCAGGCAATACCCCAGCCCAATGGTCTCCTCTGTTTATTGCTCCTTTCTGAAATTTCCAAAGCTTAACTTTTCAGATGACATTACAGCATTTGCTTCCCTTAAGGTTAGCATATGTTCTGCACATTTCACCAGAATCACAGGTGAATATTTGCTCAGCCCTGGAATGTGAGCACACTTAGGGCTGTTTCTGCCACAGGAGCTGGAAACTCTGCGCACTTCATGCCATGACTGCAAGGAAAGCAGGCACACTGTGTTCAGTCCCACAGCTGCCCTCTTTGCAGAAGCATCTCCCACTCCTATTTTTCAATGTCAGCAGTTCAGTACTGGCACTGCATCTCTGCAGGTTGCAACCACTTGCACTGCTCCATGCCTCTGGACTGGCTTCTACAGCTCCTATTGCCAGAGCTCAAATGCACCAAGGGATCTTTTCATCCCCATGTTTTTCCAGCCCCTTCTGCAAGGATAGCATGACAGAGGGTGGCGGCCTCTGGTAGCCACCAAAGCCAGTGGCTATATGGCAAGAGAGGATATATGCCCTATAGGCTTCTGGTGCTCCAAAGCCTCTTCCCTCACTGGCCAGCTAGTGAAAGGCTCATAGCCACTCTCAGGATTGTGCCAGGCAGGCAGAGCACAGGGAGCCCGTCCAAGGGCTTTGAGGGAAGGCACAGTTAAGCCACTGTTTGAACAGCTTGGTGAAAGGGTTGGATTTTCAGCTGACAACAGTCCTGAAAGAAAAGAAAAATAAAAGAGATGTGTGAACACAATGGTCTCATAGGAAACTTCAGAGACAGACAGGAAGGCTCAGCCAGGCATGAGTGGTGCCTGGCAGAGCACAAGGTGACTTTGACTCTAACTGACAGTTTGAGAGAGGGGGAGAGAGGGAAATTAGTTTCAAGCCTGAGGAAACACTCAGGGAAAACACACCGCTGTCACTGTCAGCTCTGGGATGCTTTAGAAAGCAGCAAAGCAGGAAGAATGAGTAAGAATCTCTTCCACCATTGGTAGGAGAAATAAGTGGGTGGACAAAGGCTGCAGCCAACCAGGAATGCAGGGAGTACCCTCTGGGCTTGGGGAAGCAGCTGACCCCAGAGCTGGAAGATGCTCTGCCACTCTGTTCATTCCCAAACTACCATCACAACAGGTGGTATATTTGGAGAAAAGCACATTTCAGGGGGTGTTGAAGAGCATAGAGAGTTGATGAGATGGAGAGATTCAGGAAAGCTGCATATGAGAGAAGCAGGATGGGCTGCAGATCTGAACTCCAGCCACATTGCATGGAACAACTCACAGTGACGCAGATGAAATGAGGGCAAGCATGCACAGGGATCTTGACCATGAGTTACACCAGAGTGTGGAAAATATGCAGGGACTGTAAAACCTGGGAAGGCTGTTTTGGGCTTGGAGTTGTCTTGAAGGAAGAAGCAATTCTGCACTAACACCACTAACAAAATACAAAGGTTAATAATAAATAAAACCCAGTCCTCTTGCTGAAGGACCCAAGAGATGGTCCAAGGACTGTTCTGCTAGTCCACTGCCCATATCACACTGTGCTGGAACCACAAGTTTGTCAGAATATTGGTTTTGTGTCTCTGCTTGGCCCTCTGTTACTGCCTGGGCAGTGCAAATTCCAGGGGAAGGCCACAGCCCCCTGTATGTTACGCAGCTTCTGGGGAAAACACCTCATAACTCAGTTCCTACCTGCTGTTGTTCTGCAGTTGGAAGGAAGGGACACCTGCTATCTTACCAGAATCTCATGGCCATAGGAAATCTTCAGCAGGACAGGGAGGCGATCAGTGCCAATGAAATCATGTCTAGCAGTGAAAGAGGAGAGAGAGGAAAACAGTAGAAATCAATTTTGTGCCCAGGATGACAGAGTCAGTCACACAGAACATTAGAGACAATTCACTTCCCAGCTAAAGAGTCACTGTTGCGTAAGGGCCCGGGGGGAGGTGGGGGGGAACCCAGTTGTGTTTGGGTGGGAATGAGTGATACAATGTTGATTTTAGTCATACACCTATTTAGGGACCCAAGTTTCTAGGCCAAAAAAATGCCAGTACTCCTCAGATATGGTCTGCTTTGAAAGGGAAAGTGTTCAGCTTTCTTCGTACCTTCTGCAGGCATACAAGGGGTAGCAGCTCTAGCTGATGACAAAAATAAAAATATCACTACATAATCAAAAGCACAGCAAGTGCAGCATCTTGTTCATCTCCTCAACTGTCAAGTCAAGGAAGACCAGTATCCCCAGCATGTCACACTAAATGCCTTTTGCACTGCAGTGTTAAAGGACATTAAAACATTCTCCTGAGGAAGTCAAGCTCTGTGGGGTCCAGAAACTGGACCTGCTCAGGAACTTTCTATTTTCCCAGCCTCTGCTGTGGAACATATGAAGGGGAAGGAAAATCTGGCATGAAAACTCAGGGGACTGACAGCATGTGTTGTTCTGGCACTTAGCATGAAGCTCTGAAGAACAGATACTTTTCATCACCTGTGTGAGAGCTGGACAGATTTCTCCTGCCCTGGGAGAAGTGTTCCTGACTTTGGGGAAACACTGAAGAGCTGGTTATCCTGAACTCTCATCTGGTGCAGCTCCTGGGGGGTAAAGTCAGTGTCTTCTGCCCAGTGCTCCATGTCCATCTTCTGATCAGAAGGAAACAAGAAGGCCCTAGGGAACAAATCAGCTGGTCAGCAACAAGGACATGCAACTTCCCCAGGGCCATGGTCAGCATATTCAATCCAAATGGGCTTGGCCCAGATGGTGGCTACATCACATTTCATCAGGTCTGATCTGCAGCTCTTTGATTGCTTCCCCACCCAGACTCACCAAGAGATCTCAGCTGCAGCTGTGCCTACAAACCCCACCCTATCAATATGCAAATGTCTCACAGCCCTTTGAGCACTTACAGAGCCCCAGAAAGAAGGCTGAGCTCCAGGGAGCACTGCTTACCAGTCCACAGGTACCACACCCTTGTTCTCCAGCAGAAGCCTTGCGACGGTAGGCTCTGAGCCTACTGGGGCAGACCCAAAGTCAAAATCCAGCAGGAGAGGGGTGTACACTGGAGGGATCAAGCATGTGCTGGTCACAGGAGAAAAAGAAGATATTAAACTGAAACAGGAGGAAGGGTCATCAGGGCATGACAGGGGAAAGGCCATTCTATACTGGCTGTCTTCCTTATAATTCTTGTCTGACCTTCTATTCCTGGCCCTTTTGAGAGAAAGGATACTGGGCATAAGGCAGACCTTCTGATTTTCTTTTAAAAATCTTTTATACAGGTCTAATGAGAGTGAGTGACATAAGAGAGTCCTTCTTACCCCGAAGTCTCTCTTTAGCTCCTCAGGACAAGGAAGTCACTGACATACAGGCCCAATGGAGGGCCACCAAAATGGCTGAGAGCTGGAACACACTGGCCAGGCTGGATGGGGCTCTGAGCAACTTGGTCTAGTGGAAAGCACCCCTGCCCATGGCAGAAGCGTTGGAACTAGATGATCTCCAAGGTCTTTTTCAACCCAAGCTATTCTATGATTACAAGGGGCAACTAAGAGACCTGGATTTGTTCAGCCTTATGAAGCAAGGGCTCAGCGATGGCAACCACACAATTTGCAATACAAGATACTCTGATGAGACGCTAGGAAAAAGGTTTTTACCATGGAAATGGTTAAGCAGGAGCTCAGACAAGCTGTGGTTTCTTTGTCCTCAGAGATTCAGCACTGAACTGAATAAGGCCCTAGCCAACCTGATCTATATGTCCTGGCTTTGGGCAAGGGGCTACACCAGAGACTTTTGGAGGTCCATTGCAATTAAATTATTCTCTGTTTCTGTGACTCCTTTCTAGGGAGCTTAAGCAGAGAAGTGGAGGTGAGCAACTGCCTACAGCAGCTAGGATGGAATAACAGGGTGCCACGCAGCAGGGAGCTGCAACACATGCCAATAAGCATCTCCATCTGGCTCATGCAAGGGACTCAAAGACCCTCTGAGCCATTCCCTCATCTTACCTGTGCCTTGTGGGAACTCTGTAGGTGAGCTCACCAGGAGTTGGGTCTCGCTCCAAGTATTCATTCAGTGTGTCCAAGGAGAAGAGCTTCCAGATGTGCAACTTGCTGGCACTCCCTGTTATAGTGGCATCTGTGATGCGCAAAGTTGGGTAGGTGCCTGTTGCTACAATGCAGCAGAGGGGCTGCTGCTTCTCTTTCGTGCTTGCAAGATCTGCAGCTTGGGAGAGAAAGAAACACGAAAAAGTAGTCATGCACCATTAGGGGGCTGCTGCCTGGGTCATTTTGACTGCAGCAAAGGGGAAAGAGGCCCTACCAAGACCAAAGAAAAAAACAATGGGCCTTTGTATGTAGTCTTTTCTTTGGCAGCTTCTCAAAACCCCTAAACCACTGACTTCTAGTTGTACCTTGACTTCTGCATTTAGACATCACCAAAAGACTATGAATATGATCCTTTTCAACAGTGTCTTTACACAATTGAGTTCTGCGCTATGTGAAAAAAAACGTTTTTTGATTTAAGCCTACAGCCTAATTATTTTATGAAGTGCCCCTTGTTTTCACACTGAAAAATCATAAACAGTTATTTATATCTTGTCTTCTCCCTATCATTCATATGACATTACATTTTTCACTTTCCAAGCTGAAAACTCCTTGTCTGGCTAGTCTCTTCTTTTACAAACACTGTCCCCCACCTCTGAACATCCCAAAACATCCATCTCACCTGTGGGTGTGCAAGTAGCATATTTGATTGACCAGGTGTAACGCAGTCGACGAGCTGGCCTTACTTTTATTCGGACAAAAGCTTTTGATCTTGCTAAGATTGTTCCTCTCGAGTGTTCCAGCTCTAGAGCTGTAGGACACGAGAGATGGCATGAGCTCTTGGCATCACTGTCTCTTACACAACAAATGTGGTGGCACACAGATCCCTAAGTCTACTTGCACTCCAGCCACTGCCACCCCTTGTCTAATTGTTAGGATTAGCTTCAGGTTTTGAACTTGGGATTCCCAGCCTACAACTGCAGGCAGCTCATTGGGAGCACCCAGATTGCCTTTGGGCAGCAAAGAATAGGGAACTTCCCCACAGGAGGTCCTCTAGAAAGGCGGCACCACCATTTTTTCTGGTAAGGTCCTTTATTTAATTTCCTTCTCTGCTGGGAAATTGCATCTTATTTCAAGGTCCAGATTGGTCTAACTTCAGTTGTCAGACTCTGGATTATTGTTTTTCCAGCAAGATAGAAGAGTCATTTCCTATGCAAAGGAGCAGACAGCTTGAGGTTTGAGAGAATCAGTGCAAGCAAGCCAGTAATCACTCCAACCTCCGAGTTCATTCTAGATTGATTTTGGAGAAAAGAGAGGAAAGCTAAGGTCCTGTCCCATGCTAATTCCTTTACAGTACCCAGTGGATCGCTGCGGACCTCCTCAGGGTTATGGGGCCCTGTGATGAATTGTTCCACACTGAGGATGTAATTCAGAGTACAGATCCCATCATTTAGCAGTACAATGCTGCAGCTTTGTTGACCACCAACTAGAACATTTCCAAGGTCCAGATGCTCCTTTTGTGCCTGGAATACAAACCCACCGTGCTGAGGTCACTTTAACGTGTCAAGCATAGTAGTTGAGTGTAGCCACCACTTATCTCACCACGTGCTGATCCCTTGGCACATGCAGTGCAGTGCAAAGGGCTCCCTGCTTTGTGTAGGACCTGGCATGCCCTGATAGAATCATTAAGGTTAGGAAAGATCTCTGAGATCACTGAGTCTACCCATTGACCTCACACTGTCAAGTCCACCACTAACCCATGTCCCTGAGTGCCACATCTACATGTCTTTTAAATACTTCCAGAAATGATGACTCAACCAATTCTTTGGGCAGCCCATTCCAATGAGTGACAACCCCTTTCCTAAAGAAATTTTTCCAAGTATCCAATCTAAACCTCTCCTGGTGCAATTTGAGGTCATTTTCTCTTGCCTTTTGCTTATTACTTGGGAGAAGAGACCAACACCCACTTCGCTACAAACTCCTTTTGGGTAGTTGGAGCACAATAAAATGTGGAACAGGTCTGCAAGGGACTCAATCCCTCTTCCAAATGCTTTCTCCTACTGTTTTTTAGGGTGTTTGCTGGGTAGGATGTAGCTTATTCAGGGCTGTGAGACCACTAGCTGACCAGCTGCACTTGGGCCAAGGATGAGAGATATTTGCTTGCCCTTTCGTGACTGCTTAAATAGTCCCCCTCTCTTTTGGCTAGTTGTGTGCTCACATACAATTTATAATGACTAAGTACCTTGAAGATATTATCACCCAACAATCAACATGATTTACATGGGGAAATGATTTA